>NC_068372.1:28322591-28985091 GCF_023724105.1 Carassius gibelio
GAGCCTCTGGGTAAATTGGTGACGTGCCAGCAAACGCTACAGAAATGCACAGGCCTTGAATTGATTCAGAGACAGTAGGTGAGGGTTTGGCGGCTCGCTGGGACTCTGTGAGTTCACTTCTGATGAGAAATGATAAAAGAGTATGGGGTGGAAGTTTGTTTGCATCTCTGATTACTGCCCTCGTCTGCTATGATTACCAAAACACACAATCACAGAGAAACAAGACTCAGGTGACATAGCATAGCATAACAGTTTACATCCTTTTGTGTCTCAACACACACAGACACACACACACACACACACACACACACACACACACACACACACAAACAAACCCAAAGTTCTAAAATGACAAAATTGCACCACAAAATTACTACATTACTACATTACAATTACTTCTCTTGCATTTTCCGCATCATGTAGCCTACATATATTACTGATGCTTATGGCATATTTGACTCAAGGCAGATGAAAATTGGCCCATTCCAAGCATTTAATGAATGTATTTCTTTCTTTCTTTCTCCTTGTTCACTTTTCCCCCTCTATTAATCTCGCTCATCCTTTGTTTCTTTGTCTCAGTCTTGTTCCTGAGTGCTGAACACTGCTCTCGCTCGTAATATTGCCTGCAGGCCTTGCCTTCAGAATCCAAGCCCTGTGCTATTGTTTCCATGACAACATTGGAGGCACGTCCGGAGGGCATCGCTGTCTGTTTGCTCTCTCACTCACACTTTCTCTTTTTTTGTCTGTTTCTGACACGCTGAATCTGATTACTTCATATGTTCTTATTTAGACTCAGTTTCACTCGTTTAGAGATGTGCAAGTGCAGGGTGATGCTGATGAATGCTCGTGTCAGGTGACTCGATAGGTGTGATTTGTATTGATGATATAGGTCAGTCCCAACACTCGAAGCTGTCAGTTTAAATTTAAACTGAATGAAAAATTGTGATATTCCTTTAAAAGAAATAGCAGTAGTATTTCTTATTATTATTCATATTTATTACTACCATTATAACAATAATTATCATTATTGATAACAACAATTAGTAATATTCATTAAAATAATATCACAATGCAAAACACGATTTATTGGTCTTAAAATGAAATAGGATAAAAAAAATTCTTAATTTTATTTCTTGTTTTTTCTCCTTTTCATATTGTTGTATAATGCAATTTTATTAACAATTAATTGTCTTTTGGTTTTCTGGTGAAATATGATTTGACCATGTTTTTGGGATTAATTCTTAGATTTACTATGAAAAGGGAGTAGAGACAACTAACAGATCTACAGTTTGCATTCAATTGTCCTTCACTGAGCTCACATTTTCCTATTCAGACATTTAAAGTACAGCTTTCCAAGCACAAAGGACAGTCGTCTGTCTAAACGCTATCGTTCAGGGCCAGAGTCCTGAAAGAGGTGCCTTTTCACGAATCACTCATTACATGGTTACATACAGCACTGTAGATGTTAAACCCTCCAAGGTGCTCTCAGACAAAAGCAAACAAAGCACTGCCTGCTCACAGAATCAGACATCCCTCCATTCAGCATCACTACAAACTATAAACCAGAGTGTATTAGTCAGACCTGTACAGGCCTTATAGCTCATCCAGAGGACACTGAATTATAACCAGGCTCATGACTGGAGAAAATATCTCTAAAGCAACCTGACATTCTTGCTGTTCATCATCTAGAAAAGCCCTACAGAAGCTGTCTGGTGAAGAATGACACTCTTTTGCTTTTCTAGTTTGAAGTTGTTTGAGAAACTGATGGACTGAATTTGTTGCAAAACAGTGTGAATCACAGAAACTCTTTTTCACTCAAAATGACTTTTTAAGTGAGCCTAAAATCAGAGAAATCATCCAGCTCGCTGTGTTTAACCGTTCACTGGAGGGAAGGATCAATGAATAATTATATAAGTAATGGCTTCTCAAAGCATCATGAATCAAGTGGCTTTGGAAGACTTGAAATATTGCACACAAGTCATCTGGATTACTTTTAGGACACTTTTTTTGGTGCTTTTTGTCTTTTATGAAGCTTGAAAGATAACATTTCTCCATGTGTGTTCCACATAAGAAATAAAGTTTGCAAGTATTTTTAAATTAGACTTTTTATTTTATGTTTATTAATTAATTAATTATTTAGTATTAAATTATTATTTTGTTGTGTGAAGTTTTTGTTTATTTTTGTTTAAGCATTTATTTATTTATTTATTTATGCATTCATTCATTCATTCTTTCTTTCATTCATTCATACATTTTATTTTCTAAATCCCCCACTAGAGGCAAGATTTATGTTGCTTGCATAATAATAATAATAATAATAATAATAATAATAATAATAATAATAATAATAATAATAATAATAATAAACTAATTTATTCATACTTTTTATTTTTTTATTGTATTTTATGTTTTTCAAGTCAATAATTTATTTATTAATTAATTCATACATTTTATTTTATTATCTTGTTTTATTAGATTTCATATTGTTTTATTTTAGTTTTAAATCCTCTACTAAAAGCAAGATTTACGTTGCTTGCAAATAATAAAAATAATACTAATAATAATTGCCAAATTACTTACCCATTAATTAATGAATTCATCCTTACATATTATTTTCTATTATATTTATATTACTTTATTATTTTCTTCTTATTATTATTTTTATTTTCTACTAAATGTAAGATTATATGTTGCATGCATTTAAAAAATGAAAATAAATAAAATTAGTCAAATTAACTGTATCAATGGAGAAAAGTCCTTTTTTCCCCACATGGCGTATCCTAACAGTCCAACCTTGACATCTTTGATGTCACAAATTATTTATTTTTCCATACTCTAACCACCTATGGTATTTAATTCCCATTTTTCATGATTCAATTTATTTTAGATTTGAATGCAGTCTCTGGCTCCATTTTTCTCTCATTGAATATCCTGTTTCATGTCGGTCTGTCTGTCTATCTATCCATCTGTCTGAGATATGAAATATGTTGAAACTTCAAAACCCATCCATCATTCCTCTATTTTCCATTCTCAACACACTCTGCTGTTCTTGGAGGGAAATGCAGTGTATTCCAAGCACAAGGTCTCACAATAAAACAATGTGGAGCTTCTAAATATTAAACTCTCTAGATGTTCCCTGTGCTTTTAAAGGATCTCATCTTGCAAAATCAGTTCAGAACCCAGACGCACATGTAAGAGAGTGCCGTATCTCACAGAACATCGCCTTTTCAACACTTCACAGCTGCTTCCTTTGGCTTGCAGATGTTTGTGAGGCGACACACGTAGCAAAAGAAAGACGCTGAAAGCTAAACTCATTCAGAATGAATATCCATTGTGATTTCCATTCTCTTTCTCCAGCGACAGGAGAATAGCGTTTGAGTGCAGGACATTGGACTTGAATAGACTGTCATTTCTCTACTGATGTTTATCCTGTCTTTCTCCTTCATGCTGTGAGCAGATAAAAAGGCTTATGTGGGTCATGTTGCATTAATCGAGCTCGCTGTCCTCTCAAATACTCTCTAAATTAAGCAACAGGCATAAAATATTCACATTTGCTCATGGTTCATCACTCAGTGACACATTTAAGCAAAGAACAGCCCAAATGTATCACATCAACATCGAAGCCAAATGAAACAATTCTTTCTTATCTGTCCCCACGGAGACAATCTTTCTTTCTTTGTGCAATATTATGTCTTTTTTTGCTAAATGAGATGTCGTTTCATATTTAAAGTTTGAACATTGTTTAGGAGCTCTAGATGCATTCGTTTCAGTGCTTGTATCTTAAAGCTGCATTTCCAAATCTCCTCATGTTGCGTTTGATCTTTGGACCTCTAAATCTTCTTCAGTCACTGCCCTGTATCTGAGGCGTCTGTGAGTCTCTACGCTCTGATACAGATGACCTAGAACCACTCTGTATCGATCCGTTCTGTGAGACTTCTCAGGGTTTGAATGAGGCTCTGACTCTCTCTCTGAATTTGGTCTAGAACACAGCAGCTAAAGAAAGAAAGAGTTGTAGTTGTAGTTTCGGAAAAGCACATAGGATGTTTTGCTGGCAGGTACAGAGAGGTAAACATTTTCCTGACTGGCTTTTCCTTGTTTTCCTATGGCTCAGTGGTAGAGCATTGCATTAGCATTGCAAAAGGTTGTGGGTTCAATTCCCAGGGAACACATGTTAGGTAAAAAATGTTAACCTGAATGCACTGTAAGTTTCTTTGGATAAAAGGGTCTGCTAAATGCATTAATTTAATTAAAACTCAGGTTTGAAACACATTTTATGTTTCCAGCAACAAGTAATTTGACTGTCCACACTGAAAATGTTACACAGCAACAAAATCACAGTGAATCAGAGCATATTTGATATTCAGATGTCATTGTAAGCAGTTTGTTATGTAATATTATGTATTTGATTTATTTATTTAAAATGTTTTTATACAACACATATATTATATAAAGGTTTAAAATTAATAAAAATAAAAATAATTAATAAAAAAGTATTAGTTAAGTAAAATGATAAAAAATCTAACAAATGCATCTGCTTATACAGTATTTCTGATGTTTTTTACATTTTACTTCAAAGTATTCATTTTTATAATTATTTATCAAAGAATATTTTTCAAAGAATTTAGGAAAAAGTGTCAGTGTTTTCAAAAAAATATTAATCTGCACACTTATTTTCAACATTGCTAATCATAAGAAGTATTTCTTGAGTAAATCAGCATATTAAAATGATTTCTGTGACACTGAAGACTGGAGGAATGATGCTGAAAATTCAGCTTTGAATCACAGGAGTAAATTACATTTCAAAATAAATTCAAAAGAAAAATAGCGCTTTTAAATTGTAATAATATTTCACAATTTTACAGTGTTACTGTATTTTGATCAAGCTTTAATGAGCTTAAGAGAAATAAATGTCTACAGACTATTAAATATCCAGGATTTAATATGTAATTTTATTATGAACAAAAACTAACAGAAAAGATCATAATATATGAATCTTAGGTGTTATATAATGTACAGAATATGTATTAATATATACACCCAGGTAGATTTTCTAACATTTCTAGCAGTACATACAGTTATACAGTCCAGCCCTGAGGTACATCTTCTCCAGTACGCTGTAAATCTGGGACCAGGGGGCCAAAATACACGTCTTTGTTCATAACTCTAATAATCCATGTCTTAATGAAAAGCTGGGGATTTGCACTGGATGAGGCGAGTGGAGCAGGCCGAGGGTTTGATCTGTTCTCCCTGGAGAAGCGTGTAGAGCGCGCCGGTCAGTGTTTGGTGTTGTATTTCATACTCTCTCAACACAGAAGACACATCCTGGAGGCAGCGATCATGTGCACCTCAAGCCTAATGTTTAATTAACCGAAGCTCACCACAGATTCTTCCTAAGAGACAGTTCAGTAGGGACCAGCAGGCAGGAGCTAGAGCTATCCATCTTTCAGACATTATTTTCTCTCCTTATATGTTGATTCTACGCTTACTTCCCTCTCTGCTCGGCAGGATTCAATTTTCCGATCCACTTGAGCATGATTCTCATGCATTACAGATACGATTAGCTCACACGTGCATGTGCTCTTTAACAACTAGCTGTCTATTTGGTCTCTCTCTCTTTCTCTTTTGGACAATTGTTCTGCTTGTTTAACTTCAATCCGTTTCTCTCTTTCTTCTTGTCTCTTTCCTCTCTTTGCCCTAGTGTTGCCGCCTCTTTTCTATAATTCCCTCTTTCCTGTTTTCCCAGTTCTTTCTGAGATGAATCCTCCTCAGCTCTCTGGGGTGCTGGTGCTGATGTTGGCCCAGATGTGCGCGTCTTCTATTGGTTGTCCTTCTGGGTGCCGCTGCTATAGTTTGACTGTCGAATGTGGATCCATTGGGCTCAAAGAGATCCCTCAGGGCATCACACATGGGACACAGGTCAGTCGCACAAATGCATGTGGATGTTTGTAGGTGGTTTATTTTCAAAATACTGTATTGGGGACAAACATGTCCCTTGACATGTCCCAAAACTCATAGAAAAAAAAAACATATAGAATCTATAAGGTTCTATATTGGCATATTTGGTTCCATGTAGAATCTTCAACATTTATGGAATCTTTGAATTCCACAAAAGTTTTATACTGCGAAAAAAAAAAGTTATTTCGATTATTAAAATGTTCTTCATACTAAGAAAAATTTGAAACTCAAATGAAAACTTTCACTGAAAGTTTCTTTAGAAGTAAAAAATGGTTCTTCTATGGCATCGTTGTGAAAACCTCTTTTGAAAACTTTAATTTTAAGAGTGAAAGGCATCATTTTATAACCTAGCAATTTATTATATTTTGCAGTGTACATGCATAAAAAATATTTTAATGAAAAAGCAATTAATAATATAAATAATTATATTTTTAATAAACATTAAAATAATTAGAATACATTTTTGTGTGTGATTTTGGTATAATAATAATAATAATAATAATAATATATTTTTTGAATTATTTTTATTGAAATAAATAAATAATAATATTTCCTATTAATATTCTAATAATCAGAATATATATAACAACTATAAATACCAGAAAAAATTATAAATATAATATTTATTTTTATTGTTTTTTGAGAAGCATGATCAGTCATAATGTTAAAATGTTTAAAAATTATTTTGCTTTTATGTGAGAAAACTTCAAACTTCAACAATGATTTATCAGGTTATCATAAAGTTGACATTCATTTTGTTCATATTGTGCATCATGATTAATCAGTGTTTCTTTATATACATTCAGTTCTTTACAAACTTTTGAAAACAAAATGAGAACGAAAACATTACATTAAATCACACTAGGTCACATCTGATCTCTGCCATATATAAGAGAGGGATATTTGTACTACTTTTGCAATTTTGTATCACGGTCATCCGGTCACCCTAAATGATAAATTATGTCTCCTTTTATTTGTATCTACACCTTGACCCATGACACAGCAAACCTGAGATTAAAACTCTAGATCATGACTCCAGAATCATTCACTACATCAGTGACTCATGGCCAGCGTCACCCGGTGGACCCTGTATGCATTTCTCTACCTGCTCCAGTCAAATCATTAACATTACTGCAGCTTGTGAATATTCATGAGCTGTCTCACATGAATTGCTCAATTGACTTTGTAACCTATGCTTCACAAGAAATTTGCTTCGGCTCGACCCGTGATCACAGTCAATAGCTTGATAGAAATCAATTAGAAAATTAATCAGTGTTATATGCTGCATCATAAATATAGTTAAATGAGCGAAGACAGGCTTTTTTGCTCTTGTGAAAGCCCATTAATGCCTTTCTGTTGCTGCTAATTGACTTGTTTGCGTGTTAAAGGCTCGAGGATAGTCAGCCCAGAATTGACTAACTATCTATTTAACTAGCTATTTTAAAGCTATCTGTAAGAAATCCTCTCTGCTTCAAATTCTTTTATGGTGGTTTACATCAGTCACTCTCTCTTTTGTTAGTGTACTAATGTTTTGTCCGTGCACTCTGCGTCCTGTCCAGACCATCTTTCTACAGGACAATGCTATTGGACAGATCCGTCAGCAGGATCTATCTGATCTCGGCCAGCTGCACTACCTCTACCTGCAGAATAACAGCATCTCCACGCTGGAGGCCGGGGCCTTCAGAAACCTGGGCCTGCTCCTGGAGCTCGCGCTTAACGGAAACCGCATCCACCTGATCACAGCTGACGTGTTCCGCGGCCTGGACCACCTGCGCATCCTCTACCTGGCAGGAAACCAGATCACCCGACTGGAGGACTACACCTTCCGGGGACTGCAGGTAGAAGGACTGTCTGCACCATTCTGACTTTCAAAATATACATTTCCAATTTGTTTTACTTTCCCAAAAAGGTTATAGGAGCATTTAAGGCAGCTTAGGATCAGACTTCCCAAAGTGATTAAGAAGCTGATCAATCAGAGCACCCCTAGGCCTAGTTATTAGGAATACTTTTAACTTTAAGTTTAGCTTAGCTTACCTGTCGAGATAAAACTCCCCAAGTTCGTTGCATAGATTGAAACCAAACATTTCATCCAAATCTGCCAACTTGCACAAACTTCCACCAATATTTACCCTTGTTTCACCATTATGTCTGTTTCTGTATATTTTGTCAAGTCTTCATATTTTAGCTTGCATGTCCAATACCATGATAATGCTTGTCTTTTTATAATATCATTTATTAAAATAAATTAGTCAAAATCAATGAAAACAATAACCTTTTATCCTTAAATTGCCCCAGACTCTCACTATTGGTTGCCTGGGGTTTGCAAATACATAGGTTGACATTTTATTTGGACTGAATGCAATATATCACAAGATTTTAAGAACTTAATTTAATGGACCTTTTCAGTTATTAACAACGTAAATCATAATATATATATATATATATATATATATATATATATATATATATATATATATATATATATAGCATATTGCTGATGCAATATTGCTGTTTCATTTTTTTTTTGTTTGGATGTTCTATACACTTGCAAAACCTTTACATAATGTTTCGCCAAAAAAATGCACATTTCATGAGAGTAGAAGAGAAATGGAAATGAAAGAAAAGCAATACAAAAACTTATAAAAGGGCTAAATTAATAGTTTTTTTCAACAATATGCTAATTTGATGGAGACACAGAACTGAAAATAGATGAGTCTGCATTATGCTAGATTGCTTTACAAAGTGTGTTTTTATGATGCCACATTCACGCTTTTTGATTGCAGCGGTTGCAGGAGCTGCATCTGCAGGAGAATTCAGTGGAGGTGTTGGGAGATCAAGCTCTGGTGGGTCTGTCCTCTCTGGCTCTTCTGGACCTGAGCAGGAACAACCTGAGGACCCTGAGCCCCGCTTCACTCAAACCCCTCGTCAGCCTGCAAGTGCTGAGGGTCACAGGTAAGAAAAAGGTTCACAATGCCAAAAAAAATAAAATAAATAATAACTGAAATCACACCTTACACCTTTAAAAAATTAAATAAGAATTAGTACTTTTATTCAGCAAGGACACATTAAACTGATAGAAAATATCAGAGTGATTTCTGAAGGATCATTTGACACTGAAGACTGGAATAATAATGCTAAAAATGAATAAATAACTTACATTTTGAAATACATTTAAATAGAAAACATTTATGTAAAATTTTAATTAAATTTCAGAATATTGCTGTTTTTTTTTTTTATTATAAATAATTCAACCAACTATAAGAGACTTCTTTCAGAAACCTTTTGCCAAAAATTAAATGCTAGTGTAGGTGTAATATCTATAAAATCTAGTTTGTTTCTCCTATGTTCAGCAACTAGAGACTTTTAACTAAAAGAGGTTTTTCTCTCAATTTGTTCCAAACCTGTATGACTTTCTTTCTTCTGCAGAACAAAAAAGATATTCTGTCAGTAAAGTTTAATATTGTACATGATTGTTTTGAGCAAATAATGACTTAATTTTCATAATTGCATGAACTGTCCCTTTAAGTTATGTGCTGCTTAGATTTTTCTAAGGTGTGATTGTCCGATGAATATCATTTAAGTAATGTTTCCATTAGTAGCTCTACCCAGTTAAGTAAATTAATGAATATTCATGATCCTATCCTTCACTCTAATTCAGTCTGACCTGTGGTGTGAGAGGGGGTTCAGCGAAAAATCGGCAGCTGTCAGCAGGAAGTGGCTGTCACTGGCAGCAGGAAGTGGCTGCCAATAAAACCGGATGGCAGCTGTCGCTAATACCCGGAAATTGGAGGAGGCTGCCAGCCGCAACAAGACAAATAAATAATTATATACACTTACGATTATGTTTAATACTTTTTAAAATAAGTATAAATGTCAGTATTGTATATTATTTGATTTAAAATATTGATCAAATATAAATAAAAAAATATGATCATTTTGCTAAACGTTAATTTCCAGCTGAACGTTTATGCATGCATGTATCATTGTTTGTGTGAAATAAAACAATTTATATTTATTTATATATGAGAGTGGCACTTACTGGGTGTATGTTGTATATTTATTATAGGCTATATACACAAATGACTGAAAAGAGAGAAGTCTCAGAGACCTTTATTTAAAATCATAATTTGCGGTTATATTTGTAGTATTTCAAGAAACAACTATATATATGTAGTATAAAGTAGCTGTTAAATTTGTAACTGGGTTAGTAAGTTGTCAAAGTCAGTGCTTTACAATGTAAACAGTACAAAATATATCCAGTAAGCAAGCAGACTAAAATATCATTCAGAATCACTAAAAACAATCCAGAGATATTTTCAAGACTCTTAGATCAGAACTGTTGAGGTATACGGAGTTACTTCTCCAGCATCTTGCACCAATCACTGTAAAACCCAGGGTGGATGTGCATCTCACCTCATTTTCCTCTTGCAACATGGTCAAGTCAAGCATCGTTTATTTATATAGTGCTTTTAATAATACAGATCAAAGCAAAGCAACTTTACAGTATTAAATAGAAAAATAGTGTGTCAGTCAATAATGCAGAAGGACATTAGTAAACTCAGTTTGTAGTCAGTTTAAAAGACAGTTTATCATTCAATTCAGTGATGTCATCCTTCAGCTCGGTTCAGTTTAAATAGTATCTGTGGAATCGTTTGCAATCATGTCAATGATATCACTGTAAATGAAGAGACCACAACGAAGCAAGCCAGAGGCGACAAGGAACCAAAACTCCACCGGTGACAAAATGGAGAAAAAAAACAAGGTCTTTACAGGGGATCTGTATCTGGGGCTCTAGTTGTCCTGGCATTATTACAAAGATAAGCATTATTACAAAGATAAACATTCAGACATGGCAACTGAGAAATGTAATGTTATGGCACCTTTTTAAACCTCTAATCAAATATGTAAAAGAAGATACTCAGTCAAGCCAGCTGGATTGTGCCCTCTTTCGAAAGGAGTCTGTATACAATACAACAGACTTCTGAATTTGGAACAAACCAAAGACAGACTTAATAATGTAGCATCACCCCTCCTCCAGGATCACGTAAAGAAGAATTTCCAACAGGACAGCATCTGGCAACTATTGGGTATTACAAAAAAAAAAAAAAAAGGTGTCAGTGCCATGGTTTTGTCTCAAGATGCACATCAGTAATGTTTTTTGTTTTTTTTTCTAAATGCATGTTTACAAAAGCTACTTCAATGTTCTAAATTTAACTACAGCCTAATCCTGGCTTAATCCAAGCCCTGTCTATGAAACTAGACCTAAAAGTTATAAGGAATTATGAACTGGTCCATTATATTTTGTATAGATAATAAAAAATAAAAATTGTTTTGCATTCACATGCTTACAACTTCAACTGGTACACAGAACAGTTCTGCACATGCATAGTATTAGAGAAAACACACCTCAATAGTGCAAAAAAAAAAAAAAAAACTCTTAAGTTAATGTATTTCACACAATCTCCTGAAAGACTTAACATGCAAAAATATATGGTTAGTGTAGCACATTTATCTTCTATCATTCCAGTCAAACAACATTCTTTTATATTATTCAATAGACTGTTAACACGCTAACAAACGTTAATATTTAATGGTACGTCAAACGATAGGCCCCAAACAAGGTACACAAACAACGTTGCTACCACTAATTAGATTTCATTGAACAATTAAACCAAAGTAGGCACCAAGTCTACCAAGTCGTTCACCAAGATAACAATTAAAATCAAACTTAAAACGCAAAAAAACATTAATTACTCCGATGACCAATTTCTGAACTTACCATTTGATCAATCGCAACCATTACTGAAGCGTTTGGGTGCAGTTATATCTGATTGGTTGCGCCCACGTTGGTCGATACTGATTGGCTCCCACCGAATGGCAGGTCCCGCCTACCATCCAGCTGTCAGTTACTGCCTTCCGGCTGCCAGTTACTGCCTTCCGGCTGTCAATGGCAGCCACTTCCTGCTGCCAGCTGCCGATTTTTTATCTGAACCCCTGCTGTGTGGTGTTGTATGAGTTGCATGTCCTGCAAACGTACCATAGTGATATTTACATTTGTTAAAATATTTCTACTCAACAGTATTTTGGATAAATATTTAATAATGCTTATATTGAATTCGCTCTTACAGATAACCCGTGGCGCTGCGACTGCGCTCTGCACTGGCTGCGCGGCTGGATAAATGAAGAGGGTCAGAGGTTATTAAGCTCAGCTGAGCGCCGGATGCTGTGCACCGAACCTCCGCGTCTCTCCCATCTCAGTCTGGTCGAGGTTCCTGCGAACAGCCTTGTTTGCATCCCGCCCGTAGTGCAACTGGAGCCCAGCCACCTGACGGTTCGTTTGGGGGAGAGTTTACGTGTATCCTGCCAGGCATCCGGATACCCACAGCCACAAGTCACCTGGAGGAAAGCATCCCATGGAAAAGCCCAGCTGTCTCCAAGAGGTCTGGTGCAAGAGGTCGGGATGGATGGAGACACCAAGACCGGTGGGAGGTTGGTAACGGCCAGGCCTGGTGGAAAAGGAGGGCCGGCGAGTCGTGGCCCGGTCCGAGGAGGAACCGACGATGGAGGCGACCGGGAAAGCTTCGATCCTGATACAGGAAGCGGGATGCTGTTTCTCAGCAACATCACGGTGGCTCATGCTGGACGCTACGAATGCGAAGCCTGGAATCCTGGCGGAGCGGCTCGGGTGACTTTTCACCTGTCAGTAAACGTGTCTTTGTCTTCGTCCCGTTCAGAAATCTGGCCTCGACTGCATTCCTCATCTTACTATCACCCTTCCTCGGTGGACGTGAGTCAGGAGCCGCTTTATGAACTTGAAAGCATGGACTTCAATGCGCTGGGAACCGCAACCCAGACTGCCATCGCTGTGGGAATTTCTCTCTTGGCGTTGACGGCATTGTTGCTTCTCTGCATGATTTACAGTCGCCACCGCCAACGGCAGAAAGAGGAAGATGGATATGGTGCCAGCAAAGAGGAAAGCATCCTCTATGTCAACGACTACTCAGACGGTCCCACCACGTTCGCTCAACTTGAAGAGTACCGAGACGAACGTGGCCACGAGATGTATGTGTTAAACCGCGCCAGACCTGTGCTGCCTTCTCCGCAGTCCTGCAACCAGCAGGGGTCGACGCTAAAAGCCAGTGAGTGCATGCTGTCCCCAGAACGGGCACCAGGGATCGGACCTCGCAGGCCTCCTGCAGAAGGAGGCGAAGGACCTCCGCTTGATCCCGAAGGGTTGTTCATGAACCAAAGCTTGCTGTTTGACACACAGATCGCTTATGAGATCCACTGCTAAACTGGATCCCTGGATAGACTTACAGGTTCTTGCCATTGGATGTTATCCTGCTGGATTTCCTTTTGTTCTCAGAGCACAAATGTATTTTTGGTGAAAAGCATTGAACGTAAAACAGACTTAAAAAGCGGCAGTGTGTAGTTTCGGTGTCACCAAATGGATTTGCAGAAATGTTGTCCGATTGGTACCCAAAGTTATGTCAGTGGTTGAGTCAGTATTGCTACAAAAGAAAAAACTATTTTTGATTCCCCAAAAGAGCCTGTCAGTGAACGGTTTTATGAAAAAAAAAGTTTTTTCTTGGTGTGAAGAAGATTCTGATAATATAAAGAACCTTTATTCACCATTTTGTACGATGGAAAGATTCACTCTTTAAAAAAGGTACATTTGTTGCATCTATGGTTCCATTAAGACCCTTTAACAATCATTCCATAAAAGTTTCTTTATAGTGGAAAATGTTTCTTTAGATTATTAACATTTTCTTCACACAAAGAAAAAAACAAATTTGAGAATTGTTAACTGAAAGTTCTTTGGGGAACCAAAAGTGTTTCTTCAATTGCATTGCTACAAAAACACCTTTGGGAACCTTTATTTTCTAAGCGTGTATATTGTGAAGCCCAAATGAGGAGAGAAATTAAAAAAATAAAAAAATAAATCAGTGTTTATTTTCTTTGGGAAATTATTATGAATGATTACATATAATCGTCTCTGGGATTGCACACAGTAGGTTTTAGGGAATAGTTCATCCAAAAATGGTTACCGTTTGCATTTTCTGCATGATTGTTTTGTTTTATAGAATCACAAATGATGATTTATTTTTAAGCAGCACAGCTGTTTTCAACATTGATAATAATAAGAAATATTTATTGAACACCAAATCAGCATATTAGAATGATAAAGGATCACGTGACACTATAGAGTGGAGTAATGATGCTATATTCAAATAGAAAACAGTTATTTTAAATAATAATGTTTCAAAATAGTATGTTTTTACTGGATTGTTTATAAAATGACTGCAGCCATGGTGACATTCTTTAAAAAACATTTTTTTTAAAACATACTTTTTTTTAACAACCCAGTATTCATCACTCACTATGACAGATAATGATGATTTATGTTGCCGCCTTTGTTTGGAACAACATCAAGGTAAATAAATGACAGGATTTTCATTTTTGCATGAACTATTCCTTCATTACAACAGTGCTGGTTTTTGCTGAAAGCTAATTCTTATGAAACGAGAGCTGTTACCTTCTTTTAAAGGAAGAGGCTACACGAAACTACCAAAAATAGATATTTTTTGTCTTGTACAGTGAAATGAAGTGATCCAGAATGAGAGTTTGACCTCTTGGACAGAGACTGTGAGGACAGCAGCAAACAGCATTTGTCGGGACGTCCCTGTGTCCAGTGTTATGTGTCAGACAGTGTGAATAGCTTAATGTCCTTCTTGCAAATGCTGTCTACATATTTCAAGTATCCTTTCTTTCTGGTGCATTCCTGTGTGTATTTATGTGTGGTTGGCAGGCAGCAGAAGAAAATGAAACCTGCTGTATAAACAAGAACCAAAAGCAGATTGAATGTTTGTTCTCTACAGACTTGATACAAATGAAGTAGTCGCATCTATTTCCAGTCTGAGGCTCGTTTGCTCTCCTACTCTTGACCTCTGTTGGAACAACACTGTGAACAAACAAACAGGAATCCACATTCACAGCTAGCTTTTGTAAGTTAATAGATATGCCAGTTTCTTTCATATAACAATATTGTTTTTGAGAGTGTGAGTAATGTTTCCTCTTGGCTTTTTTCCTCTGAAGTGATCACATCAGGGTAAACTGTATAAAAGCATTCATTTCAGCTTGTGGGGACATCTCAAGATGTAACGCTTCTGCTCAACAATACTACAGTTTATGTATTTCTGTCAAATGTCTATCAAATTACAACCTATTTTATCCAAATAAATGATGCCTTTATTTGAGATTTGTTAGTGTTTTTCAAAGGAAAAGAGTGGAAGTGTGATTGTCATCAGGTTTCAAAAGCTGCTTTCGAATCTCTATAAACATTCAGCGTTATTTTAGAATCACTGATATATTACTAGTTTTAACAATTGAGTTAATAATAATATTTTGGTTTTAATTTTAGTTCAAGTTTTAGTCATTTTGTTGATTTTGTCAAGTTTTTGATTATTTGTTTCTACTTAATATTAGTTCTTAGTTATTACTGTGTATAGTTCCCTTTCGAGGAAACATTGAACTGCATCCTCTTGCGGTCGCTATGGGGGAAGTCTTCATTCAGCATGACCAGTGTCTGAAGCATACATCTTAACATATCAATAATATAAGCTATGACGCCATTACCAGTGTGTGACCACAGTATTAAATGGTGCCGGGAGAACTGTTTTGTTTGAATAGTGCATTCTAGTAAGACGTCTGGGAAGTGAGAAGTAAGAAGAAGATCCTTGTCCTCGTTATTTGACACCTGATGAAACACATAATCTTTGCGTCTTTTGTTTGGACAAAGAACACACACACAATGTCCTTGAGGGGACAATCTGCACGCATTGCGAGTGTTTTCCAATGAAAAAGCTCTGCTCTTGTTTGTCTCTTTTTTAAAGGAAAGAGGGACAGCCATCAGCTCCCCACGGTTCAGGACCCATAATTCCCATGACCTGGTAGAGCTGGCATTTAGTCCTCACCATAGTGCTTGGCACGCACTCCCCTCAGCATCGCGGCGTGAGAATACTTTTCCTAATAGCGACCCCTAGAGGACGCAGTCCGATGTTCCCTTGAAAGGGAATGTCTCAGGTTACTTAACCATGGTTCCCTGAGAAGGGAACGACACACTGTGTCCTCTCGATGTCTTGCCATGATTCAGACGAAAGCTTCATGTGAAGAATTGAAACAAAGATTATTGTTGTGTTTAGAAACATGCTTCAGACACCAGTCACACTGAAGATGTCCCCAATAGCGACCGCTAGAGAGCACAGTGTCTCGTTCACTTCTCAGGGAAACATGGATAAATACGTAACGTTTTCATTCATTGTTATTTCAGTTTTAATTTGAGTTACTTTAGTACATTTAGTACATTAATTTTAGTTAACTAATAACCCTAAAATGTCATATCATTAACTATCTCTTTATATGTATATATAGGGATAGATAAATGGCATACAATTACACTGAATGAGAGCCATATAGATTTTTTTTAATGTAATAACATTTATAATACATTCACTGGAAAAGTCATTAAATATTTTCTAAACTACAAATGACAGTTTTACAACTAAATCTTACACAATCAACAATAATAATGCTAAGGTATTAAGTAGCTCAAAACACAAAACAGAACAGTTATTTATGCAACAACAAATACTAAGTAATTAGATTTAAAATGAGCATATTTTTTCAGGTTTCTCTGAAGTGGTCTAACTAATCATTGACCTAAAAGCTGACCTGAACTCATTGTGTCATTCTGTCATGTGGCAAAGATGTTTCAGTTTTGCTTCTCACATTGACTAAGAATAAAAGTAGAACAGCAGAAGAACTTTTACCACTTAACAAAAAATAGGTGACACTTTTAAAGATGTGGCAAAAATCTTAATAGCAAAATAATAATCTGGTGAACCTCGTGCAACACTTTAAACACTAAAATGTGTTCTGGAGGTTCCTCTTTTTCTGTCTCGTGGCGTCCTTTGCGGCTTTAAAAGAAACTGCATGATGTAAAACAGACGAAGATGACATTACTGCAGATTGTAATATTCAGAATTTCAATGGCCAGAGATAATGTGTTATTGGTGAAGGTTCAGAGTGCTGTAGATCACTTCAAATTGTTCAGGAGAGTGGCTCTGAAAAAAAGAAAGAATGAGATGAATTTCATGAGACCACCACTCGAGTATAAATGGATTGCATTAAGTCTTGCATTAAGAAATATGTTTTTTTTTGTGCATTACTTACAATTGAAACCTGGTTTGGTTCATGTTTGTTTGCTTTCTTGAAGACCACAGTGTCATACGTGACAGCCTTTTGACCTTCTGCCTGTGAAAGCGAGAAAACACAACTTCAATAACATTATTTAGATGGAATGAGTCTTAAGTAACATTGCACAGGCCAGTTAACACCAAGAATGATAGCTATATTAACGTTCACACTCCAATGCACAATAACGGTCTGTTTATTGTAAGTGTGCGCCTGCAGTTAAGGATTGCCAGGTTTGTGGGGGAAAATCCCCCCAACTGATAATCAAAACTAGCCCAATCAAGTTTTCTATTTTCCTATGTTTTCCCTTCTGTTGGGGTCCCTTTCATTGAATTCACATTTGAGATGGCTTTAACCTGCAGACTAAAAAACAACCAGTGCCAACAGCTTAAAATTACCACAATTCCACACTAAAACCACAGACTTGGCAAAACTTGGCTGTCGATGTGTTTTTATCCTTTTAGTCAATGCTTGGTTGTCTTTGTAGTTGTGGTGTGAACTTCTTTTGTCTTGGTGAGAACGGGTCTTTAGTCAGACATGGCCATTTTAAGGCCTAGACACATACCACTGAACAGATGTCTGGTCCTCGTTTGGTCAAAGCCCCATCTTAAAACAGGAAGAAATGTATTATAAAACCACAAGAAACCTAAAAAGTTCCCCTTTTCAAAATAAAATACAAATCAGAGGGGAAAAAAAGTGATATTCATGGGATTTTTCACCAATGAAATGTGACATTGGTGCGATAAATCTTGTGAAATTGTATTTTGAGGCTTTTAGCAGCAAAATGGTGCATTAATTAAATATATACGTGTAAGAACTGACTGTGTTTTTGTACAAGCCTCCAGATTACTAAAACCAGCATCAGTAATAGAAGTAGCGGCACAGCAGTATAGAGGAGGAGAAAAATCCAGTCCATCTGGTCAGACGGGTCGTTAGGGGAGCACTTGCTGTCCTCCGAATCTTTGCTTGCTGTTTGGTTTTTGCATGTAGAGCTGTTATTAAAAATTAAATATATGAATGGGTTAAAAATGTGAATATTATAGTAATTAAGTTGCTTTTTAATCAGGTTAATATTTTTACCTTTAACTAAATATGAGATTATGTTGACTGATACTCCTGGCAATCTGACTTGATAAATTTAGGATTTACTTACGGAAATTGACCAGCATCATCACTTTCAGCTGAGATCAGAGGACAAAAAAAGCAAAAATAAATAAATAAAATATTTAAATTAATATTATAAATATAAAGAACACATTTCAAATATAAATAAAGGCATTAAGTCTAATGTAAATGAAAAGAAAAAAATATTTCAAAGTATAACTGGACTTACACATACTTTTACTTTCATTGTCTCTCTGAACAAGGAGGTGAACAGGAACCTGCAGATCTCCTACAGAACAGTAGTACCAGCCAAAATCAGTGAGTCTCAGTCCAGTCATCAGCACAGTGAAGGATCTTCTCCCATCATCACTGATCTGGACTGATGAATTCTGGGATGTGTTAGTCCTCCCCACTGTGTAACAGCTCTGATCTTTATATCTGCACCACTGTTTGACTTCATTCTTGTATCCAGAACTGTAGAAACACTGAACACTGATATCACCACCTTCATGTCCAGATACACTGCTGTTCACCACAGACACATCAGGAGCTGAACGCAGACAGCAAAAATATTCTATATTAAACAAAACAATGTGGTAGAAATTTGACAAATAATGTTAATGCACCACAAACAATGTATTTACCTTTTTTAACAGTTACATACAAATATTTTCTGTCATCTGGTTCTGCATGATTTCCGATAATAGCACACCAATAATATTTAGAGTCTGAGGATTTCAGATTGTTGAGTTTCACAGTAAAAATACTGTCTGCTGGATAATCTGTTATTGTCCATTTCCTTATAGCATTTGTACTTGCTGTAATTTTGCAATAATTCCAAAAATAACCTTCACACCAGTATTTTGTGTTTTGTTTATACTGATTGTCATACAGACAGGGGATTGTAATGCTTCCTCCTTCTCTTACAGTTACATGATCCAATGTCTTCATGCTCAAAGTTCCTGCAACACACACACACACACACACACACACACACACACACACACACTCATCACCACCAAAATTTGGGTTCCAAATAAAAAATAACATTTTGTAAATATATATTTAAAAAGTTATGATATAATTGATAATATTTATAATAGTTATGATATATATGATAATATTTGTTGTATATTAACATAAAAAGATTCTGATCTTCAGTAAGACAGACTGAAACACTAACAAATAAACACATAAATTAATAAAGGTTTATGTATCAAGTATTCTCTGAATTATTAATTTTTTTTTTACATTTTTCCCATATGTCCAAAAAACAGTGTTGCAATTTTGTGGTTACTGAAAAATTTGTAAAAGCTGTTGAAAGGTCCTTGTGCTATGTGAAACTGAATTTTCTCTGTATTGACGTCTTACACAGCTGGATATAAACTGAACCACACTCTAAACAGTTCTATTTATGGACCCTGTTGTGTTCTTAGGATGTAAAACTAACAAAATATACAAAGTTACAACAGCGGAAAAACAGGGTAGTTTATAAAAACTGTAAAACCATTTTTTTCAGGGTAGAATGTATTTTCTGTGTCTTACCTGCGGTGTAAAGTAAAACACCAAAGAGAATCAGAGGACGAGCCATGTGACGGTCTGAATGAGTACAAGACAGAACCTGAAATGAACATTTCACTTCCTGCCAGATAAAAAAAGGCAGTTCCTGTTACAGTATTTACTGAAGTAAAAAAACTGAAGTTAGCAGAGACCTAACAGACAAATTCTGTGCACACAGTCTGCTAGATCATATCCTTATTGCAGTAATGGTCTGACACAAGAGCATTTGTGTAAATGTGCACAAGAATATACCAGATATCAAACATGTTCAAAACAATGGCATGACCCGTCATTCATAATAAAAAGGGACATTAAATATATATATATAGGTGCATGTCAATAAATTAGAATGTTGTGGAGAAGTTCATTTCAGTAATTCAACTCAAGTTGTGAAACTCTTGTATTAAATTAATTCAATGCACACAGACTGAAGTAGTTTAAGTATTTAGTTATTTTAATTGTGATGATTTTGACTTACATGTAACAAAAACACAGTCAATCTCAACAAATTAGAATACTCCATTAGACCGATTAAAAAAAAAAAACACTTAGTAAATTGTTGGTCTTCTTGAAAGTACAATATGTTCATTTACTGTACATGTACTCAATCCTTTGTAGGGGCTTCTTTTGCTTTAATTACTGCCTCAGTTCAGCGTGGCATGGAGGTGGTCCGTTTGTGGCACTGCTGAGGTGGTCTGGAAGCCCAGGTTTCTTTGACAGTGGCCTTCAGCTCATTTGCATTTTTTGGTTTTGCTTCTCATTTTCTTCTTGACAATAGCTCATAGATTCTCTCTGGGGTTCAGGTCTGGTGAGTTTGCTGGCCAGTCAACACAGCAACACCATGGTCATTTAACCAACTTTTGGAGCTTTTGGCAGTGTGGGTAGGTGCCAAATCCTGCTGGAAAATGAAATCAGCATCTTCAAAAAGCTGGACAGCAGAAGGAAGCAAGAAGTGCTACTAAATTTCTTGGTTAACAGATGCAATGACTTTGTTTTTTTTTTTGTTTTTTTAAAAACACACATTGGACCAACACCAGCAGATGACATTGCACCCCGAATCATCAGAGACTGTGTAAACTTAACACTGGACTTCAAGCAACTTGGGCTATGAGCTTCTCCGCCCTTCCTCCAGACTCTAGGACCTTGGTTTCCAAAGGAAATACAAAACTTGCAACAGTCCACTTCGTCCTCTCCTTCGCCCTGGTAAAGACGCCCGTGACATTGTCTGTGGTTCAGCAAAGTCACGTCTTGATGCCTTGACCCCAGCCTCAGTCCATTCCTTGTGAAGTCCACTCAAATTCTTGAATTGATTTTGCTTGACAGTCCTCATGAGGCTGCGGTTCTCTCAGTTGGTTGTGTATCTTTTTCTTCCACACTTTTTCCATCCACTCAACTTTCTGTTAACATGCTTGGATACAGCACTCTGTGAACAGCCAGCTTCTTTGGCAATGGATGTTTGTGGTTTACCCTCCTTGTGAAGGATGTCAATGATTGTCTTCTGGACAAATGTCAGATCAGCAGTCTTCCCCATGATTGTGTAGCCTAGTGAACCAAACTGAGAGACCATTTTGAAGGCTCAGGAAACCTTTGCAGGTGTTTTGAGTTGATTAGCTGATTGGCATGTCACCATATTTTAATTTCTTGAGTGGATTGGTGGGTTTTTGTTAAATATGTGCCAACAGCATCACAATTAAAAGAACCAAAGACTTAAACTACTTCAGTCTGTGTGCATTGAATTTATTTAATACATGAGTTTCAAAAATTGAGTTGAATAAATGAAGTAAGTGAACTTTTCCAAGACATTCTAATTTACTGAGATGCACCTGTATCTACTGTAGGTTTGTTTGATGTGAATATGAACTGGACAGAACAGAACATATACAGAAGTTTAGAGATACATATTAAAATAATTCAGTGAGTCCAAATATGATGACGTGTGTTAGTATTAACTGGCCATGTACAGTTTATCTGATCATGTACATGGTTTTGCAAAAGTCTAATGACAAAAATGGTTGTTTTCTCTATTTTTCTATGGCAGTAGTTTTTTCTCTAGGAGTATTTTCAAACACCTAGATCAGGACTACTCAGTTAATTAGGCTAATGTTTGTATTAATGGAGTGCTGCATGGCTCAGTATCAAGACCTCTGTTTTTTACATACTTAATTTGCCTTTTAGGGAAATCAGTCAGGTTTAAAAAAGAATTAATATTCAGTAATATTCAATATTCATCAATTAAACTGCAGTGAAACTATTGGAAACTGAATCAATATTGAATTGACTTAAACTGAATAATGACACTTGTCCTTTTTAGAGCTGCTTATAGCAGAAATGAATTTTAATAAAAAGAGCTGTTTATACTGTAGCTGAAATTAATTTAATATTTGACAAATTGTGCAGCACTGAACCAAATTATGCTGAAATACTGTTTCTTTTAACTAGTCAGGGTTATAAAGGGTGTATGTATTTGTTCTGGCATTAAACACACTTCCCAGTGGGCACCTTGATGTCTATTTGACATCAATTGCCCACTGGGTTAAAGGGTAGCTTTTCATACTGAAGGACACTGAAATTTGGGACCCATCAAAATAAATATTTCTATGCTTAAGAAAAGCCAAAATACATATAACACAAGAGATTGGGTCTTTGAACTCTCAAAGGAGAATGGAAAGAAATAAAAATTCAAAAGAACAAAGGGAAGCATTTTCTCCCACTTTGCCTTTTCATGCTTCTGTTCTTCAGAAACACACAATCCAACTCTCTTAATAATGCTACCCTCATGCTTTCATCAGCACAAGCAGACAAAATATTTTCACACCCTCCTCCTGAATCTGAGGATTTTTATAGTTTCTAATTAACCTGAAACACCTGCCTCCACTAAGTAGCTCAACCCACATCATTTGCCCATTACAGGACTGTAATATCCAAAAAAATCACCAAAAGAGGGAGACAGAGACTCTGCAGAAGCTGAATTCTGCTGAAATCTACCAGATGTGGGGATAGGCTCATAAGACTTTTGAGTGTGACCCATAATGACTAATCTTGCGAATACAATGTATAATATTCACTAAACATGGTAGACATGCACAACAACAAGACATTCTGAAAACAACAACAACAACAACAACAAAACTGCTGCTCAGGGAGCGTTGATCTCTAGGTGAACATATTACAATTGTGTAACGTATAGTTTTTAAATATCTCAGCTCATTTCATTAAATGAAATCATTTTGAATTGTTAAAGATGGCAGAAGATATTCGGCCTGAGCACAGGGCCATAGCAGATACAAAAGAGATAGAAATGACTTTTACAGGAGCCACAAAGGAACAGTGCAATATAAATTTATTATAAATACATTTTCTCCTCCTCAAAACTCCTTAAACTTTTATAGAAATTTTTACAATATTTATTATGTTTTATAAATTTTCTTACAATCTTTAAAGGAACACTCCACCGTTTTTTGAAATAGGGCTTATTCACATTATTTCCTACATTTAGATAGGTGGGCAAATGCATTTTTGTGTCAGTGCATGCATTGTTTTAGTTTGACTGGGTCGGCGTTAGCTTAGCTTAGCACAATGAATGGAATCCTTTGTTGCCAGCTAGCATGGCCTGAGTAAAAGTGATCAAAAAAATAAAAAAAACCCACCTAATTACTTCTTGTGGACTGCGTATTCACAACGAGTACAAATAGCGATCCAGATTAACACTAGGCGATTTCCTAGGCAGATATTGACTTGGGACTATATTATGGGGAAGCACAGGCGAAGCACTGCTGCTTAGGCGAAGCACTGCTACTTCGGCGCAGAGATATCACGCAACACATGAAATCCCACGACTTCCGTCAACATACCGGCGTGAATAATAGCTGCCTGGCTATTTCCTTACAGTACACGAATGGCGATGAACATGGCTGATTTTGAGAGAGACGAAGAGGGTGACTTCTCAGACAGTCAAGAACCAGAACCATACCTATTTGAACCAGAGTTTACAGAAGACGAGCTGCGTGCTTTGGAAATAGAACGACAGTAGGAGACTGCGGTCAAGCTAGCCGCACTTCAGAAAAACACCGTCAAGCCAGCCGCGAGTGAAATTTATATGCGCGTGTATTAGTTGCGATCGCTCAACAGCCTGAGGACGTGAGGATGAGAGCCAACATGAACTGGTGGTGTGAATGTGGGGGAATATGCCAATCTATGCCGACGGAAATAGAGTGTCTGTGCTGTAGAGAGTGGGACATGTTTTTGCCATTGATGACCAGGCTCAACACGTCAGATCAAGATGAGCGTGCCCGAAGTTGTGTCACATCTACAGAGGATTTCCCGGCGCTGATCCATTCTGCAGTACTCGATTTTTTTTTCCGGTGTGACAAAGTGAACTGGAAAAAACGCCCCACGCCGAATGGACCAAATGGACAGCTGTCCACAGAGTAAGTGATTATTTTAATCATGACGCATGTATAGATCGACCCATATTATACCTGTATTCACATAGAGTTGATGTTTTCATGTGTTGCGTGATATCTCTGCGCCGAAGTAGCAGTGCTTCGCCTGTGCTTCCCCATAATATAGTCCCAAGTCAATATCTGCCTAGGAAATCGCCTAGTGTTAATCTGGATCGCTATTTGTACTCGTTGTGAATACGCAGGCCACAAGAAGTAATTAGGTGGGGTTTTTTTTATTTTTTTGATCACTTTTACTCAGGCCATGCTAGCTGGCAACAAAGGATTCCATTCATTGTGCTAAGCTAAGCTAACGCCGACCCAGTCAAACTAAAACAATGCATGCACTGACACAAAAATGCATTTGCCCACCTATCTAAATGTAGGAAATAATGTGAATAAGCCCTATTTCAAAAAACGGTGGAGTGTTCCTTTAAATAACATGCAAACAAATAGCTTACATTTCTATAACATTACATTTCTTATGAACTTTCTTACAATAGTCTTAATTTTTTATAGATTTTTTTTTTCTTATTGAATATAATATCTTATAGGTTTTCTTATTGTGCACATATAAAAATAATGATTTGTTGTAAAATTGTCAATAAGGTTGTGACAGGAGTTGTCTTCTGATGTTCTTGTGGTCTTACTCCAGGACCTGAAACAAATGATAAATCAGCATTATTTGTCTAAACACATTACGTGTTTTTTTTTCATTGTTTAGTTTATGGTGACTCTATGATAAAACCAACAATGAAAAACAAAACAAAACAAAAAAGCTAATCTTAGGCTCAGTACCTTAAACCAGTCATGGAGACGCATCTTCTCCAGATTGAGTCTCTGCTGTGGCTCAGGCTCCAGACAAGCGCAAATCATCTGGCAGCATTCTGTGCAAAAAGATGAGAGAGATGTTTGATTATTTCTTGATTACTTTCTAAAATACTTTTGTGTGATTTAGAACACAAATTGTCCTCCTTTGTTCTTTGATGAAAATCTCACCTCTTGACAGCTCAGGTCTGGTCCAGTTTTTCTCACTGATCAAGTGCAGGTCGAGGTCTGTGGGATAATATCCGCCCACCATTTTAAACAGTAGGACCCCCAATGACCACACCGTCATCGGTTTTGCATGGTACCTGCCCTTCACATTGACCTCTGGTGGACAGTATGCTCTTGTGCCTGGAGGAAAGAGATGTTGTCTGTTATTTAATGCACTTTCACAACATGTTGACTATATACAGGATGCATTGCAGAGTTGATTACACAAGATGTTCAAACACACACCACAAAATAATTCGTAGGCAAATTTCTTCATAAGCGCAGCACACTTGAAATCAATCAATTTAACTTCCATGGTGTCCCGGTTCAGCAGCAGGTTCTCCAGTTTGATGTCCCGATGGAAGACACCGCGCTTGCTGCAAACGATAGCAGCATCAATCACCTGTTGCATGACTTGTCGTGCCATTGCTTCATCGAGGCTTCCTCCGTGGAGCTTGATGAAGCTAGACAGGTCCATGCAAGGTGAAGGCCGCTCCATGACCATGATGTAATGGTCTGTGTCGTCCTGCCAGTCCAGCAGTTTAATGACTTGAGGAACGTTGGGGCCAGTATTGGCCATGAGCATCAGGCCAATTTCCATCGGGAGGCTTTCAGGATGACCAGGCTAAAAGAAAGAAAATGACACTGAGATGGCTTTCCATATAATGACTTACAGTCCAAAAATCAAAACAGTTTGTCTGATCAAAACTCATTTGTAATCTGTGATTACCATGAATTTATTATAATTACCCACCACTCTGATATATGGCATATTCGGTCCCTTCACTGAAAACTTCACAGCCACCTAATCAACAAAACAAAATGTAACAATTAGCATGTGCACAGAGGCCATATCACTCCAGCCATGAGTCCTGAACAGAAAAGCAAAGTTTTACAAGTAAAAAATAAATAAATAAGAAGACCTCAAGTCCATCCTTGCAGCGACTCCCCTGGCACACAAAGCCAAATCGTCCTTGACCCAGCTTCTCACCGATTTTATAACGCCTACGAATGTCACCTATTAAAAGAAACAATTTTATGTAATATAAAATACTATTTTATTTAATTATTATATTATTATATAATTTACAACAACATTTTGCAATTCTCATAGGTTCATTATTCTTACCCGGATCCAGCACATCCTGCTCCAGCTGTTCCTCAGCAGCAGGCCAGACTTCGGAAGCTGGAGCAATTATATGAATAAAATCAAATAAATGAGCATAAAAATTTGGGTGGTCCTTGATTTAGGTTTAAGATTTAAGTTTTTTTTACTTCATATGTTAAATGAAACTTTTTTAATAATCAACGTAAATGGATTTGTTAAAATTCTAACATATTGACAGGTTTGGTAATGACACTTTATAAAGTTATTATCACATGCTCTGATCAAAAATATTTTACATTTTCATATATGATATTTAAACTGTTACTCTAATGACAGCATTGTTGTAACAGTGTTTTTGACGATTTTTTTATAATCAAACATTAATTGAACAATACTTCATCCGAACATCTTTATCTGATTGTACCATCGGTAAATCTCCCACATGATCCCGGTTCCCGGTAGTTCTTCTCAGCCTGGGCCAGGTCGTATTTTGCATTTCCTCGGCGAAACAAGCGGAGAGCGGGCCACTTCCAGAAACTCTTCTTCCTCTTTTTCGCCTCTCTCCCTACATCAATCTCAGCGGCAGAAGCCCCAACAGGAACCTCATCGTGCGGATGAGTCTGATGGTTCTCCGCCGTGTTGGAGGTGTATTTGAGTAACACACAGGGCTCGTGCCCAGACTCCTTATCAATCGCTGTTTGTGGTCGTAAACTTGAATTTCCCATTATAAAAGCGTTTGAGACTCGATAATAATGGGATAGTCCTACTCCTAAACTTCAATCTACAAAATAAGCGATTTTCACGCCTTTAAATAGTCAACACGTTCTAAATAGAATTGTGACGTAACAAAGGCGCAAGAATGCAAAAAAAAAAAAAAAAAAAAAAAAGTAAGAATTCTGTCTATGGTTGATATTAATTATATTTGACTGTATAGTGTACTTTAGTATATAGGCTGGACTGCTTAAAGTTTTTGGCACATTAAAGCGATAAAGAAACATGTTGCAGGGCGAGCTGCGGTTAAACATCCCATACACTTATAAATGGACATTAAAAATGAATGAATTCAGAGTTAAATGAGAACGAATATAACAGGACTCTAAAGTAGTTTTTCCAAAAATGTCTGTAATTCTTAATGTAATCAATCGACTAAAGAAGTGGGGTGATATCTATTATTATTATTTATTAATTTTTTTTTTACCTGCATTCACTCAGGGGTGTCTCGCATCAAAGCGTCATATGATGACCTCCTCTCCTAGGTTCACGAAACGGTCTTACATAAAATGCGTTGCTTTTCTTTTGTAAGTAATCTTAAAGATTCCTAAATGCATCTACTTTCAGAAGGCCAAATAAAGTGATTTTGCTTTCACCTAGATACCCACAGCATCTCCTGACATGGCTACTTCAACACTAACTCTGGTTACTGAAACCATGCCTTCTTTCTTTGCGTGAACATTTGGGCAGCATTACATAAATATTTCCACATAGTGACATAGAGATGTCGAGGCGTGTTTGAAGAAGATCTCTTTGGATTTGAGACTTTATTCTTTGCACCTTTACAGATATTCTTCATGCACCAAGAGCTTGTAACAATCCAAAGAGAAAGGAAAAAAATAGATTGCATCATATGACGCCTTTAAAAAGTGACATTGACAATACCACAATTCTTGGACATGTTTAGAGATCATAAAAGCTGGACTAATTGTGTGTTTTGAAAATATATATTCTTTTAATTTTTTGTAAAAATGTATTGAAATGCACAAAAATGATGTCGCTCTTGCATTGGGGGTTAAAATTCACCAGCAGGTGGCGCCACAAACAAATTGTGGATAACATTAAGAAAACAATACAAACTATATAAACAATTTCATGCATTGGCTTTTTACAATGCACAATTACAATGAATAATTGTTTTAAATTTTAATTACAAAAATAAAATAATTAAAATGACAACTAACAAAAATATAAATTAACTGTATGTAAGCCTAAACGTTAGGCTATGTGGCACTAATTTGGATTTAAAAAAGGAATACAAGTGTTGATTGGTCATGAATTAATTTTTGGAATATACCTGTAATATGCAGATGTGCTTAAAAAATGTACTTCATAACTACATACTGTAAGGCTTGAATTATTTTGTTTTCACAGTATTGGCAACTAGCTTACAGTATATTTTTAAAAAAGAACACTGTCACACTTACATCTATAGGTACATATGTTAAGCACCAACACTTCACACTGTTTAAATCTGAAACTGTAAAGTAGATTTACTATTAATTAACCATGATTGACTTTCATTTTTTCATAACTTCATTTAGAGGGAGCAGAAGTAGCACCTCTTGTTAAGAACTCACAGCCTTGGGTATATTTTCACAGAGCTGTAGATCACTTCAGCTTCTGAGTTCACTGATGAAGAAAGCTGTGAATGAACAAGATCAGCATTGAGAATCTCATTTCTGCATCACAGCAACCGTTGGTGTGACATTTTAGTGTTACATGGAACACAGAAATGCCAAATTTTTTTTAATTCACAGCCACACCCCAGCCGACACTGCTGAGATCACACATCACTTTTACAAAAACTCTCAAAGGAGAACATTCAGAGGAGAAACTGCTTTACAAAAGGTAATTCCAGAACTGTAAACACTGAACTAACATCCACTGAGAAAGAAGACTGTGAATAAACACAACGGACAATCATTCATTTGCAATCAACACCACAGTAAATGTCTACATAGTCACACCATGGACTGATGACTTACATTAGCATTTGCCGGACTGTTGGATGTCATCTGGTTTTCACAGGGCATCCGGACAAAAACACAAACATAGATTTGGATGGTACCGTTAGCTAATGAGTTCTGGATGACTGTGTTCTTTTCCAAAGACTTCTGAATTGTCAATATGTTCATTCTAAAATACTTACTGTATTTCTGGTGCTGTTAAAATGTTCTTCTCCAATTTGACTTCTCTCTGTCCGAGTGAGAAATGAAGATTAGATCTCATAATATTTTAAAAGTACATTCTTTAGAACCTTCAAAATTCCACAAAAGGTTCTTTATAGCGAAAAGGAAAAAAAAGGAAAAAATGGCATTTAAACATGACAGGGGTTTATGAATAGCCAAATGTACTGTATTTGTATCACAAAGCTAAACTTTATCTGAAAACCTGATTTCCTGCTGTGCATAACTGCTAGTTTGATGTCTCTAGTCACTTTATAGTCTCTTTCTTCTCCCATACTGTAATTAAACACAAATCTGTATATTTTTTATAAGTAGCAATACATGAAGCACTATAATGCATTTTCAGTCATCTAGGTATATAAGAAAACTCACCTGGTTTCTTTCTCAGTCTCCAGGTTACCATGGCAACAAGAGTTACAAACAGTAAGAGCACAAGCATCACTGGAAGAAACATCACCAGAATCACATCATGCCTGTAAGTGACAGAAACATTTCTGTTTATCACAAAAAAAACTTTTAATGCAAAGTAAATTAATCTTGTAAAGCTTTGTTTTAATTTAGAGATACAGTTTCAAGCAACTGCAGATTGAAATGCTTTAAATACTTGTTTTTCTCATCCGTGCTGTGTATTTCACTATTAACAGTCTTTGTGGCTGATGTTTGAGCTGGATGGGTTTCAGCTCTGCAATTAAAAATAACATGGTGACATGAAACAGTTTGGTTATACAGTTATTAGGAACGACTGAAAAATGTTCACACTGTTCACACTTACACATCTGTCACAGGTCTTGAAGCTGTCATAGCTGCCAGACAAAAACAGAAATGGAGAAACTAGTTTCTTAGTTAGAACCTCATTTTATTTTTAATGTAAGAAGCTGTTTGTTACACTAGCACATTTACGAGCAAAGAAAAAAAAAACTTTAGTGATCAAGTTTCGTATGTAAAAGTTCTTACTCAAAATTTTAACTCATAATGTACATTTATTATGTCAGACTTTTGAATCTTACAGAAATATTTCTAATAATTCTGTTTAGCTGTTCCATACTGTTTATTATTTTATTCATACTTGTAGGATTCATGTTGGTTGTTGGGTGAGTTGTGTGCCTGCAAAACAATGTAAAAATAAATAAATAATAATAATAGATAAAATATTACTACTAATATTAATAATAACTATAATATAATATAATATAATATAATATAATATAATATGTGTATAAATGTTTGGAACTACATAATGGAGCTAAATTATTTTAGCTAAAATAAATAAATAAAATATATAGACATTAATATAGAACAAATATTTGGATGTGATTGATTTTTTAAATGGTGAAGAATGTTTACACGTACATGTCTGTTTTAGAGTGAGATGGTGTAGCTACAGGATCAGTTGTAAATGTTTTAAAGAAGAGAAAGACATGAGGTTAGTTTTAGTGCATTGAGAGAGACATAATTTTTAATGGCTGAATTGGTTTGGGATCTTACTTCTTTTGAATTCAGTGTTTGTGAGGTGAACAGGAGCCTGCAGATCTCCAGCAGAACAGTAGTACCAGCCAGAATCAGTGAGTCTCAGTCCAGTCATCAGCACAGTGAAGGATATTCTCCCATCATCACTGATCTGGACTGATGAATTCTGGGATGTGTTAGTCCTCCCCACTGTGTAACAGCTCTGATCTTTATATCTGCACCACTGTTTGAGTTTATTCTAATATCCTAACGTGTAGAAACACTGAACACTGATATCACCACCTTCATGTCCAGATACATTGCTGCTCACCACAAACACATCAGGGTCTGAAAACCATCAAAAGACAAAAAGATATTTTTTTTTTTTGTAAATTAGCTTATTATTGTTTACGAAAAGCAAATATGTAAGTCTTCTTGTTATAATAAAGTGTTAACTATTCAAAAACAGTTCTGTTTTAAAATAATTCTCAAATCGAACAATATGACTAAAAATGTACATTCTTATGCAGATCATTGCAGTCTACTAAATGATTCTAGCGGCTAAAGTCTAAATAGCATTATACTCTTACTATTTCCTTTTGCCAGTATGCAATCCTGACATCAAGCAGCATCTCCTACACTGCTACTGCAAAAGTCCTACTTTATTCTACAATCAGTGATCAGATTTATCCAAACCATAACAAACTGAGGCAGTGCATCACAGTTTTTCTCAGTCGCTTCAGTACATCTCTTCTTGAATCATCCTTAACATTTGCAAACCACTAAGGGCATTTCTCATACTATTCTTATAAACATCACCACACAATAGATTACCAAAAAAAAAAAAAAAAAAGTTGCTCAAAACCTTCAGTTCATCTCTCAAAAGTAAGAGATGGACTGGAGAAACCAATAGTCTCTCACAAACAATATTCATTGGTGTAGTGGTATAAACTCAAGTAGATGTATGTATGTTTTATTTATTTATTATTATTATTAGTTTGCATTTATTACTGTAAGTGTACTGGTGCTTACTTTAACAAACTAAACTTGTACTGTATAATGTGCACCACTGTTTTTAATTAGTCACTGCTGTGTCATGTCAGTGACATTTTAGTTTTCTTTATGTTTACAATAATAAATCTCTATCACACATAACCTGACAACACCCTTTTACATTACTTATAATATTACTTATATCTACATTATTATATTTCAGTAAAATGGATAAATGTGATATTCTTACTTGATTGTACCGTCAGATACAAATAATAACCGTTGTCTATTTCGCCACCAATCTCTACAGCACACCAGTAATATCCAGAGTCTGAGGGGTTCAGATTCTCCCATTGCACTGTAAAAATACTCTGGGCTGGATAATCAGTAAGGGAATATTTTCCTGTATTATTTGCATATGCCAATATACTGCAAGAGATCCACTGTGACCCCTGACACCAGTATTTTCGGTTTTCTTTATGTGTATCATCATAGAGACATGGAATAATGCCAGGTGCTCCAGATATCACTGCAATATTCATGCTCTGAATTCCAGCTCCATCTGTAGACAAGATTCAGTGTAGGAAAAAATGTAAACATCCATAAACTGCACATTATGGAAAAGTTGCAATAGTAAACAATTACTAGCTTAAGGAATTCAAGTTAAATAATTTTAACAATAGAAGTTAAAAATATCATACAATAGTTTTAGAATTCTAATACGACAGTATTATAATTGTTTACCTGTGATGTGCAGTAAAATCCCAGAGAGAATCAGAGAGTAAATCATGTCTACAGCAGAGTGCATGTTCATGAGAGGAGCTGGTCACTTCTTGCAGTGTCTCTGCTTCTTCCTGTTTCAGAGGAAGAGCAGAAATATCGCCTTAAACCACATAAACATTAGCAAGTGAGAAAAGTAGCTATTTTGCAGTTAGACACTTCACACTTAATCGTTTTAGCCCCTTTCTTACTGAACTGACAAACACTGACAAAATGTTACATTGTAGAAGCGTGAAAATTATCAACACACAAACTGTTGTGTGTAACTGGTTGCTTAACTTTCAGATTTTATCTTGTGTTCAATCATTTTTCCATTTGAGGTAAGGAGTTAATGGGGGTCGGTATAAAATAAGTTTAAACATGCAAGCACGACTAACTGATGATCATACAAAATCTAAACTGTCCATGTTTTTAAATCTGTTACATCTCAAAAGATTTTGAAACAATTCATAGCAGAGAAATATGGAAACACTAAATCATAGTCTGAGTTTAAAAATGGAGGAGTCAAATTATTATTATCACACACAACTGCAATACTTTTTATTGTGCTTGTTTGTAATAATGCAAATAGCAGAGAAAATAACATTGTACAATTAAACAAAAAAATATTTTTACTGTGAAGTAATTAAACAGATTCGATAATGCAAAATACAAAACTATGTAGTGCTAAAAGACAATGACAGTTCTCTCATGTTGATTTTGTTGCTTTTCATCAGAAGGTGTGTTCCTGAGTTCTTCTCAAAGTTGAAGTCAGTGTGGATCCACAGTGCTGTATATTATGTTGTATATTGCGTCACCTGCTGGAGGCTTCACCGCTTCACTCCCAGGAACAAAATCAATAGTACTGTAGTAGATTATGTCCTTGTTGGGATCCTGTGGAGGAAGGGATCGTAATTAAACATGATAAAGTATTTTACTCAAGGTGTCATATTTTTTAATCATTATTTTAGCTTGAACATACATCTTCTTTTTGTTTGAACCTGTCCTGGCCAGGATGTTTCTAAATTGCCTAAAATATCAGGGTTTGGTCTTTGTTTTCCTATTGTTTGCATACTTGCTTGCATACTTGATTCATAAGTAGTTTGACCAATAGTGCACAGACATTGTACATTATCAACCAATCGTGGGGCATGTGAGAAGCCAGGATCTATAGAGAGCCATCAAAGCAAAGCAAATAAGAAAAAAAGCCAAAACCTGGACTTTTTAAGCAATTTAGAAATCCTGAGCAGGATATGCCTGACAAAAAGAGGATTTATGGTCACCGTAAAATAGTAATATTAAGACCAGGTGTATACTTACATTTGGGTTTCCATCATTTATAGTGCTGTACATCACAGGATCTTCTGCTTTAGAGTTGATCTGCATTTCATACAAACACACACAAAACAATTAAACAACAGTTACATCAAGAAACCAAAATCCTCTAAGAGAGTAGGCTACGTGTTCTGGAAATATGTGAGTGGAGCAAAGTATGCGAATAGTTATGCATGTCAGATATATATGAAATATGTTCATTAAATTCAATTAGCAAGGTTGTTGGTCATATCTTTGGATTTATATTTTTGATATGCTGCACAAATCAAATGGAAATTTCCTCCGTGTTGGATCAGTGTAAAAATGAACATCCAATTAGGAAAAATGCCTCTTAGTAGCTTGTTCTTTTAATAAATCATTCTTATGATCTCATCGGTTCCTATGAAGTGGATATAATAAACATATGACTCACTTACTGAATGACCTGTTCCTTGAATAAACCAGTGTAAAGATATAAAGCTATTTAGAAGGAAGGCTACACAAAAACAACAAAAGCATTTTCTTTTCTCATATTTGACATATTTGAAATTAGCATGAAAAAGTTTAGGAACAAAAAAAGCTTTGTTACCAAGAAGAGGGAGATAAAGATTCTTGTATTCTAAAATTAACTGAGAGGGTACATTATCTCAAAATACAGTCAATAGTTTTATCGATTCTAATTTGCTAAATAAATATACAACATAAAAAACCCTCAAAGTATTAGATCAAATTAGTGCATAATCATGTTTTTCTGTCTTCGATCACAATCAGTGCTGAGGTGTTGTGTAAAGGAGAATGGGTATTTCAATATTATGATATATAATTTATGTGCATTTCACTCCATGCTCCATGACCCTATATTATCATAATGAACATTTTCATAACTTGCTTCTTATAAAGGACTTACCACGTCAGTGGTTCTGCTGCTGGTTCTCCCTCTGATTTGGTGTATATCTTGCTCTTCATTTTAAAAAAGGGGAACAATAATATCAGCCATTAACTAAATATAGATATATAGAATCTGTGCTGTCAAAATAAATGTCAGAATATCAGGGATTGAAATAGAAATGTAGTGCAGCTGAAACTGACTATGTCTCCGTCTCCATCTCCAGATGAAAACACTGATCAGAATCAATGAGAGCAGAAGTACAGCTAAAGCTGGAAGCCACGCAGTCAGGAGTTCATTGCTGTGGGAAATAATGAAACATTTGTAAATATTTATATTCAAAGAATATACAATTATTTATTCATTTAACTCTAGAGCTTTTCATATTGCTTTAAATCCTGTTTTATTATGGTTATAGGCTAAACCCTGCTTTTACCCATAGGAGAAGTAAGTCTATGTTTCACTTTTAGAAGCGTGCAGCATGACAGAAAACAAGTGAGTTGGAGTTGAGATTTAATCGTACCTTTATCCATTCAAGAAAAACTTTATATTTGTTTATGTAGCCTAACCTACAGTGTAAAATGTCAGTTTATGAATAACCACAGTTAATTGTTAATCGGAAGTAAATTATGAACAGTGTGAAATGTGAAACAACATAACCAGGATTGAGTTCACTCAGCGTTTAGAATTACTCAGAAATAAATATTTCCAAGTTTGAAAAGCCGTCTGTCAAAGTAGTATTTCAGCTTAAAGGTTTTGGAATTAGATTAAGCCATAATAATTTTATTTTAAACAATAAACATGTACTTTTGAGTTGCTACTGTGTCTTCTTTTCCATTTTTATTATTCTTGAGAATTCCGGTTTCAATTCTGTAAAGACAAAAAAAAAAAAAAAAAAAAAAGAGGACAGAAGGATGATTTTCACCAGAGCAAAGAGGAAGTGACTGTTAGTCATGAAATATATAAAACAGAAACAAACAATTCCAAAAATATGATTATTAAAGGAAAGCCATTTACAGAGAACAGATTCATTACTTACACTGTGTGACTGACAGTGCCTGTGGACACAAGTAAAAAATAACAAAGTAAGTTTAGTAGAGTTGTATTTCATATGTGGCAGCAAACTATTTATGAATTATTAAAAAAGTACCTGGTTCTGCCTCAGTTACAGTAAGTTGAACAGGATCCAGTGCCTCTCCAGCAGAACCAACACAGTCTCACTCTCTACTCGTCAAATGTCTGACGCATGGTCAAGTGATCTGGCGTCACTTTTTTGACGCACTGGGTATACCTTTGGCGTTATTTTTCAACGTGCAGGTTAGTCCAATAGACTTCTATAGAACTCAGCAGCGTTTATATTTGACGTCTTGGTTCAGCACACCGCAACGACACTGAATAAATAAAAATAAATAATAGGCTACAAAAAAAATATATATATGACAGAGATCGTTTTTATCTGGCCCTCCAACTTGTTTTTGAGGTTTAAATATTCTCGCAATCTGATATTAAAGTGATCTCTGTGCCAAAGCTTAGCGCGTTCATCAGTGGTGAGTTTAACAACACTCAACTGCAGGTAAAACAGCACTCAGCGGTGAGTTTGACCAAAGCAACACTCAACTGCAGGGAAAACGGCATAAAAAGGTGAGTTTAACAACGCTCCAAGGCGCGTGCAAGTAAGCAGTTTAACCGTTTTCTTACACACCATTCTCGCTTATCGCTTATTCATAGTTCATCATCTCTATGAAATCACGTTCAAGAAGTCTCATTCAGCACACATCGCGATACTTGCCATCAGTTTCCATGTGCCACAGGGTCGGTGAGTAGATATAATTACGCTCTTTTAATGCCTGTTATAAAATGTATTCTGTCTTTATTAATCAGATTAGCGCCATATTGTTTACTCGCTGTATTATATCAGTCATCCGAGGCTGTCTTTGAGTTTCATTGCGTTTAACTAAATGAACACACCTGCTAACTAGTGTGATTAAACCCTGTCGGTCACGTGACGTGCCATAGACTTTTAATATATTCATTTCATGTCAAAGATGTAAATTTGTAGTAAAATCATGGTAACCACGGCATGTACAATAGCAACAAATTAAATTTGAAGTTAAAACCCAGGAACGGGACATTTACCATGTTTTTACCTCAGTAACTGTAGTTCTACTATGGTATATTAATAATCAATACAAAAATACAATAATCATCAAACTAACTATGGTTGTACAACTGTAATTGTCGTTTTTGATGTGCTTTTATATTACAGATATCACACATTTACTGTACCATGCTTTTGATACATTTTTATGTAAATCCAAAAAAAGTAAATAAATGAAAGGACACATTTTTCCCTTCCTGCAGTTCATTCATATCAGTTTATATTTTAAATATTTTGCTCACAAAACATTATTAAAATTCTGTTTATAATTCTATTTTATTCTACCCCTCCTCCTTTCTTATTTTTATTATTATGTATTTTTTTTTAGCTGAAAAGATGTAAAGGAAGCAGTCATCCCTGTGGTGTTTGTGGAGAGGTTTTCCTTCAGAAATGGAGAAGACTGAAAGCTGCGGAGGCAGACATTTGCAGCAGTAAGTCTGTGTTGGTTTTACATTTTTATCAAACTGCTGTTATAAATTGCACAGCATTTGTTGTTTCTTAAACTTTTGCACTGTCCAAATACCCACACTTGCCATCTTTGCACTTGACCAATCGATTATTTATGTGACGTATTTCCTAAAGTGTTCGAGTGAGCATGGTGACCACAAGTGTGTGTCGAACTTTTCATCACCTGATGACAGTGGTTCCCAATCCTGATCCTGGAGAACCCAGCACTGCACGGTTTTGGCGTCTCTCTTATCTGACAAACACACTTTTGAGGTCTTGGAGTCTTCACTGATGAGCTGATGAGTTGAATCAGGTGTGTTTGATCAGGGAGACATCTCAAATGTGCTGTGTTGGGCTTCTCCAGGACCAGGATTGGGAGCCACTGCCTTATGGGACACACTTAAGTGTTTACAGAGATTTTTTTTTTTTTTTTTTTTTTTGATTATTATTCAACTTTGCATTTTAAAATAAATTCTAATTCTCTTTTCATTAGTCCCTATTACAGAGGACAATTTAATTTTTGGGGCTTCTAATTAAGTGAAAAAAAAGCAGTTGCAAATGATGTACAAAATAAATATACTTTTCTGTACACCAAGAAAACATGCAACACTTTGTTTTACTACCAAATTATTCTCAGTATCTAATTATTATTATTATTATTATTAATAATAATATTTCACATACATTGGAAAGGTTTCCGTGAGCAGATCAATTACACTACTGATAACATTCCTTTAAGCATGTAATATATTTTTTTATAATTCATATGAATATAGCTTGCTATTATTGACTAGCTTTTAATAATAGATGCATTTAATATATAATTATACTGCATCTTTACAGAGGCTGGTTTTATGGTCTAAAAGTAGCATGTAATAATATTTCCTTCCTTTCTGTCTTTCAGGGTTGTTCGCAGATAATGATGTTCTTCTCGATCATGCACAAGGACTCACCTCTTTAACTCTTTATCTTCCCAACACACACAGAAATGCTCCCTTGATTAGTGTTTAGACTTTGCAGTGCAGTTTTGTTTTAGTTCTAAGCTTATAATGAATACATTGTGACCTTCCAGCAACCCATATATTGTATACAGAACCAGTGATCAAAACAATGGTTGAAAATAGTATTTTTATATTGATAAAGCATTGTGTTCTCTTTTTCAAGCTTCATACAGTAAACTTTACTTCTGGTGCTTTTATCATAAAAAAACAAACATCAGTTCTCATCAGGAGTTTTCGTAAAGGACGTATTCATGCACAGCCATCCCCTAGTTCCAGTCATGAAGTGAATGATGTTATTGTCAGTTTTATTTCTGCATTTTTATGTAGCAGGTGTTTGTTTTCCTGAACGTTATCTTTCTTCCATTGTTCGGACAATCAGTGTTTATTTGATGCTGTGCTGATGGAGGTTTATAGATGATATTGCACACATGCATGTCTTCATGGTCTTTATTTTCTGAGTTTGAAACAGTGTGTTGTATCACTTTTTGGTCAAATAAATTCTTCAGTGTTCTCTGAAAGACTATCTGTATTTACTTTTTTTTTTTAAATAAAAGTATTTGCAAAGAATTTTTATTCTTCATAGTGGCAAAAACAACTTATTGACAGAGGATGCAGTGCAGTTATATGGGCAATATGTCTTTGAATCAGTTTTTTTAACTCTGTTTTTATTGCTAGAGTTCAATTGGTAAAGAATGGCAAATCACAGAAAAACAAAAGTGAATAATTTTTATAGATTTAAAACAAAACATAACATGCAATTTAAATGTTACAAGCTAATCATTTGATTAGAAAATGCACCTGTCTTTGAAAAAAAAAAAAAAAGATTTAATGAGAGGAATCGGTTCGATAGAACTGCGAATGCTGGCCATGTGCTCATCAATATTGCTCAATTTTTGTCAAGCTGAAAACAATAATTAGCGCATTTGCATTATTGTTGGAGGAAGGTGTAGACGTTAATAAAACACAATCTAATAGGTAGCAAATGTTATTGATTGTTAACCAATCTATCCCTTCAGCCGAAAAACGAAAGACATCGGTCATAAATGGATAAGGAAGCGTGACGCCGCTGCTCAGCTTTGATATCATTGGCTGTCAATGTCCCTTGTCATCGCAGGGTTGTCTGTGGTTGGACTATCCTTTAACCCATACTAAACAGCGCATCGTGTTACAAAAGTACGTTTTGCTACTATTATCACATTAGTAATATATCAAGTCAACAATTAAGGGTTGCTATGTTGAGGAAAATTACATCTTTAGCGAGATCCTAACCCTAACCCTAATCATAACGTCGATGAACTACAAAAAACAGCCCCTAGTTTCGCCTTTCCATATATAGAACGACGGAGGCTTGTGGGTAATGTAGTTTAAATCGTTTTATTGACGAAATGAAATAAATAATATATTTAATGGAAAACTGGATATATGAATAGTTTCATTGTGTAAACCTCTATGATATAATTGAAAGACAGAGTGAAATTTGGTATTTTAGAGGGAGCAATATTTAAAATGGCTTTATGAAACATTTCCATTTATTTCTGAAAACTGTGCCCGACATTATTTTATCAGCATAGCATAAGTAAAAATTCTTCTGGTTTTCTCTTTGATTCATTAATTGGACTCTGATTTACAGCCATTTCAAATGTACAGTTTTTGGCTCTTCCGGGGGGTGCTACTGGGACCCTGGGGGTAGAAGGGCAGTAAAACCTACATGTATGTATTCTCCTCATAATGGACAACAAACTGAGCTGAGTCACATTTATATCTGACAGTTTTCACAGACTAACCTTTTCTTATTCTTATGTCATGAGCAGTAAAGCTTTTGACAGGACATGGTGAGGCCATCTGATGAAACATGGCAAAATTAGAAAGAAATGATTTAATAATAAAAATTATAGATTATTTATTTTATTTTTGAAGTTAACAGTAATAAATATAATGGATAAACCTGCAACAACATGCCATTATCTATTCCCCACTGTTAAGCAGTAATCAAGGACAATTTATACACATTGTGATACTTCACTATTCCACAAGGAATAATTCATGGAGTACTCAGAATACTATATATATTAACTAATTAGCAACAATCAGTGTAAAAATGTCCTCCTCATCCCCTTATCTGGGTCCTCAGGTGCTGGACATCAGTAATGTGCGTGCTCTTGGATTTAATGCAGTACAAGATCCATGTTGATCATTCCTGCTACTCTCAGTTATCCCTCAAGTGTTTGTAACTATAAAGTAAATGGCTTTTCAAAATAATTCATCTAGTAAATCCCTTTATATATATATATATATATATATAGGCATATTTGTGATTAAATATATACAATACTAACTTTCTGGTGTATTGTTGTTCCAGATGTCATTAATGTTTAAGCAAAAAATAATCCTGGTAATTAATATGTAGTTTTTCAAGTGTAGAAAAAACCCATAGTAGCCTACAGTATCTAGTAAAATTATGAATTTACCAAGAATTTTCAACACACAATATTCACCATATTAATTTTATTGAAGCATAGACTATGAAGTTGATAAAGTAGCTTCATGACAAACACAATTCAAGGAAAATAATAATGGATCAAAAATTCATTAATATCATAAATTAATCAGTTCACACAGATGAGTGATGAAATGTCCTTAAAAGTCACACAGTCCCATCCAGTCAACTGTGATACAGATCATGTGATACATATAAGACATGTGATACTGTTCCAGAAAATAATGATTCCCATCATCACATCTAAACTGGTTTCATCTCCCCATCGTGATCTTCTTCTCTCGTGTCTGGAAACTGTTTGTGGTTGATATCCAGCACTGATGTGGTGTAGCTTGTTCTCAGCCAGAGGATCTCTCAGTCCTAACATCCCAGACCTGGTCAAAGTGAAACAAACAATGCAGAAGAAGTTGTTTAATGGACAGAGAGCTCAGCTTATGTTCTGTGTGGTTTTAGCAGGGTGAGCAACTATGACAATTGTAGTATTATACACTTACCATTCTTCAAGCTGTTTTAAGACCTTTAGAGAAGGTTTTTCTCTGAAGACAATTTACCAAATCCTCTTCTTTCAGTCCTTTCAAGAGCATCACTTGGTCAAAACCCCTCATTTGGCTGATGAGATCATCTGTACAAATTAAAATACTGCAATAAAAATTTCATTCTGCAAGAATTAAGGCAAAGGACTTTCTCATGAGACACCCCTTAGCATGTGACAGAATTTTTTGCCTCTATAATTCATCTATTGTTGCAGTAAATGTAGGGGTGTGCCGGTTTCAGAATTGGTGATGACGGTTATGACGCGAGTCAAATGTGACGGTTCATAACATAACCGTCGGGGGGGGGATAGCGTGTTTCATTTTGTTTCATATTGTCTCGCCACCATGCTAGTGGATCTGCCGTAGAGTCAATTGGTTGATCTTGGAGATAGCGGGTTAACTCCGTGTCAGCGCGCGCTCTGATCGGTAAAGGGGCACAGATTTCAGACCTCCGTTTATTAAGGATATCTGTCACAAAACTCATCATCCGCGCCAAAGTTTTTTGAGCAAATTTCAAAGCCGCACCCGCCCGCCATCCTCTGATTGTTTTGCCGTCTATGCTTTGCTGATGCAAGCCGCAAAAAAAAAAAAAAGCCATTGTCTGTTCTAGAAAGGATGCAGCAAAGATATTTAATGCTAGAGTATGAGGCATAGGCCTACGCGGAGTTTCATTTACAATGAGATGTGCTCTAGTTCACAGTGCAGTGCAAGTGAACGCGGCGTGCTGGTGCTTCCATGTCACGGTTATCATTGTCTGCTATATTTGCTTTTTATTTATTAAAATACATGACATTGGTTGATGAAACATCTATTAAAATTAAGATAAAATTTGTTCAAAACGAAATTCGTTTTTAAGAAAGGTTTTCTACAAAGCAAAATTTAATGAAGTGGTAAATATCATGTCTGACGATTTACAAAACTTCATTAAGTGGTAAAAACCATGTCTCCCGATATATTGCGCATCTGATGATCCTATCTAAAAAATGAAAATAATTTTTGATAAAAAATGTTCGTAAAAAATATTTTAGTGACACGGTTTTGGCGGTTATAGAGTTCTAATGACGGTGTTCAACTATAACCATCGGTCTCACGGTTATATACTAACCGTCACACCCCTAAGTAAATGTGTCTTTTTTCCCTCTCTAATTTATCTTCAAAGTTCCTGACTTCTCTCACAAATGTGTTTTAGTGTAAGGCCTGGCTTCAAACCAATCAACTATCAATTCACAATTTATAATACAACATTTATGAAACAATGAAATAATGTAAACCACTTTTATAAAACTTGTATTCCTTTATTTAAGACAAACAGTTGTTTATTTTACTTAAAGTTGAAAAATATTCCAGTCACACTTTTTTTAAGAATAAAAACAAAGAAAGAATAAATTACGGCTGAGATGAACAGTCCTGTGAGATAAAATCATAAAGTGCTGTAACACATAACACACACATACCAGAGGACTTCTGTCTTTGTTTGGGCTCAAGATGGCCGTCTTCATTCCTCATGAGCAAATCATTTCCTTGGTCTTCCTTCACTGTAAAAAGTTTAACCATTATTTACTCAATTTTTTTGGTGAAACATTTTTACACTCAAAAAAATTGAGTAAATTTTAAAGCTGTGAAATCAATGAAATATACTGTTTAAATTGAGTAATTGTCAGTAAAAAAATTAAGTAAATCTGAGTAACTGAATTACTTTATATGAGAAATAAAATTAATTGGATATAATCAAAATTATAAAACACCACAACTGTAATTCTATGTAAAATAAACAAAAAATATTGAGTAGATATAATTGAAATATTGGATGAAATTTTACCAAAAAAAATGTGCTACGTTTACTACATGTAAAAGTGAATTTAACTTAATATTGGACTATAAATTATCAAAATGCTGCATTCACTTTTTTTTTTACACCATTTACCCTTTATAATTAATATAATAAAACCAAATAAAGAAAGAAACACATTTTTTATTGAAAATTTATTTGTCAATTAAACATAAGACAAAGTCTAAAATCAACCTTTGAAACATTGTATCCATTTTAATATTCCAGTAGATTGCAAAAATTAACAACTGTAAAGTAGCCATAAGGGAAATGATTAAACCTTATGAAACATTTCATCCATCTTAGTATTCAAGTAGATTACATGTAAAATATGATAGCCGTAAGAGAAATGACATCTTTGTTCCTGGTGCATACCAGCCATTTGCAGTCACACTCAACATTAAACCATAAAAAAATATAAAAGCAACACTTACATCAATATTAAAGGGATAGTTCACCCAAAAAGATGATGTTGTCATAATGTACTCGCCCCCCCCGGGTTGTCCCAAATCTGTACGAATTTCTTTCTTCTGTTGAACACAAAATATATTTTAATGAATGTTGGTTAACAGATAGTTGAAAGTTGCCATTGACTTCCATGATAGGAAAAAAAAAAAAAAAAAGTATACTATGCAAAGTCAATGGCAACCTTTAATTGCGTTAACCAACACTCTTTAATACTTGGCTGAATGTCACGTCACTTCACTTAAAATATCTTTTGTGTTCAACAGAAGAAAGAAACTCGTACAGGTTTGGGACAAATTGAGGGAGAGTAAATTATGACAACATCATCTTTTGGGGTGAACTATGTCTTCAACAGAATTAATCCGATAACAGAAACACTTCCATCAGGAATACCCATTCTGTGGGATGACCATGAACCACTACTATGCAAGAAGATAATTTTTTAACCTCTGAACATTAACAGAGTTTTGGTGGATCCAGCTCAAGAAACAGTTTTTGGAATAACTCAAGTGAGTACAGGGTCCTTCTCAAAATATTAGCATATTCATTAGCAAGTTCATTATTTTCCGTAATGTAATGATAAAAATGTAACTTTCATATATTCTAGATTCATTGCACACCAACTGAAATATTTCAGGTCTTTTATTGTTTTAATACTGATGATTTTGGCATACAGCTCATGAAAACCCCAAATTCCTATCTCAAAAAATTAGCATATCATGAAAAGGTTCTCTAAACGAGCTATTAACCTAATCATCTGAATCAACTAATTAACTCTAAACACCTGCAAAAGATTCCTGAGGCTCTTAAAAACTCCCAGCCTGGTTCATTACTCAAAACCGCAATCATGGGTAAGACTGCCGACCTGACTGCTGTCCAGAAGGCCATCATTGACACCCTCAAGCGAGAGGGTAAGACACAGAAAGAAGTTTCTGAACGAATAGGCTGTTCCCAGAGTGCTGTATCAAGGCACCTCAGTGGGAAGTCTGTGGGAAGGAAAAAGTGTGGCAAAAAACGCTTCACAACGAGAAGAGGTGACCGGACCCCGAGGAAGATTGTGGACTGAGTCTGGAGTAGAAACATCCAGAGCCACCGTGCACAGGCATGTGCAGGAAATGGGCTACAGAGAAGCAGCACTGGACTGTTGCTCAGTGGTCCAAAGTACTTTTTTCGGATGAAAGCTAATTTTGCATGTCATTTGGAAATCAAGGTGCCAGAGTCTGGAGGAAGACTGGGGAGAAGGAAATGCCAAAATGCCTGAAGTCCAGTGTCAAGTACCCACAGTCAGTGATGGTCTGGGGTGCCATGTCAGCTGCTGGTGTTGGTCCACTGTGTTTTATCAAGGGCAGGGTCAATGCAGCTAGTTATCAGGAGATTTTGGAGCACTTCATGTTTCCATCTGTTGAAAAGCTTTATGGAGATGAAGATTTCGCTTTTCAGCACGACCTGGCACCTGCTCACACTGGTAAATGGTTTACTGACCATGGTATTACTGTGCTCAATTGGCCTACCAACTCTCCTGACCTGAACCCCATAGAGAATCTGTGGGATATTGTGAAGAGAAAGTTAAGAGACGCAAGACAAAACACTCTGGATGAGCTTAAGGCCGCTATCGAAGCAGCGCCACAGGCTGATTGCCTCCATGCCACGCCGCATTGAAGCAGTCATTTCTGCAAAAGGATTCACGACCAAGCATTGAGTGCATAACTGAACAATTATTTGAAGGTTGACTTTTTTGTATTAAAAACACTTTTCTTTTATTGGTCAGATGAAATAAGCTAATTTTTTGAGATAGGAATTTATGGTTTTCATGAGCTGTATGCCAAAAGCATCAGTATTTAAACAATAAAAGACCTGAAATATTTCAGTTGGTGTGCAATGAATCTAAAATATATGAAAGTTAAATTTTTATCATTACATTATGGAAAATAATGAACTATCACAATATGCTAATTTTTGGAGAAGGACCTGTATTTGTGGGTCTTGGGAGATCTCAAATCCAATGTGACTCCTGAAAGATGGCAGCAGGCTCTGCTGAGATTCCCAAGATTACATCGCTGACTGCCCCATTATTGTTCCGAAGGATGTAGATTTTTATGACCTCCTCTGCCAACTCTGTTTGTACGAAGACGGGTAGATCAGCTGAACCCTACAGGCAAATTTTAAAGATAACTGGTTAGAGCTAACATTCATAACTGAATGTTACAAGAAAGTGACAAATACACAAAACAAATAGCACCTGAAGAAGCAAACATTCTGTTGGACCATATGATAGGTAAAATCTCAAACAAAGTTTACTAGGGGGAGGAGTTGCAAAAATTAACAGCATTCTTCTTAACAAGAGGACAGGTTAATTTTCTACATAGGGACATTTATTTTTAACAATAAACCTAAAAGAAAAATGAAAAGAGACCAACTGCGAGCTTCTATGCTGTAAATCAATGCTATAGGCTTTTATTGAGGTCTGCATTATTTCAACCAATTTCTTTATAAACATGTTTAATATTCAAGTAAAATGACTAATGGTTTTGAAAAAAAAAAGCTTGTTTAATTGCACTACTTGAAAAAAATATGCATTGCATTAACCCTCACACTCAAACCTTAACCCTCTAAATAATTCTGTGGCTTAGTAAATATTACAGTAATATTTAACTTTATTAACTTAATAAAATCTCTGAATATAGTTTACTTGATTATACAAAAGATGGCTTTCCTGTAGCTCAAACAGTAGAGCGTCGGCGCTAGCAAAAATTGATTAAATTGTAAATGTGTACCTTGAAATGCAATGTAAGTTACTTTGGATAAAAGTGTCTGCCAAATGCATAAATGTAAACATATTAACGGACTAAAAATACAACAGTTTATTTTATCTAAAATGTACAGTTATATTTTATTTTTTCCACTAAAACAATTTAGTATTAGACTAACAAATTGTTTATTTATAATACACATAATATATTTGTGAAATTTCTATTAATTCATTTAAGGATGGAAAATTAAACTGATCTGTTTCAGGGAACAAAAATATTACAAATAATATCAAATCAAAATGAATATATTTAAACACACTCTTAACAAATTTAGTAAGTTTACTCAATTAAAACAACGTACCCCTCCCCCAGCCTCCGCTGTCCTTCAATACCCACCAGGTCTGGATTTGTTACATTAAAAAGCTTACGGTTTTCAAACTTTTGACCGATATTGTATGTGATCTAGGTTTCAGTGCACTAGAATGATTTTACAATGGAGCAGGCCTTAAACTGTCCGACTCCCTATAGTGGGAGCTGATTAAAACGCACCAGTCTATGTTATGTCCACGCCATTTTAAATACTTTTGCATGGCGTATTTGTAGTGGTGATTTAAGAGCTCATACTTGAGTTCGTGTAGTAATTATGATGTTTTACAACAACGTGACAGCTTTTTACAAGAAAGAATGTTGTCATTTGAAAGTTCATAAATGATGTGTTCCCTTTTGACAAGCCACTGACCCCAAAGGGGAACCTGTACAAAATCGTTTTCCATTGGGCATGTATAGTTATAGTTGCTGGACCACGGTACACTTATCGTTAGACTTTCAAATGGCGGTTGAAATAAACGGTGATCCAAATAGTACGAACGTTAACCCACTCCAAAAAAAAAAAAAAAAAAAAAAAAACTAACATACATATGGCTGCCCCACTAACTAACTTCGAAAACTACACTGTTATGTACACGTACACACGGTCAATGTTTAATCAACTTTTGAAAACATTATTGCAAATATACATAGTTATAAAAGGACTACGTTACTTACAGGAAATTCGAGTAATGCTGTTCACGTCGTTGCTGAGAAAAGCAGTCCTTCAGTGACAGGTGCCTCTTGTTTGAGCCGCGAAACTTGTTAAACTTCTTAAGATAACGTAAAATACAAACACAATTGTTAGGAAATCCTTAATAATTAACTTCTGAATTAAACATTACAAACATAATTAGTATTAGCTGGCTCAATTACATAACGTACCACAATATGAGAGGAGTGCGGGTCTTGCCGTTGCTGAGGAAAGCCGTCCTTCAGGTGACTTCGATTAAGCTACGAAACTTGTTGAATATGACGTAAAATACAAAGACAATTGTTAGAAAATGCTTAATAATTATTAACTTTTTAATAAAGTGTTACAAACGTAAGTAGGATTAGCTGACTAAAGTTACTTACCAGGAGCTGTGAGGTGTATGGCTAGTCGACGTCGCTGCTGAGGAAAGCAGATTTTTTTTTTCCTGCGGAGCTGCACACGTGATCACTTTAGCCGCGAAATTTACTCAATTTATTTAAACTGTCATTTATTAAGCTGGAACTTTATTTAGGAAAATTGGTTGGAAATACTTAATAATTTTAGTTTCTAAAACAGATCAGTACAAGTAAATAATTATCAAATATTTATATTAGAATTCACCAGAAATATTGAAGGTATATTAAAAATAAAATTAGTTAGTTAAATACTTATTTATTTTCATTACATAAACTTAAATAATATATGTAAATTTTAGAGAAATTATTTGTTGGATTTTTAATTATTATTTTTAATCTGACCCACTCAAAATATCACTTAAATGATTTCAAAAGATTTTATTAAGTTAATATAGCTCTTTATTTTTGTGAAATTTACTAAGCCACTGAATTATTTTTTACAGTGTTCTCTTCTGAAAAACAAGATAATCTTACTCTGTGTGCAATTAATATTGCTCATTAAACATATAATTAAGTTAATTTAAAATAAGATTCAGACAAGAGCATTTGATGAGTAAATGTTGATTCAAAAATATTTTAAACAAATTTACCCGGGAAGAGCTGATCATGGCAAGATTCGCTGAGACTCAGTAATAGCTCTTTTAGTTTTTAGGAAGGTTTGTGAGGGTTGGCTCTTAAAAGAGCTGTTGAGCTTGAACAGCATTATCTGCAAACAATCCTGTAAGACAGAAAGAAAGAAAAATATTACTACATTACATGCATCTTATACATTACTGTGCGTATGTGTGTGTGTAATTATACAGCTATATTCATATATATATTAAAAAAAATTATTACAAGCTTACAGGACTGTTATCAGTAGTGCGCAAGTCTTAATAATGCCAAAGCGCAGTGCCCTTAATGAACACTAAACCCACATTATCTCCAATACCGCTCTGGAGCTCTATACCAGGCTTAGTGTATCCCATCATGCATCATTTTTTGGCATAAATTGTGAGACTTTTTGTCGAGATCTCACAAGGGGTCACGGAAACCTTTACAATGTATGTAAAATATTAATAATAATAATAAAAATAAAATAAAAAAATCTGTAAACACTTAAGTGTGTCCCATAAGGCAGTGGCTCCCAATCCTGGTCCTGGAGAAGCCCAACACAGCACATTTGAGATGTCTCCCTGATCAAACACACCTGATTCAACTCATCAGCTCATCAGTGAAGACTCCAAGACCTCAAAAGTGTGTTTGTCAGATAAGAGAGACGCCAAAACCGTGCAGTGCTGGGTTCTCCAGGATCAGGATTGGGAACCACTGTCATCAGGTGATGAAAAGTTCGACACACACTTGTGGTCACCATGCTCACTCGAACACTTTAGGAAATACGTCACATAAATAATCGATTGGTCAAGTGCAAAGATGGCAAGTGTGGGTATTTGGACAGTGCAAAAGTTTAAGAAACAACAAATGCTGTGCAATTTATAACAGCAGTTTGATAAAAATGTAAAACCAACACAGACTTACTGCTGCAAATGTCTGCCTCCGCAGCTTTCAGTCTTCTCCATTTCTGAAGGAAAACCTCTCCACAAACACCACAGGGATGACTGCTTCCTTTACATCTTTTCAGCTAAAAAAAAATACATAATAATAAAAATAAGAAAGGAGGAGGGGTAGAATAAAATAGAATTATAAACAGAATTTTAATAATGTTTTGTGAGCAAAATATTTAAAATATAAACTGATATGAATGAACTGCAGGAAGGGAAAAATGTGTCCTTTTATTTATTTACTTTTTTTGGATTTACATAAAAATGTATCAAAAGCATGGTACAGTAAATGTGTGATATCTGTAATATAAAAGCACATCAAAAACGACAATTACAGTTGTACAACCATAGTTAGTTTGATGATTATTGTATTGTTGTATTGATTATTAATATACCATAGTAGAACTACAGTTACTGAGGTAAAAACATGGTAAATGTCCCGTTCCTGGGTTTTAACTTCAAATTTAATTTGTTGCTATTGTACATGTCGTGGTTACCATGATTTTACTACAAATTTACATCTTTGACATGAAATGAATATATTGAAAGTCTATGGCACGTCACGTGACCGACAGGGTTTAATCACACTAGTTAGCAGGTGTGTTCATTTAGTTAAACGCAATGAAACTCAAAGACAGCCTCGGATGACTGATATAATACAGCGAGTAAACAATATGGCGCTAATCTGATTAATAAAGACAGAATACATTTTATAACAGGCATTAAAAGAGCGTAATTATATCTACTCACCGACCCTGTGGCACATGGAAACTGATGGCAAGTATCGCGATGTGTGCTGAATGAGACTTCTTGAACGTGATTTCATAGAGATGATGAACTATGAATAAGCGATAAGCGAGAATGGGTTGTAAGAAAACGGTTAAATTGCTTACTTGCACGCGCCTTGGAGCGTTGTTAAACTCACCTTTTTATGCCGTTTTCCCTGCAGTTGAGTGTTGCTTTGGTCAAACTCACCGCTGAGTGCTGTTTTACCTGCAGTTGAGTGTTGTTAAACTCACCACTGATGAACGCGCTAAGCTTTGGCACAGACATCACTTTGATATCAGATTGCGAGAATATTTAAACCTCAAAAACAAGTTGGAGGGCCAGATAAAAACGATCTCTGTCATATATAATTTTTTTGTAGCCTATTATTTATTTTTATTTATTCAGTGTCGTTGAGGGGTGCTGAACCAAGACGTCAAATTTAAACGCTACTGAGTTCTATAGAAGTCTATCGGACTAACCTGCACGTTGAAAAATAACGCCAAAGGTATACCCAGTGCGTCAAAAAAGTGACGCCAGATCACTTGACCATGCGTCAGACATTTGACGAGTAGAGAGTGAGACTGTGTTGGCAGAACAGTAGTACCAGCCAGAATCAGTGAGTCTCAGTCCAGTCATCAGCACAGTGAAGGATCTTCTCCCATCATCACTGATCTGGACTGATGAATTCTGGGATGTGTTAGTCCTCCCCACTGTGTAACAGCTCTGATCTTTATATCTGCACCACTGTTTGAGTTTATTCTTATATCCTAACGTGTAGAAACACTGAACACTGATATCACCACCTTCATGTCCAGATACACTGCTGCTCACATCAGATACACATCAGGAGCTGAACACACACACACACACACACACACACACACACACACACACACACACACACACACACACTCACACACACACACACACACCAGTCATTTGAGATAATATAATAGAGGAGGAATGAGAGAGTGTTTCAAATGAAAAGAATTTGAAATGATATGTGATTAAGAAATGCTAAATGTCTTACCAGATTGAATCTTGAGATAAGACTCATATATTATATTTATCGGTGGTTGTTCTCCAGTCTCCACAATGCAGTAATAATATCCAGTGTGTTTGTTCTGCAGGTTTCTCATAGTCACAGTAAAGAGACTCTGATCAGGATGATCAATTACTGACAGATTCTCCTCTGTTGTGTTTGTGTATGTATTATATCTATCAATTCCTGAGAACCATTATTTCTTCTGCTGTGTGTATTTCTCATCATAGTGACATGGGATGGTGACAGATCCTCCAGTCTGAACAGTTAATGTACCATTTGACTAACCAATGTACCATTCAACACCTAAACAAAACACAGTCCAATACATCCAACAATAAGTCACTTCTTAATTTGTTATATCCTCACAAAAAACCCTCCAAACCTCACAAAAAACACAGTAATACATGCACTATTCTCACCTAAAATGAGCCAAAATCCCATTGAAATGTAGAATGTATTCTTTGCAAATGCAGTCATTGTGTTTCTCTTCCTCTGTATCTTTAAGTTGTTATGTTCTTGAGTATCTTGACTTCCCTTTTATCTGCATATAACACTTTTCAACCGGATAGAAGCTGTCAATGGGGCGAGATCTTTTAAAAAGTATTTATATGTACCAATTCTGTTAGCCTATGAATACTTCAGGTGCATTCTTTAGTAGTATACAGAGTACAAGCAGGAACCTTTTGAAAGGATGGCCAACTGTCCTAGTGATAGCTTTTGTCCTTTTTTCTGAGAGTGTGGTATACAGCACCTTTAAGTTTGATTTAATAACACAGTTAAAGTGCATAATAATGGACAATCTCAGCAGAATCTATTCTAATAATCATGACAGAGAGAGAGAGAAAGAGCGTGAGAGAGAGAAAAACTCTCAACTTTTTATTAGGAATTAGAAAAAAAATGTGATTTTGGATGAAAAGAGTGACATTTGGAAAAACAAACAAACAAGGCCCGGTTCCCCAAAACGTTCTTATCGCTAAGTAGTTCTTAACCTATTCCTTAACCTCTCTCTTAACCTTATGGCACGATTCCCGACACGTTCGTACGCTTAGTATATCTTCTGTAAGTCACACTTTCGTAAGGTTGGTCTGGACCATTCGTAAGCTCTCTCTTAGCGTTGTTTGAGCTCAAGACGCTACTGTACAGCAGTCTTTAGAAACCAGCGCAGCGAAGTACAAGTCAAACTATAGTATGTTGACAATGTTGTGGCTCAACAATGATTTTATGCTATTTTTTAAGACTCATAATAAATTATGTTCACAATGGATACAGGCCTATTTATAAAGTTGACTTTATGTGGTATCAGAACTAATATGGTGGTAATTAGCCTAGGCTTTTTCGTAATGTAATTAAAGCGAATTGGAAATACATTTTTTGATAATTAAAATCTGGCAAACAATTTGGCTCTAAATGGCTAAGATCTATAAATGGGTAATCATGGTTGTATCCAGTAAGTGACCATAGCAGCGATCCAACGTGTCCTTGTATTGAATCAAAGACGGAGCCATGTAATTTTTTTTATTCGGCAAAACTTAAGCCATTCTGACATTTTGCCTGATGTGGCTATATTAAAAAAAAGAATTGCCTCCCAAGACAACTCATTATGGAGCTGCTGGACCTTCTCAGACCTGCGCTTATGCCAGGCTAACGCGGCAGAATTTTGTTTTAAGCCCTGAAGCCCAGCGCCAAGGTTTTTTTTTTATTTTTATTTTTTTTTTTGCTACAGAGAGATTCATCGAGGTCGTGGGAGAGGGCTACGGCCTAATCAAGACCTCGGTGTAAAGGCGCTTCCACACTGTCACCAACGCCCTTCTGAGCCATGCCAGGGATTACATCCTGGCACACTCATCCCTATCGCCAATTCATCAGTGATTGATCAGGCGTAGGCTACTCATCGAGAAAGGGATACGCGGCCATAAACGTGCAGGTTATAGTGGACCACAGGGGTGTGATCTCCGACCTGGTGGCAACTTCCAGCAAAACTTCAACTTCCTCTGACAAGAGGCATATTACTGACCATTTGATAATTAAATTTATAGTCTATATTCTACTGATAACTTAAAATATGTTAAAATAAATGTTACTATAATAATTTGAGGAATGTTTCATTTGCATAGAACGTGTTGTCTTTCTTAACGCTGTATTGCACCTTCGCGTGAAGTGGAAAATCGATTCATGAGCAATCGATGCCAACTAATTCAGCACCCTAACTTTGGACAGCGCTCTTGTTAGGTCGGACGTAAGAGGCAGCATGGTAAGAGCTTCCTAAGGGACACTTCGGGGAACACACTTAGGAACATAAAAAACTTTGGTAAGATGTATCTTTCGAGGTCTTCTTAACGCGCTAAGAGTGAGCGTTATCGGGAAACCGGGCCCAAATTAGTAATTTACCAAACACAGATACTGTAAGTCTAGTCTGGTGAATTAACAAATCAAATGCAGAATATAAAGCCTATTATCAACACTTTTATAATCATTTGATCCTTCAGGTCGATGTGGAGAAAATTCCTCTAGTTCTGTGACAAACAGAAATGCTCCATGTGCCATCTGAAAAATAAAACAGAAGTGCACACCATCAACAGACAAATATGAGAACCAGATGTGTTTCTATGTCACACATCACATACATTTTGGATGCTCGAAAAACGTGATAGCACAGTCAACAAAGCTTTGTTTTAATTTAGAGATATAGTTTCAAACAACTGCAGATTGAAATGCCTTAAATACTTGTTTTTCTCATCCGTGCTGTGTATTTCACTATTAACAGTCTTTGTGGCTGATGTTTGAGCTGGATGGGTTTCAGCTCTGCAATTAAAAATAACATGGTGACATGAAACAGTTTGGTTATACAGTTATTAGGAACGACTGAAAAATGTTCACACTGTTCACACTTACACATCTGTCACAGGTCTTGAAGCTGTCATAGCTGCCAGACAAAAACAGAAATGGAGAAACTAGTTTCTTAGTTAGAAACTAATTTTATTTTTAATGTAAGAAGCTGTTTGTTACTCTAGCACATTTACGAGCAAAAAAACTTTTGTGATCAAGTTTTGTATGTAAAAGTTCTGACTCAAAATTTTAACTCATAATGTACATTTATTATGTCATAATTTTGAATCTTACAGAAATATTTCAAATAATTCTGTTTAGCTGTTCCATACTGTTTATAATTTTATTCATACTTGTAGGATTCATGTTGGTTGTTGGGTGAGTTGTGTGCCTGCAAAACAATGTAAAAATAAATACATAATAATAATAGATAAAATACTACTAATATAATATAATATAATATAATACTGTTTGTTGCAGCCAGATTATTTGAATGGTGATCACATCAATTTTAAAAGGCCATAAAATGAAGTTTTTCATCAGTCTATCACTTTACAGATTCACAGCATATAAAATGAAAGTTTTGGCCTTTTTACCACCCTTGGCTGTTTAGGGATCACATTAAAATATTTTGGCTAGAACAAATATTTGATTGATTCTTTTAAATGGTGAAGAATTTTTACACGTACATGTCTGTTTTAGAGTGAGATGGTGTAGCTACAGGATCAGTTGTAAATGTTTTAAAGAAGAGAAAGATATGAGGTTAGTTTTAGTGCATTGAGAGAGACATAATTTTTAATGGCTGAATTGGTTTGGGATCTTACCTCTTTTGAATTCAGTGTTTGTGAGGTGAACAGGAGCCTGCAGATCTCCAGCAGAACAGTAGTACCAGCCAGAATCAGTGAGTCTCAGTCCAGTCATCAGCACAGTGAAGGATCTTCTCCCATCATCACTGATCTGGACTGATGAATTCTGGGATGTGTTAGTCCTCCCCACTGTGTAACAGCTCTGATCTTTATATCTGCACCACTGTTTGAGTTTATTCTTGTATCCAGAACTGTAGAAACACTGAACACTGATATCACCACCTTCATGTCCAGATACATTGCTGCTCACCACAGACACATCAGGGTCTGAAAACCATCAAAAGACAATAAGATTTTTTTTTGTAAATTTGCTTATTATTGTTTACGAAATGCAAATATGTAAGTCTTCTTGTTATAATAAAGTGTTAACTATTCAAAAACAGTTCTATTTTAAAATAATTCTCGAATCGAACAATATGATTAAAATTGTACATTCTTATGCGGATCATTGCAGTCTACTAAATGATTCTAGCGGCTAAAGTCTAAATAGCATGATACTATTTCCTTTTGCCAGTATGCAATCCTGACATCAAGCAGCATCTCCTACACTGCTACTGCAAAAGTCCTACTTTATTCTACAATCAGTGATCAGATTTATCCAAACCATAACAAACTGAGGCAGTGCATCACAGTTTTTCTCAGTCGCTTCAGTACATCTCTTCTTGAATCATCCTTAACATTTGCAAACCACTAAGGGCATTTCTCATACTATTCTTATAAACATCACCACACAATAGATTACCAAAAGTTGCTCAAAAGTTGCTCAAAACCTTCAGTTCATATCTCAAAAGTAAGAGATGGACTGGAGAAACCAATAGTCTCTCACAAACAATATTCATTGGTGTAGTGGTATAAACTCAAGTAGATGTATGTATGTTTTATTTATTTATTATTATTATTAGTTTGCATTTATTACTGTAAGTGTACTGGTGCTTACTTTAACATAAACTAAACTTGTACTGTATAATGTGCACCACTGTTTTTAATTAGTCACTGCTGTGTCATGTCAGTGACATTTTAGTTTTCTTTATTTATGTTTACAATAATAAATCACTATCGCACATAACCTGACAACACCCTTTTACATTACTTAGAATATTACTTATATCTACATTATTATATTTCAGTAAAATGGATAAATGTGATATTCTTACTTGATTGTACCGTCAGATACAAATAATAACCGTTGTCTATTTCGCCACCAATCTCCACAGCACACCAGTAATATCCAGAGTCTGAGGGGTTCAGATTCTCCCATTGCACTGTAAAAATACTCTGGGCTGGATAATCAGTAAGGGAATATTTTCCTGTATTATTTGTATATGCCAATATACTGCAAGAGATCCAGTGTGACCCCTGACACAAGTATTTTCGGTTTTCTTTATGTGTATCATCATAGAGACATGGAATAATGCCAGGTGCTCCAGATATCACTGCAATATTCATGCTCTGAATTCCAGCTCCATCTGTAGACAAGATTCAGTGTAGGAAAAAATGTAAGCATCCATAAACTGCACATTATGGAAAAGTTGGAATAGTAAACAATTACTAGCTGAAGGAATTCAAGTTAAACAATTTTAACAATAGAAGTTAAAAATATCATACAATAGTTTTAGAATTCTAATACGACAGTATAATTGTTTACCTGTGATGTGCAGTAAAATCCCAGAGAGAATCAGAGAGTAAATCATGTCTACAGCAGAGTGCATGTTCATGAGAGGAGCTGGTCACTTCTTGCAGTGTCTCTGCTTCTTCCTGTTTCAGAGGAAGAGCAGAAATATCGCCTTAAACCACATAAACATTAGCAAGTGAGAAAAGTAGCTATTTTGCAGTTAGACACTTCACACTTAATCGTTATAGCCCCTTTCTTACTGAACTGACAAACACTGACAAAATGTTACATTGTAGAAGCCAGCGTGAAAATTATCAACACACAAACTGTTGTGTGTAACTGGTTGCTTAACTTTCAGATTTTATCTTGTGTTCAATCATTTTTCCATTTGAGGTAAGGAGTTCATGGGGGTCGGTATAAAATAAGTTTAAACATGCAAGCACGACTAACTGATGATCATACAAAATCTAAACTGTCCATGTTTTTAAATCTGTTACATCTCAAAAGATTTTGAAACAATTCATAGCAGAGAAATATGGAAACACTAAATCATAGTCTGAGTTTAAAAATGGAGGGAAAGGAGGAGTCAAATTATTATTATTATTTTCACACACAACTGCAATACTTTTTATTGTGCTTGTTTGTAATAATGCAAATAGCAGAGAAAATAACATTGTACAAGTGAAGTAATTAAACAGACTCGATAATGCAAAATACAAAACTATGTAGTGCTAAAAGACAATGACAGTTCTCTCATGTTGATTTTGTTGCTTTTCATCAGAAGGTGTGTTCCTGAGTTCTTCTCAATGTTGAAGTCAGTGTGGATCCACAGTGCTGTATATTATGTTGTATATTGCGTCACCTGCTGGAGGCTTCACCGCTTCACTCCCAGGAACAAAATCAATAGTGCTGTAGTAGATTATGTCCTTGTTGGGATCCTGTGGAGGAAGGGATCGTAATTAAACATGATAAAGTATTTTACTCAAGGTGTCATATTTTTTAATCATTATTTTAGCTTGAACATACATCTTCTTTTTGTTTGAACCTGTCCTGGCCAGGATGTTTCTAAATTGCCTAAAATATCAGGGTTTGGTCTTTGTTTTCCTATTGTTTGCATACTTGCAGAAGGTAATGATTCATAAGTAGTTTGACCAATAGTGCACAGGCATTGTACATTATCAACCAATCGTGGGGCATGTGAGAAGCCAGGATCTATAGAGAGCCATCAAAGCAAAGCAAATAAGAAAAAAAGCCAAAACCTGGACTTTTTAAGCAATTTAGAAATCCTGAGCAGGATATGCCTGACAAAAAGAGGATTTATGGTCACCGTAAAATAGTAATATTAAGACCAGGTGTATACTTACATTTGGGTTTCCATCATTTATAGTGCTGTACATCACAGGATCTTCTGCTTTAGAGTTGATCTGCATTTCATACAAGCACACACAAAACAATTAAACAACAGTTACATCAAGAAACCAAAATCCTCTAAGAGAGTAGGCTACGTGTTCTGGAAATATCTGAGTGGAGCAAAGTATGCGAATAGTTATGCATGTCAGATATATATGAAATATGTTCATTAAATTCAATTAGCAAGGTTGTTGGTCATATCTTTGGATTTATATTTTTGATATGCTGCACAAATCAAATGGAAATTTCCTCCGTGTTGGATCAGTGTAAAAATGAACATCCAATTAGGAAAAATGCCTCTTAGTAGCTTGTTCTTTTAATAAATCATTCTTATGATCTCATCGGTTCCTATGAAGTGGATATAATAAACATATGACTCACTTACTGAATGACCTGTTCCTTGAATAAACCAGTGTAAAGATATAAAGCTATTTAGAAGGAAGGCTACACAAAACAACAAAAGCATTTTCTTTTCTCATATTTGACATATTTGAAATTAGCATGAAAAAGTTTAGGAACAAAAAAAGCTTTGTTACCAAGAAGAGGGAGATAAAGATTCTTGTATTCTAAAATTAACTGAGAGGGTACATTATCTCAAAATACAGTCAATAGTTTTATCGATTCTAATTTGCTAAATAAATATACAACATAAGAAACCCTCAAAGTATTAGATCAAATTAGTGCATAATCATGTTTTTCTGTCTTCGATTACAATCAGTGCTTAGGTGTTGTGTAAAGGAGAATGGGCATTTCAATATTATAATATAATAAATGTGCATTTCACTCCATGCTCCATGACCCTATATTATCATAATGAACATTTTCATAACTTGCTTCTTATAAAGGACTTACCACGTCAGTGGTTCTGCTGCTGGTTCTCCCTCTGATTTGGTGTTTATCTTGCTCTTCATTTTAAAAAAGGGGAACAATAATATCAGCCATTAACTAAATATAGATATATAGAATCTGTGCTGTCAAAATAAATGTCAGAATATCAGGGATTGAAATAGAAATGTAGTGCAGCTGAAACTGACTGTGTCTCCGTCTCCATCTCCAGATGAAAACACTGATCAGAATCAATGAGAGCAGAAGTACAGCTAAAGCTGGAAGCCACACAGTCTGGAGTTCATTGCTGTGGGAAATAATGAAACATTTGTAAATATTTATATTCAAAGAATATACAATTATTTATTCATTTAACTCTAGAGCTTTTCATATTGCTTTAAATCCTGATTTATTATGGTTATAGGCTAAACCCTGCTTTTACCCACAGGAGAAGTAAGTCTATGTTTCACCTTTAGAAGCGTGCAGCATGACAGAAAACAAGTGAGTTGGAGTTGAGATTTAATCGTACCTTTATCCATACAAGAAAAACTTGTTATTTGTTTATGTAGCCTAACCTACAGTGTAAAATGTCAGTTTATGAATATCACAGTTAATTGTTAATCGGAAGTAAATTATGAACAGTGTGAAATGTGAAACAACATAAGTTACATTGATTGAGTTCACTCAGCGTTTAGAATTACTCAGAAATAAATATTTCCAAGTGTGAAAAGCCGTCTGTCAAAGTAGTATTTCAGCTTAAAGGTTTTGGAATTAGATTAAGCCCTAATAATTTTAGTTTAAACAGTAAACATGTACTTTTGAGTTGCTACTGTGTCTTCTTTTCCATTTTTATTATTCTTGAGAATTCCGGTTTCAATTCTGTAAAGACAAAAAAAAAAAAAAAAAGAGGACAAAAGGATGATTTTCACCAGAGCAAAGAGGAAGTGACTGTTAGTCATGAAATATATAAAACAGAAACAAACAATTCCAAAAATATGATTATTAAAGGAAAGCCATTTACAGAGAACAGATTCATTACTTACACTGTGTCACTGACAGTGCCTGTGGACAAAAGTAAAAGATAACAAAGTAAGTTTAGTAGTGTTGTATTTTATATGTGGCAGCAAAACATTTATGAATTATTAAAAAAGTACCTGGTTCTGCCTCAGTTACAGTAAGTTGAACAGGATTCAGTGCCTCTCCAGCAGAACAGTAGTACCAGCCAGAATCAGTGAGTCTCAGTCCAGTCATCAGCACAGTGAAGGATCTTCTCCCATCATCACTGATCTGGACTGATGAACTCTGGGATGTGTTAGTCCTCCCCACTGTGTAACAGCTCTGATCTTTATATCTGCACCACTGTTTGACATTATTCTTATATCTTAACGTGTAGAAACACTGAACACTGATATCACCACCTTCATGTCCAGATACACTTCTGCTCACCACAGACACATCAGGAGCTGAACACAGACACATACACACACACACACACACACACACACACACACACACACACACACACACACACACCAGTCATTTGAGATAATACAATAGAGGAGGAATGAGAGAGTGTTTCAAATGAAAAGAATTTGAAATGATATGTGATTAAGAAATGCTAAATATCTTACCAGGTTGAATCTTGAGATAAGGCTCATATATTATATTTATCGGTAGTTGTTCTCCAGTCTCCACAACACAGTAATAATATCCAGTGTGTTTGTTCTGCAGGTTTCTCATAGTCACAGTAAAGAGACTCTGATCAGGATGATCAATTACTGACAGATTCTCCTCTGTTGTGTTTGTGTATGTATTAGATTTATCAATTTCTGAATGCCAGTATTTCTTCTGCTGTGTGTATTTCTCATCATAATGACATGGGATGGTGACAGATCCTCCAGTCTGAACAGTTAATGTACTGTTTGACATAACAGTGTGGCATTCAACACCTAAACAAAACACAGTCCAATACATCCAACAATAAGTCACTTCTTAATTTGTTACTGTATATCCTCACATAAAACACATTAAAAACATCATGAACAGATTAGCATAAAACCTGTCTTTGCACAATCTATTAGAAATGAACACAGCAATACATGTACTATTCTCACCTAAAATGAGCCAAAATCCGATTGAAATGTAGAATGAATTCTTTGCAAATGCAGTCATTGTGTTTTTATTCCTGTATCTTAAGGTTGTTCTGTTCTTGACTTCCCTTTTATCTGCATATAACACTTTTCAACCGGATAAAATTTGTCACTGGGGCGGGATCTTTTAAAAAGTTTTTATATGTACCATTTCTGCTAGCCTATGAACAATTCAGGTGCATTCTTTAGGAGTATATAGAGTACAAGCAGGAACCTTTTGAAAGGATGGCCAACTGTCCTAGTGATAGCTTTTGTCCTTTTTTCTGAGAGTGTGGTAAACAGCACCTTTAAGTTAGATTTAATAACACAGTTAAAGTGCATAATAATTGACAATCTCAGCAGAATTGATTCTAATAATCATGACAGAGAGAGAGAGAAAGAGCGAGAGAGAGAGAAAAACTCTCAACTTTTTATTAGGAATTTAAAAAAAAAAAAAAAATCAGATTTTGAATGAAAAGAGTGACATTTGAAAAAAAAAAATTTAATTTACCAAACACAGATGTCTAATGGTTTCCACACACAGACACCTTAAGTCTAGTCTATTGAATTAACAAATCAAATGCAGAATATAAAGATCATTATCAACCCTTTTATAATCATTTGATCCTTCAGGTCGATGTGGAGAAAATTCCTCTAGTTCTGAGACAAACAGAAACGCTCCATGTGCCATCTGAAAAATAAAGTATAAGTGCACACCATCAACAGACAAATATGAGAACCAAATGTGTTTCTATGTCACACATCACATACATTTTGGATGCATGTAAAAACGTGATGGCATATTTGACAATATAGCCTTTTCATAAACAAGTCACATGCAGCGTTCGTCCAATCAGTGACACTGTACCGCAAATATGAAAATTAGAACATTAACCTGGGTTTAGGAATCATGTAGCATACAGTATAAAATGTCAGTTTATGAATACCCAGGATTACTTGTTAACGATGAGTGAATTATGAGCAGTGTAAAACGTGAAACAAGATAACCCAGGATTCAGATCACCCGGGATTTACATTGACTCTGTCCACGGATTGAATTTTAAGTGTTAAAACCCTTCTATTTATTTATTTTCAGCCTATTTTTTTATTTTATTTTATTAGATCAAGCCTTAATTAGGCTAGTTTATTTTAAACAATACATATAGTAGCCTACTTTTGTGTTTACTCTAAATCTAAAAAAAGAATACAAAAAAAGAAGTAGGTCTAAAGGAAGAATATCACCAGAGCAATGAGGAAATAACTTTCAGTCATGAGATATACATAAACAGAGACAAATATAGAATAATTCCACAAAGTTGATTATTAAAGGAAGGTCATTTACAGAGAACAGATTCAATACTTACACTGTGTCACTGACAGTGCCTGTGGACAAAAGTAAAAAATAACGTTTAGTTGTGTTTTATCTCATATGCAGTAGCAAATATTTATGAATTATTGAAAAAATGTGTACCTGGTTTTGCCTCAGTTATGGTAAGTTAAACAGGATTCAGTGCCTCTCCAGCAGAACAGTAGTACCAGCCAGAATCAGATAGTCTCAGTCCAGTCATCAGCACAGTGAAGGATCTTCTCCCATCATCACTGATCTGGACTGATGAATTCTGGGATGTGTTAGTCCTCCCCACTGTGTAACAGCTCTGATCTTTATATCTGCACCACTGTTTGAGTTTACTCTTATATCCAGAACTGTAGAAACACTGAACACTGATATCACCACCTTCATGTCCAGATACATTGCTGCTCACCACAAACACATCAGGAGCTGAACACACACACCAGTCATTTGAGATAATATATTAGAGGAGGAATGAGACAGTGTTTCAAATGAAGAGAATTTGACATTATACAGTGTGTTATAAAACAAATGCAAAATCTCTTACCAGATTGAATCTTGAGATAAGGCTCATATATTATATTTATCGGTGGTTGTTCTCCAGTCTCCACAACACAGTAATAAAATCCAGTGTGTGTGTTCTGCAGGTTTCTCTTAGTCACAGTAAAGAGACTCTGATCAGGATGATCAATTACTGACAGATTCTCCTCTGTTGTGTTTGTGTATGTATTAGATTTATCAATTTCTGAGAACCAGTATTTCTTCTGCTGTGTGTATTTCTCATCATAGTGACATGGGATGGTGACAGATCCTCCAGTCTGAACAGTTAATGTACTGTTTGACATAACAGTGTGGCATTCAACACCTAAACAAAACACAGTTCAATACATCTAACAATAAGTCACTTCTTAATTTGTTACTGTATATCCTCACATAAAACACATTAAAAACATCATGAACAGATTAGCATAAAACCTGTCTTTGCACAATCTATTAGAAATTAACACAGTAATACATGTACTATTCTCACCTTAAAAAAAAAAAAAAAAACACAAACCATTATGTCCAGGTTTAGCTTAACAATTAATCACTTCTTTTTTTTTTCACCCTTCACATAAAACACAGTAGTTGCGTTTACATGGATTATTGTAATCAGTTTAAAAGTCCAATCTGAATGAAAATGCTCCATATAAGTGAAAGTGACAGAAAGTGAAAGTGATGTGACATTCAGCCAAGTATTGTGACCCATACTCAGAATTTGTGCTCTGCATTTAACCCATTCGAAGTGCACACACACAGAGCAGTGAACACACACACACACACACACTGTGAACACAAACTCGGAGCAGTGGGCCCTGGGCAGCCATTTATACTGCGGCGCCCAGGGAGCAGTTGGGGGTTTAATGCCTTGCTCAAGGGCACCTAAGTTGTGGTATTGAAGGTGGAGAGAGAACTGTACATGCACTCCCCCCACCCACAATTCCTTCCGGCCCGGGACTCGAACTCATAACCTTTCGATTGGGAGTCCGACTCTCTAACCATTAGGCCACGACTTCCCCAAATTAGGCCACGACTTCCCTTTTTTTTTTTTTTTTTTTTTTTTTTTTTTTAAGTGAACACCTCAATCGAAATAAAAATGCCCAAACTGAATGAAAGTGTAATCGGTTTGAGAGGGATGGCATAAACCCTTCTATAAACCGAACAAAATTTGAAAGAAATTATGGCATACTTTGCATTTCAGCATCACATCAAGAGGTCAGGGTCATCAGAAATGGGAACGTGATGTTGGCAACGCAGTACATTCTGTGATTTGAGGACCCTGATACTACAGTATAGAGAATAGTGGAGGTAGAAGTTAAACATTTTAATTACAGGGTGAAACGCATTAGAATGGAGAATTTTTGCTGTGTTGTGAACTGCCATATCTCATGACTGGAGTGGGAAATGGATCCCAAATGAAGCAGAATTTTTTGCTTTTCATCTTAGAAACAGCATGATGATAGATAAATTTATTCAACTGTGCTATTATTATACTTCTTTTAAACTAAAACTAGATATGCTTTTAGCTTTTACATTTTATGTACTTCCCAGGAATGGGCTTTATGTTCTTCTCAGAAATATACTTAAAATGGCATTTAAAGGTATAGGTTGAAGGACCTGCCACTAGAGGACACACTACCAAAACAATAACAATTGCGTGGTTTGATGACACTAAGAAGGAGAGTGGAATGATGGGATTTGTTGTCTTCAGTCAACAATCAGACGGAAAGATAAATCATGGATTTAACATGAGTTCAACGATTTGCGATTTGTATGTAGATTTGTATGTAGATCGTTGAACATTAAATCCATGATTTATCTTTCCGTCTGATTGATGGCCATCAGCGGTTGGGTAGAAGACAACAAATGCTACTTCCACATTTGTCCACGACACTGTTGTCATGTGGTTTCTACATCAGTAAAGGCGGTAACAAAGGGTAACTGACGTCATTGACAGGGGATTGCACTGCCCCGTGTCACTGTTTAGTATGCAAATTTTCTCATGATTTACAAGTAGTTTAAAACATTATCATTAACACAAAATATATAACACTAGCCTAGTGGTTTTTGGGTATTTTACTGTAAATATCTTACAAATTGTACCTTTAAGTATACTTGACTATTACTTATAAAAAGGCTTAATATATTTGAGCTAAACTTGTGCTCCTAGAATCCGTGTTTTCATTGTTTTACACTAAAGGGCACTAGTATACATCTTCTGCACAGAAAAAACAACAACTTGTGAATAAGAAAAAGAAGAAAACACATGTAACACTCATACTCAGTACCGCCACATCCAAATGTAGCTCTTGAGCGTACCGCCACCTCTCCTTGCGCCCAAAACGTGCTTTTAGCGTACCGGTACGCTCATTTAGACATCTGTTTTAATAGAGGTATTAATCTTTTGCCTGCACTGCCACTTTTCAGAGTGCCCTTCACAATACAAGCTTCCTAATTCATCCCACCGAGAGCAGAGACTACATTACCCATACACCCTTGAGTTTTACAAGTGAAAAGCGCATGTGCGGCTTTTGCCGCTGTCAGTGTCAACAACTCAACGTGGCCGGAGAGAGTGCGTGAAACGTGCACACTCGGCTCGTAAAAAATTCTAATACAGTTAACAACACTTAATATGTTACGTCCTGAAAAATTCGGGACAGTCCAGAAATCTAAACTGTTATCCCGAATCCCGAATCTGGCCCTAATTGTCACGAAAATTATACTAAAGCAAAATCTTGAGTAGTTATTGTCTGATAAACATTAAAAACTGTCTGCGGAGGTTGAGTCGTCCTGCAACCAGCCCCCGCCGGCTGCTCATTGGCTGCAGCATCTTTTTTCTAAGTTCTAAAAAAAAAAATACCGTAGGCGGCTAGGCACGAATTTAGATATTTAATTTAAGCCAATCTGATCTGGTCACCCTAAAGGTATTTTTTTCAAAATCCTTTTGCACATTTTATTTATGTTCAGTAGTTCTTTCTACCTCAAGCAAATCAACAAACTAATAAAAGGATTTATTATTTTTTATAAGGTCGTCTGTTGACTGCTGTATATAAAACCCCTTCAGTTTATTTGTTGTTACCTCAGGGGATGAGGGGCATCATAAAAAAAAAAAAAAAAAAAAAAAAAAAAAAAAAAAAAAAAAAACTAATTTTATTATATAGGCTAATAATATTATATAGGCTATAATAGAGTACCGGCACCTCTTTTGGGCCACTTAAAGCACTGATGTAACAGCTTTGGGGTGTTGATCGACTCCATCTACATTTTGATTATCATTCTTAATCCAATTCATAATCTTTTTTTAACTTTTTGTTCAAAATTGTATTTCTTTCTTTTTTTATTCTTATGAAACCTACCCCCATTAAAGTGTTTTTTAAAAAAAGAATGCATGAAGCTAGAATATATATATATTTTTTTGTTTACAAGCAGATAACCTGTTCTTTCTTTGGATGTTTTGTATGTTCAAATATTCATATAACAAAATATAATTAAAACCTACATTAAGTATGATGTAAAGTTCACTTAAAGAAAACTTATGAGTATACTTGCAGTAGAAAACTTCTAAACTAGTAGTTTACTGAGACTACTGCAAAGTATACAAAGTATTTAATTAGCAAACTATCAGTATTCCTATAAGTTCACTTTTAGTATAATTGCAGTACAAACCACAAACATAGATGCAAACTAGTTATGTACTCAAAGTTTGCTACTGTTATACTTAAAGGATATTTAAAAGTATATCTTTATATAACAGAAAGTGGGTCAATTTAGTCCCATGAAGTTAATTCATGAATATACTACTAGAACACTTACCAATGTATACTTGCTACATAAAGTATACTTAAAAATATACTTGAACTTTACTTAACTGTACTTAATAAAATAAACTTGAAGTATACTGCTTTTGGTAAGGGGAAGTATAGCTCAATGAAAATAAACAACTTAACCAAAATTTGCCCATTTCATTTGTATTTACAGATTCATAATTTCCGATCTGCTTGAATTTATGAAGCAGATAGTTTGTAATAGTGGTGGAAATTGATTCTTTCAAGAGATTTGTTCATTTTTTAGTTCGTAAAAAAAAAAAGGATTCATTCAGATTTTTTTCACTGAACAAAAAATGCCTTATGTGTGATTCTGGAGACTATATTCTGGAGACTATTCTTAATCCATTAATTGACTAAACAAGCCAACAAGAGGCTATTAATTACTAATCTTGCGTTCTTGGCCACACGAGAGTACTTGCACAAAACAGGAAGTAAGATTGCAAGATCGCCCCCAGTCTGAAAAAACGCCAAAGCTCAGTGCCCTTTACACACAGAAGCTAAGTGTATCTCATCATGCATCATGTTAAGGAACTCATGCACCGAAATCATGAGTTGACAAGGTCAAATTTCAAGTGCTCTATTTAAAGACTTTTGGCCCCATTCACCTTCTATACAAGTGTGGGTGTTTGGTTGGGCCCACTGAGAAACACTGACATTTCAAAGCATTATGACATAAATCCTTTTACTGAAACATGTGACTTTGGCAGTTTGATTCTGCTCTGAATCGCTGGTTGTATACAAGTAATTCACAAAGTTTTCAAAGCTTCACAAAGCAGTTATTATTATAATTGTTAAAATTTTATTATTATTATACAATTTAAGTTAAAAATAGTTTCGTTTGTACGATAGTTTAATAATTCTATTACGAGAGTATTATAATTGTTTACCTGTGATGTGTAGTAAAATCCCAGAGAGAATCAGAGAGTAAATCATGTCTACAGCAGAGTGTGTGTTCATGAGAGGAGCTGGTCACTTCTTGCAGTGTCTCTGCTTCTTCCTGTTTCAGAGGAAGAGCAGAAATATCGCCTTAAACAACATAAACATTAAGTGAGAAAGGTAGCCACTTTGCAGCCAGCAACCTCACACAACACAACAAATCTAAATTTTACTTATGGGTTCTGATTTGATTTGTGATTATAATGGTATGACATGACATGCAGGATGACATGCAGGAAAAAAAAAATAGTAGGCTAAATCGTGTGCAAGATTTACTCATTTGTTCCCTCAATGTACTAAAACGTGCCCACGATTACTATTGCATTCCCTGGATTTACTATTTTGTTCATCGATTCATAAATTGTGCACACAATTTATTAATTCATTCCCTCGATTTACTAAATTGTGCGCATGATTTAGCAAATCAAGGTAACGCAATAGTAAATCGAAAAGGAACGCAATTAGTGAAATAAATCAACTTTTTGATGATATTCTAATTATATGACCAGCACCTGTATAATGCATTAATTAGCAGTGAATTTACAGTTTAGTTTTTAGTAAATCTTTGCTACTGAACTAAATGACATTACATAACACAGCTTAGCTTGCACATCTAGGACCCAAACTAAAAGATGTGGGGTGTCTACAAAAGTAACAAATGACCATAAATTGACCTTTCATTGTCATGCATTTGGACAGCCGCTAATCTATACACAGAAACAGATCTGAGATCAGGATTTATTCGAATAATTTTGTAACTGAATGAAAATAGTTTTATGGCATAGATAGAAAGTAGTGAGGGGGCACTTTCTGTTCAAAAATATTGGGACGCTATTTTTCTGACAATTGCAATAATCAATACCTTTGTCTTTTCCTTGTGCTTTGTCTTTTCCTATTAACAGTTCCTTGCAGCTCTGTTGACTGGGGCTGTACTCCGGTCAGGAGACTTACGAGCAACTACGCTTTGTCACGTCTTAATAACCTGTTGTAATTTAAGAAAACATGCGGTGAGCAGTTTTTGACATGTATTAATTGTCTTAATTTTTCACAACTGCAAATGTTTGTTCAGCATAAATATTAGTTTTAGTCGGTTACATACAGGTAGGTGTCAGGCTTGGATCTTATATTTATTTATAAAGGTTATAGGTTTCGGTTAGTTGGGTAAAAGTAAAATACGAGATTGTTACTCAAACAGTCCATAGGTTTATCTTTTAAGAAAATATTGTATTGCATGTTACTAAGACAAAATCTGCAACAGTGTTCATAAGTGCGTTGAAATTAAAATAAACATAACAAATCTTTATAATGAAAATGAGAATAATATAAACCTAACAACACATACAAAAATGCTTGTTCTAACTCTTTTGCCTAAAATTGCAAGATTTCTTGACTTTATCAGTGTGTTTAATGAGCAATAGGCCTCATCACGCCATAGTGAACTGTAAACCACAAAGTTTTTCATTGCATTACACTTATAAAGAAGTATTTTTTTTCCATACAGTTTCTATGACTTTGCTCATTCTTTCTGTTTAAATTAGTTTACCGCAGTTTCACCTTTCTTATCTTATTTTTCCAACAAATTGTAATTCCTAGGCCTCGCGGTTTGTTTCCTAGTTTTTGCTGTCATGTTAATGAGAACTTTGTTCATACGCAACGAATTTTCTTAGGCAATACATTTTAAGAAAAGTTTAAATCTTACAGTTAATGAAAAAAGTACTACTTAAAAAGCACTAGAAGAGAAAATTTCAAAGACTGAACGACTGAATATATGGTAAACACACATTGGGATATACTGTCAGTTAAATATATTGTTTTAAATAAAGAATATAATATGGTTTTTGAAATATTTAAATAATAGATGATATGGATAGTAAAGATACTTTTAACATATATAAAATAGAATTACAGCCGGAAGATGTATAGGTGGTCATTTTAAACATTTTTGCTTTTAAATATTGATCATTAAAATAGCTGACACTGAAGGGTCTTGAATTACATCTCTAAGATGCAGGGGTCTGCCCCAACCATCTTTAATGACTGAAAACAATCGAGGGTCTTTCTCTGAAAATAATTTTTAAAAATTATACATTAACTGCTTCTAAACTTCACAGCTGTGTCTGTGCTGTGACAAACAAACTAGCTCCTTCACATCCATTTAAAGCGAAATAAATATTTTTTATTTTATTTTTAAACATAAAGAAATACTGGCAACATGTTTCATTGTGTGTGTGTGTGTGTGTGTGTGTGTGTGAGAGAGAGAGAGAGAGAGAGAGAGATTAGAGAGATTAGAGAGAGGTGTTAAAACTTTGAAGATCATGTTAAAAATAATCTATAAAGAATCTTAAAGAATCTAAAGTGTTTAATGTGTAATACATCTAATAAAATATAATAATGTATATAAAATGATATAATATTATATAAAATATAAATATTATAGGTAATATAATATAATATTATAAGTAATATAAATGATTATTTTGTTGAAATTTAATAATGACCGGACATCAGAGGAGTAGGGGTACTGTTTATTTAAACTTTACATTAATGTTATGCTATGAAATAATGTACCCCATTTACTTAGATCATGCGTTCTGGAACTCCACCCTCACCACGAGGGGTCTGTGAAGCACCCCCCCAGTTTAAGATACAGGAGAATACACAAGGACCTGTGAGATTTTGTTTATGATTCCATTTAAAGGGGGGGTGAAATGCTATTTCATGCATACTGAGTTTTTTACACTGTTAAAGAGTTGGATTCCCATGCTAAACATGGACAAAGTTTCAAAAATTAAGTTTTAGTTTTGAAGGAGTATTTTTGTTCCAAAAAAACCTCTTCCGGTTTGTCACAAGTTTTGGAAAGTTTTTTTCAAGTATGGCTCTGTGTGACGTTAGATGGAGTGGAATTCCTTATATGGGTCCTAAGGAACTTCTGCCGGAAGAGCGCGCGCTCCCGTATAGCAGAGGAGAAAGAGGCTGAGCACAGACTCACTGATCAGAGCGAGAGCGTCGCGAAAAGTCACAAAAGGAGTGTGTTTTTGGTTGCCAGGGCAAGACAACCCTGCACAGATTACCAAAAGAGAAACAGCATTAAGGGACCAGTGGATGGAGTTTATTTTTACAGAGCATCAACGGAGTTGTGCAAGTGTTTTTGTTTGTTCCCTGCATTTCGGATTGCACGTCGTTTATTTCTTAAGGATAATGCAGTCCCAACGAAAAAGGGTCACGATCGTGTGTTGGAACCGCAGGCGGTGAGTAAAACTGCTTCAAATATCTCAGTGTTGTTAACTTAGCTATCAGCGCGTAAGCACATCAAGTTAAACAACATGCGATGTTGACATCAAACTGCACTTTCCACATGTACAGCTTAAAAAAAAAAAAAAAAAAAAAAAAAAAACGACATAAAGTGGAACTTAGGCCGGTGACACACTGGATGCGTGGCGCAAGCGTCTCAGCCGCGTGGCATGTCGGTTTTTAATTCGGCTCCCATGTTAACAGGTTAGAGCTTACAGACCGCCTGCGTGAGACGCGCGTCTCAGGCGCGGCTCGAGCCGCGCGGCAAACGCTTGCTTGCTAGAAATAGAACCTACGCCTATTTTTACCGCGACACGCGCGCTTGTTGGAAGCTCTTCCAGGCTAAATATAATAGGAAAATGTGTTTAAATGTAATTTTGTACACAAATACATATGAATTCCTGATATTTTGATATTTGAAAGTCTATAGGTTGACATAAATTCAGATATAAATGTAATAAAAAAATTATAATAATAATTATCGATTTTCAAATATTGAACCTGTCAAACATAATCTATTTCGCCGTCAATACTTTTGACGGTGTCCTTTATCAGTAGGCGTAGGTGTAGGTGTGTAAAAAAAGTATATATTGTTGTAATGAAGACATGAGCCTGGTCTGTCAACGGTCTCCCTCTACAGCAGCAGCGCGCCAGCGCATCCAGTGTGTCACCGGCCTTAGTCATTTTCCAGACGCCTTTGCTGATGCTGCTCTTTGTTAAATTTCAGCCTCTGGATCTGTGTCGCAGCTTCCACATGCTCTCAACTCAAAAGCCTACTGGCGCTCGTGATTCTTTAGCTCCGCCCCCCCCCCCCCCCCTTTAAACATTCTTATTTTATTTTATCTACTTTTTAATTTTTTTTGGGGGGGGGGGGGGGTGGGGGGGGGGGTGGGCGTTCATTCAAGTTTGGACATACTTCGCGTAATCTCTTAGCAGTCTAAAAAAATGTAAGGCATCATTTTTTTTAAGATTTATCATCAGATATGTTTATTTTATATATTATGTTATATATAAATCACATTTTATGTATTACCATCTTTTTTAAAAGAAGAGAATGGCGTGTTTTATAAGCTCGATGAACTTAAATGTTGAATACTTTTTTAAAATTAATGAATTGCCTATATAAGCTAAAAAAAATTATTTCTTTATTTTCAATTCAGTAAACAACGTTATGTATTTTATTTAACCCTCTTTTTTTATATTGCTGAAAATCAGAAAAACAAAAATTAGAATGTAAGTGTATGTTTGCGTGTCATTTTATTGCAATATTATCCTCTTTTATATTATTCATTTATTGACTATATTAGTGTTGCAATTTTATTTTAAACTTGAAAAAAAAGCATTGACAACACTGTCAATGTCCATAATAATTATGAATTTTCATCTCTTAAAATTTATATTCTTTTACTTATTTTTCAAATTGCCCTAAAAACAATATCTCTTTCTCACAGCTGTGTAGGATGACCAAAACCTCTGCGCTAGCGTGACACCTGCTTAGAGCATATGTGTACCCTTCAGTCCGATTTAAACAGGTGTCACATTGCATACCGGAGTTCTGGCATCTGAATTACAAAAAGGTGACTGTGATCTTATTTCTTGACATATCGCAAGGCTGATGACATATAAGAATGATTTATTACAAACAGATGTCATATCACATGTCATAACAACAACTGCGACCATTAAAAGGTCAAAAGGTCAAAGCCACTATGGTGGTCAGGTGGGGAAGGGCCAGGGACAAAAGGTCAAAGTCGTCATTCAAAAATAATTTTGGCAGGTGGTGCAGTATACACACTACTCAGGGTGAATATCTACTTTTAAGTCAGCTACGCTCTGCTTGCTCATAACAAAAAGCATAGTTTTTGCACATTCATGGAAACTGCAATTTATTAAGGCAGTTAAAAGTCAGAAATCAAAAAGGTCTCAAATGATGTGCCCAGTACTCCATCCATTGAGTCTTTTGTATGATCTATCCTGAAAACAGTTTTGAGGTTATACCAAACTCCACTTTAATTTACAAGAAATAATGATTTAAGAATAATGCAGAATAAATAAAGAATAATAGTTATTGTTTCCCAGGCAGGATTGAACATCAATTAAAGGAATTCATCCATTAAGAGAACAACTCTCTAAAGTGCAAGATGCCATAGAATGTGAGCATTTCCTCACTCAAGTCCGTTACGACGACGAACTGAAGTCAGGTCAAGACCCCGATGAGAACAACAAGCATGCAGATAAGCTTCCCTGAGACGGTTTCTGACAGTTTATGCAGAAATTGTTTGGTTTTGATTCTTTTGATTGTTGCAGCAGCTGTTTGGGGTCTGGTCTAAGGCCTTTTTCTTGGAGGTGAAGATGCTGGATGTGGAGGTCCTGGGCTGGCGTGGTCACACGTGGTCAGCATTGAGAGGCCGGTTGGATGTACTGCCAAATTCTCTGAAATGCCTTTGGAGATAGCTTATGGTAGAGAAATGAACATTGAATTCATGGGCAACAGCTCTGCTGGACATCCTTGCAGTCAGCATGCCAATTGCATGCTCCCTCAAATCTTGAGACATCTGTGGCATTATGCTGTGCGATAAAACAAAATTTTAGAGTGGCCTTTTATTGTGGCCAGCCTAAGGCACACCTGTGCAATAATCAAGCTGTCTAATCAGCATCTTGATATGCCACACCGGGTGGATGGTGGATAGTTTATCTCGGCAAAGGAGAAGTGCTCACTGACACAGATTTAGAAAGATTTGTGAGCAATATTTGAGAGAAATTGTCATTTTTTGTACATAAGTCTTAGATCTTTGTATTCAGCTCATTAAAAATGGGGGCAAAAACAAAAGTGTTGCGTTTATATTTTTGTTCAGTGTATATTGGTCAAAAGGGTGTTTCAAGCATCAAAAAATTAATTGCCTAAATTTAATGATCACAAATACTGATTGTGTATTAATTTAGATATTTGAGTATTCTGGAAATCTCATACTTATAATTCTTAATTTATTAAGGACCTATTATTGCTCAGGAACTCACTCGGCCAACAGTGAATGCATGGACTCAAACTCGCCAGTTCTGGAACTTACCCAGAGGATACAGGGTGATTATAATAAGTGTCGCACCCTGCTAGCAAATAACAAAAAGTAAACTTTTTCTATAATCACGAAAACTGTAACTTGTTAAGCCAGAGACAGACAGAAATCAGATCCCTATTGGAGAGACCCCTGCCCCACTCATTGGCATGATCTGCCCTGGACGCAGATTTGCAGAAATGTTAGGCTACACAATAATCTACCTGAAAAATGATTTCAGAATAAATCTGAATATATTCAAAATTAACAATTTATCATTTGTCAGGTAAAATTGTATCATGCTAGTTACATAATGAAAGTTATGAAACAATTAGAAGCCAATTTCAAAAATATTCTTGTGCTCCAGGGTCACACCTGGCTGGAGATAGATAAATATTCCCAACAGACCCCTAAAGGGGAACACACACCCTTCTCGGCAGAACACATTACAACAAAATGTAATCTTTCGCATAGAGAAGAGGGTCGTTACTGAGCAAGGAGAGGAGTGATGTTTACTCTCTTTGGAGAACGGTCTTCAGATTAGGTTTTGTTGCATAGAATCGGTTTTGTATGAGTTCCGGTTTCACAAGGAATTGATTTCATAAGGAAACATACAACACATTTAAATCACCATGAACAAATGAGCATTAAACCGGTCTTTGCAAAACGCTATACTGAATCTATATGAAATGAACACATCAGTACATGTACTATTCTCACCTAAAATGAGCCAAACCCCGATTGAAATGTAGAATGAATTCTTTGCAAATGTGGTCATTGTGTTTCTGTCACGGCCGGAATACAGGAAACCACAGAGAAAGATCCAATTGCGGGTATGTCTTTATTTAATTGCAAATCCAAAGAATAAAGGCTGGGGTCAATACCAAACATATCCAAAAAACAAACAAGGACACAAGGCTAGGGCACGATAAGTGACGGACATGAATTAAACAAGGACTCCGTCACACATACTAAGACAGACCGGGTATAAATACACAGGGAGAGACAAACGCTATTGGGGAATTGACAGAATGTAATGATTGATAATCAGTGACAGCTGGGTGCAATGATTTATGCAGAGACGTGAGGAATGTGGTTAATGAAGTGACAGACACCGTGGGGAAGGAGGACATCTAGTGGATACCCAGGGAACACAACCCAGACACTGTGACATTTTAAAAAGTACTTCTGTGAACACTTTAGGTGCATTCTTTAGTAGTATATAGAGTACCATTTGAAAGCATGACAGCTTTTGTCCTTTTTTTTCTGAGAGCGTGGTATACAGCACCTTTAAGTTTGATTTAATAACAATTGTAATAATGGACAACTTTTAATTGATTCTAATAATCATGACAGAGAGCAAGAGGGAGAGAGAAACTAAACTTTTTATTAGTAATTAGAAGAATCCACCTTTTGAATGAAAAGTGACATTTGAAAAAAAATACACATTGGTCATTTAGCAAACAGATGTCTAATGTTTTCCACACACAGACACCTTAACCATTGTGCTGCATTAAATATTTTACGCCGTTGAGTGCATTAATGACCAAAAATTTCCCAAATGCAGCACAAGGGTTAAGTCTAGTCTGTTGAATAAACAAATCAAAAGCATAATATAGAGCTCATTATCAACATGTATAATCATTTGATCCTTCAGGTCGATGTGGAGAAAATTCCTCTAGTTTTGTGACAAACAGAAACGCTCCATGTGCAATCTGAAAAATAAAAGTGCACACCATCAACAGACAAATATGAGAACCACCAATGTTACTATGTCACACATCACATACATTTTTTTTTTTAATTATTCTTCTTGAAAATTACTGTTCAAATTCTGCAAAGACAAAAAAAAAAAAAAAAAAAAAAAAAAGGGAGGGGAGGGGAGGGTGATATCACCAGAGCAATGAGGAAGTAACTGTTAGTAATGAAATACAGAAACAGATACAAATATAGAATAGTTCCACAAAGATGATTATGAAAGGAAGGCCATTTAAAGTAAACAGAATGAATACATACACTTTACTGACAGTGAGTTGAATGGGATTCAGTGCCTCTCCTACAGAACAGTAGTACCAGCCAGAATCAGTGAGTCTCAGTCCAGTCATCAGCACAGTGAAGGATCTTCTCCCATCATCACTGATCTGGACTGATGAATTCTGGGATGTGTTAGTCCTCCCCACTGTGTAACAGCTCTGATCTTTATATCTGCACCACTGTTTGAGTTTATTCTTATATCCTAACGTGTAGAAACACTGAACACTGATATCATCACCTTCATGTCCACATACACTGCTGTTCACCACAGACACATCAGGAGCTGAACACACACACATACACACACACACACGCACACAAACATTTGATTTGATTAAATACATTTTTGACACTAGAATTGATTATAATACAAAATATAACTACAAAATCTCATACCAGATAGAACATCCAGATAAATATCATATATGACAGTCAGTTTTCCTTCAATCTTCAGAGCACAATAATAGCTTCCATCATGTTTTGTGCTCTGCAGGTTTCTTATAGTCACAGTAAAGAGACTCTGATCAGGATGATCAATTACTGACAGATTCTCCTCTGTTGTGTTTGTGTATGTACTGGACTTATTATTTTCTGAATACCAGTATTTCTTCTGCTGTGTGTATTTCTCATCATAATGACATGGGATGGTGACAGATCCTCCAGTCTTAACAGTTAATCTATTATATGACACACTGCTGCAGCGTTCAACACCTAAACACACAACACACACACCGCTGTCATGTTCAGAGTTAACAATAAATAGTCTTCACAAAAACACATTTAAAAGTAACATAAACAACCAAGCATAAAAAGTATTATTACAAAATGATATGAGTCTAACGTTTAATACTCACCTATAATAAGACTAAACAAGATGAAAAAGTAGAGTAATTCTTTCTTTCCGTATGTGACCATTGTGTAAGTTTCTCTTCCCGTATCTGAGCTGTTTTAACTGTGTTTGGAGTAACTTCTCTCTTTTTACCTCTCATATAGCACTAAAAACATATTGCGCCACTACTCTGATAGCATACACTTCTGGGCCTCATCTGGGGCAAATATGGCTGAGTTCTGGCAGTTGCAGGGGTCATTCAGGCCAGATTTGGTCCACACACATCAAGCCGGTTGTAGTGTCAGTTCTGGCATGTTGTATGTGGGCCCATGTGTGACAAACTGCTTTTACATTGAGCTCTGGCTTGTTGTGTGTGGGCCTCATATGGCCTATACCAGGTGACCAGATGTGCCATTTTCCGGGGACACGTCCTGGCAGATCACCTTACTGTACCAGTCAGTGGTTCTCCTATTTTTTGGAGTGGACCCCCATAATGTTTCAGGACACCCATATATATATATATATATTAGGGCTGTGAATCTTTGGGAAGGCTGTGATTCGATTCAATTCATGTTTCATAGATTTTCGATTCGATTCAAGAACGATTTTTGCTAATTTAGAACAATTCAATTAGATTCGATTCACAATTCAATTCGATTTGATTAGATTATAACAATTCAATTCTGCACTCTCCTTTTAACTGTCACCCCGTCCCGCCTACATTTACTTCACTATATTACAATGAAATAAAATGACAAACTATATATCGTTGGAAAGGTCTAAGACTCCCAAATATATATTTTACCAATGTTTTTTGTAAAAAATTATGTAGGAAAAGTAATAGATTAATTTATGACAAGAGTGCACCCTCAAAAATATGCAGTATAACAGGAGTTCTGACCTTTGTTTACAAAAAAAGACTTCTATGTTGCCTTTTTCTCTATCACATTTTAGAAATCATCAGAAATTATTTATCAACTGAAAAATTTAAATTTCAAAATTCATCCTTTGAAACCCATTTTAAAATCAGACATTGCATTACCATGTAAATGGTACATCAATATCATTTTACAAAATGTTTTCATTCATGAATTACAAAAATTTAAGTTTGGAACCTGCACTATAAAGTCTATGTTCAAAAATGTGAGTGACAGTTAAGGGGTTATTAAGTTCATTCAAAGGATTATTTAAATGCTTCCCCTAAATTATTAAATGCTAAATCAGGGGGCAAATTACACCAGCCTTTATGGTTAAAGAAACATATGTAAAAAAAGATTAATGATGCTATGGCATGACATGGCATATGTAAAAATGTATGTAAGACAAGATTTAAGAAAGAGCTTTAAAAGAATTATGTGTAAGCTAACATTTTGTCACACCACACCATTTTATGTATGTAGCCCATGTATTATCATAATTAATATATATATATATATATATATATATATTTTTTTTTTTTTTTTTTTTTTTTTTTACAAGGAATTCTCTTCTCTTTTATTACTTTTAATTTGCTGAAAGAAATCAAATATACTGTTCTACATTAATCAATCATTTGTAATTTGATCATTTTTTTTCTAATGGCAATTTTATGATTGTTTTATATACTACATTTAATTAGCTATTATTTAAATTTTCTGAACAGAATAAGGTAGAAAATATACTTTATCATTTATGTACTGTAATAAATGATGTCAATTAGCACGGCATCATTCAAAAATTGTATTTATTTATTGTGTTTTTTTTCTTAGCGCTTCATCAGTACATTCTGCTTTTATTCAGTTTAGCTGCAGATAAATCCTGGCACGTCTATGAGAGCAAAATCACTTCTCTTTCAGTGTGAAAAATTCTTTATCTCATTTTCACAAAATAACATTTTATAATAGCTATTTAACTTTTCCTCTGGGTGCCCCCCCTGGCCACCACGTAGACCCGCCCCTGTGTGTGATATATATACAGTATGAGCAGACCATTTTTGTTGTCGGCCAATCAGAATTAGTGTGTTTATTTAATCCACAAGTAAAACTGCAAAATACTGCCAGTGCCTTGTGTGTATACTTATTAGAAAACAAGGCATAGGACAAGGATAAGGAACCTGAAACCAAGACACATACAATTGCAAAATAGTTTTATTTCATTTTAAATATGCATATGCCTGTTTGTATTAATGCAAACAACATGAAACTGTACAAATAGACTTTTGGTGAAGAAATTAAGTAGAGATATAATACAAAAAACTAAAAAAAAGTTGTGATGATGGTCCTCTGCTGCTGATTTGGTTTCTTTTGGTCAGAAGGTGTGTTCCTGAGTTCTTCTCACTGTTGAAGTCAGTGTGGATCCACAGTGCTGTATATTATGTATATTATATTTCTCCTTCTGGAGGCTTCACCGCTTCACTCCCAGGAACATCATCAATAGTGCTGTAGTAGATTATGTCCTTGTTGGGATCCTGTAGAAATGGGATTGTATAATAAACATGATATATTCATGTCTGATATTTCAGCACTTCTATGCAAGTCTGGTCTACTTACATTTGGGTTTTCATCGTTTATAGTCCTGTATATCGGAGGATCTTCAGGTTTAGAGTAGATCTGCATTTTATGCACAAACAAAACAGAAAAAAAGAAAACCGACTCATTAAATAAACTCAAGGTTTCATGGCCAAACTAATGCATATGTGACTTAAGGAGAAAAACAAAAAATGCATTTTATTGTCTTATTTTGGTCTAAAACCTTTTTTGATTGGTTTCGATGATGAAATCTCTATAATTTTGCACAAACTATTTCCAAGTATCATTTAAAGGGTTGCATTCGCACCGACAGTGTGTACTAGGACGAGATGTAAGCTGGTCGACAGTCATGTCATTTGTGCGCAGTACTGAACAACGTTAACAAAGAAGAACAATGTTAACAACAGGAGGATGGAGAACACTGTGATCGGAGCAGTGGTTTTTTTGTGTGTGTCCCATAGGTTTCACAATAATAGACATGGAATGTCGACGTATATGTAAAGCGATTGAAAGGGAAAGGTGGACTAAGAATCTCCAACGACAACTGGCAGTGCTACATTTGCTACAAGTGCCTGCATTTCAGTGTCCGTCCATCTATCGCTGTTCATCATTCTTGCGAAATAAATTGACACAATGTTTACAGTATGTTACAAGGACTTTTAAATCATGGCGGGTGAGGATGTTTTCAAACGCGTCTGGCCAATCAATGCCTACTTACGTCATGGGTTAGTACCAGTTGTCCTGGTTAGACCCATAGACAGTAAAAGAAATGGACACGGTGACCCCATTGGGTTCAACAGAGACAAATGAAGTAAAATAGAAGCACACACTTCCTGGGGGTCAAGCATACTGCGCAAACTGAGCTTGATGACGTAGATGTCACGTATGCAATCTGTCTGACAATTGTAAGTCTTCTAATCACTGCCAAGAAAAATCTGAATCACCCACCGAATCTTGCAGACATTAGTGTAGTTTACAGTGAAATCTGTTACATGTAGATCATTAAACATTTCACTTTTATATAAGTTGCCAGGCGTAATTAAATATATTGCTATCCATTTAAAATTGTATTTTCATGATAACATATATCATAAAAATTTACTAGGACAATTATTTACTATTGTGGTATGAATAATAAAACAAACACTTAGCACTATTATACACAATTCTAAATGAAAAATGAAAATAGATAAATGCTTCAGATAAGGTTTTGAGTTACAAATATCTTCACATTCATTTGAAATTGACATCCCATGAGATTCAATGTGTCTAAAAATCAAATGTTGAACAGAAGTCCACACTTACACCACATATATTATGATCACATAGCTTATGACAGTGAACATGTTAGAAGGTTATTTCTCCTTTAAATAGTAAGAGGGAGTGATTCATATGAAAGACAGTTGTCATTTTTTGACAGCTGTGCTGATGTAACCTTTTCATCTGTTTCATCAAACCCTAACTTTCAGTGAAGATTCAAGTTGGACTTTCTTGTAAAAACCACATCATGAGATTCATTTCACTTAGATTTCTAATTATGCACCTAGACCATCGGTTTTTGGGCCCTGATGATTGCTGCTTGTGGCTATATTTTGTTTTGAATTGTATTATAGAGGTTATATAGATATACTATGAATTAAGTATATATGATTGAATGCTTGTTTGCTTTGGTGTTGCCTCCCCTCACAATCCTCACACCACCCAAGTCTTCTGTTCTCTTTGGAGTATTACAAGCTCTTGGTGCATGAAGAAGATCGGTAAAGTTGCAAAGACTAAAGTCTTAAACCCATAGATATATTCTTTATAAAAGTTTAGACTTATCCATTCCCTCCAAAAACGCCTCATTTAAACACGCCCCCACGATGTGGAAATAATTGCACAGATGTTCACACAAAGAAAGAAGGCGTAATGATTCTCGCTCTTGCTGCTGGCAAATGTTGTTTTGTTGTGAAAGTGAAAATACTTTGTCTGGCCATCCCAAAGAAGACACAACTAGAAATCAGTGTATATATATATATATATATATATATATATATATATATATATATATATATATACACACGCTGGTTATATATGCTCTATATAATTGTATGTGAAAAATAAAAATCTTGAATCTTGAGATTTTTCATATTATGATTATTGTGGCCGTAAGAATTCACGATATATTGTGATATCTATAGAAAACCTGGGAAAGATATCAGTCAAATGAGTTTTTACTTTGTAATTTGAATTTTACTTTTTGACCCAACGAACACAAGGATACTGATAAACGCAATGCACTTCTTGGTGGTTGTCCAGCATCTTCAATAAACAAACTACAGGTTTAGTCCAAAATGCAGCGGGTAGAGTCCTTACCAGGTCAAGAAAATATGATCATACTACCCCAATTTTACAGTCTCTGCACTGGCTACTTATTAAGTTTTATAACAGTTACAAATTATCATTACTTACTAGGCCCTAAATGGTTTAGCTCCTGCACACCTAACTAGCCTTATACCATGCTACAACGCATCACGCTCCCTAAGGTCACAAAACACTGGACTTTTCCTAGGATAGCGAAGTCCACTAAAAGAGATCTTTTTTGCATTTGGCTCCCAAACTCTGTAATAGCCTTCCAGATAATGTTCAGAGTTCAGACATACTCTTTCTGTTTAAATCTAGATTAAAAAATGCATCTTTTGCTAAGCATTCGAATAATGCATCTCATAATTTGTGACTGCAGTTGTATCTACGCTAATTATGTCTCTATTTGTTTCTCTGTTTTGCACAAGCTCCAGTCTGGATCCAGAACATATGAGACGAGATGATGCTGACCCCTCAGAGGACCTCAGATGATGCCAACCCTGAAACAACATACAGAACTTGTTTAAATTTTTCTGAAAATTCCTGTCATTTGCACATAAACTAATAAGCCATTACTAAATATTGTGGAAGCTTAATTTTTTGTAAAGTTGTTTTGCAATGATTTGTATCGTAAAAAGCACTATACAAATAAACTGAATTGTCTTTCTGCGTATTTTTTGCAGCTTTTATGAAAAAACAAGAGAGAAAATACTTTCAAGTTCAACAGTATATAAATAAATATTTATGGTAACGCTTTACAATAAGATGTCATTTATTAACATTAATGTACTAATGTGAATGAACAATGAACAAGCTCTGCATCTTCTTCTTGTGTGACAGGTGTCAGCGTTATGGCACAATACTGCCACCTGGGAGCACAACCAGGTACTGATGCTGGAGTATTTACATTTGGTGTTATCATAAGAGAACATTTCATTATAAATATTGTAGTTATTGCTAATACCGGTATATCGTCATAATTGTTGCTATGAATATCACAGTTATAGCGACACCCCTAATCTACAACACTGTTCCATAACAGTTCAACCCAAATATTCAGATGTGTGCAGCACATTTTGTGGAGGACTGTTTCCTGATCCTGGGAGAAAAAACTACAATGCCGGCTGTAAATACATTTACATATTTGAAGGATTTGGCACTGATGCGAGTTTTGAGCAGTGTTTATCTCAATTCCAGTCCTTGCGCCCCCCTGCTCTGCATATTTTGTATGTATGTTTCTCTTATGGCTTCAAGACGTTTGTTCTATTCGAACATAATTGCCCTATGAAGTGGACAACACAGGATATTCTGCCATAATTCCAGTTCCTTTCAAATTGCATTGAAGTGTGTGAGACATGAATTTAAATTGTATATTTATTTAGAGAGGTATATTATGTCACACTTGTCCGTTGCGCAGCACAAATCAGTGAATGAATGTACCGAGTGAAATAAACTTCAACAGATTTCCCCTGCTCAGGGAGCAGGGAGCAATGAACACTGTGTAGGGACCATGTCAATGGGAACAAAGTTCATGCACAGAGCTCACTTCTAACGAGCTAATTATCTGAATCAGGTGTGTTAAAAAAGAGAGACATGCAAAATTTGCAGAGCTGGGGGGTGCGAGGTCTGGAATTGAGAACCACTGAGAGTAACGCTTGTTGTTTGATGTTCCTCCGATCACAAATGCAGACATAGTTTTGTGTTTACATGGAAAGATGCAAAGTAATACACAATATACACTTATACACAGTATAAGTCATTATAATCCGTAATTATATCCCCACTGAATGCAACCAATGCCTCGTTTGTAATGGGTTTTATTGTTTTCTCTTATCGCACCGGTGTTCTGACCAAGATTAGCATCACAGTATGGGAAGTGGTGTAACATTTCCGTCACACGCTCCGGGCTTTCGGCCAATCACAATGCACTGGATAGCTGGCCAATCAGAGCATACCTTGCTTTTTCAGACCGATGAGCTTTGTAAAAAATTATGCATTTCAGAAAGGCGGGGCATAGAGGAGAAACAATTTTTTCATTTAAACCACATAAATACATTGCATTACATCCAATACACAAAATAATGTTCTTATTAGGAACATCATATGACCCCTTTACTACTTACCCCTCACCTAAACAGCTTTCAGTTATTAGGCCATTGCATTTGCTTGTGCTTATGTTTCCTGCATGAGTTTTTCACTGCAATAGTGTGGTACAACTAGCCAACTTCTGTTTTTTGTTTTGTTCTCAGTGCTCTTAGTCATCTTGCACCTTCTGGCTAAGTGGTGTAGACATTTATTACATTATTTGAGTGTTCAGTCACCAAAGGAATTAAAGTCTCTATTTGTTAGCATTAGTTAATGCTTCAGGTGTCATGAACTAAGGATGAACACTACTGTTATCTACATCTATAGGTTAAGGTTCATTTCCACATATACTAATACACAGCATGTATAAATTAACATTAATTTATTACAAACAGACATTAACAATGAACAGTATATTAACAGTCTCAGAAAAGTTCCAAGCGGCCACTGGGGTGGTAACTTTAGGTAACAAAGATCTAAAAGTTTTAAAAACCTTTATTTAAATCTAAATGGTACATACAGTATTAACAGTTTTTTCAAAGGTGAGGTTTGATTGCCTCAGTGACAGTTCTGTACCTTGTTTTCACAATAAGGTGGATGGAGTTCTGTCTCAGACAGCTGCAGTTTAGCTGGAGTCAGTACAGTCGTCCCCCTCAAGCAGAACTTTATATTCCACCAGCTTGTCTGAAATAATCAGTGCTTTGATGTTTTTATGATGGCACTATTTGAATTACTCTTACTCCATTGGTCTCTATTATCACAGTAACTGATTTATGATAATCCTGCCCCTAAACAGACTTTGAAAACAAATTGGTTGCTTCACGCGTCAATCAGATGCTCACTTCTGATCAGTCAAATGCAAATCTGATGAGAGTTTAGCACAATGTCTCTGTTATTTAAAGATGCTCAGAATTCCTCCAGGTCAATATCAGAAGAGCCCGCGATCTCTAATTCTGTGACAGACAGAAACACTCCTCTCTGTGCCATCTGAAAGAGAGAATAGGTAGAAAGATATGACAACAGAACAAAAATGCAAATATGAGTGAACAAGTCACAAAAATTCAGTGCAAATAATAATAATAATAACAATCTGAATAATGAAACTATGTTAATACTAACATATTCTCAGTGCTGGTGTCTGTGCAAACAGTTGCTGTAAGGAAAGGGAAATCATTTTTAATAAAAGGGAATGAAGCATAATTGTATTAAATGTTATGCATTCAGTTTGAATTACCTTGTTTTGGAAAACTAAAATATTAAAATATATTTTTTCTTTTTCAAAAAGACAATAAATTCAACACAACTTCTGTCAAATAAAATGTAAGAAAAGAATACAATTATTTATTATGACTTAATGTAAGATCTTTATTAACTGGTTTTGGTTCAGTGACAGTGAGAAAATTAACCTGTGAATTTTATAGAGACACAGGAAAAGATTAAACAGTATTTTATTTTATTTTGTATTTTTTTCATCAATCAAGAAATGCTGTGTAGATCTGATTCGTTTTTACCAGAGACATTAAGTTGAACAGGGGCCTGCAGATCTCCTACAGAACAGTAGTACCAGCCAGAATCAGTGAGTCTCAGTCCAGTCATCAGCACAGTGAAGGATCTTCTCCCATCATCACTGATCTGGACTGATGAATTCTGGGATGTGTTAGTCCTCCCCACTGTGTAACATCTCTGATCTTTATATCTGCACCACTGTTTGAGTTTATTCTTATATCTAGAACTGTAGAAACACTGAACACTGATATCACCACCTTCATGTCCAGATACACTGCTGCTCACCTCAAACACATCAGGAGCTGAACACACACACACAGACACACACACACCAGTCATTTAGGATTGCGATTTCTGAGGAATTAGTCAAATTTTTCAACTGAATGTGAAACGCGTCTCATACCTGCTTGAACTGTCAGATAAAGCTGCTCACACTCATCTAGTTCTGATATTCCTCCAATCTCCACAACACACCAATAAGCTCCAGTGTCTTCATTCTGCAGGTTTCTCATAGTCACAGTAAAGAAACTCTGATCTGGATGATCAATCACTGACACTCTTCCTTTGGTTTCATTAGCATATGCCAGAATACTACAGTAATTGTAAGCTGACGAGGCATCAAAGCACCAGTATTTTTTGTGATCAGTGTATTTTCTGTCATAATGACATGGAATAATGAGCGATCCTCCAGTCTGAACTGTTAACCGTCTGCTTGCTGAACCTGTTGTGCCTTCAGGAGCTGGATAAAAAATAAAATAAAATAATAAATAATCTTCTTTTGAGTTTTATGTCATTGCTAATTATTGATCAATCTTATTTAGATGCATGTACACATATTAGCACAATTAGTTTTCTTTTAATATTTATGTCCAGAACTTATATTGATGCAAATCATGCATTTGGACTTTTTAAAATAAAGATTTTAGGCTAAAATTCAAATGAATATATCCAATTCCACACTAGCCGACTGAGGGATTTCTTTTTCCCTCAGGCTATCAGACTAATGAACAGTCAGAACTAATACACCCCACAGCATACTCCCACAATATGGTATGCCACACACAGCACTTTAGCTTTAACAGTTCAACACTGGACTATACATACACACTGCATTTAATACAATAACCTACCCATTACCACTGGATACCATCCGATGCACATGACATTTCCGTATCCAGTTCATGTACACTGTGTTGCGCCTTAGCATATTTTTATGCATATAAATGCTTACATAATGTAGAATGTGTACATTTTGTGTATAGTGTATAATGTGTAGTGCTAACTGTGTGTATGTCTAATAGTACACTGTGTGTACGACTATATGTATGTGTATATTGCACATTTTCACCTGTTGAAGTCTGGTTATATGTTAATTGTTTCTGCAATTTCTGGAGCAAGCTCCCAAGAATTTCAATTACAAAAAGGCACATGTGCTTTGTTGATGTGACAATAATAATGACTTGACTTCACTAGGTAACAGACATTATTTCATGTCCTGTGAATGGTCACTACTTCTTTCAAGGTTTTAGCCTAACCACTTTTCTACCTTCACTAGGTTTATCTTAACCCTTATGTTGTGCTGAAAATCCTTTACCGTATTAGATAAAAACAAAACAACAACAACAAAAACATTTTAAATACTGCTTTTAATAGCTATATTATCACCAAATCTTCCAGTGGCATCACAAAACAATTTCTCTATTAATACAAGTCTATAATTATATGATAATAATGAGTATTAGAGTCTAGCATGTCATACAGCAGAACATGTCGACTAATCGTGTGAATAAACTACAAATATAGAACACTTGCCTGTTATGAGCCAAAGGAAAAACACAATGAACTTTAAACTGTCAGTCCTTTTGTTAAAACGTTGCCATGTTTCTTCTCCCTGCATCTTCACTCATCTTCACTTCAGCTCATCACTCGAGGAGAAGTAAATGACCTTAAGTTCTCACGGTCTCAGTCTCACTTCCTGCTTCCATGCTCTTCAGTTACTTATGTCACAAAAACTTGCATCAATTGCATCACTTGGTCAAGACATTTAAGATTTTTCTGATAAAAATGATTTATTTTACTAGCACTGCAGTTGATATTAAAGTGATTTCCTCAGAAATTTCTGGGTATCAACTCTATTGCATTCTCTACTTCTCATTTTACAATTATAGAACTACTGAAGAAGGTCACTGCTGAAGTGAGTTTCTTACATTTATTTATATTCAGTATGTGACAAACACCTTCAGATAAATATTTTAATAGGACTTGAAACCGGATGTGAATGAAGCACTATTTCTGTACAGAGATTAATACTGGACAAAAGCTTTTCAACATTTATATGCTGATAAAACACAGATCAAGAGATAAAAGTTGAGCATAATTGCTGATGACAAAAAATCTTCACCCCTTTGGTGTTTCCTATCATGAGGCTCTTCTGTTAGAGCATCTGGGCCTGAGCTGGAGCGTTCAGGAAAATCACAGAGGGGTTCTTATAGCCTCAGAGTGAAATATCAAATAAAGCAGAAAACATTTTCTCAAAATTGGACAACAGACAAAACATCATCGTGAGTTGTGGATCTGTGGTAAGGATTTACATTGCACTCCATTATGTAATTTCTTATTAAAGCAACTCTATGTAAGCTTTTTTTTTTCTCCTTGTAGCATTAGTTTTACAACATTTAATCAGGAAAAAACATGCATCTGTATTTTGCATCAGTGTATTTTCATTCTGGGAAAAGTAAACTTTTACTTCACTATATTCAAAAGCATAATATCTCACTTTTTATTTCACTACATTGTATAGACAGCATAACGTTTCTCATTATTTCCAAGTGAAGAATGTTCATCTTTCAATTAACCTTTTAACCATTTTTATTTATTTTATTTTTTTGTTATAATGTACACAGATAATCCACAAAACAAGAGGAACAAACATTAAGAATGTAAATGGGGTCTTTTTTATTTAATATTGATGGTAAGATAATTGCACTGACTGTGAGATTATCATTCATTTCATTTGTCCCTCAATGTTTCTACTTTTTCTCTGCAAAATGAGACAAAGAAAAAAAAATGCCCAGACACATTATAATGCACCCTATTTATTCTATAGCTAAATTAGGTTCAATTATGTAAAACTAATGCTTTTAAAATTAATTAATTTATAAGAAATCAAATAATGACTTTCGCGGAAGTTGTGGCCTAGTGTTTAGAAAGTGTAACTCCTAACCCTAGGGTTGTGGGTTCGAGTCTCAGGCCAGCAATACCACGACTTAGGTGACCTTGAGCAAGGCACCAAACCCAAATATGTTCCCCGGGTGCCGCAGCATAAATGCCTGACCACTGTTCATGGTGTGAGTGTGCTTTTTTAGCAGCTCCTGTGGTAGGTTGAACTTCCTCAGCTGGTGAAGGAAGTAAAACCTCTGCTGTGCCTTTTTCACAATGGTCTATATGAGTGTCCCACTTCAGGTCCTGAGAGATTGTGGTGCCCAGGAACTTGAATGACTTCACTGTTGTTACAGAGCTCTCCATGATGGTGATTGGGAGTCTTTCAGACATTTCCACACAGAAGCAGGGCAACTGGAAGATGACTGGTTCCTTGGCTTTCCAGAATAATTCCTCTTTGCCGCTCTGATCTCCTTTTTCAGTGTGTATTTGGCCTGTTTATACAAGACTCTGTCGCCATTCCCAATGGAATGGTTTTCAGTTTATGAAGAACACTTCTAGATCGGAACAGCACATCTTATTTAGTTCTGTTGCATTTGTACACCACCTTTCATTGATGTAAAAGCGATTTCCCTGTTGATTCTGTGTCACGGTCCGACGTGAACAGCTGAACACCCAGCAGATGGAGCACACTGTCCAGGATTCAGAATTCCCTCAAAAAATATTGATTATTCTCCTATATTCATGTTCTGAATTCCAAAACCATCTATAGACAAGATTGAGTGTCTAACGAGTCTTTAAACCTGTGTGTGCCTACTGTGAAATTACTAGGGCTGTTTCGAATGCCATTTTTTGAGCTTCGAAGCTTAAGTGGCAATCAATATCGAATATTCGAAGCTTCGGTGGGTGGGGCTAAATATATAATAATAGTGTCGGTTTGCATTTGTATCATCTTTCACGACTTCACGTTTCACTATTCAGCATCGTAAATGTGTTGCGGCAGACCCAGTGGAGTGCAGTGTTGCATTTGGTGCAATATGATCAGGTGGCACACATTCTTTAAATATTAATAAACATTTAATAATCTTTTAATTAGAACAGTTTCCGGTACGCATTACACCGGCAGGTTTATGCTCCGAAAACGGACAGTGCACAAGTGATACAAAACACAAAGTCTGTTGAGAGCAAGAACTTTAATAAGGTATTAATAACAAACATTTCTTTAAAACAAATGTATCCCAAAACAGAAATTAAATTAGTAACACACAGTGATTTCAACGAACTGTAATAAATAAAGAACACGGTAGCATGCTTATAAACAGTTGAATAAGAATAAATGAATTGTTTTTAAAATGACACAAAATGTAATATCTATTACAATTAGTTTTATTCTATATAAGGGATTTATTTTGTCTTATTCTGACTTTTTGTTAATTTAAATCTTTAAAATGCGCAATGCTTTTATTGAAAGCATGTTGCAATTAGCCTATTTATCATAGCAAATTAAGCGCATAAAAGCAGTTTTTTTTTTTTTTTTTTTTTTTTTTCGCGTGCTACTTAAAGAACTCAGGTGATTTTTCTAACTTGTGGTGCTGTTGTGGTAGGCCAGTTTCAAATTGCATATTTGACACACTGCCTTTGTCTTGTCATCCTCACTTAATTTAAAGTGCTCCCAAACAGCTGAGGTCTTGGGCATTTTGACCTATTCAGTATGAGATGAAATAAATCACTACCTTCGCCAACGGGTGGTTCAAGCATGAGTGAGAATGAGTCCGCGACGGAAGTCACGTGTTGAAAAAAAAAAAAAAGAATATTCGAATCTCAAAACTGAAAATCGAATGCCACCCCACCGAATGAATATTCGAATACAACAAGAGATGAGTCCCTGGTCTAATGCACCACCTGTCTTGAGAAACCCGTTCTCAAATATTTAACGTTACTTTTAGTCATTATTTTATTTGGGTAGGACACATATTCAAATGAGCCATTTTAATCTAGATTAATTCCAAGATTACAGTGAGATTAATCTAGATTTAAAAAAATAATCTATGCCCACCACTAGTAAATACACATGACATTTCTTACTGGCGAGGTAATAACAGTGCTGTTTAGAGACACTGCCAAAGAAGACTGTTGAGGGACGCACAGAGGAAACTTAATTCACACAAGCTCTCTGTCTCTTTCACTCGCTCTCTCTCTCTCTCTCTCTCTCTCTCTCTCTCTCTATCTCCCTTTCTCTGTGTCTCTGTCTCTTTATCTTGAGGGTTTCAAGTTAAACTATTGTTCAAGTAGCAGTTAAAAAGGCCATACAATAGTTTAATAATTCTATTAAGAGAGTATTATAATTGTTTACCTGTGATGTGAAGTAAAATCCCAGAGAGAATCAGAGAGTAAATCATGTCTACAGCAGAGTGCGTGTTCATGAGACGATCTGGTCACTTCTTGCAGTGTCTCTGCTTCTTGTTGTGTTTGTATTAATGCAAACAACATGAAACTGTACAAATAGACTTTTGGTGAAGAAATTAAGTAGGGATATAATACAAAAAACTACAATAAAGTTGTGATGACGGTCCTCTGCTGCTGATTTGGTTTCTTTTGGTCAGAAGGTGTGTTCCTGAGTTCTTCTCACTGTTGAAGTCAGTGTGGATCCACAGTGCTGTATATTATGCTGTATATTGCTCCTTCTGGAGGCTTCACTGCTTCACTCCCAGGAACAAAATCAATAGTGCTGTAGTAGATTATGTCCTTGTTGGGATCCTGTAGAAATGGGATTGTATAATAAACATGATATATTCATGTCTGAAATTTCAGCACTTCTATGCATGTCTGGTCTACTTACATTTGGGTTTTCATCGTTTATATCGCTGTATATCGGAGGATCTTCAGGTTTAGAGTAGATCTGCATTTTATGAACAAACAAAACAGAAAAAATATCAAGAAAACTGACTCATTGAATAAACTACAGGTTTCATGGCCAAACTAATGCATATGAGAGTTAAGGAGAAAAATAAAAAAGCATTTTCTTGTCTTATTTTGATCTAAAATCTTTTTTGATTGATTTCGATGATGAAATCTCTCTAGGTGGATCTTAGCATTTGCTGAATGAGAATACATTTCTTGTTCACACCAGATTTAAAATTCTTATTCATTTAAGAAAACCGTACACATTTTAGCAAATGTGCACAGGGTGATTTGGAAATGAACATTTCTTGTTTGATTTCCAATGCAGCATGATTTGTTCATTTATCAAAATCAGTCAGACTTACATATATATTTCATCAGTATCTATGATACGGAATGTGAATTATGTCTGTGCATAATGTCAGTGCAGCTCACACAATGACAAATAAACTTTGTATCATTGGCCAATTTACTGACACAATAACTAAGTTTAGATGTCTGAATTAAATGTTTTGGGTGAGTTACTAGATTTGCAGACATGATGCAGACATGGCACAGAGTGATGAAGTCTCATGAAACAGATCAGAAAATTACACTTACAGTTTAGAGAATGATAGAGATGTTAGAGAAAGTTTCAAAATATAAGCCAAAGCAACTGTCAAACAAACATGTTCATATATAGATTTTCATAAACTACTGGATTTACCATGTCAGTGGTTCTGCTGCTGTTTATCTCTCTGATTTGCTGTTTGTCTTGCTCTTCATCAAAAACAAAGAGAGAGAATCAATAATTTATGACTAACAGATTTGTACATACAATCTGTTCTGATTAAATAAATTATAAAATGGAATTAAACAGATTTTCAAACAAATGAAAATGTCGAACTGACTGTGTCTCCGTCTCCATGTCCAGATGAAAACACTGATCAGAATCACTGACAGCAGAAGTACAGATGAAACTGGAAGCCACACAGTCAGGAGTTCATTATATCTGTGGGAAATAATGAAACATTCTACAATCTTTTTATTTACAGAGCTCCAAAAAAGATGTGGGACTAATTCCGCTGCATAAAATGTACCAGAAAATTAGTCATATCTGAAAAAAACGTTCACCACAACTCTGTGAATGTCTGTTAATAACTCTTTGTAAATGTATTTCAGCCTAAAAGTTGTAGAATTGGTTTAAAAAAAATGTTTTCAAACAATGCATTACTTTAGTTTTTTGTTAATGATTTTAGTTATTATTCTTGTGATGTCTGTTTCACTTCTGCAAAGGTTAAAAACTTTTTTTTTTAAAGAAAAATCACAATGAGGAAATTATTGTTAGAGTAAAAGGCTAAAAAAATTGAGGAAATTATGCATGCCGACAAAACGCAGACAAACACAGATTAATTCAAGGAAGATGATTCTGAAAAACGTCAGTGAGAAATGTTTCAATACTAACATGTCTTTCTCTTTGTCTTGTTTGGCTTTGATAACAGTGAGTTGAACAGGATTCAGTGCCTCTCCAGCAGAACAGTAGTACCAGCCAGAATCAGTGAGTCTCAGTCCAGTCATCAGCACAGTGAAGGATCTTCTCCCATCATCACTGATCTGGACTGATGAATTCTGGGATGTGTTAGTCCTCCCCACTGTGTAACAGCTCTGATCTTTATATCTGCACCACTGTTTGACATTATTCTTATATCTTAACGTGTAGAAACACTGAACACTGATATGACCACCTTCATGTCCAGATACACTGCTGTTCACCACAGACACATCAGGAGCTGAACACACACACACACACACACACAAACATATAAGTTATTTGATTTGATTAAACACATATTTGACACTAGAATTGATTAAAATAACTACAAAAACTTATACCAGATTGAACCTCCAGATAAATATCATATATGAGAGTCGGTTTTTCTTCAATCTTCAGAGCACAATAATAGCCTCCATCATGTTTTGTGCTCTGCAGGTTTCTTATAGTCACAGTAAAGAGACTCTGATCAGGATGATCAATTACTAACATATTCTCCTCTTTTGTGTTTGTGTATGTACTGGACTTATTATTTTCTGAATGCCAGTATTTCTTCTGATGTGTGTATTTCTCATCATAATAACATGGGATGGTGACAGATCCTCCAGTCTTAACAGTTAATCTATTATATGACACACTGCTGCAGCGTTCAACACCTAAACACACAACACACACACCGCTGTCATGTTCAGAGTTAATAATAAATAGTCTTCACAAAAACACATTAAAAGCAACATGAACAACCAAGCATAAAAAGTGTCATTACAAAATTATAAACAGGATTGACTAAAAACAGTCTAACATGTAATACTCACCCAAAATAAGCCAAAACCAGATGAAAAAGAAGAACATTTCTTTCTGTTCGTATGTGAGCATTGTGTAAGTTTCTCTTCCCGTATCTGAGCTGTTTTAACTGTGTTTCCAGTTACTTCTCTTTTTACCTCTCATATAGCACTAAAAAAAGTATTGCGCCACTAGGGTTGTACGATAAACTGGTATGACGTATGCTTATCATATCGTAGACATTTGCTTATCTACAGTATTGGGAGGAAATAAAGATGCAGAATCACTCCTGCGCCTAAGCAACAATTTTCCACTTAACTGTTCTCTTCCTCCACCCAAACCTACAGCGGAGACAGCATCAGACAAAGGCCGTTATCTCTACTCTCTATCCCACTTCAAAATACAAGTTATAAATGGCAATATGGGAATACTTTGGATATAGAAAAGATGTATGCGTATTTGTCCTCGAGGACAAAGTAAGCAAAAACGGTGGTCGGAAAGCGACTGCAAAAAGAGCTACAAATCGAACATGTTTACCTATATTTGAGAACAACATCCCACAGTGCAGAAACAGTTATTGTCCATTTAGAATTTGAATTTAAAATTAAAGCCTTATGATTTCTGTGATGCTGCTGGTTTAATCCCAGAATCCAGTCAGGACAATGGATTTACAGTGGCCTACAGTGCAGATGTCACAAAACACACGATTTGATGGACTGATGAATAAATCAGAAACAGAGCTGTCAAATCACAACATGATCTAGTGTCTGTGCTTATTAAAGTGCAAAACACTGCTATATAAATATATTATATGACTGTATATTTTTGATGTATGCAGGTCTTAAAGGGACAGTACTGAACATGCTGCCGACTGTAATTAAAGGGATAGTTCACCCTAAAAAAAAATCATGACTGAAAAACTTTAATGCAGTTGCTTTAATAGCAATCAATGTATACAGTGTTTTATTTTTATATTTGTTCATTATTTTTTAATGCTTTTGCTAAATACACCTATAGTACCTGAAAATAAAATACTTTATTTTATTTGTATAATGTCTGTATTTGTAATGTGCATCTTTGTTCTCGTTTTTAATAACAAAGATAAAATAATGACTAAGAATTTTATCTTCACCCATGCACTTTAGTCTAAATATCTGACATACTTTTTCATATTTTGTTACCTTAAAAGGTTTAATAATAGGGAATTTAGTTTGGCTGTATTGCTCAAACAACTTGCAAAATAGAAAAAACAACATGACAAAGAAAAATGATAAAAAAAAATTAAAAAATGTATTTTTATCACATCGCCTACCCATTGCAGAGGGGGAACAAACCCATACAGACTCCAAACCCTCACCCCCAGTCCACGATTGTGCCCTTGTAACGCCATTTCGGCCTGCCCCCCGGAGGTCTGTGCAAGCCACTGTTACTTCTCATGCGCACATCAATATTGTTTCCTTGTTCTCATGCTAAACAGTCGAGCAACATAGAAGGACAGCAGCTTGTGAGTGTTTTGTCTTGTTTTCTCATCAGACTAGTGTGTGATCATCATTGCTAGGAAAGTTTTTGTTTTGGTTTAAATTGTGTGTGTCTTACCGTGGTTAATACGTGCTGAAAGTGGCGCTTGGTTTTGCGTTTGCCTATCGCGGGACTGCCTGGTTTCGATCTGCTAAATAGTGAGGCGTGGCCAAAGCCAGTGAAAGTACTTAATTAGCTGTTTGGAAAGCACTTGTCAGAAGAAACAGTCGAGCAACATAGAAGGACAGCAGCTTGTGAGTGTTTTGTCTTGTTTTCTCATCAGACTAGTGTGTGATCATCATTGCTAGGAAAGTTTTTGTTTTGGTTTAAATTGTGTGTGTCTTACCATGGTTAATACGTGCTGAAAGTTGCGCTTGGTTTTGCGTTTGCCTATCGCGGGACTGCCTGGTTTCGATCTGCTAAATAGTGAGGCGTGTCCAGCTGACTTCAATCACAGGTAATCAGGCTAATACAAAGCACTAGGTTTCACCGCGGCAGCGGTCGCGGCAACCCTCGTGTGAACCCTCCTCGTGTGAAGACCGAGTGTAAAGACAATCGACTCTACCTGCGCGACTCCACCGAGCAAGGACACCGACAGGGCACCTGAGTATTGCTTTTCTCTTTTTTTGCACTCTTTGTATAGTTTGCTCTCAAATATATCTTACACTTGTAGTCACTATGTGCTTTCAGATCTCTACTATCACTACTAACACTCGGAGAGCACGCTATGTACGTCGCAGGAAGGCCTGTCTGACAAACCTACGCCATGTCCCTCTGACCTCTACTACTATGCTCTCTATTCCAGTTGGTCTCTGGAACTGCCAGTCTGCAGTTAACAAAGCAGACTTCATTTCCTCTATTGCTACCCATTCCGGTCTCAACCTCATGGCACTGACAAAGACTTGGATCAAACCTGAAGATACTGCCACCCCTGCAGCCCTCTCTACTAATTTCACTTGTTCCCACACTCCTCGTACCACTGGGAGGGGTGGAGGTACGGGTCTCCTTATATCCAAAGAATGGAAATTTGAACTTCAGCCTTCACCTACAGGTACTGGTTCATTTGAATCACATGCCATTACTGTAACCCACCCTGTTAAAATCCACTTTGTGGTCATTTATCGTCCTCCAGGTCAACTGGGAAACTTCTTGGAGGAGTTGGATGTGCTGCTATCAAACTTTCCTGAAGATGGTACCCCTCTGGTACTGCTTGGCGACTTCAACATCCACTTAGATAAACCCCAGGCTGCTGACTTCAAAACTCTGCTCACCTCATTTGATCTCAAGCTAATGTCCACTACAGCGACTCACAAATCGGGCAACCAACTTGACCTCATCTACACGCGTGGTTGCTCTGTGGACACCTCTTCAGTTGCTCCACTGCACACCTCTGATCACTTCCTCATTACTGCTAACCTAGCACTTACTCCTGAAGTGGCACACACTCCAACGCAGGTCACCTTTCGTCGGAACCTACGCTCACTCTCACCATCTCGCCTATCTGCTGTGGTTTCATCCTCTCTTCCACCATTCTCTCAGTTTTCTGCTCTGGACACGAACAGTGCTACGGACACTCTTTGCTCCACTTTAACATCTTGCTTGGACAACTTTTGCCCACTGTTGTCTAGACCAGCACGCACTGCCCCATCTGCCCCCTGGCTGTCCGAGGTTCTCCGTGAACACCGCTCAAAACTCAGGGCTGCAGAGAGGAAATGGCAGAAATCAAAAAACTCTACGGATCTCAGTGTGTATCAATCACTCCTCTCTTCCTTCTCTGCAAAGGTCTTAACAGCGAAAACATCCTACTACCACAACAAAATTAACAGCTGCTGTGACGCTCGGACACTATTCAAGACTTTCTCTTCTCTTCTTAATCCGCCGCCTCCACCTCCTCCATCGACTCTTACAGCGGACGACTTTGCAACTTTCTTCACAAATAAGACGAGATCCATCAGTGAACAATTCTCCACACCACAGACTGTGAAAAACTTCACAATGACTGATGCACACTCTTTATCCTCCTTCTCCCCACTCTCAGAGATGGACGCCTCCAAAATTCACCTGTCCAATCATCCTACTACTTGTCCACTTGATCCTATCCCCACTCACCTCCTTCAAGCGATCTCTTCTTCAGTCATACCTTCACTTACTCACATTATCAACTCCTCTCTTCAATCTGGAACATTTCCCTTAGCATTCAAGCAGGCTCGGGTAAGCCCACTGCTCAAGAAACCATCTCTAAATCCAGCGCTTCTTGAAAACTACAGACCGGTATCCCTTCTTCCATTCATTGCAAAGACACTTGAGTGGGCTGTGTTCAACCAGCTTTCTATGTTCCTTGGACAGAACAACCTCCTGGACAGCAACCAATCTGGCTTCAAAAGTGGCCACTCAACTGAGACTGCTCTGCTCTCGGTTACTGAAGCCCTGCGACTAGCAAGAGCAGCTTCAAAATCCTCGGTACTCATCTTACTGGACCTGTCTGCTGCTTTTGACACTGTTAATCACCAGATTCTCCTGTCCACCCTCAGAAAGATGGGGATCTCTGGAACTGCTCTCCTGTGGGTTAAGTCCTACCTCTCTGACAGATCCTTCAGTGTGTCTTGGAGGGGTGAGGTTTCTAAGTCACACCACCTTGCTACTGGGGTTCCTCAGGGATCAGTACTTGGACCACTTCTCTTCTCCATCTACATGACATCTTTAGGATCTGTCATTCAGAAGCATGGCTTTTCTTATCACTGCTATGCCGATGACACCCAACTCTACTTCTAATTCCAGCCTGATGACCCGACGGTAGCTTCTCGCATTTCAGCCTGTCTGAGTGACATTTCTAGCTGGATGAATGACCATCACCTTCAGCTTAACCTTACAAAGACTGAACTACTGGTGGTTCCAGCTAACCCATTGATTCATCACAACTTCTCTATACAGCTGGGCTCGTCAACCATAACTCCTTCGAGGACAGCCAGAAACCTAGGAGTTGTGATGGATCATCAATTAAGCTTCACTGACCACACTGCTACAACGACCCGGTCCTGCAGGTTTGCCTTATACAACATTAGGAAGATTAGACCCTTCCTGTCAGAGCAAGCAACCCAACTTCTTGTCCAAGCTCTTGTTCTCTCCAGACTGGACTATTGTAATGCTCTCCTGGCGGGCCTTCCTGCATGCACTATCAAGCCTCTGCAAATGATCCAGAATGCAGCAGCGAGGGTTGTCTTCAATGAGCCAAAAAAAGCTCATGTTACTCCCCTCCTCATCAGGTTACACTGGCTACCAGTAGCTGCTCGCATCAAATTCAAGGTACTGATGCTTGCCTACAAGACAACCACTGGCACGGCACCAACTTACCTAAACTCACTGGTTAAATCCTATGTGCCATCCAGAAGCTTGCGCTCTGCAAGTGAACAACGCCTTGTGGTGCCATCCCAAAGAAATTCAAAATCACTCTCACGGACCTTTTCCTGGACTGTGCCCAGCTGGTGGAATGACCTCCCAATCTCAATTCGTACAGCAGAGTCTTTACTCATTTTCAAGAAACATCTAAAGACTCATCTTTTTCGCCTGCACTTAACCTACTAACACCAGTACTTTTCCTTTTCTTGTCTTTTTCATTTAATTAAAAAAAAAATAAATAAATAAAAATTATATACACCTGGCTATGCGTTCTATACTAGACTAACTGAGACTTGTCATGGCACTTGTATTCTGTTGTTGTTCTCTTGTTGACCTGACTGCTTCTATTGTTCTCATTTGTAAGTCGCTTTGGATAAAAGCGTCTGCTAAATGATTAAATGTAAATGTAAATGTAAACAACAATATTTAATGTACCTGCTTTACTGTAAGGGTGGGTTTTGGCTTAGGATAGGTGTACACTTTATAAAACTCAATCTAATGGGAAAATATTTTTTATCATTGGTTTCCTGTAGCTGTATCCCTTCTAGCTTCAACCGTGAATATAACACATAATTAGCATATTTGCATTACTATAAGGGTAGGTTTAGGGTTGTGGTGTTAATAAACTATAATTTTATCAGCAAGATTTTGCGTTGTCAAATTGTACTGTTTTAGTGGGAGGTAGCAAAATCTGACAGGGTAGCACAAATCGACAGAACACCGAGACAACTTCTTTAGGGAAGTTGTGGCCTAATGGTTAGAGGGTTGGACTCCCAATCGAAGGGTTGTGAGCAGTGTTGTGTACTCGAGACTCGGACTCGGTCTTGGACTCGGTCTCGAGACCGTATTTTAATGGTTTCGGTCTTGTCATGGACTCGTGTGCATTTTGACTCGGTATTGACTCGGACTCGAACATATTAGGAATCGGACTTATGCCCGAGTCCACTCGAGTCCCAATCAAAATATTTCATGATTATTACTGTATGTTAATGTTTATTTGAATTGATGTTAAATTGAAATTGATTGACACATCCAATGACTGGTGATTTTCTTTTGACGTGAGACGTTAGGCCAGCGACACACCGGATGTGTGGCGCAAGCATCTCAGCTGCGTGGCGTGTCTGTTTTTAATTGGGCTCCCATGTTAACAGGTTAGAGCTTGCAGACTGCCTGCGTGAGACGCGCGGAAAACCCGTGCATGCTAGAAATAGAACCGACGCATATTTTTAACGTGACACGCGTGCATGTTGGAAGCGTTTCCAGGCAAAATATACTAGGAAGATATGTCATTTTGTACACAAATACATATTAATTCATGACATTTTGATATTTGAAAGTCTATAGGTTGGCATAAATTCAGATATAAATGTAATTTAGAAAATAAATTAATAATGATCGATTTTCAAATATTGCACCTGTCAAACATACTCTATTTTGTTCTATCAGTAGGTGTGTAAAAAAAAAAAAAAAAGTTGATATTGTTGTCATGAAGACAAGAGCCTGGTTTTTCGGCTGCCTCCCTCTATGTCACCTACAGCAGCAGCAGCGCGCTAAGCGCCGCATGCAGGCACGCTTCTGGTGTGTAAAGACACAGAAAACGCGAAGCAGCCACCACGCTTCTGGCACGCAGCAGAGATGCCACGCAGCCAGTGTGTCGCCGGCCTTAAGTTACCCTCCTGCCATCCGCCTGTAGTGATCCCGCTTTCCAGAAAGCCACATTGCTACATTATTTCTCTCAACTGTGTTATTTTTTACAAAGTAGGACAAAATGGTCACAGAAAAAAAATAAATATATATATCGTTTAATTAAATTATATAATGAATACAGACACAGACTGACTGTCTCAACACTAAACATCCCCCCCCAAAAAAATGTCTGACAGAATGCATTGAACTTATATGGCATTTCATCCAGCTTTCTTCCCCTGGCACATACACACTTTTGCATGACATTTTCCTGGACAGTCAGTCGGCTCTTGTGTGTATGCCCTCCGTAACTAAAAAAAAACTTGGACTAGTGTGTATTTTACCCTTAAAACGCACCATCCAGGGAAATTAGCATTAGATTATCCGATGCTGTTACAGAAAGTGATGAAATGGTAACTTTTGTCAGTCCCCACTTCCTCTGCACCAGTAGAGAGAGTTTTTAGTCTGGGTGGATTGATCATGAGACCACATCGTGCTTGGTTGGGTAGCAGGATGGTCTCCTCACTTATTTTTTTGAAAAGTAGTTGTAATACTACAGTTGCCCATCTGTAATCTTCACAACATCTAAAGTGAACATAATCCAAGCCATTGTAAGGATATTAGCAGTCATTAGTTAAGCTTCAAGGTTAAAAGTTTTGTAAAAGCTGTTACAGTTGAACATTTACAGGTATAGTGGTACAGTTATGTTACTTGTACTAGAAGTGTTATGTAGAATTACAATATAGAGTCATACAGTAATGTTATGTGTACTAGAAAGGTTATATGGATGTGTATTGTGGTACAACGATGTTATGTGAAAATGAGCACTTAATATTGACAAGTAACAATTCATAATACTAATAAAATTAACTTTACACCACATACTATGTGGCCCTTTTACCCTTTATTGTTTCCACCTAACATTTTACATACTCTTGAAGATTCCTATAGGTCTTGTCTGAGACCCAATCTCTCTGGTCTCGGTCTTGACTCTGACTCGACCCTTTCTGAACTCGGTCTTGACTCGGACTCGACCCTTTCTGAACTCGGTCTTGACTCGGACTCGACCCTCTCTGGACTCGATCTGGACTCGGACTCGAATGAGCTGGTCTCGACTACAACACTGGTTGTGAGTTCTAGTCTCGGGCCTGACGGAATTGTGGGTGGGGGGAGTGCATGAACAGTTCTCTCTCCACCTTCAATACCACGACTTAGGTGCCCTTGAGCAAGGCATCGAACCCCCAACTGCTCCCCGGGCGCCGCAGCATAAATGGCTGCCCACTGCTCCGGGTGTGTGCTCACAGTGTGTGTGTGTTCACTGCTCTGTGTGTGTGCATTTCGGATGGGTTAAATGCAGAGCACAAATTCTGAGTATGGGTCACCATACTTGGCTGAATGTCACTTCACTTTATGTTTACAGACGTGATGTAATGACGCAGAGCCATGCTCGAATTTCCCACAAGAACCTACCCAAACACCTCAAATTAGAAAACATTATTATTAATTAACTGTTGTGAATCAGGCTAAAACAAGACGATAGTTTGAACACTGGCTGGTTATGTGCTTTCTCAAATATTGATTTTGGAAAAATTTTAACCATAAAAAGTTACGGACTCCAGCTTTAATTTACATAGCCCTAGAACCCAAAAGAAGAGAAATGTGTGATCACATGACAGTTAAACAACCAAGCAGGAAACAGGAAGTATGACCATAACAGGACAAAAAGAAAACTATCTAAATACTGACGTTTCATCTACTGCTCCTAGTCCTTACACGGAGACTGATTGAACTGATGTTGGTATTTATTAAGAGAAATTAATAAAAAGAGTACAATGTGGGATAGAAAAAAATACAGTGTCTCATATATAGAGGAATCAGATAACATAGAGAAATAGGTATATTTCAGTTTTCAATCTGGTTATGAGAAAAGTCTCAGAAGATGCAAAATTCATACTGTGTTTATTTGAAGTCCTGCAACAAACCAAACCATATCCCCCTTATTTTCAACATAAGAAAATAAATCATCTTGTTATTTACCTACAGTATAATTACCTATGTATGATTCAGGAGTCTCATACATCAACAGAAAATATCTTACTTACTGCACACCAGTGGCGTAGCCACGGGTGTGCCAGGGTGTGCCTGTGCCACCCACAGTGGCAGCTGGCACACTTAAAAATAGATGCAGAATTATTTTTTATAGTCTCAATAAAAAAATGTTTACTAAACTTGGGCTATTGTTGTTTACTTAGAATATATTTTTTTTTTTTTTTCGCGACTCGGTTGATTCAGATCGGCACTTCGGAGCATGTTCGCGACTCGGTTGATTCAGATCGGGACTTCGGAGCATGTTCGCGACTCGGTTGATTCAGATCGGGACTTCGGAGCATGTTCGCGACTCGGTTGATTCAGATCGGCACTTCGGAGCCTGTTCGCGACTCGGTTGATTCAGATCGGGACTTCGTAGCATGTTTGAGATTTTTTTAAATTCAGATCTGGACATCGAAGCAGGAAGTGTTTGTCAAACAGTTAATTGGTGATAAATGAATATTTGGACTTGAGGCTTTTTTTTACCTGTCGATTCAGCATGTACATGGACCCACACACAATGGTGGACACACTCTAGACGGGTGTGCCAGGTAGGTTGATCACCCGTCCCGCGTAGCGAGTGCGCGCACAGCGTTTGAGCCCAATACATGCCTCCCACAAATTGAGACTGTGTCACCCATAATCAATGCTTGCTCAAAAAAAGTTGGTCGCTATATCTGGAGTCACCAACCCGTCGATCGCGGTCGACAAGTCTATCTTGGAAGCATTTTAAGCCGATCGCGAAGATTTTTCAAAATCTGAGAACAAAAGGTGCGAGCCTCCGCTGACTGCGCGCGCACCTCCCGAAACAGACGAGACATTTATACTTGACACAACTGTTTTAGACTGAAAACCAGACCATACAACTGATTTAGACGCGGGTGCCGGTGTGATGAGATGTGCTAATATCCGTCTGCTCGGGCATGATTGTTCTAGGCCTGTAATTGATTGATCATTGAGGTAATAGGGATGGCACGGTTTTCTGAAATAAAAAAAAAACCAAACCGTTCGGTTCACCACACACGGTTCGGCATGCGCTTCAACTTAAATCTGACAAAGCATCTGTAATATCATCTGTAATATGTCTTGGAATAAATGGCACGTAAAAAAAACAGGGTTCAGCTAATAAATGTTTCTGTTGATGCATGCGCATTCTGGCTTCCCAGACATTACAAAAACATGAAAAAAAAAGATCTATATTGAGCAACTACAATTCATTTTAATCCTATAATTATATATTATAATTTATTTAAAGTGAATAAATTGTAATGAAAAATAAACAAAATGAAATGGCTAAAGTTCAAAATTATCATATTTGGAAGAAAATTATTACATTTAACAATTAACTACATTTTGACACGACCTGCAAATTAACACTATGAGAATGGTTGGACGGAAGCAGTGTGACAAAAATACTATCCCATAATTTTGCACAGTAATCTGACAATAAATGTGGCTCACCCAGATTTTCATATGCACACCCAGAGTCTCTTTTCTGGCTACGCTACTGCTGTACACATTGCAAAATAAGGTTGATGGCGCTCAGTCTCAGATGACTGCAGTTTAGCTGGAGTCAGTAAACTAGTCTTCAAGCAGAACTCTATATTCCACCAGTTTGTCTGAAATAATCAGTGCTTTGACGGTTTTATGATCTGAGTCTGTCACACCACTATTTGAATTACTCTTACTCCATTGGTCTCTATTATCGCAGTAACTGATTTCTGATGATCCCGCCCCTTTACAGACTTTGAAAACAAATTGGTTGCTTTACACATCAATCAGACGCACACTTCTGATCAAGCAAATGCAAATCTCATGAGAGTTTAGCACAATCTCTGTTATTTAAAGATGCTCAGAATTCCTCCAGGTCAATGTCAGAAGAGCCTGCGATCTCTAATTCTGTGACAGACAGAAACGCTCCTCTCTGTGCGGCCTGAAAGAGAGAATAGGTAGAAAGATATGACAACAGAACAAAGATGCAAATATGAGTGAACAAGTCACAAAATTTCAGTGTAAAAAATACATACAAATAATAATAATAATAATAACATATTGAATGAATAATGAAACTATTAATACGAACATGTTCTTCTCAGTGCTAGTGTCTGTGCTAACAGTTGCTGTAAGGAAAAGGAAATAATTTGTAATAAAAGGGAATGCAGCAAAATTGTATTAAATGTTATGTATTCAGTTCGAATTACCTGGTTTTGGAAACCTACAAATAAATAAATAAATAAATAAGCAAAGACAGCACCACATGCAAAAATAGAAAGAAAGAAAGAAAGAAATATGTTCAGAAAGACAATACATTCAACTCTGTCATGCAGATAAACAAATATTAAAAATAATAAATTCTATGACAGAAAATCTTAATTATTTAAAAAAAACTTCTAACCTAATTCTCACAAATCCTTCTGTGGTCACAACTTCTGTCAAATAATTAAGAAAAATATATAATTATTTATTATGAATGAATGTCATAGTCTCCGGTAATATCTGTATTACCTGGTTTTGGTTCATTGACCATGAGAAAAGGAACCTGTGAATTGTCTAGAGATACGGGAAAAATGAAACAATATTTTAGTTTATTAAATTAAACTTTTTTTTCAACATTTATTAAAGGAATCCTGTGTGGATCTGATTAGTTTTTACCAGAGACATTAAGTTGAACAGGAGCCTGCAGATCTCCAGCAGAACAGTAGTACCAGCCAGAATCAGTGAGTCTCAGTCCAGTCATCACCACAGTGAAGGATCTTCTCCCATCATCACTGATCTGGACTGATGAATTCTGGGATGTGTTAGTCCTCCCCACTGTGTAACATCTCTGATCTTTATATCTGCACCACTGTTTGACTTCATTCTGATATCCAGAACTGTAGAAACACTGAACACTGATATCACCACCTTCATGTCCAGATACACTGCTGCTCACCACAGACACATCAGGGTCTGAACGCACACACACACACACACACCAGTCATTTAGGATTGTGATTTCTGCGGAATTAGTCAAATTTTTCAACTGAATGTGAAACACGTCTCATACCTGATTGAACTGTCAGATAGAGCTGCTCACACTCATCTAGTTCTGATATTCCTCCAATCTCCACAACACACCAATAAGCTCCAGTGTCTTCATTCTGCAGGTTTCTCATAGTCACAGTAAAGAAACTCTGATCTGGATGATCAATCACTGACACTCTTCCTTTGGTTTCATTAGCATATGCCAGAGTACTACAGTAATTGTAAGCTGACTTGGCATGAAAGCACCAGTATTTTTTGTGATCAGTGTATTTTCTGTCATAATGACATGGAATAATGAGCGATCCTCCAGTCTGAACTGTTAACCGTCTGCTTGCTGAACCTGTTGTGCCTTCAGGAGCTGGATAAATAATAATAATAATAATAATAATAATACTAATAATGATAAAATCTACTTTTGAGTTTTACGTCATTGCTTATATATTTAGATGCATGTACACTTTTTTAGCACAATTATGTTTTCTTGTAATATTTAAGTCCATAACTTATATTGATGCACATCATGTACTTAGACTTTTTAAAATAAAGGTTTAATATTAAAATAATATGAATATGTAAGGTAACAGACATGTATTGGGACTGGTGACTATTTCTTATTCTTAATCCTTGTGTTGTGCTGAAAATCCTTTACCTAATTTAAAAAAAAAAAAAAAATGCTTTAAATGCTGCTTATAATAACTATATTGTCATCAAATCTTCCAGTGGCATGACAAATGAATTTCTCTATTAATACAAGTGATTATAATTATAAATTATAATTATAAAATATAAATAAATGTAGATATAAATACAAAATGTAATTATAAAATAATGATAAAAACACGTTTAATAGTTTTACAGCCTAGCATGTCATCAGAACATGTCGACTAATCGTGTGAATAAACTACAAATATAGAACACTTGCCTGTTATGAGCCAAAGGAAAAACACAATGAACTTCAAACTGTCAGTCCTTCTGTTAAAAAATTGCAATGTTTCATCTCCCTGCATCTTCATCATGTACATTTTCTTTGTGATAATGCTAAAGAAACAGCTCATCACTCGAGGAGAAGTAAATGAAATTAAGTTCTTAAGGTCTCAGACTCTCACTTCCTGCTTCCGTGCTCTTCAGTTGCTTATCAAGTCAAGTCAAGGTGACATTTACAGTCATTGGGTTACATGTTTGGTCATATAGTGGAACGAAATGTTGTGCCTCACAGGATCAGGGTGCTACAGAAATACAGAAATACAACAATATATATATAAATGTTTACTTATACATAAGCTAAAAAAAAAATACAGACTATACGAATGCTTCACATAATACTAAACCTATAAACAACTAACTTACAGATTTTGATTTTACTTTTTGTCTCAAAAACATACTTTATATTAAAATGCCATAATGCTTGAATGCAAATGTTGCAACAATCACAAATGCATCACTTGGTCAAGATGTTTAAGATTATTCTGATAAAAAAATATGGACCCACTTTATATTAAGTGGCCTTAACTACTATGTACTTACATTTTAATTAATAATGTAGTACAATGTACTTATTGTGTACATACATGTTTTTACATTGTACTTATATTTAAAAAAAACTACATGTAATTACATCTGTATTTAATTTCTGTAATTGCATTTATAAATACACTGTTGACCCATACTTTACACCTTAACCCACCCTTAAACTTACCCATACCTCCAACCCTCTCCCTAACCTTACCCCTATCCCACCTCAATAGCAGCAAAAGTGTTTTACAATACAATATGAAAACAATAAGTACATTGTACTTATTTTTTTATGTAAGTATATAGTAGTTAAGGCCACCTAATATAAAGTGGGACCAAAAATATATATGTATTTTACTAGCACTGCAGTAGATATTAAAGTGTTTTCCTCTGTGGTTTCTGGGTATCAACTCTATTGCATTCTCTACTTCTCATTTTACAATTATAGAACTACTGAAGTAGGTCACTGCTGAAGTGAGTTTCTTACATTATTTATATGCATTATGTGATAAACACCTTTAGCTAAAGATTTTAATAGGACTTGAAACCGGATGTGAATGAAGCACTATTTCTGTACAGCGATAGTGGACAAAAGCTTTTCAGCATTTATATGCTGATAAAACACAGATCAAGAGATAAAATAGACTATATTATGGTAATCAGTGAGATATCAGGGTTTCGTATGTTTTAGTAAAGATTCACACTTTCACACATTTGCTGCACTTTTAGTTGAGAATAATTGCTGATGGTAAAAAATCTTCACACTGCACAAGTCACTCATAAGGATTTGCTTTCTTACAAAACGTGAAATACACAGTTAGTAACGGAGTAGCTTTACTTTGTTACTGTACTAAGCACATTTTTTCAAGTAGTGTACTTGTGGTGGCCCAAGCCACACAGGATGACCAATTGGCAAGGAAGGGTAATACCAGCACACAAGTTATGTTTTAGGTACATAGGTTAAGTAATTTTTTGCAATAGCCACACCCCAAACAATTCATGATTTAGAAACATTGATAATATAGTTTATTTCAGTTATCATATAATATTATTTGTTTTAGCAACACACTGTTTAAATGGAGTGCACACATTTTCACGTTGTAGGGCTATGTAAATATTTTCTGTTTATTAATCATTGTTTCTTTGTTACCATGTTGGAGAGAGCTCTGTCCTGGGGGGAAGAAAGGTGTGGCCAAGGGTGGAGGACAATTAAGTCATACCATGTGCTGCCATGTTGGAGGGGGGTTTGGGTTTAGTTTGTTGGCTTTGTGATTGTTTGTACTTGTCTCCCATTTTTTATTTTCCCCTTTTTGTTTAAATTTGTTTGGTCAAGCCACTATATATGTTCCCTGGTGTCTCATTCTGTTAGGTGAGGTTGTTAAGTTCATATTCTGTTTTGTTGTGTGCTGTTTTGAGTATAGTTATATTTTGTTGATCTCTTTTATAGGCCTAGTTGTTAATTTTTTCGTTTCTGTTGTTCAGAATTTTTTTGGGGGTGTAATAAAATAACCCATTTTCTAAAGAAACTTCTGTTTTCCTCATTGCTGGACTGTTTGGTCCGTGATAGTACTTTACTGGAGTAGTTTTATTTTGAGTAGCCTGACTTTTACTTTTAACTTCACTTTATTCCAAAGTATAAGATCGTACTTTTTACTTAACTACATTTCATAAAACACTGCTGCTCCCCACAAACACATCAGGAACTGAACACACACACAAAAAAGTGATGTGTCATTCAACCAAGTATGGTGACCCATACCCAGAATTCGTGCTCTGCATTTAACACATTCGAAGTGCACACAAAGGGCAGTGAACACACACCCGGAGCAGTGGGCAGCCATTTATGCTGCGACGCCCGGGGAGCAGTTGGGGGTTTGATGCCTTGCTCAAGGGCACCCAAGTCATGGAACTGAAGGTGGAGAGAGAACTGTACATGCACTCCCCCCACCCACAATTCCTTCCGGCCCGGGACTCGAACTCACAACCTTTCAATTTGGAGTCCGACTCTGTAACCATTAGGCCACGACTTCCCCTTTCCCAAACACACACACCCAGTCATTTGATTTGATTAAACACATATTTGACATTATAATTGATTAAAATAACTACAAAATCTCATACCAGATTGAACCTCCAGATAAAGATCATATGTGGCAGTCAGTTTTCCTTCAATCTTCAGAGCACAATAATAGCTTCCATCATGTTTTGTGCTCTGCAGGTTTCTTATAGTCACAGTAAAGAGACTCTGATCAGGATGATCAATTACTGACAGATACTCCTCTGTTGTGTTTGTGTATGTACTGGACTTATTATTTTCTGAATGCCAGTATTTCTTCTGATGTGTGTATTTCTCATCATAATGACATGGGATGGTGACAGATCCTCCAGTCTGAACAGTTAATCTATTATATGACACACTGCTGCAGCGTTCAACACCTAAACACACAACACACACACCGCGGTCATGTTCAGAGTTAACAATAAATAGTCTTCACAAAAACACATTAAAAGTGACATAAACAACCAAGCATAAAAAGTATTATTACAAAATGATATGAGTCTAACATTTGATACTCACCTATAATAAGACTAAACAAGATGAAAAAGTAGAATATTTCTTTCCTTTCGTATGTGACCATTGTATAAGTTTCTCTTCCCGTATCTGAGCTGTTTTAACTGTGTTTGGAGTAACTTCTCTTTTTACCTCTCATATAGCACTAAAAATGTATTGCGCCACTACTCTGATAGCATACACTTCCGGGCCTCATCTGGGGCAAATATGGTTCTGGCAGATGCAGATTTGGCCCACACACATCAAGCCGGTTGTAGTGTCAGTTCTGGCATGTTGTATGTGGGCCAGATCTGGCCAATGTGTGACAAACTGGTTTTACATTTTGCTCTGGCTTGTTGTATGTGGGCCTCATATGGCCTATACCAGGTGACCAGATGTGCCATTTTCCGGGGACACATCCTGGCGGATCACCTTACTGTACCAGTCAGTGGTTCTCAAACTTTTTGGAGTGGACCCCCATAATGTTTCAGGACACACATATATATATATATATATATATATATATATATATATATATATATATATATTTATATATATTAGGGCTGTGAATCTTTTGGAAGGCTGCGATTTGATTCAATTCATGATTCGTAGGTTTTCGATTCGATTCAAGAACAATTTTTGCAAATTTAGAACAATTAAATTTGATTCAATTCACAATTAAATTTGATTCGATTCGATTATAACGATTTGATTCTGCACTTTCCCTTTAACTGTCACCCCGTCCCATATACAGGACGTCTACATTTACTTCACTATACTACTATGAAATCAAATCTAATCTTGGCAAACTATATATTGTTGGAAAGGTCTAAGACTCCGAAACATATATTTTACCAAGGTTTTTTTTGGTTAAAATTATGTAGGAAGAGTAATAGATTAATTTATGACAAGAGTGCACCCTCAAAGATCTACAATATAACAGTTTTGACCTTTGTTTACAAAAAAAGACTTCTACGTTGCCTTTTTCTCATTTTTCTCATCACATTTTAGAAATCATCAGAAATTATTTATCAACTGAAAACTTTAAATCTCAAAATTCATCCTTTGAAACCCATTTTAAAATCAGACATTGCATTACCATGTAAATGATACATCAATGTCATGTTACAAAATGTTTTCATTCACGAATTATAAAAATTTAAGTTTGGAACCTGCACTATAAAGTCTATGTTCAAAAATGTGAGTGACAGTTAAGGGGTTAAGTGCATTCAAAGGATTATATAAATGCTTCCCCTAAATTATTTTAATGCTTAGTCAGGGGGCAAATTACACCAGTCTTTATGGTTAAAGAAACATAGGTTAGAAAAAAAAAAAAAAAACATTTTGTCTATTGTTAGATGCTTGTTTAATGATGCTATGGCATGACATGGTATATGTAAAAATGTATGTAAGACAAGATTTAAAAAAGAGCTTTAAAAGAATTATGTGTAAGCTAACATTTTGTCACACCAGTGGCGTCCATCATTTCAGAAGTGACAGAAACGTCAAATAAAATCATTTTATGTATGTAGCCTATGTATTATCATTAAAAATTATATATATATATATATATATATATATATATATACTACATTTAATTAGCTATTATTTTAATTTTCTGCACAGAATAAGGTAGAAAATATACTTTATAATTTATGTACTGTAATAAATTATGTCAATTAGCACGGCATCATTCAAAAATTTTATTTATTTATTGTGTTTTTTTTCTTAGATCTGCATTTTATGCACAAACAAAACAGAAAAAAAGAAAACCGACTCATTAAATAAACTAAAGGTTTCATGGCCAAACTAATGCATATGTGACTTAAGGAGAAAAACAAAAAATGCATTTTATTGTCTTATTTTGGTCTAAAACCTTTTTTGATTGGTTTCGATGATGAAATCTCTATAATTTTGCACAAACTATTTCCAAGTATCATTTAAAGGGTTGCATTCGCACCGACAGTGTGTACTAGGACGAGATGTAAGCTGGTCGACAGTCATGTCATTTGTGAGCAGTACTGAACAACGTTAACAAAGAAGAACAATGTTAACAACAGGAGGATGGAGAACACTGTGATCGGAGCAGTGGTTTTTTTGTGTGTGTCCCATAGGTTTCACAATAATAGACATGGAATGTCGACGTATATGTAAAGTGATTGAAAGGGAAAGGTGGACTAAGAATCCCCAATAACAACTGGCAGTGCTACATTTGCTACAAGTGCCTGCATTTCAGTGTCCGTCCATCTATCGCTGTTCATTATACTTATACAGTACATATACAGTATGTTACAAGGACTTTTAAATCATGGCGGGTGAGGATGTTTTCAAACGCGTCTGGCCAATCAATGCCTACTTACGTCACAGGTTAGTACCAGTTGTGCTGGTTAGACCCATAGACAGTAAAAGAAATGGACACGGTGACCCCATTGGATTCAACAGAGACAAATGAAGTCAAATAGAAGCACACACTTCCTGGGGGTCAAGCATACTGCGCAAACTGAGCTTGATGACGTAGATGTCACGTATGCAACCTGTCTGACAATTGTAAGTCTTCTAATCACTGTGCCAAGAAAAATCTGAATCACCCACCGAATCTTGCAGACGTTGTTGAATAATTTTTCTGGTTCTGGTTCTGGTTCTATAAAAAGGTTACCACGATGCAAAAGGTCAGGCTTTTTTTTAGGAACATTTTTATTGAACCAGACTAGACGCACCTGAATTCAATCAAAACAAACTGAGAACACCTGGGATTAAATCAACATAATCATAACATAATAATATGGGCACATAGGAAACACATGGGGAGCAAAACACATCCAAAACTCAGAACAGAGTCTGACACTATCATTCAGAATGACTATTTTATATGATTTCAGAATGATTTGTTCCCGTCACACTGACAATGACCTCTGACAAACTGCATTTTCGGGAAAAATGGTTATGTCATAACTAAAAAAAAACAAAAAAAACTCATTTGAAACTCTTCAGAATATGTCTTTAAGTTGTCAAATGTGCTATTAGTGTAGTTTACAGTGAAATCTGTTACATTTAGATCATTAGAACATTTCACTTTTATATATTTTGCCAGGCATGATTAAATATATTGCTATCCATTTAAAATTGTATTTTCAAGATAACATACAGTATATCATAAAAATTTACTTGTACAATTATTTACTATTGTGGTATGAATAATAAAACAAACACTTAGCACTATTATACACAATTCTAAATGAAAAATGAAAAAATGCTTCAGATAAGGTTTTGAGTTACAAATATCTTCACATTCATTTGAAATTTACATCCCATGAGATTCAATGTGTCTAAAAATCAAATGTTGAACAGAAGTCCACACTTACACCACATATATTGTGATCACATAGCTTATGCATTGAACATGTTAGAAGGTTATTTCTCCTTTAAATAGTAAGAGGGAGTGATTCATATGAAAGTCAGTTGTCATTTTTTGACAGCTGTGCTGATGTAACCTTTTCATCTGTTTCATCAAACCCTAACGTTCAGTGAAGATTCAAGTTGGACTTTCTTGTAAAAACCACATCATAAGATTCATTTCACTTAGATTTCTAATTATGCACCTAGACCATTGGTTTTTGGGCCCTGATGATTGCTGCTTGTGGCTATATTTTGTTTTGAATTGTAGTATAGAGGTTATATAGATATACTATGAATTAAGTATATATGATTGAATGCTTGTTTGCTTTGGTTTTGCCTCCCCTCACAATCCTCACACCACCCAAGTCTTCTGTTCTCTTTGGAGTGTCACAAGCTCTTGGTGCATGAAGAAGATCGGTAAAGTTGCAAAGACTAAAGTCTCCAACCCAAAGATCTATTCTTTATAAAAGTTTAGACTTATCCATTCCCTTCTAAAACGCCTCATTTAACCCCCCCCCCCCCCCCCCCCACGTGTCTACGTCACAATGTGGAAATATTTGCACGGATAAAGCATAATGATTCTCACTCTTGCTGCTGGCAAATGTTGTTTTGTTGTGAAAGTGAAAATACTAGGCTGTCACAATATTAGATTTATAATATATATATATTTATACACTCACATTTCACTGCTGGTTATATATGCTCTATTGTATGTGACAAATATAAATCTTGAGATTTTTCATATTATGATTATTGTGGCCATAAGAACTCACGATATATCTTGATATTTATAGAAAACTTGGGGGGAAAAGATATCAGTCAAATGAGTTTTTACTTTGTAATTTGAATTTTACTTTTTGACCCAACGAACACAAGGATACTGATAAACGCAATGCACTTCTTGGTGGTTGTCCAGCATCTTCAATAAACAAACTACAGGTTTAGTCCAAAATGCAGCGGGTAGAGTCCTTACCAGGTCAAGAAAATATGATCATACTACCCCAATTTTACAGTCTCTGCACTGGCTACTTATTAAGTTTTATAACAGTTACAAATTATCATTACTTACTAGGCCCTAAATGGTTTAGCTCCTGCACACCTAACTAGCCTTATAGCATGCTACAACCCATCATGCTCCCTAAGGTCACAAAACACTGGACTTTTCCTAGGATAGCGAAGTCCACTAAAAGAGATCTTTTTTGCATTTGGCTCCCAAACTCTGTAATAGCCTTCCCGATAATGTTCAGAGTTCAGACATACTCTTTCTGTTTAAATCTAGATTAAAAAATGCATCTTTTGCTAAGCATTCGAATAATGCATCTCATAATTTGTGACTGCAGTTGTATCTACGCTAATTATGTCTCTATTTGTTTCTCTGTTTTGCACAAACTCCATTCTGGATCCAGAACATATGAGACGAGATGATGCTGACCCCTCAGAGGACCTCAGATGATGCTAACCCTGAAACAACATACAGAACTTGTTTAAATTTTTCTGAAAATTCCTGTCATTTGCACATAAACTAATAAGCCACTACTAAATATTGTGGAAGCTTAATTTTTTGTAAAGTTGTTTTGCAATGATTTGTATCGTAAAAAGCACTATACAAATAAACTGAATTGTCTTTCTGCGTATTTTTTGCAGCTTTTATGAAAAAACAAGAGAGAAAATACTTTCAAGTTCAACAGTATATAAATAAATATTTATGGTAACGCTTTACAATAAGATGTCATTTATTAACATTAATGTACTAATGTGAATGAACAATGAACAAGCTCTGCATCTTCTTCTTGTGTGACAGGTGTCAGCGTTATGGCACAATACTGCCACCTGGGAGCACAACCAGGTACTGATGCTGGAGTATTTACATTTGGTGTTATCATAAGAGAACATTTCATTATAAATATTGTAGTTATTGCTAATACCGGTATATCATCATAATTGTTGCTATGAATATCACAGTTATAGCGACACCTCTAATCTACAACACTGTTCCATAACAGTTCAACCCAAATATTCAGATGTGTGCAGCACATTTTGTGGAGGACTGTTTCCTGATCCTGGGAGAAAAAACTACAATGCCGGCTGTAAGTACATTTACATATTTGAAGGATTTGGCACTGATGCGAGTTTTGAGCAGTGTTTATCTCAATTCCAGTCCTTGCGCCCCCCTGCTCTGCATATTTTGTATGTATGTTTCTCTTATGGCTTCAAGACGTTTGTTCTATTCGAACATAATTGCCCTATGAAGTGGACAACACAGGATATTCTGCCATAATTCCAGTTCCTTTCAAATTGCATTGAAGTGTGTGAGACATGAATTTAAATTGTATATTTATTTACAGAGGTATATGATGTCACACTTGTCCATTACGCAGCACAAATCAGTGAATGAATGTACCGAGTGAAATAAACTTCAACAGATTTCCCCTGCTCAGGGAGCAGGGAGCAATGAACACTGTGTAGGGACCATGTCAATGGGAACAAAGTTCATGCACAGAGCTCACTTCTAACGAGCTAATTATCTGAATCAGGTGTGTTAAAAAAGAGAGACATGCAAAATTTGCAGAGCTGGGGGGTGCGAGGTCTGGAATTGAGAACCACTGAGAGTAACGCTTGTTGTTTGATGTTCCTCCGATCACAAATGCAGACATAGTTTTGTGTTTACATGGCAAGATGCAAAGTAATACACAGTATACACTTATACACAGTATAAGTCATTATAATCCGTAATTATATCCCCACTGAATGCAACCAATGCCTCGTTTGTAATGGGTTTTATTGTTTTCTCTTATCGCACCGGTGTTCTGACCAAGATTAGCATCACAGTATGGGAAGTGGTGTAACATTTACGTCACACGCTCCGGGCTTTCGGCCAATCACAATGCACTGGATAGCTGGCCAATCAGAGCATACCTTGCTTTTTCAGACCGATGAGCTTTGTAAAAAATTATGCCTTTCAGAAAGGCGGGGCATAGAGGAGAAACAATTTTTTCATTTAAACCACATAAATACATTGCATTACATCCAATACACAAAATAATGTTCTTATTAGGAACATCATATGACCCCTTTACTACTTACCCCTCACCTAAACAGCTTTCAGTTATTAGGCCATTGCATTTGCTTGTGCTTATGTTTCCTGCATGAGTTTTTCATTGCAATAGTGTGGTACAACTAGCCAACTTCTGTTTTTTGTTTTGTTCTCAGTGCTCTTAGTCATCTTGCACCTTCTGGCTAAGTGGTGTAGACATTTATTACATTATTTGAGTGTTCAGTCACCAAAGGAATTAAAGTCTCTATTTGTTAGCATTAGTTAATGCTTCAGGTGTCATGAACTAAGGATGAACACTACTGTTATCTACATCTATAGGTTAATGTTCATTTCCACATATACTAATACACAGCATATATAAATTAACATTAATTTATTACAAACAGACATTAACAATGAACAGTATATTAACAGTCTCAGAAAAGTTCCAAGCGGCCACTGGGGTGGTAACTTTAGGTAACAAAGATCTAAAAGTTTTAAAAACCTTTATTTAAATCTAAATGGTACATACAGTATTAACAGTTTTTTCAAAGGTGAGGTTTGATTGCCTCAGTGACAGTTCTGTACCTTGTTTTCACAATAAGGTGGATGGAGTTCTGTCTCAGACAGCTGCAGTTTAGCTGGAGTCAGTACAGTCGTCCCCCTCAAGCAGAACTTTATATTCCACCAGCTTGTCTGAAATAATCAGTGCTTTGATGTTTTTATGATGGCACTTTTTGAATTACTCTTGCTCCATTGGTCTCTATTATCACAGTAACTGATTTCTGATAATCCTGCCCCTAAACAGACTTTGAAAACAAATTGGTTGCTTCACGGGTCAATCAGATGCTCACTTCTGATCAGTCAATTGCAAATCTCATGAGAGTTTAGCACAATGTCTCTGTTATTTAAAGATGCTCAGAATTCCTCCAGGTCAATATCAGAAGAGCCCGCGATCTCTAATTCTGTGACAGACAGAAACACTCCTCTCTGTGCCATCTGAAAGAGAGAATAGGTAGAAAGATATGACAACAGAAGAAAGATCCAAATATGAGTGAACAAGTCACAAAATTTCAGTGCAAATAATAATAATAATAACAATCTGAATAATGAAACTATGTTAATACTAACATATTCTCAGTGCTGGTGTCTGTGCAAACAGTTGCTGTAAGGAAAGGGAAATTATTTTTAATAAAAGGGAATGAAGCATAATTGTATTTAAATGTTATGCATTCAGTTTGAATTACCTTGTTTTGGAAAACTAAAATATTAAAATATATTTTTTCTTTTTCAAAAAGACAATAAATTCAACACAACTTCTGTCAAATAAAATTTAAGAAAAGAATACAATTATTTATTATGACTTAATGTAAGATCTTTATTAACTGGTTTTGGTTCAGTGACAGTGAGAAAATTAACCTGTGAATTTTATAGAGACACAGGAAAAGATTAAACAGTATTTTATTTTATTTTGTATTTTTTTCATCAATCAAGAAATGCTGTGTGGATCTGATTAGTTTTTACCAGAGACATTAAGTTGAACAGGAGCCTGCAGATCTCCAGCAGAACAGTAGTACCAGCCAGAATCAGTGAGTCTCAGTCCAGTCATCAGCACAGTGAAGGATCTTCTCCCATCATCACTGATCTGGACTGATGAATTCTGGGATGTGTTAGTCCTCCCCACTGTGTAACATCTCTGATCTTTATATCTGCACCACTGTTTGAGTTTATTCTTATATCCAGAACTGTAGAAACACTGAACACTGATATCACCACCTTCATGTCCAGATACACTGCTGCTCACCACAAACACATCAGGAGCTGAACACACACACACACACACACACACACACACACACACATTTAGTATTGTGATTTCTGAGGAATTAGTCAAATTTTTCAATTGAATGTGAAACACATCTCATACCTGATTGAACTGTCAGATAGAGCTGCTCACACTCATCTAGTTCTGATATTCCTCCAATCTCCGCAACACACCAATAAGCTCCAGTGTCTTCATTCTGCAGGTTTCTCATAGTCACAGTAAAGAAACTCTGATCTGGATGATCAATCACTGACACTCTTCCTTTGGTTTCATTAGCATATGCCAGAGTACTACAGTAATTGTAAGCTGACGAGGCATCAAAGCACCAGTATTTTTTGTGATCAGTGTATTTTCTGTCATAATAACATGGAATAACAAGCGATCCTCCAGTCTGAACTGTTAACCGTCTGCTTGCTGAACCTGTTGTGCATTCAGGACCTGGATAAAAAATAAAATAAAATAATAAATAATCTTATTTTGAGTTTTATGTCATTGCTAATTATTGATCAATCTTATTTAGATGCATGTTCACATATTAGCACAATTAGTTTTCTTTTAATATTTATGTCCAGAATTATATTGATGCAAATCATGCATTTGGACTTTTTAAAATAAAGATTTTAGGCTAAAATTCAAATGAATATATCCAATTCCACACTAGCCGACTGAGGGATTTCTTTTTCCCTCAGGCTATCAGACTAATGAACAGTCAGAACTAATACACCCTACAGCACCCTACAGCATACTCCTACAATATGGTATGCCACACACTGGACTATACATACACACTGCATTTAATACAATAACCTACCCATTACCACTGGATACCATCCGATGCACATGACATTTCCGTATCCAGTTCATGTACACTGTGTTGCGCCTTAGCATATTTTTATGCATATAAATGCTTACATAATGTAGAATGTGTACATTTTGTGTATAGTGTATAATGTGTAGTGCTAACTGTGTGTATGTCTAATAGTACACTGTGTGTACGACTATATGTATGTGTATATTGCACATTTTCACCTGTTGAAGTCTGGTTATATGTTGTTTCTGCAATTTCTGGAGCAAGCTCCCAAGAATTTCAATTACAAAAAGGCACATGTGCTTTGTTGATGTGACAATAATAATGACTTGACTTCACTAGGTAACAGACATTATTTCATGGCTTGTGACTGGTCACTACTTCTTTCAAGGTTTTAGCCTAACCACTTTTCTACCTTCACTAGGTTTATCTTAACCCTTATGTTGTGCTGAAAATCCTTTACCGTATTAGATAAAAACAAAACAACAACAACAAAAACATTTTAAATACTGCTTTTAATAGCTATATTATCACCAAATCTTCCAGTGGCATCACAAAACAATTTCTCTATTAATACAAGTCTATAATTATATGATAATAATGAGTTTTAGAGTCTAGCATGTCATACAGCAGAACATGTCGACTAATCGTGTGAATAAACTACAAATATAGAACACTTGCCTGTTATGAGCCAAAGGAAAAACACAATGAACTTTAAACTGTCAGTCCTTTTGTTGAAACGTTGCCATGTTTCTTCTCCCTGCATCTTCACTCATCTTCACTTCAGCTCATCACTCGAGGAGAAGTAAATGACCTTAAGTTCTCACGGTCTCAGTCTCACTTCCTGCTTCTGTGCTCTTCAGTTACTTATGTCACAAAAACTTGCATCAATTGCATCACTTGGTCAAGACATTTAAGATTTTTCTGATAAAAATGATTTATTTTACTAGCACTGCAGTTGATATTAAAGTGATTTCCTCAGAAATTTCTGGGTATCAACTCTATTGCATTCTCTACTTCTCATTTTACAATTATAGAACTACTGAAGAAGGTCACTGCTGAAGTGAGTTTCTTACATTTATTTATATTCAGTATGTGACAAACACCTTCAGATAAATATTTTAATAGGACTTGAAACCGGATGTGAATGAAGCACTATTTCTGTACAGAGATTAATACTGGACAAAAGCTTTTCAACATTTATATGCTGATAAAACACAGATCAAGAGATAAAAGTTGAGCATAATTGCTGATGACAAAAAATCTTCACCCCTTTGGTGTTTCCTATCATGAGGCTCTTCTGTTAGAGCATCTGGGCCTGAGCTGGAGCGTTCAGGAAAATCACAGAGGGGTTCTTATAGCCTCAGAGTGAAATATCAAATAAAGCAGAAAACATTTTCTCAAAATTGGACAACAGACACAACATCATCGTGAGTTGTGGATCTGTGGTAAGGATTTACATTGCACTCCATTATGTAATTTCTTATTAAAGCAACTCTATGTAAGCTTTTTTTTTTCTCCTTGTAGCATTAGTTTTACAACATTTAATCAGGAAAAAACATGCATCTGTATTTTGCATCAGTGTATTTTCATTCTGGGAAAAGTAAACTTTTACTTCACTATATTCAAAAGCATAATATCTCACTTTTTATTTCACTACATTGTATAGACAGCATAACGTTTCTCATTATTTCCAAGTGAAGAATGTTCATCTTTCAATTAACCTTTTAACCATTTTTATTTATTTTATTTTTTTGTTATAATGTACACAGATAATCCACAAAACAAGAGGAACAAACATTAAGAATGTAAATGGGGTCTTTTTTATTTAATATTGATGGTAAGATAATTGCACTGACTGTGAGATTATCATTCATTTCATTTGTCCCTCAATGTTTCTACTTTTTCTCTGCAAAATGAGACAAAGAAAAAAAAATGCCCAGACACATTATAATGCACCCTATTTATTCTATAGCTAAATTAGGTTCAATTATGTAAAACTAATGCTTTTAAAATTAATTAATTTATAAGAAATCAAATAATGACTTTCGCGGAAGTTGTGGCCTAGTGTTTAGAAAGTGTAACTCCTAACCCTAGGGTTGTGGGTTCGAGTCTCAGGCCAGCAATACCACGACTTAGGTGACCTTGAGCAAGGCACCAAACCCAAATATGTTCCCCGGGTGCCGCAGCATAAATGCCTGCCCACTGTTCATGGTGTGAGTGTGCTTTTTTAGCAGCTCCTGTGGTAGGTTGAACTTCCTCAGCTGGTGAAGGAAGTAAAACCTCTGCTGTGCCTTTTTCACAATGGTCTAGTGAGTGTCCCACTTCAGGTCCTGAGAGATTGTGGTGCCCAGGAACTTGAATGACTTCACTGTTGTTACAGAGCTCTCCATGATGGTGATTGGGAGTCTTTCAGACATTTCCACACAGAAGCAGGGCAACTGGAAGATGACTGGTTCCTTGGCTTTCCAGAATAATTCCTCTTTGCCGCTCTGATCTCCTTTTTCAGTGTGTATTTGGCCTGTTTATACAAGACTCTGTCGCCATTCCCAATGGAATGGTTTTCAGTTTATGAAGAGAACTTCTAGATCGGAACAGCACATCTTATTTAGTTCTGTTGCATTTGTACACCACCTTTCATTGATGTAAAAGCGATTTCCCTGTTGATTCTGTGTCACGGTCCGACGTGAACAGCTGAACACCCAGAAAATGGAGCACACTGTCCAGGATTCAGGATTCCCTCAAAAAATATTGATTATTCTCCTATATTCATTTTCTAAATTCCAAAACCATCTATAGACAAGATTGAGTGTCTAACGAGTCTTTAAACCTGTGTGTGCCTACTGTGAAATTACTAGGGCTGTTTCGAATGCCATTTTTTGAGCTTCGAAGCTTAAGTGGCAATCAATATCGAATATTCGAAGCTTCGGTGGGTGGGGCTAAATATATAATAATAGTGTCGGTTTGCATTTGTATCATCTTTCATGACTTCACGTTTCACTCTTCAGCATCGTAAATGTGTTGCGGCAGACCCAGTGGAGTGCAGTGTTGCATTTGGTGCAATATGATCAGGTGGCACACATTCTTTAAATATTAATAAACATTTAATAATCTTTTAATTAGAACAGTTTCCGGTACGCATTACACGGGCAGGTTTATGCTCCAAAAACGGACAGTGCACAAGTGATACAAAACACAAAGTCTGTTGAGAGCAAGAACTTTAATAAGGTATTAATAACAAACATTTCTTCAAAACAAATGTATCCCAAAACAGAAATTAAATTAGTAACACACAGTGATTTCAACGAACTGTAATAAATAAAGAACACGGTAGCATGCTTATAAACAGTTGAATAAGAATAAATGAATTGTTTTTAAAATGACACAAAATGTAATATCTATTACAATTAGTTTTATTCTATATAAGGGATTTATTTTGTCTTATTCTGACTTTTTGTTAATTTAAATCTTTAAAATGCGCAATGCTTTTATTGAAAGCATGTTGCAATTAGCCTATTTATCATAGCAAATTAAGCGCATAAAAGCAGTTTTTTTTTTTTTTTTTTTTTTTTTTCGCGTGCTACTTAAAGAACTCAGGTGATTTTTCAAACTTGTGGTGCTGTTGTGGTAGTCCAGTTTCAAATCGCATATTTGACACACTGCCTTTGTCTTGTCATCCTCACTTAATTTAAAGTGCTCCCAAACAGCTGAGGTCTTGGGCATTTTGACCTATTCAGTATGAGATGAAATAAATCACTACCTTCGCCAACGGGTGGTTCAAGCATGAGTGAGAATGAGTCCGCGACGGAAGTCACGTGTAAAAAAAAAAAAAGAATATTCGAATCTCAAAACTGAAAATCGAATGCCACCCCACCGAACGAATATTCGAATATTCGATTATTCTAGTACAGCCCTAGAAATTACCACATCAAATGTGACGTTCTAACATGGATGCAGCTAAGATGCTGATGGTTTGCTTCATGGAATTGATTCATTATTTTTAAAGAAGTTTCCCAATGGAAACCTAGACAAAACGCATGCCTGTTTCACACATACTCCGTCTGCAGTGTGGAATTAATTTACAGCTTTCTCAAGCAGTTTGTGATGCATTTTGGAAACAGGAGATGAGTCCCTGATCTAATGCACCACCTGTCTTGAGAAACCCATTCTCAAAGATTTAACGTTACTTTTAGTCATTATTTTATTTGGGTAGGACACATATTCAAATGAGCCATTTTAATCTAGATTAATTCCAAGATTACAGTGAGATTAATCTAGATTTAAAAAAATAATCTATGCCCACCACTAGTAAATACACATGACATTTCTTACTGGCGAGGTAATAACAGTGCTGTTTAGAGACACTGCCACAGAAGACTGTTGAGGGACACACAGAGGAAACTTAATTCACACAAGCTCTCTGTCTCTTTCACTCGCTCTCTCTCTCTATCTCCCTTTCTCTGTGTCTCTGTCTCTTTATCTTAAGGATTTCAAGTTAAACTATTGTACAAGTAGCAGTTAAAAAGGTCATACAATAGTTTAATAATTCTATTAAGAGAGTATTATAATTGTTTATCTGTGATGTGTAGTAAAATCCCAGAGAGAATCAGAGAGTAAATCATGTCTACAGCAGAGTGCATGTTCATGAGAGGAGCTGGTCACTTCTTGCAGTGTCTCTGCTTCTTCCTGTTTCAGAGGAAGAGCAGAAATATTGCCTTAAACCACATAAACATTAGTACCAACTTTGCACCCAGCAACCTCACACAACACAACAACAAATGAATTTTTTTCTTATAAGTTCTAATTTGATTTGTGAATATAATGGTATAATATGTATCAACAGGTCCTCTTCTTAGATTTGATACAACATTTAATCAAAATGTTTAAGAATGACATAATTAAGGCTGAGCAGATGACTTTCTCCATTTACTGCGACTGACTGTGTGAAATTTTACTATATCTGCCACTGATGTAACACAACGATGAAAGTGATTAAAGCACACAGTGTATGTTTAATTGTTAGTTTATTTTATGTAAGAATGACACTAATTTTAAATGGCTGTCAACAAAGATTAATTATATAAGATTATATAAGACAGTGCCGTGTGTGTATACTTATTAGAAAACAAGGCATAGGACAAGTATAGGAACCTGAAACCAAGACACATACAACTGCAAAATACTTTTATTTCATTTTAAATATGCATATGCCTGTTTGTATTAATGCAAACAACATGAAACTGTACAAATAGACTTTTGGTGAAGAAATTAAGTAGGGATATAATACAAAAAACTACAATAAAGTTGTGATGACGGTCCTCTGCTGCTGATTTGGTTTCTTTTGGTCAGAAGGTGTGTTCCTGAGTTCTTCTCACTGTTGAAGTCAGTGTGGATCCACAGTGCTGTATATTATGCTGTATATCGCTCCTTCTGGAGGCTTCACTGCTTCACTCCCAGGAACAAAATCAATAGTGCTGTAGTAGATTATGTCCTTGTTGGGATCCTGTAGAAATGGGATTGTATAATAAACATGATATATTCATGTCTGATATTTCAGCACTTCTATGCATGTCTGGTCTACTTACATTTGGGTTTTCATCGTTTATATCGTTGTATATCGGAGGATCTTCAGGTTTAGAGTAGATCTGCATTTTATGCACAAACAAAACAGAAAAAATATCAAGAAAACTGACTCATTGAATAAACTACAGGTTTCATGGCCAAACTAATGCATATGAGAGTTAAGGAGAAAAATAAAAAAGCATTTTCTTGTCTTATTTTGATCTAAAATCTTTTTTGATTGATTTCGATGATGAAATCTCTCTAGGTGGATCTTAGCATTTGCTGAATGAGAATACATTTCTTGTTCACACCAGATTTTAAATTCTTATTCATTTAAGAAAAGCGTACACATTTTAGCAAATGTGCACAGGGTGATTTGGAAATGAACATTTCTTGTTTGATTTCCAATGCAGCATGATTTGTTCATTTATCAAAATCAGTCAGACTTACATATATATTTCATCAGTATCTATGATATGGAATGTGAATTATGACTGTGCACAATGTCAGTGCAGCTCACACAATGACAAATAAACTTTGTATCATTGGCCAATTTACTGACACAATAACTAAGTTTTGAAGTCTGAATTAAATGTTTTGGGTGAGTAACTAGATTTGCAGACATGATGCAGACATGGCACAGAGTGCTGAAGTCTCATGAAACAGATCAGAAAATTACACTTACAGTTTAGAGAATGATAGAGATGTTAGAGAAAGTTTCAAAATATAAGCCAAAGCAACTGTCAAACAAACATGTTCATATATAGATTTTCATAAACTACTGGATTTACCATGTCAGTGGTTCTGCTGCTGTTTATCTCTCTGATTTGCTGTTTGTCTTGCTCTTCATCAAAAACAAAGAGAGAGAATCAAAAATTTATGACTAACAGAATTGTACATACAATCTGTTCTGATTAAATAAATTATAAAATGGAATTAAACAGATTTTCAAACAAATGAAAATGTCGAACTGACTGTGTCTCCGTCTCCATCTCCAGATGAAAACACTGATCAGAATCAGTAACAGCAGAAGTACAGATGAAATCGGAAGCCACACAGTCAGGAGTTCATCATATCTGTGGGAAATACAGAAACATTCTACAATCTTTTTATTTACAGAGCTCCGAAAAAGATGTGAGACTAATCAGCTGCTTAAAAGGCACCAGAAAATGAGCCATATCTGAAATAAACATTCACCAGAACTCTGTTAATGTATTTCAGCCTAATAGTTGTAGAATTGGTTTAACATATTTTGTTTTGTTTTCAAACAATCAATGTACAGTAGTACTTTTGTTTTTGTTAATGATTTTAGTTGTATTATTATTCTTGTGATGTCATCTTTCACTTATGCAAAGGTAAAGAAAAAAAAAGATGATTCTGAGAAATGTCAATGAGAAATGTTTAAATACTAACTTGTCTTTCTCATTGTCTGGTTCTGCCTCAGTTACAGTGAGTTGAACAGGATTCAGTGCCTCTCCTACAGAACAGTAGTACCAGCCAGAATCAGTGAGTCTCAGTCCAGTCATCAGCACAGTGAAGGATCTTCTCCCATCATCACTGATCTGGACTGATGAATTCTGGGATGTGTTAGTCCTCCCCACTGTGTAACATCTCTGATCTTTATATCTGCACCACTTTTTGAGTTTATTCTTATATCCTAACGTGTAGAAACACTGAACACTGATATCGCCATCTTCATGTCCAGATACAGTGCTGCTCACCACAGACACATAAGGAGCTGAACACACACACACACACACACACACACACATAAGTGATTTGATTAGATTAAACACATATTTGACACTAGAATTGATTAAAATAACTACAAAAACTTATACCAGATTGAACCTCCAGAGAAATATCATATATGAGAGTCGTTTTTCCTTCAATCTTCAGAGCACAATAATAGCTTCCATCATGTTTTGTGCTCTGCAGGTTTCTTATAGTCACAGTAAAGAGACTCTGATCAGGATGATCAATTACTGACAGATTCTCCTCTGTTGTGTTTGTGTATGTACTGGACTTATTATTTTCTGAATGCCAGTATTTCTTCTGATGTGTGTATTTCTCATCATAATGACATGGGATGGTGACAGATCCTCCAGTCTTAACAGTTAATGTATTATATGACACACTGCTGCAGCGTTCAACACCTAAACACACAACACACACACCGCTGTCATGTTCAGAGTTAACAATAAATAGTCTTCACAAAAACTCATAAAAAGCGACATGAACAACCAAGCATAAAAAGTGTCATTACAAAATTATAAACAGGATTGACTAAAAACAGTCTAACACTTAAAACTCACCCAAAATAAGCCAAAACCAGATTAAAAAGTAGAACATTTCTTTCTTTTCGTATGTGAGCATTGTGTAAGTTTCTCTTCCCGTATCTGAGCTGTTTTAACTGTGTTTCTAGTTACTTCTCTTTTTACCTCTCATATAGCACTAAAAGAAGTATTGCGCCACTAGGGTTGTACGATAAACTGGTATGACGTATGTTTATCACATCGTAGACATTTGCTTATCTACAGTATTGGGAGGAAATAAAGATGCAGAATCACTCCTGCGCCTAAGCAACAATTTTCCACTTAACTGTTCTCTTCCTCCACCCAAACCTACAGCGGAGACAGCATCAGACAAAGGCCGTTATCTCTACTACTGTCTCGAGGACAAAATAAGCAAAAACGGTGGTCGGAAAGCAGCTGCAAAAAGAGTTACACATCTAACAGGTTTTGTCCCCAAAACCTTCAAACTGGCTGTTATTAAGCCTCTCATAAAAAAGCCACAACTTGACCCCAGAGAACTTGTTAATTATAGACCAATCTCGAATCTCCCTTTTCTGTCCAAGATACTAGAAAAGGTGGTATCCTCACAATTATATTCCTTCTTAGAGAATAATGGTATATGTGAGGATTTCCAGTCAGGATTTAGACCGTATCATAGTACTGAGACTGCTCTCCTTAGAGTTACAAATGATCTGCTCTTATCATCTGATCGTGGGTGTATCTCTCTTTTAGTTTTATTGGATCTTAGTGCTCCGTTTGACACAATTGACCACAAAATTCTTTTGCATAGACTTGAACACTTTGTTGGCATCAGTGGAAGTGCATTAGCATGGTTTAAATCGTACTTATATGACCGCCATCAGTTCGTAGCAGTGAATGAAGATGTATCATATCGATCACAAGTGCAGTATGGAGTACCTCAAGGCTCAGTACTAGGGCCGCTACTCTTCACGCTTTATATGTTACCCTTGGGAGATATCATCAGGAAACATGGTGTTAGCTTTCACTGTTATGCTGATGATACACAGCTCTATATTTCCTCGCAGCCTGGTGAAACACACCAATTTGAAAAACTAATGGAATGCATAGTCGATATAAAAAATTGGATGACGAGTAATTTCTTACTGCTAAATTCAGAAAAAACAGAGGTGTTAATCATAGGGCCTAAAAACTCTGCTTGTAATAACCTAGAACACTGTCTAAGACTTGATGGTTGCTCTGTCAATTCTTCGTCATCAGTTAGGAACCTAGGTGTGCTACTTGATCGCAATCTTTCCTTAGAAAGCCACGTTTCTAGCATTTGTAAAACTGCATTTTTCCATCTCAAAAATATATCTAAATTACGGCCTATGCTCTCAATGTCAAATGCAGAAATGTTAATCCATGCATTTATGACTTCAAGGTTAGACTATTGTAATGCTTTATTGGGTGGTTGTTCTGCACGCTTGGTAAACAAACTACAGCTAGTCCAAAATGCAGCAGCAAGAGTTCTTACTAGAACCAGGAAGTATGACCATATTAGCCCGGTCCTGTCCACACTGCACTGGCTCCCTATCAAACATCGTATAGATTTTAAAATATTGCTTATTACTTATAAAGCCCTGAATGGTTTAGCACCTCAGTATTTGAATGAGCTCCTTTTACATTATACTCCTCTACGTCCGCTACGTTCTCAAAACTCAGGCAATTTGATAATACCTAGAATATCAAAATCAACTGCGGGCGGCAGATCCTTTTCCTATTTGGCGCCTAAACTCTGGAATAACCTACCTAACATTGTTCGGGAGGCAGACACACTCTTGCAGTTTAAATCTAGATTAAAGACCCATCTCTTTAACCTGGCATACACATAACATACTAATATGCTTTTAATATCCAAATCCGTTAAAGGATTTTTAGGCTGCATTAATTAGGTAAACCGGAACCGGAAACACTTCACATAACACCGTACTTTCTACATCATTAGAAGAATGGCATCTACGCTAATATTTGTCTGTTTCTCTCTTGTTCCGAGGTCACCGTGGCCACGAGATCCAGTCTGTGTCCAGATCAGAGGGTCACTGCAGTCACCCGGATCCAGTACGTATCCAGACCAGATGATGGATCAGCACCTAGAAAGGACCTCTACTGCCCTGAAAGACAGCGGAGACCAGGACAACTAGAGCCCCAGATACAGATCCCCTGTAAAGACCTTGTCTCAGAGGAGCACCAGGACAAGACCACAGGAAACAGATGATTCTTCTGCACAATCTGAATTTGCTGCAGCCTGGAATTGAACTACTGGTTTTCGTCTGGTCAGAGGAGAACTGACCCCCCAACTGAGCCTGGTTTCTCCCAAGGTTTTTTTCTCCATTCTGTCACCGATGGAGTTTCGGTTCCTTGCCGCTGTCGCCTCTGGCTTGCTTAGTTGGGGTCACTTCATCTACAGCGATATCATTGACTTGATTGCAAATAAAAACAGACACTATTTCAACTGAACAGAGATGACATAACTGAATTCAATGATGAACTGCCTTTAACTATCATTTTGCATTATTGAGACACTGTTTTCCAAATGAATGTTGTTCAGTGCTTTGACGCAATGTATTTTGTTTAAAGCACTATATAAATAAAGGTGATTGATTGAAAAGGTGACATGTTTACCTATATTTTACAACACCATCCCACAGTGCAGATACAGTTATTGTCCATTTAGAATTTGAATTTAAAATTAAAGCCTTATGATTTCTGTGATGCTGCTGGTTTAATCCCAGAATCCAGTCAGGAAAATGGATTTACAGTGGCCTACAGTGCAGATGTCACAAAACACACGATTTGATGGACTGATGAATAAATCAGAAACAGAGCTGTCAAATCACAACATGATCTAGTGTCTGTGCTTATTAAAGTGCAAAACACTGCTATATAAATATATTATATGTCTGTATATTTTTGATGTATGCAGGTCTTAAAGGGACAGTACTGAACATGCTGCCGACTGTAATTAAAGGGATAGTTCACCCTATTCATTCACTCACATGTTGTCCCAAACCTATATTAACTTCTTTCTTGTGCTGAACACAAAAGAAGATATTTTAAAGAATCTGTATAACCAAACAGTTGCTGGGTCCACATTGACTTCGATAGTAGGGGAAAAAATACAATGGATGTTACCGTGGACCAGCAACTGTTTGGTTTTCCACCTTCTTCAAAATAGTGTTTATGTTTAGCAGAAGAATGAAACTCATAAGGTTTAAAACTACTTTTGAGTGAGTACATGAAGGTATAAAAAATAAAACACTATTCAAATTTTTGGGTCAATTATTCCTCTAATGTTAATAAAACACCAAACACAGAGAGACAAATCACTCTATACTCGTGACTGAAAAACTTTAATACAGTTGCTTTAATAGCAATCAATGTATATAGTGTTTTATTTTTATATTAGTTCATTATTTTTTAATGCTCTTGCTAAATACACCTATTGTACCTGAAAATAAAACACTTTATTTTATTTGTATAATATCTGTATTTGTAATGTGCATCTTTGTTCTCGTTTTTAATAACAAAGATAAAATAATGACTAGGAATTTTATCTTCACCCATGCACTTTAGTCTAAATATCTGACATACTTTTTCATATTTTGTTACCTTAAAAAGTTTTATAATAGGGAATTTATTGTATTGCTCAAACAAATTGCAAAATAGAAAAAAACAACATGACAAAGAAACATGATAAAATCATGATATTTAAAAAAAAAAAAAAAAAAAAAAAAACTTTTTATCACATCGCCTACCCCTTGCAGAGGGGGAACAAACCCATACAGACTCCAAACCCTCACCCCCAGTCCACGATTGTGCCCTTGTAACGCCATTTCGGCCTGCCCCTCTGAGGTCTGTGCAAGCCACTGTTACTGCGCATGCGCACATCAATATTGTATCCTTGTTCTCATGCTAAACAACAATATTTAATGTACCTGCTTTACTGTAAGGGTGGGTTTTGGCTTAGGATAGGTGTACACTTTATAAAACTCAATCTAATGGGAAAATATTTTTTTTATCATTGGTTTCCTGTAGCTGTATTTCTTCTAGCTTCAACCGCGAATATAACACATAATTACCATATTTGCATTACTATAAGGGTAGGTTTAGGGTTGTGGTAGGTGTAGATGTTAATAAACTATAATTTTATCAGCAGCATTTTGCGTTGTCGAATTGTACTGTTTTAGTGGGAGGTAGCAAAATCTGACAGGGTAGCACAAATCGACAGAACACCGGGACAACTTCTTTATGTTTACAGACGTGATGTAATGAGGCAGAGCCATGCTCGAATTTCCCACAAGAACATACCCAAACACCTCAAATTAGAAAACATTATTATTAATTAACTGTTGTGAATCAGGCTAAAACAAGACGATAGTTTGAACACTGGCTGGTTATGTGCTTTCTCAAATATTGATTTTGGAAAAATTGTAACCATAAAAAGTTATGGACTCCAGCTTTAATTTACATAGCCCTAGAACCCAAAAGAAGAGATATGTGTGATCACATGACAGTTAAATAACCAAACAGGAAGTATGACCATAACAGGACAATAAGAAAACTCTCCAAATACTGAAGTTTCATCTACTGCTCCTAGTCCTTACACGGAGACTGATTGAACTGATGTTGGTATTTATTAAGAAAAATTACTGAAAACAGTACAATTTGAGATAAAAAAATACAGTGTCTCATATATAGAGGAATCAGATAACATAGAGAAATAGGTATATTTCAGTTTTCAATCTGGTTATGAGAAAAGTCTCAGAAGATGCAAAATTCATACTGTGTTTATTTGAAGTCCTGCAACAAACCAAACCATATCCCCCTTATTTTCAACATAAGAAAATAAATCCTCTAGTTATTTACCTACAGTATAATTACCTATGTATGATTCACGAGTCTCATACATCAACAGAAAATATCTTACTTACTGTACACCAGTGGTGTAGCCACGGGTGTGCCAGGGTGTGCCTGTGCCACCCACAGTGGCAGCTGGCACACCTAAAAATAGATGCAGAATTATTTTTTATAGTCTCAATAAAAAATGTTTACTAAACTTGGGCTATTGTTGTTTACTTAGAATATATATTTTTTTTCGCGACTCGGTTGATTCAGATCGGCACTTCGGAGCCTGTTCGCGACTCGGTTGATTCAGATCGGCACTTCGGAGCCTGTTCGCGACTCGGTTGATTCAGATCGGCACTTCGGAGCATGTTCGCGACTCGGTTGATTCAGATCGGCACTTCGGAGCCTGTTCGCGACTCGGTTGATTCAGATCGGCACTTCGGAGCATGTTCGCGACTCGGTTGATTCAGATCGGCACTTCGGAGCATGTTCGCGACTCGGTTGATTCAGATCGCCACTTCGGAGCATGTTCGCGACTCGGTTGATTCAGATCGGCACTTCGGAGCATGTTCGCGACTCGGTTGATTCAGATCGGCACTTCGGAGCCTGTTCGCGACTCGGTTGATTCAGATCGGCACTTCGGAGCCTGTTCGCGACTCGGTTGATTCAGATCGGGACTTCGTAGCATGTTTGAGATTTTTTTAAATTCAGATCTGGACATCGAAGCAGGAAGTGTTTGTCAAACAGTTAATTGGTGATAAATGAATATTTGGACTTGAGGCTTTTTTTTACCTGTCGATTCAGCATGTACATGGACCCACACACAATGGTGGACACACTCTAGACGGGTGTGCCAGGTAGGTTGATCACCCGTCCCGCGTAGCGAGTGCGCGCACAGCGTTTGATCCCAATACATGCCTCCCACAAATTGAGACTGTGTCACCCATAATCAATGCTTGCTCAAAAAAAGTTGGTCGCTATATCTGGAGTCACCAACCCGTCGATCGCGGTCGACAAGTCTATCTTGGAAGCATTTTAAGTCGATCGCGAAGATTTTTCAAAATCTGAGAACAAAAGGTGCGAGCCTCCGCTGACTGCGCGCGCACCTCCCGAAACAGACGAGACATTTATACTTGACACAACTGTTTTAGACTTAAAACCAGACCATACAATTGATTTAGACGCGGGTGCCGGTGTGATGAGATGTGCTAATATCCGTCTGCTCGGGCATGATTGTTTTAGGCCTGTAATTGATTGATCATTGAGGTAATAGGGATGGCACGGTTTGCTGAAATAAAAAATAAAAAAAACCGTTCGGTTCACCACACACGGTTCGGCACGCGCTTCAACTTAAATCTGACAAAGCATCTGTAATATCATCTGTAATATGTCTTGCAAAAAAACAGGGTTCAGCTAATAAATGTTTCTGTTGATGCAAGCGCATTCTGGCTTCCCAGACATTACAAAAACATGAAAAAAAAGATCTATATTGAGCAACTACAATTCATTTTAATCCTATAATTATATATTATAATTTATTTAAAGTGAATAAATTGTAATGAAAAATAAACAAAATGAAATGGCTAAAGTTCAAAATTATCATATTTGGAAGAAAATTATTACATTTAACAATTAACTACATTTTGACACGACCTGCAAATTAACACTAGGAGAATGGTTGGACGGAAGCAGTGTGACAAAAATACTATCCCATAATTTTGCACAGTAATCTGACAATAAATGTGGCACACCCAGATTTTCATATGCACACCCAGAGTCTCTTTTCTGGCTACACTACTGCTGTACACATTGCAAAATAAGGTTGATGGCGCTCAGTCTCAGATGACTGCAGTTTAGCTGGAGTCAGTAAACTAGTCTTCAAGCAGAACTCTATATTCCACCAGTTTGTCTGAAATAATCAGTGCTTTCACGGTTTTATGATCTGAGTCTGTCACGCCACTATTTGAATTACTCTTACTCCATTGGTCTCTATTATCACAGTAACTGATTTCTGATGATCCCGCCCCTTTACAGACTTTGAAAACAAATTGGTTGCTTTACACATCAATCAGACGCACACTTCTGATCAAGCAAATGCAAATCTCATGAGAGTTTAGCACAATCTCTGTTATTTAAAGATGCTCAGAATTCCTCCAGGTCAATGTCAGAAGAGCCTGCGATCTCTAATTCTGTGACAGACAGAAACGCTCCTCTCTGTGCGGCCTGAAAGAGAGAATAGGTAGAAAGATATGACAACAGAACAAAGATGCAAATATGAGTGAACAAGTCACAAAATTTCAGTGCAAAAAATACATATAAATAATAATAATAATAATAATAACATATTGAATGAATAATGAAACTATTAATACGAACATGTTCTTCTCAGTGCTAGTGTCTGTGCTAACTGTTTCTGTAAGGAAAAGGAAATAATTTGTAATAAAAGGGAATGCAGCAAAATTGTATTAAATGTTATGTATTCAGTTCGAATTACCTGGTTTTGGAAACCTACAAACAAATAAATAAATAAATAAGCAAAGACAGCACCACATGCAAAAATAGAAAGAAAGAAAGAAATATGTTCAGAAAGACAATACATTCAACTCTGTCATGCAGATAAACAAATATTAAAAATAATAATTTCTAACCTAATTCTCACAAATCCTTCTGTGGTCACAACTTCTGTCAAATAATTAAGAAAAATATATAATTATTTATTATGAATGAATGTCATAGCCTCCGGTAAGATCTGTATTACCTGGTTTTGGTTCATTGACCATGAGAAAAGGAACCTGTGAATTGTCTAGAGATACGGGAAAAATGAAACAATATTTTAGTTTATTAAATTAAACTTTTTTTTTCAACGATTATTAAAGGAATCCTGTGTGGATCTGATTAGTTTTTACCAGAGACATTAAGTTGAACAGGAACGTGCAGATCTCCAGCAGAACAGTAGTACCAGCCAGAATCAGTGAGTCTCAGTCCAGTCATCAGCACAGTGAAGGATCTTCTCCCATCATCACTGATCTGGACTGATGAATTCTGGGATGTGTTAGTCCTCCCCACTGTGTAACAGCTCTGATCTTTATATCTGCACCACTGTTTGACTTCATTCTTGTATCCAGAACTGTAGAAACACTGAACACTGATATCACCACCTTCATGTCCAGATACATTGCTGCTCACCACAAACACATCAGGAGCTGAACACACACACACACACACACACATACACACGCGCACACACACACACACACACACCAGTCATTTGAGATCGTGATTGTCAGGAATTACAAAAAAATGTTTGAGTTGAATGTGAAACTCGCCTCATACCTGATTGAACTTCGATTTGAAGCTGCTCTGTTGAGTCCTTAACAAATATTCCTCCAATCTCCACAGCACACCAATAAGCTCCAGTGTCTTCATGCTGCAGGTTTCTCATAGTCACAGTAAAGAAACTCTGATCTGGATGATCAATTACTGACACTCTTCCTTTGGTTTCATTAGCATATGCCAGAATAGAGCAAGAACTGTATGATGCTGTAGAATCAAAGCACCAGTATTTCTTATATTCTGCATATGCCTTGTCATAATAACATGGAATAATGAGCGATCCTCCAGTCCGAACCGTTAACAGTCTGCTTATAGATCCAGTTTCACTCTCAACAACTGGATGAAGAAAAGATCAATACATATGAATAAACTTAATAGAGTCATTGTAACTTGTTTTTGCTTTTTGACAAAGTAAATGACAGAATTATATTATGTTAGCATGATTATATTTCTAAAACAAATTTATGAAGAATATGAATATAGAAAAAAAATTAATAAATAAAAAACAGAAAGAGAAATCACTTGCCTGTTATAAGCCAAAGACAAATCAAAAGGAACTGCATGGCTCTGAAGGTTTGTTTGTGAGAGCGTTGTGATTATGTTTCTTCTCTGCACATTTCTATGCTGTTTTGGTCGGTCAACTTCCTCATGCATTCTATGAATCACACCCCACAGAGGAAAGGAAACTTTCTGCAAAATCCAGTCAGTTTGTAACTTCTATGGGTCATTTTAAATATATTTATATATGCATACAGCTGGAGTGGAGCCTGAAAATGCTTTCCACCAGAGAGAATAGCTATGTCATAAAATGATTATGTATAGAGTATATATATATATATATATATATACATATACAAAAGTAAACACAACATGCAGGTTTTAAATTAAGGTTATTGTTATAAAGGAAAACAAAATCCAAAACTACATGGCCCTGTGTGAAGAAGTGTTTGCCCCCCTGTTAAAACTCAGTCCCTCCACAAAAACGCGGATTATTTTTGTGATTGTTGCGGGCAAAAATCCTTGATTTTGAGGCAGGTTTTCTTAAAAAAAGCGATGGAATATACGGGATATTTTTGCAATCTTATGCGATGAAATTGTGGGAACTTGCAAAAGCTGCGGTTTGATGAAAAAGAGAAAAAAAAGGTGACACCCCGCCCCCAACACCCTGTTCTCACTAGGCTACTACCTTACTGTAAAGAGTCATTTCTTATGACTTCCTATGATAAGCAAGCATACTAAATCACATAATATTTAAGTTCTCATTCTGTTTTATTTCAGACCTTAATTAACACATGGTTCAAACTTACAAAACATTGAGTCAAACAAGTTCTCTAGCTTTACAAAAGGAATATTCAACAACTTCTGTAAAAATGAATACAAATAAAATATACACACAAATATACAAATGCTGTTTAACAGGAATTGCAAAGTGCAATCTCTTCTGCAACGTAAACTATTTTACATACTACTAATATACTTACAACTGTAAGGTTTTGGTACTATTCTGTAACAAAAAAGTACAATCTTACAACTGTAGAGGTGCATCAACTTCTGAATGAAACTACAACAGTCCACTGTGAAAATGAAAGCTAACTGCGTAGCCTCTAACACTGGCCTATCATTCGCCATCCTCATCCTCAACCCTCTCTCAAAATAATTTTGCCCCCACTGTCATGTAACACACAGGGTAACTGCTTCGCGCAGTCTTTTGCGCTTCTTTTTGTTGGCAGATGAGAATAATTTGCGTCCTTAACCCTGGCTTCACCGCGGGGTTCGCAGATGTTCACGTCGCGCAATTACGTCACTTCATAAGGTTATAATGGCGATTTACTTGTGTGAAGTAAACGCAACTTTCTGCTAAGATATATGTGACTTTTTTGCAATGAAAATTATTATTATTATGGAATCATGCTACCTCCGCATATTTTGCTTCCTGAAATCGGCAATTTATGCAGCGAAAGTGCGGCGTATTTGAAAAAATGCGACCCCCCGTATAAATATGCGGCCCTTGGCTGATTATGCATTAAATCACGCGATCGCATAATCGCGTTTTTCTGGAGGGTCTGAAAACTTTGTTTTATCACACCTGAGTTAAATTTCTCTAGCCACACCCAGGCCTGATTACTGCCACACCTGTTCACAATCAAGAAATCTCTTAAATTGGAGCTGCCTGACAAAGTGAAGTAGACCAAAAGATCCCTTGAAAGCTAGACATCATGCAGAGAGCCAAAGAAATTCAGAAACAAATGACTGAGAAAGTAAATGAGATCTATCAGTCTGGAAAAGGTTATAAAGCCATTTCTAAAGCTTTGGGACTCCTGCAAACCACAAAACAAAAACATGGAACAGTGGAGAACCTTCCCAGGAGTGGTCGGCTGACCAAAATTACTCCAAGAGCACAGTGACAACTATTCCAAGAGGTCACAAAAGACCCCACAACAACATCCCAAAAACTTGTGCTGCTGTGATAAATGGAACCATGAATTCTGATGTTTACCAAAAAATCCCTCTGTTTGTATCCTCAAGATGAAGCAAACCTGGGTTCTGCAGCAGGACAATCGCTGAATCCCAATTCTCCTACTTCTACTACGACGTAAAAGCGTGTACTTTTTTTGTGAGGAAAAAGTACATACTTTTGAGTATGTAGCAAAAGAGTATGCACATTCTGGGACATACTTCGATGACGTCATGCAACGTGAACGACAACGTGGTTGCCTAGTTACACACACAACCCCACTACTTTTTTAGCACAACATAAACCCAATAATATTATGAGACAATAAAATATAACTTTAATTAGGGTTAAACATTTGAATTCTTACACTTAAAAGCTGAGGGCGCATCTCCGCTGCTGCATCCGGCTGCCATGTTTACATCACCGCAAAGCCATCGCAAAGCTCCTCCCTCCCGCACGCAATGGGTTGTGGGAAATATTAGCACTTAGAGTGTGCATTGATCTGCACTTCGAATTCTAACCGGAAATAGTAGACCATCCGGGTATCTTTGGAATACTCTTTTCAACATACTACGATTTGGGACGTACTAATTCTAGTTTCGCATACTATTTAGGACAGATAGTATGCGAATTGGGACTCAGCCAATGATCCAAAACACACCATCAAGTCCACCTCTGAATGGCTGAAGAAAAACAACATGTGGCTGAATCAATTCTGCATGGATGAGTGGACTAAAATTCCTTCACAGCACTGTAACAGACTCATTGCAAATAATAGCAAACGCTTGATTGCAGTTTTTGGGTGACCTAACCAGTTATTAAGTTTAGAGGGCAAACGCTATTTCACACAGGGCCATGTAGTTTTGGATTTTGTTTTCCCTTAATAATAAAAACTCTCATTTAAAAACTGCATTTAGTGTTCACTTGTGATATCTTCTACTAATATTTAAATTTGTTTGATCTGAAACATTCAAGTGTGAGAAACATAAAAAAAAGGAAATCAGGAACGGGGTCAACACCTTTTTACGCCATTATATATATATATATATATATATATATATATATATTGCCCTTCAAAAGTGGGATCAGAAATTTTATTACAATATAATATATTGGTTTTTAATTTCATATCCCTTAAATTATCATTTATTTTTGTGATGCGAAGCTAAATTTCTATCAACCATTCCTCCAGTAAAAAGTGTCACATGATCCTTAAGAAATCATTCTAATATACTGATTTATTATTAGAATTATTCATGTTGGCAACAGTTATGCTGCAATATATATATATATAGCAGCATATATATATACTTATATTGTTTTGAAACTGCAGTACTTTTTTTAGAATTCTTTGATTAATAAATTTTTTAAAAGAACAGAATTTATTCAAAATATAAATCTTTTCCAACAATAAGTCTTACCTCACTATCACATCTTAACAATTTAACACACCCTTGCTGAAAAGTTTTGATTTCTTTCACAAAAAAAAGAATGAATAAAAAATTTACTATACATATATTTCCATTTGATTAATGATACAAAATTGCAAAATACATTCAGAAACAGACAAATATAGATTTTATTTATTGTCACACTTAGAAGCAAGTACATTACAGATTAACTAAACTTAACTCAACAAATATGTATTATTGCTTAAAGCTTTTTGCAGACAACAAAAATTTACACACATATTACTAAAGAACACATGTAAAATATTTATCTCAGTGAAAAAAAAATTGTTTTTTTTTTTGCAGTCTAAAAGTACTTACACAATGCCACTAATATATTGACAGAGAGATAAAATATATAATTTTAACAGAATTAGTATTCCTGGAGAAATGTACTATATATTGGCTTGTTTCAACTTAACTTCTTCATATTTTGTTCAGGTATTTAGTGGTTTCCACCTGTGATTAAGAGAAAAAACTATGAGATTAAATCGTGTGTGTGTGCTCTTGTTTTTGTGACATATCAGGACACAACTCTGTATAATGACATGGGTATGACACAGGTATTACAAGAAGAGCGTGACTTATGAGGAAATAACCCATGTCCCCATTTTTTTCAAACATTTATAAATCATACAGAATTCGATTTTTTGAAAAAGTAAAAATGCACAAAATTTCCTTTGAGGGTTAGGGTTAGGTGTAGGGTGGTAACTGTAATTCAGTCGCGTGTTAAAATCATTCGCGAAACTACCTCCAGGTGGCGCAAAGGGACGGATTGCGAAATGAACGTAATTGTAAAATGAGATAAAAGAAGGAAGTAAAACAACAATAACATTATGATATAACATTGTAACATTTAAAAAAAAATGTTTTTTTTACAATTCGTTAATTTTTAAAATGTAGGATAGTCTTAGACTACAGTCTACTAAACAAAAATTATAAGAAGACCTTAACACAAAGGATCATATGCATGCTATTTTTATTAAACAGTAAATAAATATAAGGCCTATATTATATATATATATGCTATTTTTATTAAACAGTAAATACATATAAGGCCTATATTATATATATATATATATATATATATATATATATATATATATATATATCATTTAGCTTATATATATATATATATAAGCGAAATGTTTTAATTTCATTTTCATTTCGATTCATTATTGGTTTAAAAAAATCTTCAGGTTCCATATGCAGAGCGAAATGGGAACGGTCCAGCATTTAGCAATAATTAGTATTAACTCTGTTATTATTCTTGATTACCAGCATTTTTGAATTATGCCTTATGTGTGACTAAAAATTAAGTATTATTTGTTTCAGCTGTTTGATCGCTGGTGCCTCGCGCACATATTCACTGGAAACAGCAGTCGTTCAGCAGACATTCGGCGTGAGCACTTTGGCTTATTGTTAATTATGATTTTTTTTTCATCGATACTGAAATGCACACAGCCAATTTACCTCATGAATAATAGTTAAGCTTCAAATGAGCAACATCACAAATATGGAAACGTTTGATTTCTCCCGATTGAGAAAGCCCAAGCTTACCTTATGCTTAGCTTTAAATTTTTATTAATATTATTATTATTATTTATTACTAAGCCTATATTATTATATACTGCAGTTATATTTATCCACTGGAATTATATATTTTTATATAAGTTTATTATCAACTTCAGCAAACCTGTAACATCTCACCTACTTGTGCACAGAGCTGTAGGTCACCTCGTCCTCCACAGATACTGGACTGCTCTGGATATACAAAAGATGATTATGAACAACACTGACCATTACATTACAGTACAAATGAATCAGATACAGTATGCTCTGACTTACTGCTTCAGTTTTAGGTTGTACTATCACAGAGGTGTAAGTCACATCATTCTCTGCAAGCACTGAAGATGAACCGTTTCCCTGTGAATAAACACATCTGATGCTCTGAGTCTCTCAGTTATGAGTTTTAACTCAAATTGGTTGTTAACTCACACTTACTGTGTCACTGGCTCTAACTCTGTTCACCTCTGTGATGTATTCATTTCTGTCTGAAAGGAAGAGAACAAATAATATCATCAGTCATTTAGTGGAACAGTTCATCAACAAAAGCTTTTAAATATACATGAGCAAAACTTCTGAGTGCATGAACTGATCAAACACTGAATGATTCATGGACCTGTCATATAATAAGAAAAGATTAATACTGACTGTGCTTCTTTCTCAGTTTTACAGCTGACTCAACAATCACAATCACCATCAGCAGCACAACCGCTGGAATCAACAGCTCCAGATACAAATAATGCCTGTGATAATCAACAGCACAAAAGAATAATAGTGTGATCATAACGGAAATGTTCTTGTTATATACGAGTTGTTCAAACACCTTTAAAGTGGTGTTTTACTTTTAAATAATTTCACACCCACTACAGAAACACATTGCATTTCCGCAAAAACTAAAATAGACATACATGCAAAAGAAGAAGCTAAGCTCACAGATATAACCTTTTAAAATGCTAGGCAATGGCATCACAAACTTTCAAGGTTACAGAGACTCACTAAAACAAGTATAGCAATGCACAGTGAAACATTTACAAGATTTAAAAGTAATTTCTTCTACAAATAATTACAACAGCATTTTGAAGCCAAGAATATGTTGCTGACTTTTTTTATTTTGTCTATTTTGACAATTTTTTTTGTCCCGCCCATTACTATGTGCTAACCAATACCATTTTGAGAGAAAAAAAAAAAATTGTTCTGCCACATTCTCTGTTTAAAGTGCGATAAAAAATAATGTTGAATTGACTCGACAAATTAAATGCCTCTGATTGGCTACATTGCTCAATGCTGCAAAACCTTGTGGCAAAAAAAAATAACTTTTTGGTGTTTGAATATGTTGAAGCAAGGAACATTTTATTTCAGTACTCATTCTGCTGCTCTTCACTGCTCACTGTTTGATCAGTGTTAACTGAAACTGGTGTTGTAGATGAGAGAGCAGTTGCATCTCTGCTAAGAAACAACAAGAGAAAAATGAACAAAATTAAATCTGACTAAAAGACAAAAAATAGGCAATAACACCAGATACAAAAATAGACTACATATTAAGAAATAATGGATTAAACTATTGTACAGATACATGGATATAAGCATCTAATCAAGACCATGATAGAAAACATTAATTACAACATTGATTAATATTTTAATATGCTACTAGCCTGTTTCTCTCAGATCCTTCTGTGGTCAAAGCTTCTGTCAAATAATAATAAATATTTGTTAATGATTTATTATAATTGTGTCATAAACACCAGTAAGATCTTTATTAACTGGTTTTGGTTCATTGACCATGAGAAAAGGAACCTGTGAACTTTCTAGAGACACAGGAAAAGATGAAACAATGTTTTAATTTGTTTTGTATTTTTTCATCAATCAAGAAATGCTGTGTAGATCTGATTAGTTTTTACCAAAGACATTAAGTTGAACAGGAGCCTGCAGATCTCCAGCAGAACAGTAGTACCAGCCAGAATCAGTGAGTCTCAGTCCAGTCATCAGCACAGTGAAGGATCTTCTCCCATCATCACTGATCTGGACTGATGAATTCTGGGATGTGTTAGTCCTCCCCACTGTGTAACATCTCTGATCTTTATATCTGCACCACTGTTTGACTTCATTCTGATATCCAGAACCGTAGAAACACTGAACACTGATATCACCACCTTCATGTCCAGATACACTGCTGCTCACCACAGACACATCAGGAGCTGAACACACACACACACACCAGTCATGTAGGATTGTGATTTCTGAGGAATTAGTCAAATTTTTCAAATGAATGTGAAACACGTCTCATACCTGATTGAACTGTCAGATAGAGCTGCTCACTCTCATCTGGGTCAAATATTCCTTCAATCTCCACAACACACCAATAAGCTCCAGTGTCTTCATGCTGCAGGTTTCTCATAGTCACAGTAAAGAAACTCTGATCTGGATGATCAATTACTGACACTCTTCCTTTGGTTTCATTAGCATATGCCAGAGTACTACAGTAATTGTAAGCTGAGCCAGCATCAAAGCACCAGTATTTTTTGTGATCAGTGTATTTTCTGTCATAATGACATGGAATAATGAGTGATCCTCCAGTCTGAACTGTTAACCGTCTGCTTGCTGAACCTGTTGTGTCTTCAGGAGCTGGATAAAAAATAATAATAATAATAATAATAATGATAAAATCTACTTTTGAGTTTTACGTCATTGCTTATATATTTAGATGCATGTACACTTTTTTAGCACAATTATGTTTTCTTGTAATATTTAAGTCCATAACTTATATTGATGCAGATCATGTACTTAGACTTTTTAAAATAAAGGTTTAATATTAAAATAATATGAATATGTAAGGTAACAGACATGTCTTGGGACTGGTGACTATTTCTTATTCTTAATCCTTGTGTTGTGCTGAAAATCCTTTACCTAATTTGAAAATAAAAAATGCTTTAAATGCTGCTTATAATAACTATATTGTCATCAAATCTTCCAGTGGCATGACAAATTAATTTCTCTATTAATACAAGTGATTATAATTAAAAATGATAGTTATAAAATATAAATAAATGTAGATTTAAATATGAAATGTAATTATAAAATAATGATAAAAACACGTTTAATAGTTTTACAGCCTAGCATGTCATCAGAATATGTCGACTAATCGTGTGAATAAACTACAAATATAAAACACTTGCCTGTTATGAGCCAAAGGAAAAACACAATGAATTTCAAACTGTCAGTCCTTCTGTTAAAACATTGCCATGTTTCTTCTCCCTGCATCTTCATCATGTACATTTTCTTTGTGATGATGCTAAAGAAACAGCTCATCACTCGAGGAGAAGTAAATGAACTTAAGTTCTTAAGGTCTCAGACTCTCACTTCCTGCTTCCGTGCTCTTCAGTTGCTTATCAAGTCAAGTCAAGGTGACATTTACAGTCATTGGGTTACATGTTTGGTCATATAGTGGAACGAAATGTTGTGCCTCACAGGATCAGGGTGCTACAGAAATACAACAATGAAGTACCACAGGATAAACCTTTACATAACCTACTGACAGATTTTGACTATAAATATACTATATATATATATATATATAAATGTTTACTTATACATAAGCTAAAAAAAAAAAAATACAGACTATACGAATGCTTCACATAATACTAAACCTATAAACAACTAACTTACAGATTTTGATTTTACTTTTTGTCTCAAAAATATACTTTATATTAAAATGCCATAATGCTTGATTGCAAATGTTGCAACAATCACAAATGCATCACTTGGTCAAGATGTTTAAGATTATTCTGATAAAAAATATGTATTTTACTAGCACTGCAGTAGATATTAAAGTGTTTTCCTCTGTGGTTTCTGGGTATCAACTCTATTGCATTCTCTACTTCTCATTTTACAATTATAGAACTAATGAAGTAGGTCACTGCTGAAGATAATTTCTTAAATTTATTTATATGCAGTATGTGATAAACACCTTTAGCTAAAGATTTTAATAGGACTTGAAACCGGATGTGAATGAAGCACTATTTCTGTACAGCGATAGTGGACAAAAGCTTTTCAGCATTTATATGCTGATAAAACACAGATCAAGAGATAAAATAGACTATATTATGGTAATCAGTGAGATATCAGGGTTTCGTATGTTTTAGTAAAGATTCACACTTTCACACATTTGCTGCACTGTTAGTTGAGAATAATTGCTGATGGTAAAAAATCTTCACACTGCACAAGTCACTCATAAGGATTTGCTTTCTTACAAAACGTGAAATACACAGTTAGTAACGGAGTAGCTTTACTTTGTTACTGTACTAAGCACATTTTTTCAAGTAGTGTACTTGTGGTGGCCCAAGCCACACAGGATGACCAATTGGCAAGGAAGGGTAATACCAGCACACAAGTTATGTTTTAGGGACATAGGTTAAGTAATTTTTTGCAATAGCCACACCCCAAACAATTCATGATTTAGAAACATTGATAATATAGTTTATTTCAGTTATCATATAATATTATTTGTTTTAGCAACACACTGTTTAAATGGAGTGCACACATTTTCACGTTGTAGGGCTATGTAAATATTTTCTGTTTATTAATCATTGTTTCTTTGTTACCATGTTGGAGAGAGCTCTGTCCTGGGGGGAAGAAAGGTGTGGCCAAGGGTGGAGGACAATTAAGTCATACCATGTGCTGCCATGTTGGAGGGGGGTTTGGGTTTAGTTTGTTGGCTTTGTGATTGTTTGTACTTGTCTCCCATTTTTTATTTTCCCCTTTTTGTTTAAATTGGTTTGGTCAAGCCACTATATATGTTCCCTGGTGTCTCATTCTGTTAGGTGAGGTTGTTAAGTTCATATTCTGTTTTGTTGTGTGCTGTTTTGAGTATAGTTATATTTTGTTGATCTCTTTTATAGGCCTAGTTGTTAATTTTTTCGTTTCTATTGTTCAGAATTTTTTGGGGGGTGTAATAAAATAACCCATTTTCTAAAGAAACTTCTGTTTTCCTCATTGCTGAACTGTTTGGTCCGTGACAGTACTTTACTGGAGTAGTTTTATTTTGAGTAGCCAATTTTTACTTTTAACTTCACTTTATTCCAAAGTATAAGATCATACTTTTTATTTAACTACATTTCATAAAACACTGCTGCTCCCCACAAACACATCAGGAACTGAGCACACACACAAAAAAGTGATGTGTCATTCAACCAAGTATGGTGACCCATACCCAGAATTCGTGCTCTGCATTTAACACATTCGAAGTGCACACACAGGGCAGTGAACACACACCCGGAGCAGTGGGCAGCCATTTATGCTGCGACGCCCGGGGAGCAGTTGGGGGTTTGATGCCTTGCTCAAGGGCACCCAAGTCATGGAACTGAAGGTGGAGAGAGAACTGTATATGCACTCCCCCCACCCACAATTCCTGCCGGCCCGAGACTCAAACTCACAACCCTGCAATTGGGAGTCCAACACAGTTCAGAGCACAATAATAGCCTCCATCATGTTTTGTGCTCTGCAGGTTTCTTATAGTCACAGTAAAGAGACTCTGATCAGGATGATCAATTACTGACAGATTCTCCTCTGTTGTGTTTGTGTATGTACTGGACATAAACAACCAAGCATAAAAAGTATTATTACAAAATGATATGAGTCTAACATTTGATACTCACCTATAATAAGACTAAACAAGATGAAAAAGTAGAATATTTCTTTCCTTTCGTATGTGACCATTGTGTAAGTTTTTCTTCCCGTATCTGAGCTGTTTTAACTGTGTTTGGAGTAACTTCTCTTTTTACCTCTCAAATAGCACTAAAAATTTATTGCGCCACTACTCTGATAGCATACACTTCCGGGCCTCATCTGGGGCAAATATGGCTGAGTTCTGGCAGTTGCAGATTTGGCCCACACACATCAAGCCGGTTGTAGTGTCAGTTCTGGCATGTTGTATCTGGGCCAGATCTGGCCCATGTGTGACAAATTGGTTTTACATTGAGCTCTGGCTTGTTGTGTGTGGGCCTGATATGGCCTATACCAGGTGACCAGATGTGCCATTTTCCGGGGACACGTCCTGGCAGATCACCTTACTGTACCAGTCAGTGGTTTTCAAACTTTTTGGAGTACTGGACCCCCATAATATTTCAGGACATCTTTATATACAGTACAGACCAAAAGTTTGGACACACCTTCTCATTCAAAGAGTTTTCTTTATTTTCATGACTATGAAAATTGTAGATTCACTCTGAAGGCATCAAAACTATGAATCAACACATGTGGAATTATATGCATAACAAAAAAGTGTGAAACAACTGAAAATATGTCATATTCTAGGTTCTTCAAAGTTGCCATCTTTTGCTTTGATTACTACTTTGCACACTCTTGGCGTTCTCTTGATGAGCTTCAAGAGGTAGTCACCTGAAATGGTCTTCCAACAGTCTTGAAGGAGTTCCCCGAGAGATGCTTAGCACTTGTTGGCCCTTTTGCCTTCTGTCTGCGGTCCAGCTCACCCCTAAACCATCTCGATTGGGTTCAGGTCCGGTGACTGTGGGGTACAGGTCATCTGGCGCAGCACCCCATCACTCTCCTTCTTGCTCAAATAGTGACTCTACAATTTTCATAGTCATGAAAATAAAGAAAACTCTTTGAACGAGAAGGTGTGTCCAAACTTTTGGTCTGTACTGTATAACGCAACTCAACAGTTTCAACACCGATAATAAATCGGCATATAAGAATGATTTCTGAAGGATCGTGTGACACTGGAGACTGGAGGAATGATGCTCAAAATTCAGCTTTACCATCACAGGAATAAATTAGATTTTAATTTGTATTAAAATACAAAAAAAATATTTTACATCATAATAATATTTCAAAATATAATTTTTGTCCTCTATTTTTGATCAAATACATGCAGCCCTGATGAGCATAAGAAACTCCTTCAAAAAAAAACATTAAACATCTTTCTTTCCAAAATTTTGACTGGTAGTATTTGTGTGTGTGTATGTGTGTGTGTGTGTGTGTGTCTATATTTGATTAATGCTACAAAATTTCTAAATATATGAAACAGACAAATATAGATTTTATTTATTGTCATGATTAGAAGCAAGTACTTTACAGATGTGTATTATTTACAACTTAACATATATGTATTATTGCTTTAAGCTTTTTGCAGACAACAACAATTTACACACACGTACAGTAAAATACTAAACAAAATATTGATCTCAGTGTAAACCTTGTGTTTTTTGCAGTCTAAAAGTACTTACACAATGGCACTAATATATTGACAGAGAGATAAAATATATAATTTGAACAGAATTTGTATTCCTGGAGAAATGTACTATATATTGGCTTGTTTCAACTTCACTTGTTCATATTTTGTTCAGGTATTTAGTGGTTTCCACCTGTGATTAAGAGAAAAAACTATGAGATTAATCATGTGTTAAGTGTGTGTGTGAGAGAGAGAGTGTGTGTGTGTGTGAGAGAGAGAGAGAGAGTGTGTGTGGGTGGGTGTGTGTGTGATCTTATGTGTGTGTGTGTGTGTGTGTGTCATGGCGGTGGCAGGTTCACACGCGGTTCCGCTGCACTAAAAATCTAACATCTACACCCGTCGTAGCTGCCGGCGAAAACGCAGAAAAGAGCCAGTTATGTTATTATCAGGACTACTTACAATGTGCTTGGTTTCAACCTTGAAGTTTACATACAAAGCTGCTTTAAAAAGCGGTAAAATCCAAAACATCGGATTGCGAATCCATGACCCGACAAATGTTTGTCCTGAAAGCAAACATTTGTATGCCACCTGGGCAAACTTCGAACAGTACAATCGCCCACTTTCTGACCAAGAGTGGATGTGCTTTCAGGCACAGGAGAGAGAGTTCAGGAAAACCCTGGATGTTAAACTAATTAATGACAGACAAACACTTGTACAATTCACCGGAACTAACCCACGTTACTGGACTAAACTTATAACCATCTTATGTGGAGTATACTACAGAAATGGATCTTATACAGCAACTCACAGAGATGGGAGACCATTAGGAATACCTTTGCTAAAATACACCGTAAGAATCCTTCGGAAATTCCCCCTCTATAAAGCACTCTCACCGAGGCCCGACTCAGAGACGCTCACTGAATGGATAAATCAGCAGCTGCGCTTCGTACGGGAAATCATCCAGCCGGTGCTCAACAAAGCAACAAATTCCAACAGTATGAGAGAACCCAGAGTGGTAAGCGGAAACGAACTAGCCTATCTTTGGGAACACTGTAGGAGTAAGCCAATAGATTCTAAACAAAAGCACTTACCCAGACCCCCCTCGTGCGATAAATGATATAAATAAAGTTTATGAGTATTATGCTGCGAAATGCCAACCAGCACAGTTATACCAACAGATGGGCAGTCCTCCGTGGTGCGCCGCTCTCGACCTGGAGGACCGGAAATATGCCCCCGTTACTTCGGACTTCACCGCAGAGGAGATCTCAAGCGTGCTTTGTAGTCTCCCGAACAACAAAGCATGTGGTGCAGACGGTGTGACTTATGAAGTGCTCAAGGCAACAAAAATATTTTCAACAATGACATTAACTCAGATTTTTAATGTCTGTTTAATTAACCGGAAAGTTCCCGATTCTTGGAAGGGAGCTATTATATATAGGATCCCCAAAAAGAATAACATTCCAGAAGATCCCTCCACCTGGCGAGATATATCACTGCTCCCCACTATATACAAGGTATTTATGAAGTGTGTTTTATGCCGAATTTTACCCTGGCTGCTGGAATCAGGAACATTGTCAACAAAACAAAAAGCATACATAGAGAGGCAGTTAATGAATGAGCATGTATTCTGTTTGAAGACTGCCATCGATGATTTTAAACATCAATCCTCCCGTTTCTATGCAGTACTTCTCGATTTTCGAGACGCATTTGGCTCTTTACCACATAGTGTAATGCTTCAATCCCTTGAGGAAATAAAACTGCCGGAACAGTACATACATATAGTCAAGAATGTATATGACAATTCATTTTTACAAGTGATTTGCAGACATCAACTAACGAAACCTGTTAAACTTGAAGTTGGGATTAAGACGGGATGTCCCTGGAGTGATGTGAACTTCATACTGGCCTTAAACAACTGGCTGAAATGGCTATGTCTCCTTGCCCCGCCTGGTATTACATCTCCAAACCCAGTTCAGGCTTTTACTGATGACGTCCTCATAGTATCAAGAGAGGAGAACGTCATTACCAACATGCTGTCATACACCGACCGCTTTCTGCAATGGTCTGGACTCGAGGTTAAGAATAGTAAATGTGCGGTACATGAATCATATTGTTATTTAGGACATATGTTTAATGTTGCAGGAGAATGGCACGAGCAAGTCAGTTATATCTGCAAAGAATACTCCAGCAGACTAGACTTGATAGATCAGTGTCCTCTACCAACCTGTATTAAACTCCAGGCCGTTCGAGATATAGCTCTTTCCAAGATTCATCATCTGTTTGCTAATGTCCACATTGATAAAAAATATCTTAAGGAGCTGAACAATAAGACCGTGCAGCTGGTAAGAAAGTGGTTAAGTCTTAACACACACACAACAAGAAGTATTCTCTTTATGACTAAATCTGAAGGGGGACAGGGGATCCCTAACATTGAGTGGCTTTATACAGCGACTAGAGTAAAGCATCTGCTGCATATGTTGAATAATGATGACCCTACAGTTCGTGAAGTTGCCCGGCGCTCACTGTTGCTGGATCTGAGCAAACGCAAGGTCCCCTATGCTGCAGACGGAGAACCAGGTTTCCTCGTTTTCCGGAAGAAACCTAGTGGAAAGCTGGATACCAGAGCTACTGGATTCGGAGTACGTTCGGATTGACCTGATCTGAATGATTTGTGCAGCAATAACAACATACAGCTGAACTGGGCACATACTGGCGGGGAGCAGGTGAATATCAGTCAGGGGCAGATTATGGACCCAAATGTGTATGTTGAGGCGTCTATCCATCACACTGGAACCAGTGAGAGGTTGAACAGTCGGACGTGCGGGTATGAAATCCTCCAATACTTTCAAGCACAACAGCGTGATTACTGGGTTAACCTGCGCCTTCAAGGGAAACTTGCATGCCTGCAGAGCGCGGATCATACAGTCTCACACTCTGCGTTACAAAATTCAGCCATCAATGAAAATGTCCTTAAATTTGTTATTAAAGCTCGGCTGCAAACTCTCCCGACCAAATACAACCTCTCTTTGTGGTTCCCAAAACACCACGAACCATTCTGTTTACTACACAGCGATAAGATAAAGGAATCCACAGCGCACATACTGAACGGATGCCCCGCGTTTAAAGGACTTTACATCGCGAGTCATGATCGCATCGTAAACATAACAGCTCAAGAACTGCGCAAAGTATCTGGACAAAGTGCAATATATACAAACTAGCTGGTTTTTAAACTTGAATGATAATAATATAAGCTCCCTTAGAAGTGTTCTCAGGGAAAACCCAAACACTCCAGACATTGTAGTCATCAATGAACTTTCTAAGAACATTCTGATTCTGGAAGTGGGCTGCTATTTTGATCTTTACATGGATCTGTGCTTTTCTGAGAAAATGTTAAAGTATCAGTCATTAACAAATGCTTTGGCAGTGTGTGGTTACAACATCAAACTGATTATTCTTATCTTTGGTAGCTTGGGACATGTGCACAGATTTTGTGTCAGAGGCTTGCAGATTGCTGGACTGAGTAAAAAGACCTCTAAGCAAACAGCCAGATATTGTTCTGTGTCAGCAATCATAGGCAGTCTGCATGTTTGGAGAAGACGATGTCACCTTTATCCATAGCCTACTTTTTGAATGTGGTTGCAACTTGCATTGTCTTTATTGTCAGATGAAGCATAATAGGCTCTTTGTGAATATTTGGATGCTGTTGTTTTAATCAGTATTTGTCATTCCAAATAAAATAATCAAATGTGTGTGTGCGTGTGTGTGTGTGTGTGTGTGTGTGTGTGTGTGAGAAACATCCTCTTATTTTCAACTTCAGCAAACCTGTAACATCTCACCTACTTGTGCACAGAGCTGTAGGTCACCTCGTCCTCCACAGATACTGGACTGCTCTGGATATACAAAAGATGATTATGAACAACACTGACAATTACATTACAGTACAAATGAATCAGATACAGTATGCTCTGACTTACTGCTTTAGTTTTAGTTTGAACTATCACAGAGGTGTAAGTCACATCATTCTCTGCAAGCACTGAAGATGAACCGTTTCCCTGTGAGTAAACACATCTGATGCTCTGAGTCTCTCAGTTATGAGTTTTAACTCAAATTGGTTGTTAACTCACACTTACTGTGTCACTGGCTCTAACTCTGTTCACCTCTGTGATGTATTCCTTTCTGTCTGAAAGGAAGAGAACAAATAATATCATCAGTCATTTAGTGGAACAGTTCATCAACAAAAGCTTTTAAATATACATGAGCAAAACTTGAACTGATCAAACACTGAATGATTCATGGACCTGTCATATAATAAGAAAAGATATTAATACTGACTGTGTTTCTTTCTCAGTATTACAGCTGACACGACAATCACCATCAGCAGCACAACCGCTGGAATCAACAGCTCCAGATACAAATAATGCCTGTGATAATCAAAAGCACAAAAGAATAAGAGTATAGTGAGATCATAACTGAAATGTTCTTGTTATATACAAGTTGTTCAAACACCTTTAAAGGGTACACTGACTGAACTGCTGTGAAGAGAGAACTGCAGATGAACACCGAGCCGAACCAGATAATGAACAAAACATTGACTCATTCACGAGTCAAGAACCGTTTCTATCAGACGCGTCCGATTCGAGAACCGAGGAGTTGATGATACTGTGCATGTGTGATTCAGCGTGAAGCAGACCGACACAAAGAGTGTCTGAACCGAACTGATTCTTTTGGTGATTGATTCTGAACTGATTCTGTGCTAATGTTATGAGCGCGGGTAAACCGCAGGCTTGAATGAAGGGCAATCATCGTCAATGACGCCATTACGTCGAGCACAAAAGAACCAGTGAACCGTTTTCTTCAACGGTTTATATCTTCAGTTCTCTCTTCACAGCAGTTCAGTCAGTGTACTGTTTGAGTAAATGAATTACTCCGGGATATTGGTTTGTTTGAACTCAGAGGGAGTGTCATCCACATTAAAAAAGTTAACAGCTTAAGTCATTTGTGGATTAATGCGTATTGGAAACGCGAACAGTTTAAAATGATTCAGTTTGATTTGGTGAACTGGATCAAAAAAAAAAGATCCGGTTACATCGAATGATTCGTTCACGAACCGGATATCACAAACTGCTTTGTTTTGAACTCTCTCACAACAGACAAGGAAGAGAAGACAATGATGAATAAAGTCGTAGTTTTTGCTATTTTTGGACCAAAATGTATTTTCGATGCTTCAAAATATTCTAACTGACCCTCTGATGTCACATGGACTACTTTGATGGTGATAGATAGGGAAGAGAGTTTAGGTGGACTTGTCAGGCTTTTTGAAAGAAACTTTCTCAGCATTCCCATGGAGGGGAAGGTTGAGTCCTCACAAAGATGGCAGGGTGTCGTCAGACGTGGACAGGGAAGTCCGAAATTATTTTATTATTACAGAGTTCTGTGTGTTGTGGTTGTTGTGTTCAGTCATTTGTGATTACTGTCCTCCCGAATTATGTTGATTGCCTGTGCTGGTTATTACACATAGAGCATGTGATTTAGGTTTGGAGTTTCTAATCAAGTGTGCTGTGCATGAGATTTCACCTAATTTATCATTTGCTGTGAATTTGGAATGAGAACTTGGGTTTCCTTTAATTAAATGTGTGTCACGGTTTAATGAAATAATATGACAAGTGTATGTAATCAGGATATTTAAGTGAGACAATGCCAAATGGCTGCTATTGTTAATAAAAAGTATTATTCTTTGGTAATTCTTGCTCTTGAGTGTGTTTTGAGTGCTCCTCCCGGACCAGACCTGGTTGAAATTAAAGGTGGTGGCAGAATAGGTGTTAATCCGCAATAAGTGCACCAGTGGCCCCTAGCGGTGGCAAAAATCTATTACAAGAGCAATGCTTTAAAAGTCATTACTTCTACAAATAATTGCAACAGCATTTTGAAGCCATGAATACGTTGCTGACTTTTTTTATTTCGTCTATTTTGATGTAAAAAAAAATATATATATATCCTGCCCATTACTATGTTTATCGATATGCTAACCAATGCAATTTCAAGAGAAAAAAAATAAAGTTGAATTGACTCAACTAATTTAAATGCCTCTGATTGGCATTTTTTTTTTTTTTTTTTTGGTGTTTCAATCTGTTTAAGCAAGGAACATTTTATTTCAGTACTCCTTCTGCTGCTCTTCACTGTTTGATCAGTGTTAACTGAAACTGGTGTTGTAGATGAGAGAGCAGTTGCATCTCTGCTAAGGAAAAACAGAAAAATGAACAAAATTAAATCTGACTAAAAGACCAAAAATAAGCAATAATCCCTGATACAAAAATAGACTACATATTAAGACAATAGATTAAACTATTGAAAAGATACATAAAGTCCATGAGAGAAAACATAAATCTTGATTAATATTTTAAAACACTACCAACCTGTTTCTCTTAGATCCTTCTGTGGTCACAGATTCTGTCAAAAAAAAAAAGATTAAGTCATTTCTTATGATTGTATCATAACCTCCAGTAAGGTATGTATTACCTGGTTTTGGTTCAATGAGAGTGAGAAAAGGAACCTGTGAATTTTCTAGAGACACAGGAAAATATGAAACCATGTTTTAATTTCTGATTAGTTTTTACCAGAGACATTAAGTTGAACAGGAACGTGCAGATCTCCAGCAGAACAGTAGTACCAGCCAGAATCAGTGAGTCTCAGTCCAGTCATCAGCACAGTGAAGGATCTTCTCCCATCATCACTGATCTGGACTGATGAACTCTGGGATGTGTTAGTCCTCCCCACTGTGTAACAGCTCTGATCTTTATATCTGCACCACTGTTTGACTTCATTCTGATATCCAGAACTGTAGAAACACTGAACACTGATATCACCACCTTCATGTCCATATACACTGCTGCTCACCACAGACACATCAGGAGCTGAACACACACACATATACACACACACGTCATTTAGGATTGCGATTTCTGAGAAATTTGTTACATTTTTCAACTGAATGTGAAACACATCTCATACCTGCTTGAACTGTCAGATAAAGCTGCTCACTTTCATCTATTTCTAATATTCCTCCAATCTCCACAACACACCAGTAACCTCCAGTGTCTTCATGCTGCAGGTTTCTCATAGTCACAGTAAAGAAACTCTGATCTGGATGATCAATTACTGACACTCTTGCTTTGGTTTCATTAGCATATGCCAGAATACTGCAGTAATTGTAATATGACTTGGCATGAAAGCACCAGTATTTTTTGTGATTAATGTATTTCAGGTCATAATGACATGGAATAATGAGCGTTCCTCCAGTCTGAACTGTTAACCGTCTGCTTGCTGAACCTGTTGTACATTCAGGACCTGGATAAAAAAAAAAAAAAAATTTACATTTTCTTTTAATATTTAAGTCCATTGCTTATACGATTGTTGAGAATTATGTATTTAGACTTTTTTAAATAATAATTTTAGATTAAAATTGATATGTATAAGGTAAAAGACATTATTCTATGTCCTGGGACTGGTCACTATTTCTTTCGAGTTTTTAGCCTTTTAAACACTTTTCTACCTTCACTAAGTTTATCTTGACGCTTGTGCTGAAAATCCTTTACCTAACTTGATGAAAAAAAAAACGTTAAAATGCTGCTTATAATAGATATATTATCACCAAATATTCCAGTGGCATGACAAATGTATTTCTCTATTAATACATGTAATTATAAAATAATGATAAAAACACTGTTTAAAAGTTTTAGAGTCTAGCATATCATACAGCAGAATATGTCGACTAATCGTGTGAATAAACTACAAATATAGAACACTTGCCTGTTATGAGCCAAAGGAAAAACACAATGAACTTCAAACTGTCAGTCCTTCTGTTAAAACATTGCAATGTTTCTTCTCTCTGCATCTTCATCATGTACATTTTCTTTGTGATACAGCTCAACACTCGAGGAGAAGTTCTCACGGTCTCAGTCTCACTTCCTGCTTCCGCGGTCTTCAGTTGCTTATGTCACAAAAACTTAATTTACAATAAAATGTCAATGTTTGATTGCAAATGTTGCAAAAAACACAAATTACAATTGCATCACTTAGTCAAGACATTTAAGATTATTCTGATAAAAATAATTGATTTTACTAACACTGCAGTCGATATTCAAGTGTTTTCCTCTGTGGTTTCTGGGTATCAACACTATTTTATTTTCTACTTCTCATTTTACAATTATAGAACTACTGAAGAAGGTCACTGCTGAAGTGAGTTTCTTACATTTATTTATATGCAGTACGTGACAAACACCTTCAGATTTTAATAGGACTTGAAACCAGATGTGAATGAAGAACTATTTCTGTACAGAGATTAATACTGGACAAAAGCTTTTCAACATTTATATGCTGATAAAACAGAACAAGAGATAAAATAGATGGTAAACAGTGAGATATGGGTTATCAGGGCTTCTGTATGTTTTAGTAAAGATTCACACTTCTTTCACAAACTTGCTGCACTGTTAGTTGAGAATAATTGCTTATGGTAAAAAATCTTCACACTGCTCATAAGTCTTTGCTTTCTTACAGACAGATAAACATGAAATACACAGTAACGAACTAGCTTTACTTCGTATTGCTAAGGCAATGCGTAGTCATGTTCGACGCGAATAAATCCACTCTAGCTTCTCCGAAAATCTGCCATAGGAGATTTACCGTTTGGGGGTGCAATCTCCATTCCCCTTGCTCCAGAGTCTGTCTGGATAGCAAATCCGCTCCGAAGTTCAATTGTCCGGGGATATGAACAGCCCGGACCGACAGAAACTTGTTCGGAGACCAAAGAAGAATATGTCTCGCTACACTCAAAAAAATGATTTTTGCTCTTTGTTCAATTTAATTAATTAAAATGAGCACATACAACATAACTCTTTGTAAAAATGGTGTCAACTTAATTATATTTAACAGAAACAATGTAATTTTCAAAAAATTAGGTTTACAAAAATTGTTTTAATTGAGTCAACAAGAATATTTTTTGTTCGTCTTAACCGGATGCACGTCATCAACGGAAACGAATGCAGATGGATTGCTCAGCAGCGAACATGTGAGTTGGGTAAGTGGCCTTTTTTTCTTATCTGTCACCGTCCATCTAATTTTATTTATTTAACAAACTAATTAAAATATGCTCTCTTAATATCTTGTTGCATACCAGAAAGTTATTTTTCTATAAGCACTGTATGAATATAGCTCTTAAGTGTGTCGTTTGTAGCTGATGTTAGGTTTCTGGATTCAGCACGTGGTGCAGACTTTCTTTTTTTACTAAAAGTATCAAATAACGTTAAAATGAAGAATCGCGGAACAAGAGAGAACAGAACACCCTTCAGTACCATGAATTAATGTATAAAACCAGGGCCATAAGACACGCCCGATAATTAGAAATTGCCAAATTGTCCCCAAGGATTTTAAATTCTTACTCTGCATTCAGCTGTTGTTAGGGTGACAAAGTTTCAAATGTATATTTTAGGTCTTCCTCATCTATATTTAATTTATTGCTCGTCATTGTTAAAACGATTGAGATGCCAATCAAAGCGCACAGCAGCCAATCGAAGGCTTTAGATTAGTCACGCTTGTTAAGTTCACGTGCTCGTGACTGAATTCACCGCGTTCACGAAGTCTCTTGTCTTAAACAACAAATAGTGTTTTAGCGACGTAAGTATTACATTTCGCTGCTTCAGTAATTGTAAGTGGAGTTTTTGCATTTCTTCTGCTAGCTAGATTAAGGTCATGGACCGACATTATGTCTGTGTAGTCAGCTAATAACGTTTTGTTTCTCCAAGCGCTTGTATGTGTAAGTTAATGTTATTCTGTTACTTGCGATTAATATATCAAGAGGAATAATCGAAAATGATTTCTGTCATAAATAAGTTGTCACCCTGACCGTGTACTAAATATTTTGTTTTCTTTGTAGCATTTTAACCTTTTTTGTCTTTGCTGAATTGCCCATAAACAAGACCTCTGTAACTTATGTCTTCAGATAAATGATGAATTGCATCGGATCACAACCCTTCCTTTACACTCCAAAATTAATGTCCAAACTGGATCTGTTCTCTGATGATCTGCTAAAAGTGTTTACCAAAAAGGGTGGAGTGTTTAGAAAAAAGATTCAAGATGTGATGCTGCCAATGTCTCAGGTAGTATTTTTTTTTTTTCAGTTTTTTATATATTGCTTTTTAATACAAGCTATTGATATAGTGCTCTGTAATGCATAATGCCTCAGAGATGTGTATTGGAGGGTGTCATGTATGAATATCAGAAACTTGAAAAAATGTTTTGTCTGTTTTCTTACAATGCCACCATGGAGACCAAGCAAGAGTGCATTCTCAAGGGGCTATGCATCTACCTGAATGAAGATGATGATGGAGTATTTGGTGAGTTCTTTTTCGTTACAAACAGTTATCACAAGTAATAACAAACTTGACCTTGCAAAAGACGTGACATGAACTGCGCCTAAAAATTTTTCAATTTAAAAGCAGAGACACTTTCTTCTATATATATATATATATATATACATTTGTATGTTTAAATATCAAAAGACATTCCCCATCAAAACTGCTGATGGGTAAAGAGTTAATGTACATTTTTTTAATTTTAAAATATTGAGTAAATTGTAAAGCTCAGATATGAATTAAATGACTGATGTTAACTTCTCTTTAAACCTTTGTACTCCACACAGCCACTGGTTTAGGTTTACGTGATATCATCCTGTTTGATAAGCACAGTTCTTGATAGTCAATTCGATTCACCTTTATTTATATAGCACTTTACACAATACACATTGTCAAAGCAGCATAATTAAACAGGAAAATAGTTTGTCGGTAATGCAAGAGGACAATAACAAACAGACAGTTTTTGTTTTGTTTTTTAAGAAAAAGTCAGTTCATTGATTATTCAGTGACTTCATCATCCAGTTCAACTCTCTTCCAATAGTGTCTATGCAATCAGTCAAGCATCCCCATTCGCCAAAGGTGGCAGTGGCAAGGAACCAAAACTTAAAGGGATGGTTCACTTTCAAATTAAATTTTGGTATGTTTTAGCTTACCTCAAGGACTTCCAAGATGTAGGTGTCTTTGTTTCCGCAGTATTTCCCATTTTTATATTTTTAGGTCAAACTGTTCTTGTCTGTGACCAATATAATGGAGGTCTATGGTCACCACCTCAAAGAGCATGCACAGAGGAGTCCAAATTAAACAATTCCCCACCGTAAGTACACATTGAAGACCTAAGACACGAAACGAGCGGTGTAAGAAAACAAACAGTATTTATATCGTTTTTAATTTTGTACACAACCATGTCCAACTGATGTGAGGGCGCGAGTACTTCCTGTTGTGTGACGTGTGCACGCTCTGGCTTAGTCTGCGCAAGCACGGAAAGCACACTCATTGTTTACACTTACTGTCTATGGTTTACACAGAGATTTCCTTACACTGTGAAGATTTAAACATATTTATACGTACAGGAAATTGCAATGGAAGATGATTTCAATACATCAACAGACAACGTTGAATTTGTCACAGCCATATTTGAACCAGAATACACAGATAAAGTACTCAGGACCGATCATGGAAGCATCCGCTACGGCAGCATGTCTTCAAGCCTCAGAGACTGAGATCTCTTAAAAATTGGTGGTGTTTTAGTAGCAAGTGTTGTGAGATGCAGACAGAAGTAGTCAAGGACATTGACAGTATTGCATCACACACCTGCCTGACTGATGATCCTTGGTTTTCTCCGCTGAGCCGCATCGTTTTGCACATTGTGTTTAGTATGCCACGTATAAACTGGAGGCGACGTCCAGTGCCAGAGGGACCCAATGGCACACTGTCAATAGAGTGAGTAATGTGTTGTTTATAATAATTGCAACAATTATAGGGTGCATAATAAACAAATTAATAATTACAGTTACTGCATTATATTTCAGACAATACAGATTGGTGGTGTATTGTGTGGTAAACCGTAAACAATAAGTGATGTACACGCGCGAGAGATTGCTTCCGGCGCTTTCCGCATTTGCGCAGACTAAGCCAGAGCGTGCACACGTCACGTCAGGAAGCACTCGTGCACTCAGATCAGTTGGACGTGGTTGTGTACAGGAGACAAAACCAAAATAAATAGTTCATTTTCTTACACAAACCGTTTGTTTCATGTCTTAGGTCATCAATGTGTACTTACGGTGGGGAATTGTTTAATTTGGACTTCTCTGTGCATGCTCTTTGAGGTGGTGACCATAGACATCCATTATATTAGTCACAGACAAGAACAGTTTGACCTACAAATATAAAAATGTAAACTACTATGGAAACAAAAAACACCTACATCTTGGATGCCCTTGAGGTAAGCTAAAACATACCTAAATTTAATTTGAAAGTGAACTATCCCTTTAATTAGTGACAGAAATGGAAAATAAACTTTACTTAATCTGGGTGCCAGTTCTCCTCTGGCCTGATGAAAACAGCAGTTTAATTCCAGGCTTCACGGGGAAGTCGTGGCCTAATGGTTAGAGAGTCGTACTTGCAATCTAAGCATTGTGAGTTCGAGTCTCGGGCCGGCAGGAATTGTGGGTGGGGGGAGTGCATGTACAGTTCTCTCTCCACCTTCAATAACACGACTGAGCTGCCCTTGAGCAAGGCATCGAACCCCCAACTGCTCCCCGGGCGCCGCAGCATAAATGATGAACACTGCTCCGGGTGTGTGCTCACAGTGTGTGTGTGTGTGTGTGTGTGTGTGTGTTCACTGCTGTCTGTGTGCACCTTGGATGGGTTAAAAGCAGAGCGCGAATTCTGAGTATGGGTCACCATACTTGGCCGTATGTCACGTCACACTGTATATGTATATACATATACCTTTTAATATACATTCCGTTTGTTCAGTAATTAATATATTTTACAAGGCGCTCGTTTAGGTTAATGGCATTGCATCCATGTATGTTGGTTTGAAGATAAAGTGACTAATGATTTTATAGATGAAATTAAAGTACACAAACCTATATTTTGGCAAAGATTTGCACCAATTTGGTGGTGACAAGGACTGCGCTGTTCTTAAGAAAATTGAAAAAAAAAGCTTGTACTCAGTAACTCAACCATTTTCAGAGAATGAGGGAAGGGTGTGCTGTCAGCAGTTATTTTAATTGTGCCCAGTTTTGGTTAAAGATAAGTAATATTGATTTGAAATAAGTATCGGTAGCATTTTATAATAATGGTCCATTAGTTAACTGCATTAGTTAACATGATCTAAGCAAGAACAATCATTCTACAGCATTTATGAATCTTAGTTCATGTTAATTTCAACATTTACTAATGCATTATTCAAATCAAAAGTTGTGCTTGTTAACATTAGTTAATACACTGTGAATTAGCATGAACTAACAATGAATAACTGTATTTTCATTAAGATTAACAAAGATGAATAAATACAGTAATGTATTGTTCATTGTTTGTTCATGTTACTTAATGAATTAACTAACATTAACTAATGGACATCATTCTAAAGTGTTACCGAAGTATCAATGGCTCTTGAGAATATCTGGTATTTTATAAATGTAATTTGTTAATGTCATATAAATTAATAAAAAATTTTGAACAGTCACTGAGTGATAGAGATTTTAAGGAAGCATAGTTATTCATTGTTGTGATATTGACAAAGGCACAGTCTAACAAAGGTGTTGAGTTGGGTTGTGATCTGGTGACCGAACACCATAGCATTGTTTTAAGATGGCTCGTGACTGTATGAATGTGCTGTGGAAGTAGAGTTGTTCACTAAAAATAGCTTTTTTTTTTTTCAAAGGATGATGACCCTGCAAGAACCGAAGCGGACATAAAGAAGACCTTTTAGGGATTCTGTGATGTAAAGCATGAATTTGCTGATGCCACAGAAGACCCCGAAGATATCTGCATTGTGCTGGAAGATGTGGAGGTGCTTTCTGGTTTAGGTAATGTAGCATTGGCTACAGCCATGCTACTTGGACTAATATACTCTTTAAATCTTACTCATCCACAGGAGATCCATTACACTTTTAAGGTGCTCCAAAAATGATTCTCGAGCTGAATTTGTGTAAATTGTCTGCCAAAGCACAGGCGCAGAAAACAAAACGTTTCGCTTAGGTGTGCGGTGTTTGAGGATCCCTTTGTGAATGCTGTGTTTTATTTCCTTGTATGCTCATGTGATTTTGTTGTATCTGAATTTTTGCACGATGAGCAGAGGTGATTATGTCTCTCAATCACATTTAATATCATGTTTAAGAAAACAAAATAAAATAACATTGTTATATTCTTATATGCTCATGTTTTATTTGCATTGTCATTTTTTTACTTAATGAGCATGTTTAATTGACATATTTGCAGTTTTAAGCAAGAAGACACTCAAGGTTAAATGTGCTCATGTTTTAAATACAGATTTTTACTAAATGGATTGACTTTTATCATATTGACTTTCTTCACAGTAGACTATAGGTATACAGTAAAAAGGTTTTAATGTAATAGAACACAATTATTTCACTTTCATTTGGAAGTAACTGTAGAGTCAAGTTAGATAAGTGTACTGATTTAAATTGTTTCTAGTATGCAGTACAAAATGTTTGTAGTTGACATTGCATTGTTAGATATAGTAGACATGACCAAATTGAATGTAGTTAACATGGCATTATTTTATATAGTATGCATGACAAAATTCAGAGTAGTTAACCTGACACAACTTTCTCTATTAGGCATGGCTAAACTTTATCTAGTAGAATGGACCAATTTTCTTCTTGTTGTCTTGACTAAAATAATTCAAGTTTACACAACAAGATTACAACAAATCATTTCAAACTAATTCGATATTGTTTGGAAAATGTAATTCAATTTCGTGGAAAAGTTTACTCAAATTTTTTTAAGTTCATTCAACAACTTTTTTTTTTGAGTGTAGCCTGCACAGGGGGCGAGAGCGTAAGCCTCCCTGATGATTCAGGTATGACACAACCGCTGTGTTGTCTGATCTGAGCAGTACATGACGGCCGATCAGCAGACTCGAGAAATACTGGAGAGCCAGAAAAACCAGCAGTAATTCCAATCTGTTTATGTGCCAACTAGGTTGCGCCGCTGTCCACACTCTGTGAGCTGGACGCCCTTGACAAACAGCTCCCCAATCGGACAAAGACGCATCCATCGTGACAGTCTCTTGGGAAGCACAGATCCCCAGCCGAACCCCGGCTAGGAGAAATTTGGTTGACATCCATAGTTTTAACGACATCACACACCTCCGTGTCACTAAGATCGTTCGATGCGGAAGACAACGGGGTGAAATATTTTGTCTTTTCATCCACCACTGAAAAGGGCGCATGTGAAGTAATCCCAGACGAATTACAGGAACAGTCACTGCCATTAGACCTAAAAGTCTGAGGCACAAACTCACTGTCACTGTGCGACTCGCTTTGAAGCGCCACACGCATGACGCAATCGACTGAGCACACGGGAGAGAAAGCTTTGCTGTCATCGAGCGAGAGTCCAAGTCTATTCCCAGAAAGGTTATCCATTGAGAGGGGATTAAAACCCTTTTCTGGAAATTCGTGCATAAGCCCAGGCTGTTTAAATGATTCAGCTCAAGATCCCGATGAGAGTGTGCTTGAGTCTGCGATTGCGCTAACACCAGCCAATCATCTAAGTAGTTCAAAACACGGACACCCTGAAGCCACAACGGGGCCAGAGCTGGGTCCATGCATTTTGAGAAAGTACGGGGAGCCAGAGCTAAGCCAAAGGGAAGAATGTGGTACTGATACGCTTTGCCCTCTAAAGCAAATCTGAGGAACTTCCTGTGTCTCTTGATGATCTGAATATGAAAGTATGCATCCTTCAGATCGATCGTGACAAACCAGTAATTTGGTTGAATCTGAGACAAAATAGACTTTACCGTCAACATCTTGAATTTGCTCTGCCTGAGTGCAATATTCAGATGGCGTAAATCCAGAATGGGTCGTAATCCGCCGTTTTTTTTTGGTACCACAAAATAGTGGCTGTAAAACCCTGACTCCATCTGAGAGGTACTTCTTCTATAGCCCCTTTGTTCAGCAGAGCCGACATCTCCCTTCGCAGCACCGCTATGTCCATCAGTTTCACCACCGTGGAAAGAATTCCGCGGAAAAGAGACAGGCCTCTCCGAAACTGAATGGTATATCCGAGACAAATTGTGCGTAACACCCATTGAGAAATGCCGGGCAAGCGTTCCCACACGGCCCGAAACAATATTAGCGGCCTCAAAATGTCCGTTTCCTGCAACGCTGTCACACACGTTAAAACTTCCGGGCATGAAAAGCTTGTGGCGTTCGTGCACAGGGGGAGTGTATGCATAAGAGTCATTGCATCTCGTTGTGCATAATCCTGAAACGTGTCCACAGCAGGAATTAGGCCAACAGATTGAATATCGGGCTCTGCCGCGAAAAAGCGGCGGCTGTGCGAGCCATCATAAACGGGCTGTCTGTGCAGGACCCTTGAATCGCCCCTCGAATTATGAAAGCTGGATTGTGCAGAGTGTCTGAGGGAGTGTTTGGTGTTACAGCTCGATCCAATGCTGTTCGAGGCGCTGTTTGTGGCGAGACAGTCAGAGTTTGAGCATGGGGACTGCAATGAGAGTGTTGGATGCGCGAAAGCGTTCCAACAGCGCTCCCTACGGAGGGCACAGTCCCTGGCAATCAGCGAAAAGATCAGGAGCTGCTATTTGGTGCCCGAGAACGAGAGGCATTAGCCGAGATGATTTTTAGGGCACAGAAGATTCGATTCGCTTTCCTGAAGGAATGAAATCTGAGTGAAATGGCGCGGCACCAGGTATATATGCGTACGCATGCGTGGGGGCGGTGCCAAGCGCTATTTGGCCAATAAGATTGGCAGGATGGCATAGGGCATCAGACATTCGTCACAACGAAGGTGGTCCCATACGAGGTGACGTCACCGCAGCATCGCAGTGACCTATGAAAGGGAACTGAACTTAACTTTTCAGAAACTATCAAACATATGCCATTACAAAAGAAAAAAAAAAAAACAATGAAAATGAAAAAAATTAACTCAATCGCATAAATGTAACATTCTCTTCAAATATGCTTCATTCTTTGTTAATGTTTTTTAAAGATTTTGTTTTCGCTGATCGTGGATTCTGAATGCATTGCCACAGACTTCGCTTTTGCTTCGCAGTTTTTCTTTTGGAGTTTTGACACAAACTTCTCGTGGGGGCGGGGTTAACAGTGATCTACTCTGATTGGATAGTGAGCTTTTGATGGACAGGTGCTCTGCTCTCTGACCGGGACGTCACAATGGCGCGTGTCGCGCATATTGAAAGCTCTCGTGGTGATTCAATCTGGTCTCTACCGCAAAAATTATTTTTTACAGACAAAGTGAAAGAAATTTATTTTAAGCTCATATACAGGTTCTACCCTGTAAAGAAGTTTATACAAAGATTTAAATCTGACATTGATCTTACACGCTCTTTTTGTTCCAGTTCTGAAGAGACTGTACACTTTTTTGGTCATGTCACTACACTCAGAATTTTTGGGATGACATTGGTGTGTTCAAGTGTAGGACTTTGCCAGACTTCTCAGTACATATGAAAAACATTATATTTGGGTATTATGACCCCACAAATGAAAATATCAGTTTTGTTATTAATTTAAATTTTTCCTAAACAAATTTCACATTCACAAATGCAAATTCTCCAACTGTAAACCTGTCTTCTCTATTTTTCTAAAAGAAATGGAAAACTATTTGAATGTAATCTCAGTATCTCAGTAGCCTAATCTCATTAGAAAGGACTGTTAGAATTTGCTCGGCCTTTGATCATGTGTGATTTTGTTTTCGATTTTGGCCCTCTTTTCTTTAGTTCTATTCTATCCTTTATTGTATTTTTTTTGTTTGTTTTTTTTTTTTTTTTGTGGTTAATATTATGTGATGTATGTTTATACTTTTGTATGTTTTTGTAAAAAAGAAAAAAAGTTCTCGCGGTGATTTGTATGCAATAGGTCGTGCCTTGTATTACTAAATATGTAAATAGTATTTGACCTTCGATCATCTCAGTCTGTAAAGATGACCTCTCAGGAGACACGGAGCGGCATCATCTTCCTCCTCTGCTTGTCCTTCAAGGCAGCTTTAAGTAAGCTTGTGTTACTGAAGTAACCAATAACATCAATACAAGTTTTTCATGTTACCTTGTGCAACAGTTGTTGCGGGTAATTATTGACGGAGAGCACCTGTCATTATCTGGCTCGGCTCAGTGTTCATCTTCAGTTCTCTCTTCACAGCAGTTCAGTCAGTGTACTGTTTGAGTACATGAATTACTCCGGGATATTGGTTTGTTTGAACTCAGAGGGAGTGTCAGCCACATTAAAAAAGTTAACAGCTTAAGTCATTTGTGGATTAATGCGTATTGGAGATGCGAACCGTTTAAAACGATTCAGTTCGATTTGGTGATCTGGTTCAAAAAGATCCGGTTACATCGAATGATTTGTTCGCGAACCGGATATCACAAACTGCTTTGTTTTGAACAACAGAAACGGAAGAGAAGACAATGCTGAATAAAGTCGTAGTTTTTGCTATTTTTGGACCAAAATGTATTTTCAATGCTTCGAAAAATTCTAACTGACCCTCTGATGTCACATGGACTACTTTGATGATGTTTTTCTTACCTTTCTGCACATGGACAGTATACCGTACACACAGCTTCAATGGAGGGACTTAGAGCGACTAAAGACTAAAGACTAAATCTAAAAAATCTTAAACTGTGTTCCAAAAATAAACAAAGGTCTTATGGGTTTGGAACAACATGAGGGTAAGTTATTAATGACATAACTTTGCAAATTGGGCAAACTAACCCTTTAAGTGCAACGCAAGAAGATATTGCTGCAGTGACGACAGATAGCCACAAGGCGGCAACGTTGCAAAGTTTTGGACAATTTGGTTGGCAATAAGAGTTGCTACCTTGGATTCACAGGTCAGACTGTATATTTTCACCTTGAAATATAATTTTTTGGTTGATGATTGCTTTAACATTTATGCTAGTTAGAATTGTATTCAAATGGTTTAAACAAATATTTGCATTTGATAATTTGCTGAGTTGGTAAAATTGTGTAACTTGTTTTATAATTGCAATTTCCAGTGTTTTATTACAGCTTGCTATCAGTGTTTAAAGCTGAAAAATAGTGTAGTTTAAAGTAAGTTACCAACATGGATCAAAATAGATCAGACCAAGTGTTTTAGACCAAGTGATTCAAGCTCTTGAAGATGAAAAGGCACAATTAGAGGGGAAACTAGAAACTGAAATTGATGTCTCAGACAGACAAAGTTATGAGAAACGCTTAGCTGAAATTAATGCAGACCTGGAAGTTAATAAAGCAAGATTCCAGGAATCATCCGTACAGGTTGAGCAAGAAGCTAGGCGATTAGATTGAGAAAGTCGCCCAACAGAAAAAATGCTTGAGTTGAGACATGACGAGTTAGCAAAAAGAGAACAGAAGTTTGTGTTCACATACTTAAACTTTAAAGCTGAAGCTCAGTTTATCAGATCTAAACTGAAAGAAGAGTGCTCTAAAACTGAGATAGATGATATGATGGTGACTGCATGAAAATGTGTATCAGAGCTAAAACAAATATATGAGAGTATTCGTGCATTGAACATCCGATCTCAAGATACAAGAAGGAGAATGGATAGCTGCACTTCAGTTACTAAACGTGCTGAACTGAAATGGAAGCTGAATACATTTTGTATGCAGAAGAGGAATGAAGATTGAATGCTGAAATAGGAGATACTAAAGAAAGAATCATTCTGCCTCCATGTCAGCATCCTCTTCAACACAATAACCCTTCGGGCAACAAGGTTTTTCAAGAAACTTTGGCTCAGACATGCTCTGAAAATGAGCTAGAGAAGAAAGTAGATGAAGTCCTATTAGTGAAAGCACCGAAAAGAATCCCTGACAATGACCAAACTTCCAGCTCCAGAGCCATTTTATGTTGGGGACCCACTCCAGTTCACTGAATGGTGCACTTGCTTTAAAGCTTTGATTGAAATAAACTGTACAACTCAAGATCATTGACTGTTCTATCTGAAACGGTACATAAGTGGAGATGCGCTTAGTTTACAAGAGGGAACATTTTATAGGAGTGATGAGGATGCATACACGCAAGCTTGGTATACCCTGAATAAGCGCTATGGACACCCCTTTGTAGTTCAAAGAGCATTTAGGGCAAAGCTGAGTAACTGGCCAAAAATCGGACCTAAAGAATCACTGAAATTAAGGGAGTTTAGTGATTTCCTAGTCTCCTGCACAAATGCAATGCCTCATGTACATGGTTAGGGTGGTTTGGACGATTGTGAAGAAAATCAGAAATTGCTGCAGAAACTTCCTGACTGGGTAACAACTCGCTGGAATAGGTATGTCACTAAAGCACTAGATGAAGAGAAGTCATACCCCAGTTTCACTGAGTGTTCAGACTTTGTGGCAGAGGAGGCACGTATTGCATGTAATCCTGTTTCTTCTCTACATGCTTTAAAACATGCAGATGAAAAGCCAGGGAAGGAGCAGAAATGTTTCAAAGCCAGCGCTCTGGTGCAAAATGTCAAACCCTTTGCAAAGAGCTTGAGCACACTCGAAAGAGGGGAAGGCTCAAAACCCAGCCTTTCTGCTTCTCAGGATAAGAAACAAATAGAATGTGTCTGTTGTCAGCAAAATCACTTTATATTCAAATGTGAAAGGTTTGCGGCAATGCCTCTTGAAGAGAAGAAAAGGTTTGTCATCAACAACAAGATGTGCTTTGGTTGTCTCAGAGTAGGTCATATCTCCAAAAATTGTAGATAGCGAGCTACTTGCAACATCTGCAGGCAGTCACCCCTCTCTACTTCATGAAGAACATTTTCAAGGCGGAAAGCTAGAAGCTTCACCTGATGTAAGGGCTTCCACTAGTTTATGCAGTGTGGGAATGGACAACTGTGATCGTACTGCAATGATTGTTGACGTGAATACACGTGAATACAAGCTGTGTAGATCAGTTAAAGAACAACGTATGGCTGACCTTCCAGCTGACAGAGTGGAATCCTCACCCCCATTCTTGTATTCTGGTATTGACTGTTTCGACCCCTTCTACACAAAACAAGGTCGGAAGGAATTCAAAAGGTATGGTCTGTGTTTACCTGCTTGAGCTCCAGAGCTATTTAGAAATGTTAGAGGATCTCACAAGCGATGCATTTCTGAATGCTTTAAGATGTTTCATAGCAATCAGAGGAGCCGCGCGACAGATCAGATGAGACCAGGGCACAAATTTTGTGGGGGCAAAAACATAAGCTGGAGAAAGGTTTTAAGGATTTAGACCAAGAACAGCATTTATTCAAAATATAAATGTTTTCTATATTTCCATTTGATTAATGCTACAAAATTGCAAAATGCATTCAGAAACAGACAAATTTTATTTATTGTCACAATGAGAAGCAAGTACATTACAGCTTAACTAAACTTAACTTAACAAATATGTATTATTGCTTTAAGCTTTTTGCAGACAACAACAATTTACACACACGTACAGTAAAATGCTAAACACAATATTGATCTCAGTGTAAACCTTGTGTTTTTTGCAGTCTAAAAGTACTTACACAATGCCACTAATATATTGACAGATAGATAAAATATATAATTTTAACAGAATTAGTATTCCTGGAAAAATTTACTATTGGCTTGTTTCAACTTCACTTGTTCATATTTTGTTCAGGTATTTAGTGGTTTCCACCTGTGATTAAGAGAAAAAACTATGAGATTAATCATGTGTTAAGTGTGTGTGTGTGTGTGTGTGTGTGTGCGCGTGCATGTGTGTGCGTGTGTGTGAGAGAGAGAGTGTGTGTGTGTGTGAGAGAGAGAGAGAGAGAGAGTGTGTGTGTGTGTGTGTGTGTGTGTGTGTGTGCGTGTGTAACATCCTCTTATTATCAACTTCAGCAAACCTGTAACATCTCACCTACTTGTGCACAGAGCTGTAGGTCACCTCGTCCTCCACAGATACTGGACTGCTCTGGATATACAAAAGATGATTATGAACAACACTGACCATTACATTACAGTACAAATGAATCAGATACAGTATGCTCTGACTTACTGCTTTAGTTTTAGTTTGAACTATCACAGAGGTGTAAGTCACATCATTCTCTGCAAGCACTGAAGAAGAACCGTTTCCCTGGGAATAAACACATCTGAGTCTCTCAGTTATGAGTTTTAACTCAAATTGGTTGTTAACTCACACTTACTGTGTCACTGGCTCTAACTCTGTTCACCTCTGTGATGTATTCATTTCTGTCTGAAAGGAAGAGAACAAATAATATCATCAGTCATTTAGTGGAACAGTTCATCAACAAAAGCTTTTAAATATACGAGCAAAACTTCTGAGTGCATGAACTGATCAAACACTGAATGATTCATGGACCTGTCATATAATAAGAAAAGACATTAATACTGACTGTGTTTCTTTCTCAGTTTTACAGCTGACACGAAAATCACAATCACCATCAGCAGCACAACCGCTGGAATCCACAGCTCCAGATACAAATAATTCCTGTGATAATCAACAGCACAAAATAATTAGAGTATAGCCTGATCATAACAGAAATGTTCTTGTTATATATGAGTTGTTCAAACACCTTTAAAGTGGTGTTTTACTTTTAAACCATTTCACACCCACCACAGAAAGACATTGCATTTCCGCAAAAACTACATACATGCAAAAGAAGAAGTTGAGCTCACGGATATAACCTTTTAAAATGCTAGGCAATGGCATCACAAACTTTCAAGGTTACAGAGACTAACTAAAACAAGTATAGCAATGCACAGTGAAACATTTACAAGATTAAAAAGTCATTACTTTTACAAATAATTGCAACAGCATTTTGAAGCCATGAATATGTTGCTGACTTTTTTTATTTAGTCTATTTTCTATTTTGACATAATTTTTTTGTCCTGCCCATTACTATGTTTATCGATATGCTAACCAATGCAATTCCGAGACAAAAAAAAACTATTGTTCTTCCACCGTTGCTTTAGAATTTGGATATACCTCAATATTGAAGTCTGCATAATTGATACATGAAACTGCTTTGAAACATTCTCTGTTTAAAGTGCTATTTAAATGCCTCTTATTGGCTACATTGCTCAATGCTGCAAAACCTTGTGGTAAAAATTATTTTTGGTGTTTCAATCTGTTTAAGCAAGGAACATTTTATTTCAGTACTCATTCTGCTGCTCTTCACTGCTCACTGTTTGATCAGTGTTAACTGAAACTGGTGTTGTAGATGAGAGAGCAGTTGCATCTCTGCTTAGAAACAACAAGAGAAAAATGAACAAAAATAAATCTGACTAAAAGACCAAAAATAAGCAATAACACCAGATACAAAAATAGATTACATATTAATCTATTGAACATATACATCAAGTCCATGATAGAAAACATTAATCTTGATTAATATTTTAATACACTACCAACCCGTTTCTCTCAGATACTTCTGTGGTCACAGATTCTGTCAAAAAAAAAAAAAACGATTAAGGGATTTCTTTTTTAATAATTGTGTCATAACCTCCAGTAAGATCTATATTACCTGATTTTGGTTCATTGACCGTGAGAAAAGGAACCTGTGAATTTTCTAGAGACACAGGAAAAGATGAAACAATATTTTAATTTGTTTTGAGACAGCAAGCAGTTTCAGCCCAGAACCGGCCCACATCTGGCCCACGTAAAATCCATGCGGGCCAAATGTGACCCAGATCTGGGCCGAAAATGCTTGCTGTCTGGGATTTTTCTTTATATCAAGAAATGCTGTGTGGATCTGATTAGTTTTTACCAGAGACATTAAGTTGAACAGGAGCCTGCAGATCTCCAGCAGAACAGTAGTACCAGTCAGAATCAGTGAGTCTCAGTCCAGTCATCAGCACAGTGAAGGATCCTCTCCCATCATCACTGATCTGGACTGATGAATTCTGGGATGTGTTAGTCCTCCCCACTGTGTAACAGCTCTGATCTTTATATCTGCACCACTGTTTGAGTTTATTCTTATATCCAGAACTGTAGAAACACTGAACACTGATATCACCACCTTCTTGTCCAGATACACTGCTGTTCACCACAGACACATCAGGAGCTGAACACACACACACACACACATTTAGGATTGTGATTTCTGAGGAATTAGTCAAATTTTTCAACTGAATGTGAAACACGTCTCATACCTGATTGAACTGTCAGATAGAGCTGCTCACTCTCATCTCGTTCAAATATTCCTTCAATCTCCACAACACACCAATAAGCTCCAGTGTCTTCATTCTGCAGGTTTCTCATAGTCACAGTAAAGAAACTCTGATCTGGATGATCAATTACTGACACTCTTCCTTTGGTTTCATTAGCATATGCCAGAATACTGCAGTAATTGTAAGCTGACTTGGCATGAAAGCACCAGTATTTTTTGTGATCGGTGTATTTTCTGTCATAATGACATGGAATAATGAGCGATCCTCCAGTCTGAACTGTTAACCGTCTGCTTACTGAACCTGCTCTGCCTTCAGGAGCTGGATAAATAATCATTAAAATAATAAATAATAATAAATTTTCTTTTAATATTTAAGTCCATAACTTATACGATTGTTGCAAATCATGTATTTGGACTTTTTAAAAATAAAGATTTTAGATTAAAATTTATATGAATGTGTAAGGTCAAATATATAATTAATGTCATGTGACTGGTCACTATTTCTTTCAAGTTTTTAGACTTTTAAAAACTTTTCTACCTTGACTAGGTTTATCTTAACCCTTGTGTGCTTGTGCTAAAAAACCTTTACCTAACTTGATGAAAAAAAAAACTTTAAAATACTACGTATATATAGCTATATTATCACCAAATATTCCAGTGACATGACAAATGTATTTCTCTATTAATACATGTAATTATAAAATAATGATAAAAACACTGTTTAAAAGTTTTAGAGTCTAGCATATCATACATCAGAACATGTCGACTAATCGTGTGAATAAACTACAAATATAGAACACTTGCCTGTTATGAGCCAAAGGAAAAACACAATGAACTTCAAACTGTCAGTCCTTCTGTTAAAACATTGCAATGTTTCTTCTCCCTGCATCTTCATCATGTACATGATGCTAAAGAAACAGCTACTCATTCGAGGAGAAGTAAATGACCTTAAGTTCTCATGATCTCAGTCTCACTTCCTGCTTCCGCGGTCTTCATTTGCATATGTCACAAAAACTTAATTTACAATAAAATGTCATAATGTTTGATTGCAAATGTTGCAAAAAACACAAATTACAATTGCATCACTTGGTCAAGAAATGTAAGATTATTCTGATAAAAATTGTTTATTTTAGCTCTGCAGTCGATATTCAAGTGTTTTCCTCTGTGGTTTTTGGGTATTAACACTATTTAATTCTCTAGTTCCCATTTTACAATTATAGAACTACTGAAGTAGGTCACTGCTGAAGTGAGTTTCTTACATTTATTTATATGCAGTACGTGATAAATACCTTCAGATTTTAATAGGACTTGAAACCGGATGTGAATGAAGCACTATTTCTGTACAGAGATTAATACTGGACAAAAGCTTTTCAACATTTATATGCTGATAAAACAGAACAAGAGATAAAATAGATGGGAAACAGTGAGATATGGGTTATCAGGGCTTCTGTATGTTTTAGTAAAGATTCACACTTCTTTCACAAACTTGCTGCACTGTTAGTTGAGAATAATTGCTGATGGTAAAAAATCTTCACACTGCACAAGTCACTCATAAGGATTTGCTTTCTTACAGACAGATAAACGTGTTAGTAATGAACTAGCTTTACTTCGTTACTGTACTTGAGCACAATTTTTCGAGTAGTGTAGGTCTACTTTACTGGAGTCATTTTATTTTGAGTAATTTTTACTTTTAACTTCACTAAATTGCAAAGTATAAGATCGTAGTTTTTAATTTACTACATTTCATAAATCATATCATAACATCGTCCACTACATTTCATAAATATATCGCTACATCGTCCATATAATATATCACATGCTCCGACACGCAGAAGTGGTCTCTGATTCATGAATGAACCGAGTCTTTTTAATTGGATCGCAAATCACACCAAACGATTCGTTTATGAATTAGAATGATCCGATTTCAGCTTTCTTTTACTATCTTATGCCCCTTTCACACTGCACGTCGGACCCGTCATATTGCCGGAACATTGACGGGTCGCCTTCTGTGTGAAAGCAACCACGTCCCGGGATTGATTCCCACATTGAACTTAGTAAAGCCCCTTTCACACTGCCATTCCGGCAAATACATGGGTAAAGTGTTCCTGCAATTGTTCCCGGGTCGCTAGATTTTGCACTTTCACACTGCCAGTGATTACCCAGGATATGTGCGTGCTTTCACACACAACCCGTAAAGATCCCGTAACGACACGTGACATCAGCGAGTGACTTGTATTGTACGAGTCGAAAATGCTAGGCACGTTATACTTTCACTGAAGCAAGTAAACGATCTCTGCGTCAGCACGGAAAGTGAGGAACTAACTGATCTCTGCTTCATTACAGTTTGCAAATGTGTTTTTTTTCATGAACGTTGATCTTCCTTCAAAACAGGTGATAAAAGAGTCGCGCAATAACGCGCGTCATCACTTCGACACGGCATTAGATCTGACTTTTGTTCACACAGCGCTCATCCCGGGTCGAACCCCAAATGTTACCAGGTCCCCCACCCGGGTTTAATGCGGGAATCAATCCCCGGACGTGGTTGCTTTCACACAGAAGGCGACCCGGCATTGTTCCAGCAATATTGCGGGTCCGACGTGCATTGTGAAAGGGGCTTAACATTGCCAGATTCAACCCTGGACGAGTGATGTGCGAACAAAAGCCAGATCTAATTCAGTGTCGAAGTGATTTTATCGACTGTTTTGAAGGAAGATCAACGTTTGCGATGAAAAAATATGTGCAAACTGTAATGAAGCAGAGATCAGTTAGTTCCTCACTTTCCGCACTGATGCCGAGATCGTTTGCTTGCTTCAGTGAAAGTATAACGTGCCTAATGTTTTCGGCTCGTACATTACACGTCACGCCCTGATGTCACGTGTCGTTACGGGATCTTTACGGGTTGTGTGTGAAAGCACGGAATATCCCGGGTCATCACTGGCAGTGTGAAAGTGCAAAATCTAGCGACCCTGGAAAAATTGCCGGAACAATTTACCCCTGTATTTGCCGGAATAGCAGTGTGAAAGGGGCTTATGGATTGCAGCTGTCCCAGAGTCGACAACTCACTGATTCAAACGAACCGTCTAGTGCGAGTCGTTAGTGAAATGAATTCACAAGTTAGAACTGGGAGATCTTGTGAGCGAGCGCGTCTGATGCAGTTAAATGTTATTAATGTTGAAATTTACAATCAATTATTATAACTGAAAATCATATTAAGGTCAAAACTGTCAATTGTTTGTGAACTAAATCTGCTGTAAAGAGTGATCTGTATAAACCCACTGAAATGCTTGAATGCTGACACATCAATTAGTATCTCTGTTTTAGGTATATATATATATGTATATATAAAAAAAAAAAATATATATATATATATATATATATATATATATATATATATATATATATATATATATATAATTCCATAAAAAACCCGACCCATTACAATACTTCTGAACGTTCAAATTCCCCGCTACCGTAAAGTTAACAGTTTTATTAAAATGCTAGGCTACGCATTCCCTATGTGACGTCTATTCTTATATTGTTTATCAACAGTAGCTATACATTTTTATATTGATTGGATTAACTAGCCAAGTAGACAGATATGAATGTTTATTCATAACCATACTGGAAATAAGTAAATATTGTTAGCTGATGCTAACAGTCTAACTAACAAGCTTGCTGGTGCTAAGTGGAGGTAATTTTTTTTTCCCAAATATTTTTATTCAACCCATCTAGATAAATTACATCTGGGGGGAAAAGAAAGGGTGTGATGTTTAGAAGATGGTAACTAATTATCTTAAATTATATTAAATATAAATTATATTTTCCTCAAAATGTTCTTCCTAACTTCAGACCTTATTCTCATGTCATATACAACTGTGATGTTCTGCTGTGAACATTACTCTCATCAACGTAGTCCATATCAACAACAAAAATATGTATTGGGAAAATCATAGGTATTTTGAGCAGTAGGATTATAAAAAATATGTGCTAATATAAAATTGAATTAAGTAGCCTATATAAAATTGCAAAATCTATCTTTCGGTACTTTTTTACTTAAGTCCATAGAAATAGTACTTTTGTACTTTCACTTGAGTAAAATTGAAAAAGGAGTACTTTTACTTTTACTGGAGTAATATTTTATTATATATGTAGTTTAACTCAAGTACTTGATTTGTGTACTTCGTCCACCACTGGAAATACAAGACAAGAAAAAAAATGCATTACAATGAAAGATGATCTTCCTGTTAAATATGAAGGAATGTCAAATATTAGACCAGTCTTCAGTTTCTCCAGTCTGCAGGACTCTCATAGACTTCATAAAGAGACTTGAAGAGTCAAAGTGTCCATCAGATCACTTTATGATCTTCTTCATCATCATGAATGTCCATGAGTCTGGTGTTTCCCATCATGAGGCTTCTCTGTTAGAGCATCTGGACCTGAGCTGGAGCGTTCAGGAAAATCACAGAGGGGTTCTTATAGTCTCCTTCTCTCCATGGACACATCTGAAAATGAGTGAAATATCATAAACAGCAGAAAACTTTTTCTCACAATTGGACTCCAGACACAACATCATCATGAGCTGTGGATCTGTGGTAAAGATTTACATTGCACTCCATTATATAATTAAAGCAACTGTATGTATGTTTTTTTTTTTACGTTTGTTGTTAGTTTCTCATCTTTTTTGGAATAAATATACATAGACTGTACAGCCACAAAAGAAGAGGAACGTACAAACCTGATTCCAAAAAACGGTTGGGACACTGTACAAATTGTGGATAAAAACAGAATGCAATGATGTGGAAGTTTCAAATTTCAATATCTTATTCAGAATACAACATAGATGACATTTCAAAAGTTTTAACTGAGAAAATGTATCATTATAAGGGAAAAATAAGTTGATTTTAAATTTCATGGCATCAACACATCTCAAAAAAGTTTGGACAAGGCCATGTTTACCACTGTGTGGCATCCCCTCTTCTTTTTATAATAATCCACAAACGTCTGGGGACTGAGGAGACAAGCTGCTCAAGTTTAGGAATTGGAATATTGTCCCATTCTTGTCTAATACAGGCTTCTAGTTCTTTGTCATATCTTCCTCTTTATGATGCACCAAATGTTTTCTATTGGAGAAAGATCTGGACTGCAGGCTGGCCATTTCAGTACCCGTGATGCAGTGCCGTCTAAGGGCCCGAAGATCACGGGCATCCAGTATGGTTTTCCGGCCTTGACCCTTACGCACAGAGATTGTTCCAGATTCTCTGAATCTGGATGATATTATGCACTGTAGATGATGATAACTTCAAACTCTTTGCAAGTTTTCTCTGAGAAACTCATTTCAGATGTTGCACTACTATTTTTGCTGCAGCATTGGGGGAATCAGTGATCCTCTGCCCATCTTGACTTCTGAGAGACACTGCCACTCTGAGAGACTATTTTTATAACCAATCATGTTGCCTGTTGACCTAATAAGTTGCAAATTTATCCTCCAGCTGTTCCTTATATGTACATATAACTTTTCCAGCCTCTTATTGCTACGTGTCTCAACTTTTTGGAATGTGTAGTTCTCATGAAATCCAAAATGATACCAATATTTTGTATGACATTTCAACATTTCATATGTTATCTATATTTTATTGTAAATTTATTTTTATTGTATTTATTATTTTATAAAATATAAGTTTATGAGATTTGAAAATTATTCCATTCCTTTTTTACTCACAATCTGTATTGTCCCAACTTTTTTGGAAACAGGTTTGTACATTGAGAACGTAAATAGGGTCTTTTATGATTTAATGTTGACAGTAAGATAGCATAAACTGCACTGACTGTGAGATTATCATTCATTTCATTTGTCCCTCGATGTTTCTGCTTATTCTCTGCAAAATGAGACAAAGGGAAAAAAATGCACAGGAACATTATAATTAATACTTTTTATTTTAAATTTAAATGAGGTTGAATTAAGGAAAACAAAATGCATAATAATTCAATTAATTTATACAAAAAAAAACAACAACAAAAAAAAAACGTACAAATAACCTTGGAAACTTACTAAATAACTGCCGCAACTTCCAAAGTGCCAAAAAAACAGTCAGGACCAGCAATATGACCCCACACACCACAAGAGGAGTCTCCCAAACAGGACGCCTGAACAGACATGATGTGTTAGTCAGATACCAAGAACTAAACCATGAAGAATTACACAGAAAAGTGTAGGTGTAGAGCAGGGGGTCACCTGTGAGGGTCATTTGAGCTCATTACAGATTCTTGATTCTTGACTGTTGTGCTCACTGGCATAAGGAAGGAAATCAAATGCAACAGTGTTGAGCAGAACTGTTTTTATGCAAAAGGTCAGCGAAGCAGCGATGCAGAATCTACTTAGCAATGTGCCACAAGCAACCTGTTCCAATAGGTTTTTCTTTTTTGCCATCAGTATACAAAACTCGTGTTTTTACAGAGTAAGTACGTTTTAGAATGAATGTCAGCTGCAATGTGTGTGACATACGTGTTGTGGTTTGTGGTGTGACTGACACATGAACAGCCACCTTCTGTTGACCAGCTCCACACCAGTACCAGCCTGAGTCTCTCATCTTCAGCTGCTGCATCGTCACCGTCAACATGCTGTTCCTGTCATCATGCATGAACACGTTGCTACTGATGAATTTTCCTTCAGAGTCCGTCACCATGCAGGAGTTCACGTCCCCACTGCGACACCACCGCTTCTCACTGGACCTGCAGGGAGAATAATGATGTGAAATTGTAAAAAAAATTAACAAAATTACATATGTAATATAAACACTTTATAGGTTAAAAATACATTACAAGCTATGTGATATTCACACATCTTGCATCTCTTAGATCATGGGTCTGTTGAAGATGTACGGTAGGTTACCTGAGGCTTTTACTGTAGAGACATTGAACAGTGATGCTGCTGCCTTCCTCTGCACTTTGCAAACTGCTCACCACTGATATACCTGCAGCACAACAACCACTGACTAACACACAGCTTCACAAAGAAATGCCAGTATTTACCTATTAAGAGATACTCTAAACAGATAACCCTAACATTCCAAAAGGAAATATATATTTTATTTAATTATTCAACATATATTTTCATTTTGGGGGAAATTTGCTTAATTGGCATGAAAACAACAACAATAATAATATAAAATTATATTTTATAATTGTTCCCTATACCAAATTATCAGTTTTTACATTATTTCAAGTCAGCATAAACTAAAGGAAGCACAAGAAATACTTGCATAATATATAAAATATTTTATTAATAATGTTATTATTATTAGTTCATTTCTAAATTTATTAAAGAAATATTATAGACAAAATGATAGAAAACTGCCCCACTCCTCCAAATTCTAAATAATAATAATAATAATAATAATTTCATTTAGAATCAGCATAAATTAAAGTAAGCACATTGTCATCTTAATGTATACATTATTTTAACGTAAAAAAGTTTGAGTAATAATAAATATATCTTTATTTGTTTGTTTGTTTATTTATATATTACAGTTATGGGAATCCAATTGTTCTTGCTTGGTTAATAATACATTTAAAACTCTTAAGATGTCCCGAACGTTCTCAAGTCTGGTTGAATTCACATAGCCACATAGCATTAAAATAATTCTCGACGATTTACATATAAGTGCATCTCTAATAGCAATGATGTTTTTATTAAGATTTCCTTTGCTAGCTAATACATTATTTTGTAATGATGCATGTTAAAGTAGTGTGTGGGTGGGTTTAAATAAATAAATATTTTTCATTTACAATTAAATTACTCCTGTGTTGTTTCCCCTTACCTTGAATGACGCTGATATACAGGGAGGCAGTGCTGTCAGCCACCCACATCCCCCCGAGCTCCACCCCGCACCTGTACCAGCCCGAGTCCTCCTCCGTCAGCTCGCGCATGCTGACGGTGAACACGTGCTGCGTGGGGTCGTCTGCGATCGTCACCTTTCCACTCCCGTTAGGGGCTGATTCGGGCTCATCGGTGCGCGCGAGGCTCGTGCAGAACTCCCTCATCCGGCCCTGACACCAGTACTTCACGTGACTGATGTACTGCGGGTTATAGTGACACGGGACAGTGACGGACTGACCGTCCAGGACAGACAGATCTCCAACAGTGCTCACTGTGCAGAGAGAACCTAAAAAGCGGGACACCAGAAGATCATGGGCAGATCCTGAACAGTTCAACACATACTCTAGTCTAGATTTAATGAATAGCAGTAATATTATCAGCTTATACAGCAATAAAGTCTAACAACAGCAATCAGATGTGCAGCATTCAAATACATGCTTAAATACAAATATGTCATAACACAAGTGAGAAATCTGGTAACACTTTAGAATAATGGTCCATTAGTTAATGTTAGTTAACTACTTTAGCTAAGTGAGAACAATCCTTCTACAGCATTTATTAATCTTAGTTAATGTTAGTTTCAACATTTACTAATTAATTATTCAAATGAAAAGTTGTGGTTGTTAACATTAGTTAATGCACTGTGACTTAGCATGAACTAACAATGAATAACTGTATTTTCATTAACTTTAACAAATATCAACAAATACAGTAATACTAATATTGTTTATTGTTTGTTCATGTTAATACATTAACTAATGGACCATTATTCCAAAGTGTTACCAGAAATCTTCTTTGACCACAAAGTAAAAGCCCAAATGTCTTTCAGCTATAAACTATAAAGTGTGTGCGAATGTTTTAAATCATACTCTAACTCTAGCTCTTTCTATTCAACTTGGATTATATTTTACATATATTTTATCTAAAAAATAAACCCACTAGCTTTCTATTTTTCTATTCTATATATATATATATATATATATATATATATATATATATATGACGCATACACATACACACACACCTGCATCAGGTTAACCGAGACTTGAGAAGTAATTTACGCTTACATGTTGTTGCTCTTTTGTTAGTTTTGTTTGCTTCTATTGGCCCCATTTTTAAGTCACTTTGGATAAAAGCATCTGCTAAAGTGAGTGAGTGTAGAGACAAACAGCCAAGTATTTTGACCCATACTCAGAATTTGTGCTCTGCATTTAACCCATCCACATACACACCCACTGTGAACATACACCCGGAGCAGCAGGCAGCCATTTATGCTGCAGCACCCGGGGAGCAGTTGGGGGTTCAGTGCCTTGCTCAAGGACACCTCAGTCAGGAGTCAAACTTTCTAACCACTAAGCCACGACTTCCCCATGACTAAATGTAAATCAAGATTGCATATTATAATTACTTTATTATTAGTATTATTATTATTATTGAGAAGGTTATGTAATATTGTTTATGTTTGCCATTGAAAGATTACAATCTGACTGAAAAAAATACATTTGTTTATTATAACATTAATCACAATGGCAGAATTCTTTTTGGTTTTATTTGCACTCATAAGAGCAAAAAAAAAAAAAAATAGAAATGATTAAAGCATAGTCTAATCATATAATAATGTGTGTTACTCATTGTACTGCAGAGCAGAATAAACTGTTTTAAAGAGCTAAAACTCATGGATCAGTTGTCATATGCCAAAATACTTGAAGAGGTCATGTTGCCTTATGCTGAAGAGGACATGGCCTTGAAATGGTTGTTTCAACAAGACAATGACCCCAAACACACTAGTATGTTTTACTTTGAGCAACTTGAAATTATTGAAATTGTGCAAGAAATGGCCGATTGTGGCCAACAGGCCTGCTTTTCACTGCCAGTTTATTTTATTTTTATTTACAGTATAGTTCAAAATAATAGCAGTGTGACTAACCAGAATAATCCAGGTTTTTAGTATATTTTTATTGCTACAAGGCAAACAAGTTACCAGTAGGTGCAGTAGATTCTCAGAAAACAAACAAGACCCAGCATTCATGATATGCACGCTCTTAAGGCTGTGCAATTGGGCAATTAGTTGAATGTTAAAACAATAGCAGTGTGGCATTCAATCACTGTAGTCATCAATTCTGTGAAAAAACAGGTGTGAATCAGGTAGCCCCTATTTAAGGATGAAGCCAACACTTGTTGAACATGCATTTGAAAGCTGAGGAAAATGGGTCGTTCAAGACATTGTTCAGAAGAACAGCGTACTTTGATTAAAAAGTTGACTGGAGATGGGAAAACCTATAAAGAGGTGCAAAATATTATAGGCTGTTCAGCTAAAATGATCTCCAATGCCTTAAAATGGAGAGCAAAACCAGAGAGATGTGGAAGAAAACTGAAGACGACCATCAAAATGGATTGAAGAATAACCAGAATGGCAAAGGCTCAGCCAATGATCACCTCCAGGATGATCAAAGACAGTCTGGAGTTACCTGTAAGTACTGTGACAGTTAGAAGACGTCTGTGTGAAGCTAATCTATTTTCAAGAATCCCCCGCAAAGTCCCTCTGTTAAAAAAAAGGCATGTGCAGAAGAGGTTACAATTTGCCAAAGAACACATCAACTGGCCTAAAGAGAAATAGAGGAACATTTTGTGGACTGATGAGAGTAAAATTGTTCTTTTTGGGTCCAAGGGCCACAGACAGTTTGTGAGACGACCCACAAACTCTGAATTCAAGCCACAGTACACAGTGAAGACAGTGAAGCATGGAGGTGCAAGCATCATGATATGGGCATGTTTCTCCTACTATGGTGTTGGGCCTATTTATCACATACCAGGGATCATGGATCAGTTTTCATAATCCAAAATACTTGAAGAGGTCATGTTGCCTTATGCTGAAGAGGACATGGCCTTGAAATGGTTGTTTCAACAAGACATTGACCCCAAACACACTAGTAAACGGGCAAAGTCTTGGCTCCAAACAAACAAAATTAATGTTATGGAGTGGCCAGCCCAATCCCCGGACCTTAATTCAATCGAGAATTTGTGGGGTGATATCAAAAAAGCCAGTCAATGGCCAACACTACTTTTTTTTCAACCAATTGCACAGCCTTAATAGTGTGCACATCATGAATGCTGGGTCTTGTTTGTTTTCTGAGAATCTACTGCACCTACTTGTAACTTGTTTGCCTTGTAGCAATAAAAAATATACTAAAAACCTGGATTATTCTGGTTAGTCACATTGTACTGCTATTATTTTGAACAATACTGTAACTAATGAAATACACCGTTGTTGTTCGTCAAACGTCCATAAAACATCCAAGTGAAGCAAAAAAAAAAAAAAAATGTTTTGCAAATAAAAAAAACTTGATTTAAAACACTAAGTTTGGTAGTCAATAGACATCACTCAAAAAATACCTTGAAGAGTCTGGTTCACAGTGTTTTCCTTCATCTGAAAACTCATCTAGCTGCTCTTAGAAACATTTCCATTCTGGCTTTTAAAACTGCAAACTGTTCAAATGCAATCTTCAGAACAGGAAGTTCTGACGCATTATTAATTCTAGCTGCAGAACGTCTTTTTTAAACGGTCTAAGATGTCTCCAAACAGCCAGTTGTTTTTCAGCATCTGTGTTTGTGAAAGGAATGAGTAAAGCTCACCTGGCAGATCACTAAGAACGAGAACGATTAGAAGAAGAAGAAGAGTCATCGCTGAGGTGGAGTGAGAAAAGGCCCTCTTACTAAAGACAGCTGATGTGAGAAGGAATATTTCTGCATTCACTCCAACTTCCTTCTGCCTTAACTATGTCCAGATGTGGGAGGTTTTTTCTTTTTTTTAACCATTTGTGCACCAGACTGCCATTGTCAAAACAGCATAAGACTGTGGCCAAAAAAAGTTATACACAACTCTGCTTCTAATTTCATTTACACACATAAAATAAAATTGTTCTTTTTCTATGTTACTTTTTTTAATATCTCAAACAAAGGTTTACTTCAGATTGGATTACCTTTGTTACATTAAATAAAACACCACAGGATCACTGAATTTTTAGGCATTTCATTCATTTCAACAACTTGCAGAGAATTTTACAAAAGTAGAAAAATGAAGAAACAAGACAAGAACGTATCATAAATGACAGTTCTGTCAAAACATAGATTAACATTGAGAGATCTGCAGACAGTTGTTTGTTTGTAGCTGTTCTGTACACAAGCTGCGGCATTTGGTCTTCAGATCTGTGAAAGACAAACATGATTCATCAGAGCTGGTCAAACTTATTCTGTTGCCAAAATAAAATTCAGACACTTATCAGGCAAACAGAAAAATATAGATATATATCGGCTTTGGGATATGCAATCAGTCCTGCTCTATGTCTTTCACAGGGATTAAAACAGTTTATTGGCAGTTTGATGATTATAATGACATTACATCAGATGTACTTATCTCTAAATGAATGGCAAATGAAAGTCTTTCTTCAAGGAACATGAACACAGAATGCGGAATTAAGCAATAAATGTTAACCTTAGGCAGTTCTGAGCCACTGTGTATATACCAAAATTAATACATGACACAAAGGAGGAAGTATGTACCGCTGTATCAGGTCAGTTTTCTATGTTAGGCAACTGAGGGTTTATTATGTGTCAGTTAGAGAGCTTCAAGAAATTAGTTTATACTAAGGTTGTCAAAATGGCTGAAAAACTCAATTCGAATTTTGTGCTTCGATATGATTTAAATCCGAATTTAAAATGCATCATTTCAGTTATTGAAAATGAAAATCTTATGGCTTTTCTCCTGAGGCCACAAGAGGGCGCAACGAGCATATGATAACATGACTATCAGTGAAAAGAGTGCTGGAAATGGATGGATTTTTTCTTTTTTTTAAGGGATCCGGGCATGATATATATCTGCTATTTTGGACCTTTCTTTTCTTTCTTTTATTGTTGCCTGAACTATGAGACATGAGCCCCTTTGACACATACAGTCTTAAGTGGTAAATTACAGTTAAAAGATAATGTGTGAAGTGTGAACAGGACTTAAAAAAATACCATTAAACAATTCAGGCAACTGTCCAGTGTGAGAAACTGTAATATAATCAGTACATTACTGATGTCATGCTAGTGTGTGAACATGAACATGAAGTTAAAACATTGATTAGGAGCAACTGATTGCACTCATCCACCTGCTGTGAAAGCCACAAAGCAGATGCTCACCTTCAGCCAACGAAATTGACGATCACTAAATGCAGAATGGTGTGAGCAAAGAGGAAATCAGCGAATGCTCTCTCAGGAGAGACAGTCAGGAAATCTCTCTTATTCTGAGGGTTGATCTGGATGCGAAGACAGACTAAAGATAGAAGAACAAAGACACAAATCATCAACAAACAAGACATATGAACATTGTTTAGTGAAGTTGGTGAAAGCAGTTCAAGTTATTAAAAAGATGTTGTCATGTTTGACCCATACCAATTATAATTTAGCTTTCTGGTAAAGAGATATATGCACACTTGCAGTTTTTAATGGTTTTATGTATGATTTTTACATAATAAATAAACAATGAACTATACTGCAAATATATTAGTATAAAATAATAAAACAATGCACATTTAAATGTAAAAAAATATATAATTGTAATGCAATAGTGTATGTATGAGAAATATTAAAGATACAGTTATGTTATTCTCTGAAGAAAAAAAAAATTAATGTAATGATGTTATACACTCAGCATGCATACATCCCAAACATACATAACATGAAATACACATATAAAATGTTTTAATGCTTGTTATATATGATTAAGTAGTGTAAATACCAGCCAGAATGAAGGATCCCACACATGAGATGAATCCAGATAAGAAGCTGTTGAAGGGGAAGGTTCCCACCAACACACAGTACAGGAACTGGAACACTCCGGTTAGCAGAATATACAGCAGATACGCGTCGATCATCTTCAGCTTGTTCGGTGTGCTGCTCCTGTACTCCTCCACAAAACGCGATATAACGGAAAATACCGAATTGGACATGATTTCTGCAGGAAATGTACACAGAAACCCTGGAAATCAAGCAGCGGGGGAAATAAATGACGTGTAAGAGAGACAGTTGTGCGTCCTCTAAATGTTCCCCAGTGGAACTGCAGGTGTATTTTAGTTCCGGTGCTCGTGCAGCGTTCGTGTTGATTTAATGCAAAGAAATGAAATACATCACACATCCCAATTTTCTCCCAGTGTAAAATCCACAGAACAACCGGAGACAATTGTGAAGCAAAAGAAGTATTGTTTTAAAAAAGAAAAATAAATAAAAGAATTACCTAATTAAATACATAAATAATTAATAATTATTTAAAAAACCAGAGTAACGATTAATACAAATTAGTATTCATTATTACTACACTGACGTTTGAAACATCAATATTTCAATATAAATCCGCTTACAAATTAAGATTTATGACATTTCACCCATTTCTTTTATTTTTGTTGCGCGGCTCCTTTAACTACGTCACTGACGTCAGTGTTACAAAACACAAACACGGGCCTTTAAAGTGACTCTCTGTGTGACAGAACCGGTATAGCGAATACACGAATCTAAAGTATGCCAGTCTATCGTGGTGGATTTTTATTGTATTATGTTTTATACTAATGTCTCCTGCAATGCAAGACGAGACTGACAAAGAGTGAGTACCGAATCTGAATATACGATCATAATACAGACATGAGATGTGAGTCGCTCATGTAACACGAAGTTTATTTTATTATGAAACACACCGTTTATCATGCGACTATTTCAAAATCCTGGCTGTTAATGTTTGATATGAAGTGATAAAATAATTCATGCTTGCTCTTTTATGACATAACGTCAAGTAAAGTCATGCTAAGCTGTTACATCGCTATAGTGATGGCTCGTTTTTTAACTAAATAATTATAATCATTTACAGATTAACCTTTATATGTTATTATTATTCCTTATAAGATTGTTATTTTTTGAATTTAAGACTAAATTAAAATTTAAATGCTAATGACAACTTCCTTTCCTATGGTATAAAGTGCAGTCCATAAAAATAAAATTATAATAAAGTGATGTTCCTAAAATAATTTACATCTTAACCTTTCTGTCTAGTTATTGCTTATAGGAATATCCATCTTTAAAATGAAGATTAAAGTTTTAATTTAAATGTCAAGGGCACCTTTAATTATTTATATGATATACAGTACATAGCATAAATAAAAAAAATATTTTGTAATAAAGTGAGTCTCCAAAGGTAACATTTTTTGTCTTATAATTGATTACAGGAGTATTAATTTTTACATTTAAAACTAAAATGTAAATTTTAGTGCTAATGGCAACTTTGATTCACTTGGTCTACAGTATACAGTTACAATATATATTAATTATTAAAATGGTGCTCCTAGCAGTACTTAAATCTTTATTTATTTATTTTTTCTTTTATGTGCTTGTGTACGAATTATGCCTTCAAAGCATTATTAATTCTGGTTTTATTGGCAGCAGGTGACCGGCTTGTTCTGTGTATAAAGGCAGATAAAGTAGCTTTGTTTGTTCACAGATGGGTGATATAGACAGTCTCATATTCCTTCCTGCTGTTCTCATCCATTCACTGAGTTTATAATGATCTCTTTCTTCAGGCAGACCTCTGGGAACTGGTCTTGGTGGCCCTCTTGGAGACCAACATCCATGTCATTACTGAAAACAGCCGAAGCTAAAATCCTTGCCTGTAAGTTCCTCACTGTCCCTTTTTAATATTTAGAAATGTTATCCTATTATAATGTTTTATTCAGAATATAACCAATATTATATTAATATTTTTTTTGTCCTATTGTTATATTTAATCCTATAATAATATTTTATTTTATTGTATTTTATCTTAATTTTTCCCAATATGCTTATCCTGCCTGTTGTTCAGATATCAAAAATGACGTTTGGTCTAGATATGTGACTTTGCCAAATCAGAACAGAATATGGACCCTTAAAGTCACCAATAAATCAGCACGCAAGCATACAGACCAAGGTATAGTTTCTAATCTTGTTGTACAGTTTCTGTGTAAGAGTTTTGCACACTTAACCAAGCCTCCGTCACTCTCTATAGTTGCTCAGACGCCTCTAGTGATGATCCACGGGTTTGGAGGAGGTGTTGGTCTCTGGATCCGTAACCTGGACGCTTTGAGTCATTCTCGACCCGTCTACGCCTTTGACCTGCTGGGCTTCGGTCGCAGCTCTCACCCGTCGTTCCCCTCTGACGCCTCATTGGCTGAGGAGCAGTTTGTTACTTCAATTGAGCAGTGGAGACAATCTCTGGGGCTGGAGCGCATGATCCTACTGGGACACAGCTTGGGTGGTTATCTTGCAACATCCTATACAATCCAGTATCCAGAAAGGTATCTAAAAAGCCTATGCAGTAAATTAAATTAAATTAAATTAAACCGCAATAATAGAAATAGTTTCTAAAAATAGCTATCATCTAATCACTCTTACATAATTTTAAAATCATTTCATGGATCACAAATGATATTATGCAGAATTATGCAGATATTATGCACACACATTTTTTTATGATGAATATAATTTATATATAGATTTATAAAAAAATATGTGGACCATGTTATAATTGTTAATATACTGAATGGTACGATGTTGGCAGCAGTTGTGTTTCTGTCCACTAGAGTCAGTCACCTCATCCTGGTGGACGCGTGGGGTTTCCCTGAGCGACCTCAGCCTCAGTTCGAGGGGTCAGGAGGTCAAGTGTCTGAGGATAAAAGGGTCTCGCCGTCTCGCTGGGTGAAAGCTCTGGTGTCAGTGTTCGTCCTCTTCAACCCGCTGGCCGTCTTCAGAGCAGCCGGACCCTGGGGTGAGTATCAGATCATGATGACAGCGACTCAACCTGGGAAGCTGTGTTACTGTTCACTAACTAGCATACCAACTGAAATAATAACTGGGATAATATTCATAAGATCCACTGGATATTCAACTCACTACTGATTTTAAGTCTTTGACAGTAATAATATAAGCTACATTGTCAAAGACAATATATGGAGAACATCTAGATTTCTGATACTCATGCTATTAATATTTTTTTTTTCCAAAACTAGCAGTGTCAGTATAGTAAAATAATTATACATAATAAATTCAGTAATTTTAATAATAAAGTGGTCTTTATGATTTACACATTTTATTTTATATTGGTGATTAGTGTTAATAATTTTTTACTCAGAAATAGCATTTTATACCTGATAAAAGATTTATCGTTTTAGAAGTATGTAAATAGTTTCATAATTTTTCAACATAATTATTAATTTAAAAGAAAAATCAAATTAATTGAATAAACATGGTGGAAATGTTTTTATTAGAATGAATTTAAGACTGTGTTTTCAAATTATTATTTTTTTTTTTTTTTTACTTACAAGCAGCATTTCCTACCTCATACAGTATTTTAGAGCTTGATATAAGGGAGCTTGAAAAGCTAAACCATTCAGAGCTTTATAAGTTATAAGCAAGATTTTTAAATGTATACAATGTTTATTAGGGAGCCAGTGTAGTGTTGACAGAACCGGGCTCATATTGTCATACTTCCTAGTTCTAGTAAGACCTCCAGCTGCTTCATTGTAATTATATAAAAAATGTAAATATTGTAAATTCTGTTTTCATCACAATGCATTATGAGATTGACTTCTTTATAAATCATAAGTGACTATGCCTCAGACTGGGTAACTAATGCTACTTTTCTCTTAATTTAATGTCATAAAATACTGTCCGTGTTGCCAGCTTACTAGGTTTTGGGACATGAGCAGATGAGCAATTGAAGATTCACTTTGTATGAAGGTGATGTTATTCAAGACATCATCATGTCACGTGTTTTCTTGCAGGTCCAGGGCTGGTGAACAGATTCCGTCCCGACTTCAACAGGAAGTTTGAGAATCTGTTTGATGACGACACCATGACACAATACATTTACCACTGTAACGCTCAGAACCCGAGGTACAGTCCTTCTACACATGCATTCTCCTGAAGATGCAGAACAAACTGTATATTGAATTGTCTTTTCCTCTCAGCGGTGAGGTGGGTTTCAAAGCCATGGTTGAGTCGATCGGGTGGGCCAAGAGGCCGATGGTTCAGCGTGTTCATCTGCTGCCCCCGTCGATGCCCGTAAGCATACTGTACGGCTCGCTGTCCTGGGTGGACCCTTCCACTGGAAAAACAGTCGTTCAGATCAGAGGCAAAAGCCCCACCAGCGTCACGGTGAGAAATGAATGCGTTTGCAATGCAGGACACTTTTTTTGGAAATATTTCAAATGACATGCAACCACTGGCTTGTCTCTCTACAGCTGATCGAAGATGCTTCCCATCACGTCTACGCCGATCAGCCAGAAGAGTTCAACCGAGTAGTTGAGAGCATTTGTAACACAGTAGACTAAATATGATGCACATTGGTTTGTATGCGCATGCATCTGTATTTTTGAAAGAGGTATGTTCCGTGTCTGTGGGATCAGGTTGATAGAAATATTTAAAAGCTAAGCTGTTCTCAGTCCTTGTCGCTTCATATTCAGATTTTACTGTTTGAGGCCTTTAATGTGGAATTGCTTAGTGATTTTACTGCGGGATTCAGTGGAAACTGGTTGTGTTTGTATTTTTTTAAACCTCTCCATCTTATTCTTCAATGTGGAAGTAAGCATTAGCTGCTATAGGGAAATAACCAGAAGAACTTCAACGTGCAGTAAAGGATAAAACTGTTTGCACTACAAGCCAGTGTGTTCATAATACATTAAAATAATATGGTAAGTCACACTAATTTGCAATATCAAGCTGTTTTGCACAGCTAAAAATAGCTGGATTCCATTGAGACCGGATGCCAGACTCATACAATTCACAAAGGTGGATGTTACATTCAGATTTCTTTTGAGTCATGCACTGTGTCATGAATGCACTGACAGTGATTGGACAGTCATATTGACTAAAAGAAGAGATATTTAATTAATCATTCATTATTATAAACGATTGTCTGTTTTTAGAACCTGTCTGCATTTGTTTGTCTTCATAGACTTTTTATACTGCTATAGTGCTTATTTTATGTGCACTGTATATTTATTAAAGCTTTTTATGTATATAATTATTTACGCATCAGTGCAGCATCACCCTGATCCAAGTTTGTGATTCTTACACGTTTTGTTTATCATGATAATCTTTAAAAATGAAGACCTCTTCTGTGAATCCTGAAGCCTAAATGCGAAATTAGCTAAAGGAACTGCACCGCAGTCATGTGACTTCAACTTCACAACCAATACGTTTCCAAAACCTCTTATAGTCTTTATTTTAAAACATTTAGAAAACTTTGCAGGAGCGTGATAAACACAAATGAGTCTGTAAAAGCAAATGAGTTGATCTGTTTGTCGTGTCCCAATTAGTCACCAGCAACTAGCTTAAAAACATAAGTAACAGAGTATCACTGATGCATATTATGTTGTAGAATAAAGCTGAACATATCCTGGGCTGAGAACTGAGAAATCTCATTGCCCTTGATCTTTTGACATCAAAGAGGTCATTGTACTTTAAAAGCATCCTGTAAGTTTCAAAACTCAAAACTTTCTCGTTAGTTTAAAAACAGCTTTTATTGAAACCAAGCTCAGAAAATGACTCGTTTTGTATTGTGCCAATTTATGATGTAATAGTGCTGCAAATGCCCACCTCTGCAACTGTTAGGCAGTCATAGCAGTGAGTGTTTACTTGCGATTCTTGAATGCATCATCTCTGCACTCTATTTTGTTTCTGGGAGTTTTTCTCATTCATGTGATTACAATTAAGTGACACTATGAGGCACTGGATGCACAATTTTGCTTTTTGAGGTATGCAACTGATTTCATCAGAGAATGAGTAAGTAGCTAATTGCATAATTCCTGATAATGTTATATGGCGAGTGAAAAAGTATTAAATAAATGTATCAAACAGAAGTATACTATACTAGTAGCGTGGCCTTACTACACCACAAATATGATTGTGTCTCTCAAAACATTTGTGTGCCAGCATGGCACGCTAATCAATATAAAACGGTTCTTGATTTTAAAAAAATCATTCCTGATATTTCTGACTTGTCATGCTAGACTTGAAAGTTATCAAATGCATTTCATTGTAAGATACCATGTATACTCTGCAGTGTTTTTCAGGGCAGGTAAATACAGAAAATACATCCTATAGATTCCATACTGCAAACATTAAATAAGTAGCATGTTGCTATGACATTACGAACATATTTATTTATTCAAGCCAGAATAGGAAACAAGATGAAGCAGGGGTGCAATGCAGAAAAGAATTATATATATACATACACATTCAACACTATCCATGTATGAATCAATTGATATGAAAATGAATCCATTTAATCACAGATGACATAAGTTCAAATTCAAACACAAGGGAGTGAAAAAAGCAGGCGAAAGAAACATTGTCAAAAAAAAAAAAAACTCCCACAGAAAACAGAATATGGTGTTAATAAAATGCTATTAAAACATACCTAATTCAAACATGTAACTACTTTTATCTCCTTCATAAAAACCTAATATGCCTTAAAGTGTGAGTGTATCGTGAAAATTAGGGGTGTGCGATAATGACAAAAAAATCCCAATATTTTCTGGAATTTTGTCGATATCGATAATTAGACAATGTTTTGCTGAGCATGTTATTGTGCTGGTATTCTGGCAGGTTTAGGACTGCTGTGGACACAGAACCCCCAAAGCTTCATATTCTGTTAGGTGGTTAGTCTGCAAGAAATTTACTTTTCCAATAAGTTTACATTGATTTCTAACCTTATTAAATGTATGCATAATCCTTTGTGTCAAATTCTTACATTTAATCAACAAATTCAAATGATAAAACACTACAATCAAATGAAATCCATATCAACAAAATTTGTGTTGCAATGCAAGGCACAGAATCTGCATCTAAAGTGGCATTTAGATGCATTTACACAGAATCTTTAATACAGGACATGAATGCATTTCACCCGCAGTTACAAATGCATAAATAATGTTTAATGTAAACAGAATGTTAGTTGTTCATATCTGAAATGATTCTGGAGGAAAGGGAAAATATACTTTAAATCTACACCTTAAATCACTGCATGAGAGAGTCATTCATTCAACCGATTCATTAAAACTGCTGATAAATTCAGGAAAAAAAGAGAAAAAAAATCACTGTTGCTTTGCTCAGAGACAAAAAAATATATTTTCATTGACGAAATAGAGCAAACACCTTCAATTAATATTACTGTAACTTCTAATTTATTGGACTGTTTTATAAAATCAATGTAACATTTGTAATCGTACTGATATTTGGAGAGAAAAAAGTACTCCTTGTGATATTAACTGTATCAGCTAATATAAATATAAAAGACATGTAAAAGTCATATTTGCCCCTTTGACTTGAATTTTGGGGAAATTCGAAATGTATTTTAATAGAATAAATCACACCGTTTAACATGTGCTTGTGAAGTAGTCTAACCTGCATCTCAGTGTATGTGTGCACTTTCTGGGTGTGTTTTTGCAATATACTTGATAATCTCAAATATATTGTTATCATAGATAATATAGATCGCACACCCTACTTCATATGCTTTCATAGTTGAACTGCACAGGCATAGTGTTAGTTTATAGTCTTTATAACAGCAAAATTAAGTGACGATGCAACAGAATTTTGCATCAGTCCAATGTAACTCAATATTAATTCAATATTAATGTTAATCATTTCCTGGAAGACACATTAAATTAATCCATAATAGTCATTATTGCGAACAGTATTCAATATAAGTTAGTACAGGTGCTTAGAAATTAAATGCATAGGCTACATGTGTGTATCCACAATAATATATATATATTAGATGAATAAAATAAATACAATTTTAATAACCATATGTTAATATATAAGAGCTTTCTTTTTATAGTGGTGAAGAGAAACATTTGATCAACTAAACCTAACAACAGTTAATTCACACAGTATAGCAAATGCCTTTTTTTAAATAAATAATGTCTAAAATGAAATAAAAACAAACTTCAAATTATGGACGTACAGTAGGAACGCTTGTATGTGAAAAAGAGGGTTATTTCTTTAAGATTAACCATACGGCTCAGCGTAAACTACATAAAAACGGTTTGTGCCGTTATAATGCAGATATAATACTGTGAAGTCCGAAGAGCAGACTGAATTCACTGGCTCTCGTGAACGTCGATGTCGGCCACGCCGTGCACCTGTGACAGCTGTCTGCAGTCCAGAGACGCCACCAGCTTCCTCTTGCCTGCTATCGTGGGGATGAAGTGCTCCGTCACCGTCACATTGGCATGTTTACTCACATCACTGAGAGACAAGAGAAAGAGAGGAGAGAGAGATCAATGCAACACGTTCATTAGAGAGAGAAATTGGAGGATTTCTTGAACTGAACTGTACAGGAACTGAATTGTTATTTAGTATATACCGTATTTTCTGGACTATAAGTCACACCTTTTTTTCATAGTTTGACTGGTCCTGTGACTTATAGTCAGGTGCGACTTATTTAACAAAATTAATTTGACACGAACCAAGAGAAATGAACTAAGAGACATGAACCAAGAGAAAACATTACCATCTCCAGCCGCCAGAGGGTGCTTTCATTTTCATATCATCAGTTCTCATTTTACATGTAAAATTTGTTTTTATTTTTTATTTTTATTAGATTTATTTTATATTTATGTCCGTTTTAATAATTTTAGCAGAGCAAGAGCAATCAACTGAATTGTGCACAGGTCAGTGTTATTTAGTATTTTATATGATCATTTATATTATAGTTTTAATATTTAATATAGTATAGTTTTATGTTATTTATTAATACTTAGAATTAGGTATTTTATAAAATATTTTTTATATTTTAGTAATTTTATTTTTGACATTTGTTTTAATTTTAATTAGTTTATTTATATTTTTTTATTTAGCTTGATATTTATAACAGTTACAAGTTTTAGTAATTTTCATGTTATTACTTCAACTTAAACTCTTTTTTTATTTCAGTAAGTTTTTATATATTTAGTGGAACTTAATCGATATGCTAATGGAAATTACTGCAAGATTGTATTATTTTTACGAGTCATTTTGGATATTGTGCAACATTCATCAAAACTATACTTGTATTGAACTGGAACAGGGAAATCATTAAGAGAGCTTTAGCAGTTTTCAAAATTCCAAACAATTTTATCAAATATCCTACATGGCCATTTTATCCAGTCTATGATCACAATAGTCCTGTTGGGAACTTTGTGCTGTTTGGGATCTAGTTTTTGCTTTGATTCCATGAGCAAATTCCCACTAATCCCGTAGGATTGTTTTCAAATGGTCGAATCCTGAACACATTCAGTTCTAAACATTCAGGATGACTAATCTTGAGGAATTGTGAGGCTCTTACCCGATTTTGATGGGATGGAGGTCTCTCAGTCCCAGTCCTTCCACTCGGATAACCACATTACGGAGAGCACAAGGCAGAGGATTTGTGAAGGTGATCTTCGCGGACATCTCCTTGCCCACATAAGCCTCTCCTATAGGCTACAACGAGAAACAAAGCACATTTACAAACCCTTTCCAATTTTAAGATGCAATAAAGTGTCTGCAAAGCGTTACTGTGGTTAAATTTGAGAGTAAACACAACTGTCTAGCAAGAAAAAGCAGCTGAAGGCTCTGGATGTCTCACCTCAATGTTGAGATCAGGTGTTCGGAGCCTAAAGCTGGTCTGATTGGCCAAAACCTGCTGGGTCTCACTGACCCGTCCCGACAGGGTCAGCATGAGCGCGGCCTGGTCCACCAGCTGATTCTGATACTGTGTGTATGGCAGCACCCAGTCAATGACCTTCTCTAAAGGACGTAAAATAGACATGAAGAGATTATCAGCAATGGTTATGAGTTGTAGACATGACATTCCTCCTGCACTGCCTATATTTAAATGCTAAATGGATTCAAAAATAAAATAAATAATCAAATGTTTTTTTTTTTTTTTACTAGGTAGCAATTTAAATATGTATACAGTATTTACTCACAGGAGTGATACAAATGAATGAAGTTATTTTCTAAATGATGTAAAATAGACAACTGGAATTACAGAAATCCCTATGTTTTTACAAGTTTATATAAAGTATATTTAAAAGAAAATAAATAATATTGAAATACAATAATTACATATAAAAGAATGATTTTGTTTATTAATGTTTATTAATTACTTTATTTATTTTATTTAAAATAGCAAAAACTACAGTAAAATATGTATGCCTTTACAGTAGCAATACGAAAGTGAGTAGATTATTGTTTTCATGAAAATTTAAACACTACAAGTATACAATATGCAACAATAAAAGTGAAAAACTTTTTACATGATCTCATTTTGTTGCAAGCTTTATTCAGCAAATTTGATCAATTTAAAAATTGAAATTAATGTGTTGTAGTACAGAAATGACTACAAATAAAATTTGCATACATTGTCTTTATTCATATAATGAGAAAATATGTTTGATGTGGTTTATCACATTAGAAATAAAAGCAGAAAAAGCAAAAAAAAGTCAAACTTGCAAGATGTAAACTGAATTAGTTTGTAACTTGCAATTGTGTATGTGTGTGTGTGTGTATGTATGTATATATTTTTATTTCATGGCATGACAGTATGCATAGTTAACTGTAGTATGAATAGTATGCTAGTATGCAAACTCACCTTCCTGTGGCTTGAGCTCCACATTAAGCGTGTCCTTCTTCACAGTGTCCTTCAGCACGCCGGTGTAGTACATGACTGCCACCTGGCTGTGGAGGGTGGTTCTGCGCGGCTGAGAGCTGGTGTTCTTCACCACGATCTTCAGCTGAGCGTCTCCTCCCATGCGTGGACCTTCTCCGTCCATCATCACCTCCACCCGCACGTCCTCAGCAATGGGACTGGAGTAGACGTCGGGTTTACTGCCATAGCGACAGGCGGTTTCCACTGCGATACGCTCCTCCTCCGAGTCTGATGTGACAGATCAAAAAAAAAAAAGAATGTAAATAAAGTATATCCTACATTTTTACTTTTTACCTACATGACTACTTTTCTGTTGAGTAGAATAAAGAAACTCATTCATTTTTGGGTGAACTGTCCCTTTAAGTCTGATGTCTGGTTTGTTTGTATTTTGTGTAGCTGAGTAACTGAGACAATGCAGATATTGTTTCCTGTGGGTGGAACTCGGTTAAATTTAAACAACCCATTCAGAGATAATGACAGGTATTTATTTTGGTGAAAATGCTGAGTGATTATGGGAGAGGAATGTCAAGCCATTTATCACTGATTCAAAGGTTATTGTGTTTTCTGTCCAGCATTAGCCATCACTTCTGCTCAGTGTTGCAAGTGGCACTTGTAAGACAGCATTGACTAAGAACATGAATTTAACTCCTGATTGTTTGGATAAATCTCACAAAGAAAGGTTATATTTTTCACTAAAGGTCAAATCGTTTTTATCTTTTTATAAAATAAAATAAATGTTAAAATAAATAAGTTAAAATAAATAAGTGTTTTCTACTTGCTAATAAATCATTTATTATATTTTCATGTATATTAAATAAAAAAATATGTTATAATAAATAATACATAACAAATCATTTATATAAAATCTTTTATAATAAGGCTTTTTTTACTAAAGAAAATCAGAATGTAAAAATAATTATGTTTGTGTAAAATCATTTTCTTTTTTTTTTCTTTTGATTTGATTTGATTTCTTCACAGTTTTTGTGCGATCCACTCATATTCATATATATTTCTTACGAGCATTCTCATAATTTAAAAACCACATTATTTCATCATTATGTACATGTTGGCCCTGATATATTCAGTAATATTTGCTCAGTGCCTCTTCGTTTCCCAGCTGCTAGTGTGTGTTTCATGTGTTTCTGATGGGTACAAGCAAATCAAGACACTGAGATTGATGTTCAAAATGTGTGAAAGTGTGTGTGTTTCTCACCTTCAGGATATTTGTAAAGGTGTGTGATGTCGACACGCTCGTCGGAGCCCACCGCCTTAGTGCTGATGCAGTGACCGACTGCTTTCTTCTCACTGTGGATCTGACTGAAGGTGCCATCCAGGTTCCTCTGCCAGTAGATCTTATCACTGTTCACCTGCAGCAGAAAAAACACAAGGTTTAATGCTGAAACTGCTTCAAAGAGACACGACTGTCAAGATAAATGCAGGCTTCAAACTGAATCTTTCATAGGTATAAAGAAAAAAAGTTAACCAGGAATGCCAGCACGTCAGGACCGGCCTGTCCTGTTGCATATTCACACAAGTCCTTTAACTTCTGTGCTGTGATATACTCAGAGTCAAACAGCAATTCATTTTTCTCAATGAAAATAAATTGTGATGTCCAGTGTTATCGATGTTACCAAAAACTATTAAAAATACATTTTGGGTCATCAAATAAAGCTGAAATACAATAATATATGAATATTAGAAGAAAAACTTAATTACAAATGTTGCTTTGGCAACTAACTTTAATGAAGAAGATTTAAGTTTTTAAAAATATGTATAAAAATTATTTAAATAGAATAAAAAGTAAAAATGACTAAAACCAAGACAAAAATGAAAAGCGAAATAGAACCCCCCCCCCCCCCCCCACACACACACACACACACAAACACTTAAAATAAAATAAAACTAAAAAGAATAAGAAGAACATAAATTAAAGCCAATCTAAAATAGTAATAAATACTATAAAATAGTACATAAATAATACTAAAATAACACTGGTGATGTTAGCTGAAAAGGAATGTTTATAAGAAGGTAGCAGGAGCAAGCTTTTATATTTTAATTAAATAAATTTCATTCAGAAATAATTAAGAAAAAACTTTTATAAATATTATAAACACTATAAAGAAACAACAAATGTATTTTGGTTCTTCTCACATTATAACAAACCCTTCAAATGTAACCATATTCAGAAAAGAAAAGGAATTCAAATTATAAGAACAAAAAACTAAAAACGATAATGGCATTCATTATTAACAACATTTATTATAAACACAAAGTCTAACTAATTTTTTACAGTCATAATATATTCTAATATCTTTAGCTTTGAAAATATAAGTTGCAGTATGTTTCAGATAATTAAAAAAATTGGCTTATATTCCAAAATATGGTCAAATGTAGCTGGTGCCCATTTCTTAAGTAATTTTCAATGAATGTGTATTTTTATTTATCTCCAGTAAATTTTGATTAACTAACATTCACTTTTCTACCGAAAAAAGATGTGTGTGTTTTATTTATTTATATAATGATAGATTTAACATCGATGTGTCTGGACTCACCTCAGCGAAGACGAAAGGTGTGTCGAATTTAAGGTACACCTGTCCAGAGCGGACAGCGGCAAGTGACGCCGGGCCACAGCGGAACGTCCCGTGACTGGTCTCCTGGGGTGTGGAGTCCACGGCCTGCCAGCCGCCCAAACCTGGAGGCAGATCCGGACGGGCCATCCAGCAATCGTTCCACACATGGAAGTTCCTGCAGGAACAACAAAAGGAAAGAGAGGAACTCAGGGATTCAGAAAGACTTCAGAAAAGAATGAGTAATGATATACCAGTGAAAGTACTCCATGAAAAAGCACAAATGCTCACCATACAGAGTCCGAGTTGAGATGATGGATTGGCTCCATGTTCTCATCAAAATACACATCTGTTGTCAAGGACACATCCGTATCATGGGCAGACTGGAAATTAGTCACGGAGCGGGTCGGAATACCTAGACATCTCAATACTGGGACACACACAGAGAAAGAGCAGGAGTTACTCATGTTTTGTAGGTATTCAATATAATAGAAACACTACCGTTCAAACATTTGAGATTTTTTAGGAGAAATTAATGCTTTTATTCACAAAAGTGACTTTTAAAATGTTACAAAATATTTCTATTTCAAATAAATGTTGTTCTTTAGACTCTCTTTTTTTTAGTTTTGAAAAATGTATCAAATATATTTATCAAAAATATGAAGCAGCACAACTGTTTTCTGCACTGGTAATATTAAGCAATGTTTCCTAAGATGCCACAAAGCCACTAGAAGGCAAGCCTGCAACTATTAGCTGAAAATGCTAATGCTAACGTGAGAAAGGAGACCCGAGGCCGTTATCTTTAACGGATATCAATGGAGGTGAGGCTTCACTATGCTGAATAAACAGCTTTTTAGAGGAAACAGCTCATCATTTAATGAATCGACAGACTTTCGGCTAATCTGTAATATTTTTTACGCTAAACGATACAATTAACATAAAGGAAAAAAATTTATAGCTAGAGTATTTTATATCAAATGTAACTACTGTGACAGTCTAAGCAATAATTCTCATGCAGAGTGCAACACTATTAATATCTGTGTGTGGAATGAACAGCATGCAGATGATAGTATTTTCAACTGACATTCTCTACGGGGGTCAGCTATGAATGTCACAGGACTCTGACTGCATTAAAGACATGACATTTTATACCCTCTCAGTTTCTATGATATTATATTTGACCATATACGTTTTGATGTGTAAAACATTAAAAGCTGGTTGCAGAAAACAGAAAGCAACCTTCAAATAACAAGACTAACTTGAGAAAATGTTTACAATGCTTTTGTGTATGTCAGTTGTTCGTGAAGTTACTAGTGAAGACTAGTTGACTGGTGACTTTTTTATTTTAGAAATAACAAAAAATGCATGATTGCAATATTTGACCCCTTGATTTTTTTAATCAATCATAAAATGTCCTTTGATATCCTGGCAGATTTCTCTGAAATAATTGTAATAATCTAATTTTGTCACAAAGACATTTGTTTGGCATGAATTGATAATTTGGACAAAATATCACCAAAAACAAGCATTGAGAAACACAATAATGTTGACTTTTGGAATAATATGTGATTTTTTTTTTATATGGCATTTATCTGTGTTTTTTTCCACAGTCGAAATTGTTACATTCTTAAAAATAAAGGTTCTGAAAATATTGGACTAGAACCATTTTTGGATCCTCAAAGAACCTTTCAGCGAAAAATTCTTAAAAGAACCATTTAAAAAATCTAAAGAAAATTTTCCAACTATAAAGAACCTTTTAAGGAATAGAAAGATTCCATGGGTATTAAAGGTTCTCATTGGAACCATCAATGCCAGTAAAGAACTTATATTTTAAGGGAGTATATGCCTACAAGCTGGAATTCTGAATCACTAACCACAAGTTTTACTATGGTAAAGAATGGTAAATGGAAGCTGTTATCTAGACACACACACACACCTGTGGTCGTGACCCCAGAAAACACCCAGCACTGGCCGTATTTGACTGGCGTTCCTCCTTCTTTGTGGTATTGCCTGAGGATTTCAACACTTCCACTCCAGGCCGTGGGAGACGTCCCACCCGTGTAATTCCCAGACCAGTTTCCCTCCAGCACGCCACGGTCATCCGGGGAATTCACCTAGAACAGGCAATCAAATAAATGAACCACGGGTTTCTGAGGTCAGGGAGGATAAAGAGTCTTTGTTTAGAGTATCAGAATGATCTGGAACTCTCTACCAAATTTGTTCCAGCAGTGTTGCTGGATGTGGCGGCACTCACCATGGCAGAAATGACTCGGACCACACTGACCGGATCTCCTCTGCCCGATGGAGGAACCTCGCTGTTATCCAGCACAAACAGACAGGCCTCCAGAATTCCTTCATCAAACTGAGTGAGAGAGAGAGAGAGAACCAGGTGAAATCTCAAGTCTAAACAGGGTCCAAAAATAACATTCGCCAGTAGAGGCAAATTTGACAAATTCTGGTTGCAAAGTTGACACAAATGTTTGATATTTTGTAAGCACAGTAATCAGGTTATTTTCTAAGCCAGTTTATAATTGTGGTATAATCGATGTCAGATTTACTGTAAATGCCATATAAAAACTAAATTAACTGTGCTTTACATGCTTTTTTCCTGTCTAAATGTGAGCAGGTTTTGAAAAAATAAGTTAAACATGCTTCATGTTTTTGTGAAATGTGGTGTTACTTACAAAAAAATCTTAAAAAGTTGTTATCGTTAACTTAAACTATATAAAAAAACTTTGATAACTGAAATAAAATGTCAATATTTGTTGAAAAACTCAAATCAGAAACAAAAATAAGGAATGCCTTGCCAACTAGCTGAAATACATAAGTTTAAGTACTAAAAATGAAATAATAAAAATTACTATGTATGCTTATATTTATATATAAATACAGCTAAAACTATATTACAAATACCAAATTAACACTGACCGGCATTAATACTGTAGATAGCAAATATTTTTTTTTACTAAATAATAATAATAATTATTATTATTATATATATATATATATATATATATATATATATATATATATATATATATATATATATATATAAAGCAAAATGAAATATAAAAAAAAAAAATCAGCAAAATGTATAATGGCAGGTAAAATATGGATAGCTGTTAAATAATCAGTTCACCGATTACTGGCATTTGTGGTAAAACGTTATGTTTGATATCAGTGTGTGAATTATGGTGTGCAATGTGCTTTCTTCCATGTATGACACAATGATCTTTAGTAGCATGCTTTTCCCTGAGAAAGTGCTTAATTCAGTTTTATTCTTAGTATTTTATTTCTGTCCACACCTGGCCGAAGTTCCATGTACGAGCTCCGATCTGCTTCTCAGTGCCATAGTAGATCCTTCCAGTGTCATTTAAGACATACTCCTTCAGCTCTTTCTCACTCTCCATGTACACTGTGTCATCTGAAGAGAGAGAGAGAGAGAGAGAGAGTCATGAGGGAGCATGAACACACTGCTGCATGATTTGATACGGTGGGTTGGGTCACTTTAAAAGAAAGCAGTGTTATAATGTCATCAATGTGAGGCTCCACAGGACGTCTGGAATCTGCTCTGTTTTCCCTTCTAAACATGGGCCGAAAAAGAGGGAGGTGTAATCAAACGGGAAAAGGGAGAGAAAGGGAGGTAACTGAAATGACCAGAAGAGATACAACAGGACTGCAAAGATTATAAAATGAATGGAAAAAACGACTCAGACACGCTAGAGAAATGTGTAATGGAAAGAGGCCAGAGCCAGAGTGAAGCACTGAAACAGAAAAACACAGCAGGCTCATGCTTACTATAGTTTATGTTCGGGACTTAATATACTTGAAAAAATTGTAAAAGTACTTTAAGATGTAAATCATATCAGTTTTCCATTAACAATAACACAATTAAGTGAACACAGAGCAGATTTTCCAACTTCCAACGTGTTGTTATAGCTATACAAAAGTATACAATTAAAAATAGCTTCCATTACTTGAAATAAAGTTGAAATAAAATAAAATATAAATATTAGATTTAAAAAAATTTATAAAAAATGTTGCCATGACAAATAACCAAATAAAATTAAATTACTTCAATAAATTAATAAATAAAAATAAAATTAAATAAAAGCTAAATAGAAATATAAAAAAGGCAAAAGCACATAAGAAAATTACTAAATCCTAAAATAAAAATGAAAACCGAAAATTAAAAATCATAAATAATACTAGAAAATAAGAGTTCTAGTTATTAAGTTATTATTTTAATAACACACCATTAAAATAATTAAAAACATGCCATTAATTGCGCTATTTTTCTGATGCCTCTTCATTTTTTCTCTTTCTCTGATCAAAAAGTTTAAACATGAATATGTTTCCTTAAGAGTATTGTTTTAATTAGTCATTCATATTTTATTTTCTCAAGGGCTTTTAGTTAGTCTTCTGTAAAAGCAACTTAATTAATGTGGCGAGTGGGGCGGGGCCGAGAGGCGTGGGAACGAGGAGTGAGGCCAGGTGTAGTGATTGGAGATGAGCTACACCTGCGCCCCACCGCCAGTATCGAGTCCCACGTAGGAGATGGAAGGATATAAAACTGGAGCGATGATAGTGAAGGACGAGAGAGGACCAGGCCTGGGACATTATTTTATGTGTTTGCTTTTTATTTATGTGCACCAGTCGGCCGTGAGGGGCTGGTGCGCCGTTTTGTATTTATTTTTGAATATTAAAATTATGTTTTGATTGTGCGCCGGTTCCTGCCTCCTTCTTCCCGATGAGTATGGAGATTTTATCGTTACAATTAATAAAAGCTAGTTCCTAATGACATGATCCTTTAGGAAGTGGATATTGGAAAGTTGAAAATTAATAAACAACAGCAAATATTAGCAACATATTTGATGACGATACAGAAATCAGTACGATGAAAGCAAAATGACAACAGACTGTTATAAAGAAGATCCATATTTAACAATATGACACCCAATGAGCCATGGTTCACTTTATCTCTTTATTTTAAAACTCTTAGGCGTCCTCTAAATTGTACTGCTCTTGAGTAAATAATCAAGTTATGTCAAGTTAAAGTCAGCTACACCCTGTTATTGAAACTCTTCATTCATGCAGGTTTACAGAGTTCACAATGTTCAGCAGAACAGGAATGAGACAGCAGCTTTCAGCAAAATCGCACGGCATAAAACTGTAGTGTTATAAAACAACAGTCTGAAAGAAAGCAGTAAAGAATGACAGGAAGGGGCCTGGAATGAACGAGGGGCCAGGGAGGAAAAGAAAGAAAGAGAGAGGGAGAGGGAAGATATATTTGACATGTGACTTGCCAGATGAGGTGGAGCTGTAGAAAAAAACACAGACAAAAATGCAAAGAAAGAAAGGATTACAGTTTTAGGAGTGAAATGTGATTTGGCAGACCTCTCTCTCTATCTTACAAAACATCTCTGGCATTCAGTGCAGGAAAGAGAGCAAAGCCTGATGCACCCAAAGAAATAACCTAACAGACTAATTAGGACTAAACACTCTGAGTCAATGCAGAATGAAGCTTTCAAATATAAAAGGTGTAAAACGTATGTTTTTTTTTTAAATTATTATTATTATATGCATTAAATAAGTTGAATAATTGATGAAAATATGTGACGATATGAAGTCGATTCAAGTTGATTCAAGTTCTTGCTTTCCATCTTATCTCCATATTAAAGTGTTTATGAATGCAGCGCTGCTTTGTTGTCAGCGGTAAACAAGGAAACGCTGTATCACTGCTGTTCCATAAGGGCCACCTGCTGTCAGACAGTGAATGTGTGTTTTCATTTTAAAATGCTAAACTTTTGCTATGGTTTTGCCTGTCGTTTACACTACCCCGGCATTTTCAACCCTTGAATAAAAAGGAGATTTTCGAAAATATTGTAGACCCCATTTTCGTTTGAAAACCCTGGGGTTGTATTTCAGTGTAAACGGACCAAAACAGAGACTTTTGAAACCAGGTATGTTTTATTTAACATAGTTTCACAAAGCTAAAGTCAGACACTTCTGTTTTTGCCTTTGATTTTGAAATTATACAGTATAGTTTAAACCAAAATTGTTCATATTCATGTATGCAGCATCTTTGTTTGGCTTGTGATTACATTTCAGTGGTTTCCTCTGATTTCAAATGGAAAAAGCACAGACAAAGCCTTAGTTTGTTCATACGAAGATTTGTTTTATTTGGACATTTTTAATTTGATTTAGGCTTTGTTTAAATTTATATTTATATCATATTTAAATTTCGTAAAAATATGCAACGTTTTGTCTGAGAAATAATACAAGGAATAATAAAACCTTGTAAAAAACATTAATAATAATAGTTCATTACATTTTATTGTGAAATTGCTCATTTCACATCCTTAAGCATCCTTATTTTGTCATGATTCTGCCCTCGTGTCCTTGATTTTTCCCTAGTCTTGAGTCAGGATCATGACAGACCCGTGTTTTGTGTACAAGCACATGGCCTTGTCTTTGGGCCATGTGCTTGTGTTGTCTCGTTCCCTTGCCCCGCCCCCCTTGTTATCCTAGTCTTGCCGTGATTGCCTTATCTGTGCCACCTGTTGTGTCTTGATTAGTTCCCCTATTTAGATCTCCTAGTGTGCTCTGTTTTTCGTTGGTTCATTGTTCCACATTTGTGATTGTTCCTACTTGTGATTGTTTACCAGATCGTGAGTGTCTCTATATGTTCCTGAATCCTTGAAGTCTTTGTATAACCATGAGTGTTTGTTTGTAGTTAGTGTTTAAGAGTTTGTTTATCATGTCAATCCTGTTAAGTTGTTTAGTTTCTGCCCTAGCCGTTGTTTTCCCCCTCGTGGGTTTTGTTTTTCCCCTTTTTGTTAATAAACCCTCTGTGTAACCGGATTTCTGTCTGCACTTGAGTTCCTCCTTGCCAAACCCTGACATATTTATTATATAGTTAAGACTTTTTATTTGATTGCATTTCCGCTGCCTATGAATTTGAAATTAATTAAAAGGTCTGTATAAATACACCTTTTGAAAAATTATCATGGCAAAGGACAAAATACTGAGGTGGCCATAACCATCATCTAATCTTATATTTCAAAAGACAACCATAAGAAAATCACCACAAGCAAAACTGATTCCTGCTTGACAGAAATTATGTTGTGTAAGGACAAGCTTAGTTCTGAGTTATAGCTAGTAATTGTGGCAAAGCCAAAACAGCTGTTGATCAAAACTGATGGAACTCAGAAGGAAAGCAAGATCACGTTCATTCCTCCTGAAGACTGACTTAAGTCACTGGGCTGCAAGAGGAAACTTGTTACACCTCCATGTTATATTGCATTAACAGTTGCCTGTGCAATATTTTAGGCTAAAAATATCAGTGTTTCCCAGATATGCTCTAGTGGTGGTGTGTCTTGGCTTCTCGTCAATGAATGAGTTGGTGTAGAGTCATCTTCTATCTACGCAAGCTTGACTTTATGCCTCACGGCATTCTAAAATATGACACAACGCAATTCACAAACGTGTTGCAAACTCTGTGCTGATGCAAAAGGCAGCTATGGCAGATATGAGCATAAAATATCATCTTAAGCTGACACTACTGTATTTATGGGCTGTTTGGCTTCTTCCAGACTAATGAAAAGAAAACATCCGAAATATACGTTTAAGTGTTTACTTTATTGCACTTCATCTGTTTTCAATTGTGTGTTTCAATTACTGTTTCTCAAAATTAGTTTTTGTTTCAACAAATTCAGAAAATGGGTGCTGTCAGAATGAGAGTTCAAAAATCAATCTGCAAGCATCAGTTATGTCTTTATAGATTTGTTTTTCATAACATGCAGGTGTTCGCATCACAAGATGTTAACTGAAGGACTGGAGTGGTGTGGATTACTTGTGCGTTATTATGATGTTTTTATCAGCTGTGTGGACTTTCATTCTGACGGCACCCATTCACTGCAAAGGATCCATTTGTGAGAAAGTGATGGAATGCTACATTTTTTTCCAAATCTGTTACCATGAAGAAACAAACTCTTCTACATCTTGGATTTCCTGAGGGTGTGAAAATGTTCTGCATATTTAAATGCAAAGAAACCTGGAGCTCTGTCTGTCTTACCTTCACACCAGGGATTGAAGAGCATATAAATGTCTTTGTCGGAGTCAAACGTGGTAGTTTCGCTCGTCTTCAGGCATTGCGTTGTGATGGTCAGCTTGTACTTCCCGATAACAGCGGTGACGGGGGAGTTGACGGACAGCTTGACCCGGTTGATATTCTGCTCCACAATCTTGGCCTCCCAGCGTTCATCCTGGAGCTCGTCCACCAGCGGTATGATGACGTGTGTCTTCTTCGACACCTGCGGGAGCGGCCCTGAATGACGGCATGAAACACATGGTTTAGGGAGAGGCTTAATGGCTTCCAGAAGAATGTGATGAATTCGGTTCCAGGTTTCGAAACTCCTGATAAATTATTACACAAGGGAGCATTCCAGCCAAATCATTTCCAAACACAACTATGCTGAAATCAGTCACTAAAACTAAAGCCACAAATAAAGTAACATTAACTAAAATAAAATATTTGTTTTGGCTAGTTGCCAAATGCAGCATTTCTCATTTTCATAAAGTTTAATTTGAAATACTAAAATAAACTGAAATAAATAAATTAAATTGATATAAAATATACAGACTAACTAATGACAAAAACAGCAAAACTACTAAAACTTTAACATAAATTAAAATAAAAGCAGAAAAAGATCAAATGTTATCTAATTCAAAATCTGAAAAAAAAAACTATAATAGTACATTAATGATACTAAATTAACACTAAAATATGGCTAAAATATTGTGATTCATTCACACATAGACAAAGAAGTTTACAGAACACATAAGACTCGCACATATTATGAACCCTGATCTATTTTTATGAACATGAAATCAGTGATTTATTAATAGCTAAAAAAAAGTCATGCATTTAAATGTTAAAGTGTCAGATGTGAAACATGAAAAACAAACCTCTAATGCCCAGGAAAAAACTTACAGCACATTAAACACTGGCTGACACTAAAGTGGTGCATTTTTTCACAATATATGGGGTAAGTTGTCACAAGCTTGCAGTTTAATGACATATGAAATACATTTATCTGAAATAGAAATTTTTAATGTTACATTCTTATTTTCCTTTTTGTGGAAAATAAGAATGTGGAAAAGTGGAAAAGGTAACACATAAATGCAAACCAGCACTCTGACCACTATAATTGCTTGTTTGAAAGCATGAATACATTTTTTTAAATATATTTTTTTATCATTTTAGAGAGACACTCAAACAGAGTCAATGAAAAAAAAATACACATATATAAATTGTATTTGTATTTGAAGATTTCACTATATTTTTAAACCAACAAGATCAGATAAAAGCACATATTTGTGTAATAGATGCCACTTCATGCTCACCTGTCTTCAGTTCCAAGTGAAGTTTATCTGTGTTTGGGTTGAAAGTTCGTGAGAGGTCGAGTTCTATTTGGAAAGTCTGGCCTCTGCGGACGATGAGCTGGTCGCTGTGGTATTGATCCGTGTGATGCTCCGTCTTGTTCCGATCGGATTTCCGACTGAGCAGATCCACAGAGCGCACTGCTAGAGTCAACTCTGATGACAAAGGATGAGGAGAAGAAGAAAAAGATTGAGTTTGAGCAACTTCAGCTGAAGTTTATGAAAATATCATGTAGACCTGAGACAAAGTTCCTCACCGTCCAGCTCTGTATCTCCAGTGACAGTCATCGGAGACTTGGGCTCTTCATTCTCTCCGCCCCCAGTAGTCACACCGTCAGTGTCACAGGTCACATCAATCGAGCTGTTCTGACGCCGGAAGCAACACGGACAGGCCCTCCGAAACCAACGCCGGCATCCGCTCTCTTCTTTCTTCATTTTGGACTCGCTTTGTCTCTCTGGGACGGCCTGGCCATTGCTGGCAGAAACACCGTGGAACCGGCCGACAGCAGAGTTATCTCGGATTGACAGTCTCTCTCCTGGCATCCTGGAGAACAGCATACAAAATAATTAGATGGAGAACGGTGTAAAGACTTGGAATCAGCAGACAACAGAAGTTTAACAATGTATTTGCTGATAATGATTAACTGGTGAAGTAAATGCAAAGAGAATGCCAATGAGATCTCATGAGTCAAGACTGGGAAAAATACAAGAGTAACATCATTCTGTTGTTCAATTTTTTTATGACATGTTGGTGTTATCTCTTTCACTTGAATGCTATAAGTTGCACTCAGTAAATACAACAGGATAAAACTGTATCCGTCTTCATTTCAGGCTGCAAAGCAACAAAATGTGGTTATTTAAAAGGGGCTGATTCTTTTCTCTACCCACTTTAAATGATAACTGTTTGTGTGGAGCAGCATTTACTGTGAACCGCTCTGAGACGCATATAAATAAAGCGCATATAAAACAACCAGAGCTTATATTTGAATCGCAGACTTTGTGTATTAAGAATAGCACTATGCTTTTTTATGATTTTTTAATGGCTTTAATATTTTGTGCAGTCTTAGAAATCAGTCTGATAATGCTTTGCATGGATTACTGTGCGTGGAACGTGCCACTTTCAGTTAATCAACCAGCAAAAAGCAGTCAAGTATTTTTTTTATTTTTTTTATTGAGTACTTGAATTTAATAGAGGAATCGTGAAAATCCTAAATAAAACATCATATATACTGTTTTCTCTCATGTTACTTCATCAAGACCCCTATGGAAAGAATAAGTCTCCACACATCTGCGTTTCTCTACGGTGTTGTTAAAGTAATTGCCTATTTGGTCATGAGCCATAAACTTAAGCATGCTGTTTAAAGAGACAGGAATTTCCCAGGATTGCTTTCACTGTCTCAGATTGTCATTAAAATATGCATCAGTGATTATTCACAAATGGTCAGTGATCACTAGTACTTTGGTGGAGAAAATATTAAATCAAGAGGAATAGAAATGCTGATGTTGCATGACATTGAATAAACACTGATAATGAGAACCATGTGTTTTCCTCCACATAGCCTTGTACTCTCTTCCATCTCTTTAACATGTTTTCTTCTGTTTTCTCAAGACTTTTCTCACTATCACAAAACTCAACAACCAGCTGCCTCCTTTTTAGATCTATTCTATTACTGTAAGACAAATATTGACTCATTTGTGTCTCCTTTTTTATTTCTCTAAATAAATTGATGTGATACATCAACAAAACATAATTGAGAGTTTGTTTAAGATATAGAAATTTGGCAAAATGTACTCTAAAATTTCCTTAAGGCATGTTATTGATCAGTTAAGGCCAGTATAACACCATCAAACACACACAGTTCTGCTCATCCGCTTACAGCTGTATATGTGAACGTGTTCCAGAACAAGAATGTGTGCTATGCAGCTCTGGATGTCTGTAAGTCACTGCAGGCTGCAGGCTGTATGCCATGAATACTACATTTTGCTATATTTACTACAAGTTACTACAATACTACAGCTACAGGACAGACCAGACCAGAGGCAAATGTGAATGCAAATAAAATCTGCTGTGACATATTTTATTCAATTAGGAAATATGCATTCATGTTGATGTCAAGAGAACTTTCACAAGACCTGAAGAGTCGTCTTCAGTTTAAGATAAAAAGACTGTATTCAATTGTGTATGCAATTCTGAAAAGGTTTAATCAATGTGCCCCCCAGTTTCTTAAACATGAGGTCACAACCGCTATGGCCCTGCAGGCACAGACTGAGTCAGCATTGAGAGATTTGTATCGGTCTAGGAAAGAGAAATCTCAACTGATAGATCTTTAATGCATCAAATGTTTCAAATGAAGACTTCTGCTCCTGCTTCCACGTGTCTTGAATAGACTCTCAGAGTAGATCTTAATTATAACATACCAAATCAAAATAAAAGTCTGATGGTTAGACATTTGAAAATGAAGAAATTGGCATAATAAATATTTAATAAAATATATATAATAAAATATATATAATCAAAAAAATTTAATTGTATTTTTCAAAAATACTGCATTGTTTTTCACATAGTTATACTTGTTTTGATTTTATTTTTATTATTATTTATTTTATTCACAAAAATGTATCATTTATGTTCATCACCAACACCAATCACAGACTGATATATAATAAAAATTTTGACCACACAAAAAATGTTTTTTGGGGGGGATTTTTTGAAGTTACTCAGCTTCAGAATTTCAAGTTTAATTCAATATTTCTACAACTATTTTTTCAGGGTACACACAAGCACAACAAACCTGTTTTTTTTTTTTTATCACAATTTTTATTTAAATGTTTTTTAATCTTTTAATTGCAATTCCATTTTCCCCCCAAATCATGTAGCTCTACTATATTTTTAACTGTATGTTAAAATGTTGTGGCTATTTTTATTTCTCCCAAGGACTTTTAAGAGAAGCATCTCCACAATGTTGCCATTTAACTGAAACTCAACGGAAAACTAATTTATGTCTCATGAGCTATAAAAGAGCAACACATTCTTCCACTGGGTCTTGTGTATCGTGAGATGCCGCAGGGATTTATGGATGTTTAAAAGGAATCCTTCAAGTATACAAAGACATGACTAGAATGCCTCCAAATACCCAGGCTGCAGCACATCACACATCTGCTGACACTAAATCATGACTCACGGTGACCTATGACCCCTGCATGCTTATATGAGTTTTGCATGCAAAAGATTAGGGTCAGTAACACTGAATGATATCTGAAGGATCATGTAACTCTGAAGATTGAAGTGATGATGTTGAAAATTCAGATTTGTGTTTTTTTTTATCAAATAAATGCAGCCTTGGTAGAAACTTCTTTCAAAAAAATGTTTGCATATTCAGAAGTTTGTGACTGGTACATGTCCACGTTTGCAACTGTGTGTATGAGGTCTAAAGTCTCCAGCAGCTGGTCTAAAGCCAAAGTTAGAGCAAGCAGCTGGCAAATATGTGCACATGAGAGGGGAGACTACTGATCTGCTCCCCTGACCCAGATTTAGATTTTAAAGGCATAGAACGACCCCCCCCCCCCCCAGAAAAAAACGAATTCTGTTGTTTTTTAATCTCAAGTACCCCACTTTTTCTTTCGTATAGTAAAAAAAAGTTAGTGACAGTTTTGTGTGAGAAACACTGAAAATATATCAATATTCACTTGAAAGCTTGCACACATTCTGTTTGTTGTATGTAAAACAGCTGTGTGAACAGTCTGCAAACTCTGTTTGTATTGCACATACATAAAGGTGAGAAAGTGACGGTGAATTTGAATTTCTGAGTGAACTGTCTATATAAAGTGGAGCACAACAGTGTGTGTTCGTGTGGGATCTTAGATGGCACCAAATTGTTTTAATTTCACCACAAGGTTTAATTTGGTGTGACCGTCACCCACTAGTTTAAATGGAAACATCCCATACGGATGTATAAGAACCTAGCAACACGACCAAAACAAAAGCATAACGTCTCACACCTGATGAAGTCATTATCTTCGAAATCCAGACTTCAATGACATGCATTTCATCATCTCTATGATGCACAACAAAAGAATGACTGAGCTTATCACCGATCGAGAAGAAACATGACTCTACATGCAGTTATTACATGACAGCAAATAGATATTTTAGATAGCTTAGTTCACCTCTTCTGACTCGAGTCATCAAAAGGAACCACCTAGCAACCACTCAAAAAACCCTAGCAACCCAGAACACAAGAGTTACTTCAGTTCTGCCTTTTTATTTGCACCACTGTGGTTCACATGGTTGCGTTCTTCTGCTTTGTGTGTATGTGTAGATTTTGGCAGTCAAAGCTGGCCCTGTTATAATGTAATAGGGCAGGCGCTTAAGCAGATCTAATCTTATCAGAGAGTTTTGCCATTCAGTCAAATGTATCACAGGATGCATCTTTAAAAATGGATATGAAAAAAAGTTGCCAGTGATGCTAAAAATATAGAAAGTTAATGTTTTCAGCATTCAGAGTCATGAGGAGACCAGCACATGATAATCACTCCATTTATGTGGAATAGACAAAATAATTGTTTGACTCACACGAATGGCCAGGGAAAAAACTGGATGCAGTAGCCCCAAGAAATTAATGGTTGTCATAATTGTGATAATAAATGAAATATACATGTAAAATGAAAAATAGCAGGATGGCTATGACATTATAAGCTCTCTCATTCGTTTGTGCAGAAACCAGCAGAGAATGAGGGAGATGTTCTCAAGTCTGATGCATGTTAACTATGTGCAGAGGTTTTCATTCCCCCACCCTTTCAAATCAAGTACAGCTGGAATTCACAAGAGCAAGAAAATAAGAAACATCTGGAAACAATGCAATCAGTCTCCAGCTTTAACTGTATCCTTGCCAAAACATAAGAATTATTCCAATGCAGAAAAGTATTGGCTTCGTTTCAAATACTATCCTTTAGGCATATTGAATAGTTTACATCAGTAAACAACTGTGGTTTGTAAATGTGCTTTTAGTTTCTCAGTACTGAAAGTTTACACATCAGTCATCCAAACGGAAAGTACAGAGACACTGAAAGTGTCTACTTTATAAGCATCAACACGCAGAAACCGTTATATTTTAAAAAATATATAATTATGGGAGATAAAGTTATCTTGAAACACGAATGAATAAAATGTTCAGACTTACTTGTTTTGGCTGTTTTTCTTCACGGGAGAAAGTATTCTTTAAATACAGCAGCCCGCGAAACTCCCAGCAAACTCAAATTGGCACTGACTGAACCGAATTTATGCTCTGAGGGGCGTGTCAAGAACACTTTAAACCAGAGGGGGGCGGAGGGGGGTGGTCCTCAAAAGAGGGTGGCCGCAAAATAAGCAAGAGAGCATGATTAGCAAAAAAAAAAAGAAAGAAAAACCCTTGTAGAATCGTTGGTACCTTTAAATGTTTTCTATTTTTACCTGATCTAAGCCTTACATTTCATTTGATCACTGTAACTTAACTTCCTGAGACCCTGCATCCTCACATGAGGACATTATATTTGAGTGAATTTCTCTGAGACTATACAAGCCACAGTTTTAAGTCTAGGGCGTTTCAGAGATACAAAATATTTGGTTTCACCATGACCATTATTTTCCCTCTCCTTGATCTCCAGAAATGTCTGATGTTAATTTAGTGACACTCTTATGGACATGTGATCTTTTGTAATTATCGCTTAATTCTGACAAATTTAAAGTGTCGTAAATCACCATATCAGGAAAAATGTATGGGGTTTCAAATTAAAATATGACTTTCTGTTACGAATCATGATTTTGATTTCATGTCCTCATATTAGGACACCGTGACTGAAAGCAGGTTATATGCATTTTTGGAGACACAACAAATTAATAGTGAAAGATTCCTATCAAATATTATATATTATTATGTAAAGCTTGTTAATTATTACTCTCATTATTACACTTCTTTTTTCATACATGTTGCCCCCAAAAACACATTAATATTAAGTGGATTCTTAGTTTTATGAGAACTTTGGATGAAAAATGGTAAATATGTAATTGTCCCCAGTTTCCCTACACTTGTTAATCCAAAAGATTTAATGATTGTTCACTGATCAACATGTGGTATTTAAAGTTACTAGCCTTGAAATAATTTTTACATTCGAAATATTTCATGATATTTCTAACATTATAAATTCTCCCTGAAGACAGGACTGGGTTATCGCACTATAGCAATAATTTCCCTTTCGACCCTAAAAATAGTGTGGAAGAAGTTAAACTGCAATGTAGCTATACACCACCCCTTTTCATGAAGATGTATAGCTTGTCTTCATTAAAGGGGTGTAAATGTTCCTTAAAGTACACCACCACAGCATTGTGTTATGCTATATAACAAGCAATGTGTATTGCAATCTGTCAAATTATTATTTATCAGACAGTTAAAACCACAATCAGGGTTGAAGACTGTCAAAACTGGTTTTATCAAGCTTATTTTTTAGACATCATCAAATCAATACAGAGTTTTGTGGCTTTTACTCCGTGTTTTATAGCTTTGTTGATGCATTATTAATGATAATCATATTTTTTACCAATGGTCCATAGAATGAGAATGTGTCTCTGTCTTTGATCTGTAACCATATTTCATGTTTTAATATAAAACACAACAACAACACAGAAATGTAAATTCACTTAACTGAGCTGTTAAATACAGTATTAGCTGATTTTTGGCTGTCATTGTTTTTAAGGTTCTTTGAGGCTCTTTGTAATGTGTCTCATTCTGTTACCTCCAGCTCAACTGAATGCAATTGAGGTGAAAAGTCAGAGGAAGTTCATCAGGTCAGTGAGGGCACTAGTAACTTTTCTACGTAATATATGTGGTTTTGAGTAAAACCATAGGAAGAGAAAACCTCAGTGTTCACAAAAGTTAACAAGTTCACAATTACACAAACAAAAAAAATATATATTCTACCACTTGTACTTGTATTAGTCTTTCTTTCTTCTTATAAATATATTTTTTTACATGATATGATCACACCTATACTAGATATATCTTGCAATTTATAATTTAAAAGGGAAGAAAGAAAATGACTGTGAAAGGAACATGATAGGGTTTGGACCTCAAGAGAGTAATTAGCTTTTCTCTGTTGAATTGGAGAAGTTCAGGAGAAGAGTAAGAAGAGTGATGACACACAAAGTTTGCCACTCCTTTCTGATTCATGTATTTCGTAATATATACAGTATGGAAAGTGCGAAAGAACATAAGTTATGACTTCATAGTGGAAAATAAATAAGCAGTCACGTCAAAATGTCTCATCAGGATGAAATATATGAAGGTGCGTCTTGTTCATTCTTATCTGAACAAAAATCTGTTGAGAAAAAAGCTGTTAGGAAATGTATCAACATGAGCGGTGTAATTCATTCAATCTGATTCATCAACTCAACAACTTTCAGTGTTTCTCTGATTTCACAATCTGACCCACCCAAGCGCAATATTAATTAACCTGAGTTAGCTTAACTATCAAGGGTGGGGTTTGAGTGGATGTTGAAGGTTCGCGTGATGAGGGTTACCATCCCCAAACAAGCCCAAACTGACTGTCCAGGAGAAACATTGACATTAAATAGGGAGGGCCCTCTAGAGGCATGAGCCATTTACTGCTCTAAAGGCCTGCTCTCAAAGGACAGTTTTGGGTTCAGTATCAGTGATCCAATTCATGTTACTTTTACTAGATCTACAGTATATAGCAAGTACACTATGTGAATTTTACGTTTGCATAGAATGGCCTGCAGTAAAACCCAGAAGTGTGCAGTATACAACATTATATATATATATATATATATATATATATATATATATATATATATATATATATATATATATATATATATATATATATATATATATATATATATATATATATATACAGGGGCGGATCTAGAAAAAATATTGATGGGGAGGCGAGAAGGGGGCAGGAATTTTTGAGGGGTGGCAACATATGGCAGACGTATATATACTGAATTTAGTCACAGTTATCAAAGTTTGATGATAAATATATGTGCACACTACAAAAGAACACAGGCTATCATTTACAAACTTAATCTCATGCAATCAATGTCATTTGAAACAGTTATAACAAACATTTCAAACATATAAGGAATAAGTGACCATACCCCATAAGCACCACCACACACACTAATGCATACAGTATGCATCAACATGTAATTAAAAGCAATAAGAAAGGTTCAGTGTTATCAATATGTCAATTTATTATAAAAACACAAGGTTCGCAAATCATTTGAGTCAGTTTTGGGATCGCAAACCATTTGAATCAGTTCGGAGCGGGTTCGCGAATCATTTGAGTCAGTTAGGGAGTTCAAAGTGGGTTCGCGAATCATTTGAGTCAGTTTGGGGATCGCGAATCATTTGAATCAGTTCGGGACTTCGCAGCGGGATCGCGAATCATTTGAGTCAGTTATGGGGATCGCAAATAATTTGAGTCAGTTTGGGAGTTCGGAGCGGGATTGCGAATAATTTGAGTCAGTTCGGGAGTTCGAGGCGGGTTCGCGAATCATTTGAATCAGTTCGAGAGTTCGGGAGCGGCTTCGCGGATCATTTGAATCAATTCGAGAGTTCGGAGCGGGTTCGCGAATCATTTGAGTCAGTTCGGTAGTTCAAAGCGGGTTCACGAATCATTTGAGTCAGTTTGGGGATCGCAAATCATTTGAATCAGTTCGGGAGTTCGGAGCGGGATCACGAATCATTTGAATCGGTTCGGGAGTTCGTAGCGGGTTCGCGAATCATTTGAGTCAGTTTGGGGATCGCATATCATTTGAATCAGTTCGGGAGTTCGGAGCGGGATCACGAATCATTTGAATCGGTTCGGAAGTTCGTAGCGGGTTCGCGAATCATTTGAGTCAGTTTGGGAGTTCAAAGCGGGTTCGCGAATCATTTGAGTCAGTTTGGGGATCGCAAATCATTTGAATCAGTTTGGGAGTTCGGAGCGGGATCACGAATCACGAAAGATTCGTGCTGATAAATTTGTGAGAGTATTTGTTATTTTTCATTACCATATCACAATATTATAAATTAATTGGATTTTGAAAAGATATTGCTGATATTATAATTAGGGCTGGGTATTGATAGGCCTACATTTTTCTTGATGCATTTTGCTTACATTTAAAAGAAAGCTCTCTATGTTGATGCTTTCTATTTATAGGGAATTGTTATTGAGTCAAACAAACAGTTAGTCCTGTTGAACTATTTATTAAAAGTGGCTAATAAGATTTGACTGGTACACCGGGAAGGTTTATTTTATTTTTATTGATTCACTACAATGAACCGGCTCATAAGAGTCATTAGTTTGTGAATTAGACGAATTTGTGAATTTGTGAATTTTTTTTCAAATTTGTGAATTTGTGAATTGCATTGTACAAAATGTTTGTTTTGAGGACAGCTGAAAGACCATTATTTTGTAAGAATAAGTACCACCACCTATGGAACAAACTTGTAAGGTTAACTGTTGATTCATTCATGAACTAAACTATTCACTGCACAATCTCGGCAATACATAATATTACATCAAACACTGACATTTATAACTCTTAAAATACCATTTTATTTTCTTAGTGTGAAGATAATTAAAAAATTTAATGGGTTTAATGGTTCTTAATGGAACAATCAATGTCAATAAGAGTGTAAATCAAGTAGTTATGCTACCATACGAGTCCTACTAGTTCTGCTCTATATAGTGCACAGTATTCTTATTTTTTTATACATATAACACCTGTATGACCAACTGAACATTAGTAAAGGGTCATTTATGAACAGTTTGTTAATTTTGCATCTGTTGTGTGACAAACGAACAAAACACACAGATTTGAAGACACATGTGAAATGATACACAGCTGTAGCAAATTCATGTCTTTAATGCGGCATTTTGTTCATGCTAGCTTTTTTTGTTTTAGTATGAAGTGCATATATGAAAAAGTGCCCACAGTTACAGAATCACCCTATTACTAATTTACATGTTGTACAACATCCCATTACTCAACATTAACCAATAATTGGTATTGCATTAGTAAATAATTATACTAATATACATATGTGTGACATGTGCTACTTAAATGTTACCATTTTGGGTAATTTTTCCCTCTATGGCTTGATATGCATTGCGTTGTGTGGGTTTAAATGACTGGGGTGTTGCACAGGTCCGTATCACAGCACTTGGTCTTAATATAGGGGCTTGTCTGAAGAATCATGCAGTCTGCCTTGCTAATGCACCTCCGGAAGTAAGAAACTAGAGGAATGAATAAGAATATATGAGAAAAAGAGCTTCTTTGTTCATCTTGACATGACATGACTCTGTACAATTATTTTCTGTATTTTTGAGAAAAGTTCATCACACATGTGATAATAATAGGAAACTCACAGGGAGAGATTGTGAATCTGGCAGATACACAGGTGTCTTTTTTATAGCCACACGTCTCCTGGGTGGTCACACAACGTCCTCCAGGTGTGCGGGGAACACAGTTGTGACATTTCAGGGCAGAGCCTACAACACATTAATCTGATTAAAAAAAAGACACTTTAAATGACACATTATTGTTTTGCACACTTAGATAAGACACCATAAACCTACCATTCTCCAACACCAGGAGAACAACAAGAGTAAGCAGCAAAACTTTCATCATCTGTTGAATAAAGTGGAAAACTAATCAGTTGAAACAATGTATTGTGTCACAATATATCACAATACATAAATGCAGCAATATGTATTGTGGATAGAGACAGAATGTATTGTACTGTGTTCAACAGACAGCATCAAATAGCAAACCCAGAAGTTTTTTTTTATTATTAATATTTGTATGTGTCAATAAAAAAAAAAAACACGTTATTTAATAAAACAAAATATTTAAAACATTTTAAATGTATTCAGTGAAAGCATACAAGTCTAAATTAAAAAACAGATTTTTTTCTTTTAAACTGCAGTGCTTGGACTACAATTTTTTATTCATTTTGAAACATGTCTGTTTTTAAAACAGGTCTGGATCATATTTTGTTTTAATATATGTGATTTCTTGTTCAATTTATGATTAGATATACTGTATATATATATATAGTATCTGTGATGTTTACATTGTGACATTTTGATAATTTATTCTGATTAAAATATATTTTAGAAAGTATTGACAGCACAGTAATATTTGTTGAGTTTCATTTTCTGATTTTAAAGGATGATTCTCATAATTGAATTGCAAAAAAAATTATAATATTTATATTTATTGCATTATAACACTGAGAATGTTAGGAGAAAACAGTTAATTTCTCATCTAAATATGTCACAATGCAAAATGCACAATCAGAGAAATGACCTGTGAGAAATGGCCTGCACCTCAACAGTTTTCAACAGAACAATAAGAGTTTAGATCCTAACAGTTTGTGATTTCCTAAAGAAAACACTGTTCATTTATACTTCATTGTCTGAAACTCATTTTATTTTCTGCTAAATCTTAGAATAAACTTAATGCAGTGTAATTTAACAAACGAAGGTTGTATAATATTGTGAAAACGTACCTTGAGTGTGAAGCAGAGCTGAGCTGAAGTGAGTGCTATACACCTGTGTTTGTCTCTTATATACTCTGATGCTGCCTGTTCATTTCCTGGAAGCTTTGTCAGGAATTTGGAAATTCCGATTTGAATTTCAGCCAAAGAACTTGTACCACAACACAAGTGTTTGTTCACTGTGTGCTCTTGGCTTGAGTTTCAGATGATACAGTAAGTGTCACTTTTATTTGGTTTAGTGGTCCGTGTGATTGTGTAACATTTTTGTTTTGTTCTGTTCTGGTCTTTTCCAGTTCAGCAACAAAGATACATTGTTTTCTGTTATCTTATTTACTGTGCTTGCGCAAACCTGACCGGAATAGAGTTTCATTTGATCAAATATCACCATGTAGATGTTTTGTAAGATACTTTTGTTGCATGTGATCAGTTATTAACTCTTACTTAAGCAAAATATGCCAAACCAGGGTCTTTGCAATCAGAGAATAAAAGTGAATTTATATATGTACATTTTAATATAAAATAGTTGGATATAATGCAACATTTACTTTTAGCCAATGTCCACCAGTCAGGTCAGATTTTTGGCCCTTTGTGTGCTCTAAAGCATTCAGATATTAGATGTCCAGAATAGAAATGTGCACATTGCAGATGAAATACAGACTGAGAGTAGCCGAATTGTTTGCCATTCACTTATAAGTGCAACATATTGACAATGCAATGCAATAACAATACCTTACAAAAATTAACCATGGTTTTACCGCAAATAAGACCAAAAAATCATGGGTAATATGGTTAAACCATGGTAACCACAAATGAACCATGGTCTTGTTACACTTTACCATAATTTAACCAAGGTATTTGTAATACATGGCATGGTAAGGGATGCTACTCTTAGAAATGTTTGCTTACACTGCATAATGTGTGCAGTTTCACCTGTACTTTTCATCTACTTTTTTTCAGTGTACAGTAATGGTCACAGTGCACTGCCCAAAAAAAACCAAAAAAACAAAAAACAAAAACAAACTAGATTTATTTAAATGTAGTTAAAATAAATTATTTTCAACCACTTATCTTAATTTTTTTTTTTTCATTGCAGTGAATGGTTGAGGTGATGGAGAGCGACACCAGGTGGTCAGGATGGGGAGCTGCAGGCTTTCGGTGATTTACAGCTGATTAAATATTTGTGATGGCATACAGTTCCGACATGGGCCTATTTATTTTTTATAAAGTAAAAAATAATAATTAATAATAATAATTTTAAATGACTTAAATAAAATGATTCACCATCATGAAATCTTTTTGTAAACCATTATATTTATTGTCAGACAAAATCTGTAAATAAGACAGAGTGAAGCCTCTTTAAACATCTATATTATTTTAAACATAACAGGTTTATCATCAGTTCTGAATTGCTAAATTCTATTGATACTTTGTGACGTCATACTGTTTTGAAACATTAAAAAATGTCACATTGCACAATGTACTAGGGAAATGATGTTACCTTTATTTGTTTACTTGCGCAGCACAAAATCAGCTGGATAAGGCTTATTGGCATTTTAAAGCATATTATCATCCAGCATCACTGCAAATATACCTTTCATTTAAAACAAATCAATTTTAAAACAAACCAGTCTAGTAGTAAGTTAGCATAAAAGTGTAATTGTTCATGTGTTTGTGTCAAATTCTTTCTAAAGCGTATTTTTGTGCATCTTAAAAGCGACATCTTTTGCTCAGAGGGAGAGATGGTGAATCTTGCCGATACACAAGTGTCTTTTTTATAGTACACGTCTCCTCCAGAGGATATAACATATCAGGAGGAAACCTACAACGGTTATTAGGCTGATTTATGAACTATTGATTTTATGACACTTTAAATGACAGATTATTAGACTCTTTAGATAAGATTTCTGACTAGGGCTTTAACAATATGTCATGTCACAAGATATTATACAATTTCCAAAATACAACAATATGTACCGGCAGGTATGGTTTGCCTAAAAAAAAAAAAAAAGAAAGCAAAAAAGGCATTGTAAATTAAGCACATTTGAGCTTCAGTATTTAGAAATTGTTTATTTAATAAAATATATTTTTTAAACATTTTAAAATAGTTCGGTATGTATGTATATATAATAGTAATATATATATATATATATACACTGTAAAACCCGACAAGTTAACTTAACTCAAACCGTTTGAGTAAACAGATTGGCTTGATTTAAACCCTGTAAGTTTTAAAACTTTGCATTTAAGTAATTAAGTGATTAACTAAGTGCTGATTGAGAATTAGTGATGAACAGCTGCTGCTAACAAACAGAATCACTGAAGAAAAGAGAAACACAATAACTACTACAACTGACTTCAGACACAGACTTAGATGAAATCAACTGAAATAAAATACATGAAATCTCTCAAGATCTGATTAAACAACCCCACAAACAGCATCACCAGCTGCACTTATTAATAACCAGACTGACTTTATTTCTGTCAGACGTCCACAGAAGATCTTATTGAGAATGAACTAAGGTTTAGATGTTGATTTATTGTTTCATTTGAAGTAACCATGTTAGAGATCAGTGTCTGCTTTAGTTGGGCTCTTGACCCTTGATTTCTGTCTTAGTCTTTTCTCTGGCTGTTATAACCGTGTGTTTCTAAAACACATTTGTTGTAATCCAAAAGCCCAGAAGAAATGCCATCAGGTGTTAACCTGTACCTAGATGTAGGTTGTTTTACTTTATATTGGTGATGATAATCTTCAATTATTGAACTGCTAGGAGTCTAATCTCTGATGAAATAAGTGTTGTGTAATTTGATTTATTATAGTAAAAGTGATTCGAAAGCCAGTGGTTCTGTAATAAGCAGTTAATACAAAGACTTTCCAAACAGTTTGGTCTTCTACAGTGTCAAACAGTCACACGAAGACATCAATAATCAGAATATGAACCTCAACAATGGTGACCATAAAAAATAAATGCTGCAGAGCATGCTGGGCGCCATGGATGAGTTTTTTTTACTACAATAGTACCCAGCATGCATTGCAGCATGTTTTTTTGTCACCATTGTTGAGGTTCATATTCTGATTATTGATGTCTGTGTTTGACCAGTTACTGGAATACAAGACAAGTGTATGTGTACAACATGTTTATGAAGTCATTTTAATATTAACTATCATATAATCACTGGCTCTTAGTGTCATTTTTATTAGGTCCTCTTCTACTAATTACACATTTGTTTCATCAGAGATTAGACTCCGATTAGACAGATCAATATTTGTGAATAATAATGAATAATTATCATCATCTATATAAAGTATAACAACCTACACCTAGGTACAGGTTAACACCTGATGGCATTTCTTCTGGGCTTTTGAGTTACAACAAATGTGTTTTAGAAACACATGGTTATAACAGCCAGAGAAAAGACTAAGACAGAAGTCAAGGGTCAAGAGCCCAACTAAAGCAAACACTGATCTCTAACATGGTTACTTCAAATGAAACAATAAATCAACATCTAAACCTTAGTTCATTCTCAATAAGATCTTCTGTAGACGTCTGACAGAAATAAAGTCAGTCTGGTTATTAATAAGTGCAGCTGGTGATGCTGTTTGTGGGGTTGTTTAATCAGATCTTGAGAGATTTCATGTATTTTATTTCAGTTGATTTCATCTAAGTCTGTGTCTGAAGTCAGTTGTAGTAGTTATTGTGTTTCTCTTTTCTTCAGTGATTCTGTTTGTTAGCAGCAGCTGTTCATCACTAATTCTCAATCAGCACTTAGTTAATCAATTAATTACTTAATTGCAATGTATATCTTCTTTCAGGGAACTCAACTGAATTAAGTTCAGAGTACTCAGAACTGTTAGTTTTTTCAACTTAAATGGTTTAAGGCAATCAGTTTCCTCAAATGGTTTGAGTTAACATAACTTGTCAGGTTTGAGTGAGGCTGTGTCTGAAGTCAGCTGTTGTTCCTTTCTCTCTTTTCTTCAGTAATTCTGTTTGTTAACAGCAGGTGTTCATCACTAAAGCTCAATTAATCACTTAATCACTTAATTGCAATGTATATCTTCTTTCAGTGAACTCAACTGAATTAAGTTCAGAGTACTCAGAACTGTTAGTTTTTTCAACTTAAATGGTTTAAGGCAATCGGTTTCCTCAAACGGTTTGAGTTAACATAACTTAAGGATATCTGTTTACTCAAACCGTTTGAGTTAAGTTTACTTGTCAGGTATTACAGTCAAGGCAATCGGTTTACTCAAACGATTTGAGTTAAGTTAACTTGTCGGGTTTTACAGTGTATATATATATATATATATATATATATATATATATATATATATATATATATAGTGATCGTTTGGATGATACTCTATTCATATAGTATTTATAAGCACATGACATAATATTTCATATTATAATATTGAATATCATATCATGTGTGTGTATGTATGCATGTATGTTTGTATGTACCAGGAGCACCTTTAAAAAAAAAACAAATTCCTTATGTGTTTGCGCACACCTGGCGAATAAAGCTAATTCTGATTCTGATAATATATTATTATAAATATTATATTACATTTATTTGGGTGATTTTAAAGGATTCTTTTTTTAAATTGCAGGATAATACTAAGAATGTTAGAATAAATATTGTTAATTTTTCATCCAAATGTCACAATGCAAAATGCACAACTGTTTTGATTTTGAGGTGGGAAATGGTTTGCATCTAAACAATTTATTGTTAAATTATCTTTCATTGCCCTTAAGAAAAATAGAACAAAAAAAATTCTCACCTGAGCCAAATTACAGGGTAAAAGAAAAAGATGGCAGCATGGTTATGTTATTTTTACACAGAGTTGGATGGATCTGTTAGTAAAATCTGTTGTCTTCAGCAGCCTTTGGTGCATTACATGCTGGTGACACTTTTTGTACTTTTCCACCAAAGGCTGCATGCCTTTTATATTTTGGTTCTTGACAAGCTTTTTTTTTTTGGTATCCTTATTTTTCAAGGTTCATAAGGTTCATTTCTTCACTGATATTGGGATATTGGCCCAAACGTGGGCCATTTTGCAGATTAAGAATTTTTCTTTAAAAGAGGAATGTCCAAAGAACAAATAATGTTGAAAACTGCAATGTAACTTGTTTCTCTCTATAAAAACAGCTGCATCTAACTTTCCTGTCTGTGTGCCAAACATGTTCTTTTCCCATAGTTTATGTGTTTCTAACTCAAGAAGTACTAAATATATCTTAATATCCTTTTTAATTCTGGTTCTTAAGAAACTTTTCTTTGGATATCTTCATCTTTAAGGCCATATATAAGTCTATCCCAGAGAAATGCAGACCTGTAGATCCATAGTTGAATCCTTTTTCAGTGGCTGAGCACTGTAGGTCACTTTGCATACAGCTGATATGTTTTTACCAGGGGATGTCTGAAGAACAAATGTTGAAACAAGAAGTGTACCTGTATTTATTCACATAAAAACAATAAGATCTGTATTTTGATTCTATAAATTGTTATGAATAAGGAAATGGCCATTTAGCTTGTGCAATAACTTTATTTCACTTTAGCATTTCAGAAATGTACATCTACTAAAAATCTTACATTTTAATAATTGATGTTTTATTTAAATGTTCCACAATGATTCGATCATTCAGCTGTTGCAAACGCTAAAATAAACCACAAACATCAGTAACCCATATTATAAATCATAATATTTATTGTTGGGAAATGGTGAAGCCTCTTTTGAACATCTGTAAAATTGTAAACTTCTAAAGGTTTGACAGACGTCAGTCTAAATGATGATCATGTTATTGCAGAGGTCTGAATGGCAGCATTTCACTTTCATGGCAGTGTTACTCGAGAGAATAAGACACTCCGTCATACTGCTACATCTCCGGAAGCCCATGACTAGAAGAAACAGAGAAACAAAACATGTTTGACAGTTATGCATTCATCTGCTTACACTGTACAGAATCACATTACAGCTGCTGCAGTTTCTGTCCATGTCAGTGTTATTTTAGTTAAGTTAGTATTTTAGAATATTTTTCTACGGTGGGAACCTCAGAGGAAGGTTAAACTCACAAGGAGGGAAGTTGAATCTGGCTGCGATACAAGCATCTTTCCCCGAGTCACAGGTCTCTTGAGTTGGTGTGCAGCGTGTGCCCCCCTGAGGAACGCAGTGGTTGCACTTCAGTGAAGATCCTGCAACACACAGAGTCATGTATCACATACATATATTATCTAAAAAAATCTTCTGAATTTTCATTTAGTTTAACTTGATGTACAGAAATAACTAAAACTGGAATAAAACTACATAGACATAGACAAATTACAAACTAATAATAAAAATGACAGAACACACAACAAATTTACTAGAACATTAAATAAAATTCTAATGACAACAGAAAATATATGATTATATTCAAATAACTATAATAGTCTCTCAATGTTACAAAAATAACGTTTTGAATCATGTTAATGTTTAACCTTTTAATAGCATCTTTAAACTCACCGTAGTTCAACGCCAGAACAAGAATGAGGACCACCAGCAATGTCTTCATTATTTTTCTTGATGAGAGCTAAAAAAAAAAATTAATAATCATCAATAAGAATGGGAGAAAATGAATGTCTTTTTTTTTTAAACAAGCTATCTGTTAATAATTAGTGCATGTCTGACAAATGATAAAACCAGCAAAATTTCCCAGAAAGAAAAAACTAGGTCAAATTGTAATGATTCAAAAATCTAGACCTTAGATCAATGCAGTTCTGTGTTGTACTGTTTTATAAGGCTAATAAAACCAGAAGCACAGAAAATATCAAATAGCATGTGTATTGTTTTAATAGCTTACCTCACAAGTAATGCAGGATTGAGCGTTCTGTATTATAAGTTCACAAGCACTTGTGTGTGTCTTTTATATATACTTGTCATGTACTCAGGATTGAATCATTTCCAGTAATTCAGAAATTCCCAAAGTGTTTGAGACCTGTTCTTTGGGTTAAAATGATGCCACAACATTTTCCCAACTGTGTTTGGTCTTGTTTGAGTCATGCATTAGCTTCAGACCATCAGTACTGTTCATATCATGTGCTTGAGCAAGATCCTGTTCTGTCCTGTTCTACTACTACAGAACACTTGTTTTTAATATGGCGTAAGTCCATTACGGCAGTGCTTTAAGTGGCCCAAAAGAGGTGCCGGTACTCTATTATAGCCAAAAAAAATTTTATTTCCTTTTTGTTTTTTTGTTTTTATATCTCCCCTCATCCCCTGAGGTAACAACAACTATATTGAAGGGCTTTTATATACAGCAGTCAACAGGCAACTTTAATAATAAATCCTTTTATTAGTTTGTGGATTTGCTTGAGCTAGAAAGAACTACTGAACATAAATAAAATGTGCAAAAGGATTTAGAAAAAATACCCTTAGAAAGAGCTACTGCATTACTGCATTCAAACTTCCAAACTGACTCAAATGATTCGCGAACCAGCTACGAACTCCCGAACTGACTCAAATTAATCACGCTCAGAACTCCCAAACTGACTCAAATGATTCGCGAACCCGCTACGAACTCCCGAACTGATTCAAATGATTCGCGATCCCCAAACCGACTCAAATGATTCGCGAACCCGCTTTGAACTCCCGAACTGACTCAAATGATTCGCGAACCCGCTACGAACTCCCGAACTGATTCAAATGAGTCGCGATCCCGCGCCGAACTCCCGAACTGACTCAAATGATTCTCGAACCCGAACTCTCGAATTGATTTAAATGATCCGCGAAGCCGCTCCGAACTCCCAAACTGATTCAAATGATTTGCGATCCCCAAATTGACTCAATGATTCGCGAACCCGCTCCGAACTCCCAAACTGACTCAAATGATTCGCGATCCCGCTCCGAACTCCCAAAATGACTAAAATGATTCGCGAACCTGCTACAAACTCTCGAATTGATTCAAATGATCCACGAAGCCGCTCCGAACTCCCGATCTGATTCAAATGATTTGCGATCCCCAAACTGACTCAAATGATTCGTGAACCCGCTCCGAACTCACGAATTGATTCAAATGATCCGCGAAGTCGCTCCGAACTCCCGAACTGATTCAAATGATTTGCGATCCCCAAACTAACTCAAATGATTCGCGATCCCGCTCCGAATTCCCGAACTGATTCAAATGATTCGCGATCTCCAAACTGACTCAAATGATTCGCGAACCCGCTACGAACTCCCGAACTGACTCAAATGATTCGCGAACCCGCTCCGAGCACCCAAACTGGTTCAAATGATTCACGCTCCATACGCTGAACTAGAAAGAATTAGGAAGCATGCATTTTGATGGGTGCTCTGAAAAGCAGCAGTGCAGGCAAAGGATTAAAACCTCTATTAAAACAGATGTCCAAATGAATGTAGTACCTGTAGGCTAAAAGCACGTTCTGGGCACATGGAGAGGTGGCGGTACACTCAAGAGCTATATTTGGAAGTGGTGGTACTGAGTACCAGTGCTTACCGCCCACTTAAAGCACTGCATTACGGAAATTTTCTTAAATATTTTCTACATTTGGGTATCAAACTAAACTATTATGGTTGTGTCTTCCTCTTTCCCGACAATGCATTTACATGCACACGAGTTCAGTGTTATTTTTTTCAAACAGGTTCAGTAAAAATCTATAATAAATTTAGAGATGAAACAATTGTCACTAAGAAAAATAATAGTACATTTCACAAATAATTACAAATTGCTAGAAATGCATTTAGTTAAATGTGAACGTTGTAATAGAAAGACTATATATATATATATATATATATATATATATATATATATATATATATATATATTTTTTTTTTTTTTTTTTTTTTTTTTACATACACAGTAATCTTTGTTTAATTTGAAATTTAATCTTTTTATTGTGTAAGTAACTTAATCGGAAACAAAATGTTGTTAATCATGGCAGCAAAACCTACATTTTTATTTAAATGAAATGCAAAACAACAGTCCTTTTCTTTAATCTTTAATCTTTTTCTAAATAAATATGATTGTTAACATTAGTTCCCCTTCAACTGTTCAATTTCTTAAATTCAAACTTAAATAATAATAATAATAATAATAATAATAATAATAATAATAAAACTTTTTTAAAAAAAACTATTATTTCTGCTTTTTTTTTTTTGCCAAAGTACTTTATGTACTAAATAAAAAATAATAAAACTGAATTAATATTTTTTAAAAATATATATAATATACTAATACTAATAACTAATAAATATGACAAAACCCACAATAAAATGACAAACTTTTGCTATCTCATTTGTACTAAACTAACACTGAAGCAAAGGACAGGAAGGTCAGTTAAACAGTATTTCCTCCAGTGACTCTGATAAAAAATGACTAATGTTTTCTTTGATTATCAGGACTGGCAGGAAAGTTTAATATTGAGTAAATCTAAATATAAAAGTTTAATGTAAGTTAAATATTAAAGTTGAGGAACACAAGAGTCCGATGGGACAGGTGATAAATATCAGGTTTGAGACTAAGAGAAATATTATTATTTGTCTGTAAGAGGTTTGTTCTGATATATTAAGCACTTTTTCTGCTGTTTAGAGTCTGAATCTGTTCAACAAGCATTTACTGAATTAGAAATGTTCCAGTAAGTGCGAGCAGATGTTTCTTCTGAGTCCAAGGTCCATGTGTGCACAAGGCTTTAATGTCTGTTTGATTTAGCTCTGCCCGTGGCTTAGTTAACTGGCTGAAAAGATGAAATGAACGATGACAGTCATTTGATCTAGCAGTGATTAATTATGTAACAAAAAATGTAATCCAAACATGTGATGTAAAGCTAATATGGCAGACAAACAGAAGTTGCAGTTCATCATATTTAATTGGCTGGTTATTGGGATTTTTTTTATGTGCACTGTCACTGAAAGCCAATGTTAATTGATTTTTCTTTCTATTTTGTCTTTTCTATACAAATATCTAAAAATGCATAAATCAAGAGACATTTACTTTAAAAGCAAAATGACTTTAAAAGATGTTAAATCTTGTTTTATTATTATTTTGTTCATTTGAGATAAACAGCCGATTATTTATCAATGTATGTTGTTTATTTGTTTTACTTTTTTTTTTTTTATTCTAAAACTTTGTTCATTTCCAGACTTTGTATTTTCTTAGTAATATTCAACTGGTATGTCAATAATATGCACTAATAATATTGCATTATATATTTTAATTTGTGATTCAATCACTTTTTTACCTGTAAAAAGTCTCCTATTGCATGCTATTGGTAATACTGTATATATGTTTTTAAAATATTTCACAGGCAAACAATTTTCTGTGAAGTGAGAATGTATGTATTTGTATGATATGTGGTAAAAAGCAAGTAAATCATCAACAAAATTACATCATCAACAAAAATGCTAGCATGCTTAGTTTATTTTAATATTAATGACCACCTTGAAACAGACTGTTTTTGTAACATTGCACAAATAAGAATTTAATGTTGAAATGTTGTCTTTTTTATATATTAAACAAAAAAAGCACATTTATAAACAAACATGTGTAATGTATCATATTGAAAGCTGTTTTGTGAGTCATGCTGATTTATGGCAGTGGCAGATCAGTCGAAAGTGTTGCAGAGATCCTTCTGACAGCACTTGATGTTGACGTAAGCGTTCTGTTTCACCATCTCACACCCTGACATGGACATGCACTTCTGGTAATGACCGTCTGTTTCAAACAAAACCACAAACACAAGACATTTAATTATTTAACAAATGGTTAATGTCATGTCATTAACAGCAGCAGCTCTTAGTTATTGTCTAAAGGTGATCAGAGTGGGTTTAATCACTCACATGGACTTCTGCGGAACCTGGCAGCAGCACATGCGTCTTTGTCTGAGGGGCAGGTTACGGTGGTGACCTCACAGGCCCCTCCTGCTTTTGCTGGGACACAGTTCAGGCAGTCCAGGGCCGAGCCTTATAAACACACGGGACAATATTTGAGTTCACATTTCCTATTTGTGCAGATGCACCCTTACATGGACATAAACCCTGTATGTATAAAAGTCTTTGACCTCGTGGTTTGAACCGTTTTTGCTGCTCTCATGTTGACATTTCAGACCTTTCATGCATCATGAATGATCTGAAGTCCATTTTATGACAAGAAATCAATAATCACACACTGCTTTTGACTTCAGACCATTGCATGGATTTTTACTTATGATGTTCAGCATATTTTCTTATATTTACTTGAAATGTATAGTGATATGAAAAAGATAATCAGTACAATTTGTTTTTTATATTTTTACCAGAAATGCAAAACCTGCCCTCATGCTATATGCAAAAGTTCAACTATTTCTTATTTTCTGTTGCTCTATCCAATCATATTTCAGCACACAAAGCATATGCATCGAATGATTATGTTCAGTGCATAATAGATGATCTCAATACCAATTTTAACATCAAAGAATGTAAATAGTTTAATTAATGTATAATTAAATAAAGATGATGTACAGTACAGTGCTTAATTTAAAACTTAATTTACTGTTTTTCCAGACTTTTAGACCCTACTGGGTTTAGGTTATTTCAATAGTTCATTCTACAGACGATATTCACTAATAACAGCAATACATATCAATCTGTAATTTGCTAATTTTAATGTTTCCGCATGTAAAGTTTAATATTTATGACAGGAAATCAATAATCACACTCACCGCCTGTCACAACCAGCATGAGAACAACAGCCAATACCAGGAACTTCATCTTTCTGGGAAACAAACCGAAGAAGAGAGACTTATTTCATTTAATATCTTAGGAAAACTGGGAATATAAGTCTAAATAGTATTGAAACACATACTAAACCAACCAATTGAAAGCAAACCAAAGCATCATAAATGTACTAAAAACGAACAATTACTGTGATTAGTCTGATATTTCCCAGAGTAGATCAATAAAGGTTTATATGGTGCTTTATGATGCATCCCTGATATGTGCTTTAATGTATTGTAAAAATATATATATATAAAAAAAAAATTAAATCAACATTCATAAATAAAACTGTGTGTGAAGTGTAACTCACCTTAGTGAAACTGTTCTTCTTCTGTCTGTATTTCTATATGAAACTTCACCTTTATCCCACAGTTTCTTATCAGCTACCTCCTCTCTCTCTTTTTCTTTCTGCAAACAAACCAAGCCCTGTCATATGCAGCACAGTAAAATCAATGGTCTTGACACAAGAAAATGAAAAATATGTCTCTTTTTTATGTGTGTAACTTTGTGTGTTTGCAGGGTGTTGTGCAATGTTGTAATCGCATGTATGCAATTTCCTTCCTGCAGCTTCCCAGCTGGGGTCATGAAGACGAACAAATAGATAGATAGATAGATAGATAGATAGATAGATAGATAGATAGATAGATAGATAGATAGATAGATAGATAGATAGATAGATAGATAGATAGATAGATAGATAGATAGATAGATAGATAGATAGATAGACAGACAGATAGACAGACAGACAGACCGCTGATAGACAGACAGACAGACAGACAGACAGATAGATAGATAGATAGATAGACAGTAAGACAGACAGACAGACAGACAGACAGACAGACAGATAGACAGATAGATAGATAGATAGATAGATAGATAGATAGATAGATAGATAGATAGATAGATAGATAGATAGATAGATAGATAGACAGACAGACTGATAGATAGATCTCTTGTGGTACGTCTCTTGTGGTCTAGTTCTTGTGGTGTTTATGTTCTTCAGCTGTGTTGTTTTGACTGTGTTCCAGCAGCAGTCGTTCTCACACCCAAACACTGACAGTAAATCAGAGCTTTAACACAATTGATTGTGCCATTGTGCATCTCACCCTCCTGAACTCCGATATCAGCAGAGCAGTGTAAGAGAAACTGTCCATGATGCAGAAACCGCTAAGCTCTCCATTGTGCCACTTTTGTGGGCAAAACCTCGCGATAACACCTCAGAGCGTATAGGCCACATATATCAGACAGTCCGGATTTTTCCCTCCGCTTGTTCTCTCTTTCTTTTTCTCGCTCTCACTCCACTGGATAGTTGCTCAGGATCCAGGCAGGGAACGATGTCACAATATTCAGGGAAGGTGAGAAGTATATTTCAGGGAATATTGTCTGTCGTCTGCTGAAACAGTTTCATATATATACTGTACTTTTGAAATATGTAATAGATATTTGCATACTAATATAAAAATACACAATATTTTTTTTGCATAGTTTGCAATTTGCACAACTGTAGTTGCATAGCTACAATACCAGTAAAAGCATCTCATTCACCGAAATTAATGCACTCTTAAATGAATGCATATATTTACATGAAATATCTCAGTGCACGCATTCTGTGCTGCAGAACACAACAAAAACAATAAGAACACATTTGCATCTGTTCTGTCTTTATGTTTACTGGCCTAAACTAAAATAATAATAATAATAATAAATTAAACTTTTTTTAACATTCACATTATCATTTTGCAGATGCTTTTATCCAAAGCAACTTACAATTGGGAATATATATAAGTAAAATACATAAAGTAAAATGAATAAATAGCTATTTTTATGAAGAAACATGGATCTAATAATTTTTTTTTAATTTGCACTAATAGCTGAAAAATAGCTGAAAAATCTTAAAAAGAATCATAATGTTCCAAGCAAAAAAAAAAAATATATATATATATAAATATATATATATATATATATATATATATGAACTTTTTGCTTGGAACATTATGATTTTTTTTATGATTTTCAGCCAATTCTAGCTGATGCTTTCCTGATTATCATAAACTATTTTTGCAAATTTAACTAAGCCTCAACTTTGCAGCCTAATAGATAACTTTACCGTGGTGAAAGATTATAAGAAAAAAAAATCTGAATTTTATGTCTTGACAAACTTCAAGGCATAAAAATGTATGTGCATTACAAACAAATGAAAGACTTTACATTTTATGAAACATAAATTACTGTTGAGCCTGGCGATGCCAGCTGTTTATTTTTGGACTTATTCTTAGGAATCAAACTGTGATCTTGAGTTTACCTTCAAATATTATGAAATGTATATAATATTCGACTTACAATTCTCACTGTGGAAAAATGTCAAATTTTTCTCATTTGCTCCATTTGTTCTGCTGGTTTAATGCCAAGATGGAGTAAGAAACTTCACAAGATGGAAAGTGTTCACAGCGTGACACTGATTAATGAATCTCACACTGTGAACTCATGTAGAGTCTGTTACACCACTGGTGACTGTAGTTGAATCAAAAACCTCAATAAATCAAGAGTTTTTCCTGTGATTGGCACTAAATCAAGCCTCCGTCATCTTCCAGATAGTGTTCTACGAGGGGAAGTGCTTCACAGGTCAGAAGCTGGAGGTGTTTGGCAACTGTGAAAACTTCCAGGACCGTGGTTTCATGAACAGGGTGAACTCTATCCGCGTGGAGAGCGGGGCCTGGGTGTGTTTCGACCATCCTGATTTCAAGGGACAGCAGTACATGCTGGAAAAAGGAGAGTATCCTGATTTCCAACGTTGGAATGGCCACAATGATCATATGGGCTCCTGCAAGCCAATCAAAATGGTGAGGATGAAAAGACTTCATTAAAAGATATAGTGTACTGCTAACTACACTGAGAGAAAAAGACAAGTAAATGTAATGCCAACTTAAAATACATTTGAAATGTGAAATTTAGATTTTTTTTCTTTTTCTTTTCTGTAAAACATACTCCAATAATCTTTTCTTTATTTACAACTCTAAAAAACTTATTTTCATTTTCTGTACTGTAATTTTACTGTAGTTAAACTCAAACATAAATAAAAAAATTAATAGAATGTTAAAAGACATAAAAATTTAAAGCTATGTAGACATATGTTTCAAAAAGATAATGAAAGTTACTAGAACTTACAAAAACAAAAGCAATATAAAAATAAAAACTACATCAAAATATTTAAATATCTAAATTAACGCTGTGCATTATACTAATCACATTAGATTATTTTAGTCAACAAGTATTCAATGCACAAAGAAAATATGCATTCTGCAAACAATATATGCTAATTCTAGTCTGGAAGTATTTCTGTTACTTGTCTGTCTGTCATGCTGTCAAGGGTCAAACGTCTGACCTCTGAGATCTTCTGTCTTGACTGTATGATTTGTTTTCAAATGTGACACTCAGTGTGCTTGTCTGTGTCTGTCAGCATGGGGAGCACTACAGGATGGAGCTTTTTGAGGGTCAGAACTTCACCGGTCAGTGTGTTGAACTGTGTGACGACTGTCCCTTCCTCCAGAGCTCCGGATTCAGCAAGAACTGCCTCAACTCCGTTAAAGTCTATGGAGACGGAGCGTAAGTTCTGCATGGCCTAACATCAAACAATGTTTTATAAGGCAATCCAAGACTGAAAGCATAAAATATCCCAAGGTCCCATAAATCTTGAATTATATATATCATTTTGCATTTATTGATTGAGAAATTGCAGCCTAAAATAATACAATTTAAATGATGCACAAATGCAACAGCAGTCATTCATTTTTAAAGTCATTCACACATGAGAACCAATTGCAAATAAACAAAATAAATCAAATGTTTCTTTCTCTCCGCCGGTTTAGCTGGGTCATGTACGAGGAGCCAAACTATCGTGGCCGCATGTACGTTGTGGAAAGAGGAAACTACTGCTCATTTATGGACTGGCAAGCCGAGGAACCCAACATCCAGTCTATCCGCAGGGTGGTCAACTATTTCTAAACTTTCACATCCCAAAACTGCCTCACTCTCAAAAGAAATTCAATGTTTCAAAGTATACTTACCCCAAATGATAAACCAAATGAACCTTAACTTTGATTTACATTACTGAAACTTTTTATTATTCAATTATGAATCAGTTATTTGAGAAGAAAATGCAATTAGCAAATAAATATTCTTGTATGTTTTATTTTGTATTTGTATTGAGGCAATGAGTTGAAATAAAAGTGAAGAAGTTGCTGTTCTCTTTCTCTCTCTCTCTTTCAGATTTCCAAACATTCGCTGACATGTAAAAACACACTTTTTTTTAATAAAGCATTCTCTATTACCTCTAAACATATATAACCACATATACCAGTGCATATTTTTTCTTAATTCATACAAGAAGCATTTTTTATTTAAGCCTGAAGCAACCGTTTGAAGTTAGAAATGTCATAATGATGGATTTGTTTTCTAAAAACACAGAGCTTTTCACTTTACAAAAATGTTATTAGATGCCCAGGAGTGGTGTGGATTACTAGTGGATCATTATGATGTTTTTATCAGCTGTTTGGACTCTCATTCTGACGGCACCCATTCACTGCAGAGCATCTATTGCTGAGTGATTGATGTGATGCTAAATATCTCTAAATCTGTTCGGTTGAACAAAGAAACTCATACACATATTGAGTGTCCTAAGGATGAGTAAATAGTCAACAAATTAAACATTTTTGGGTGAATTTTTCCTTTAATATATATTTGACACCTGTTGTGATCTTCTGGAATCTGATGCATCTTTTTTCTTCAGTTCACTTCACAGAATCTTCTCTGAGCAGCTCATTTAAGCTCAAGGTAACACAAAAACACAGTGGCCCTGTTTGCTCCTCACTTTGCCAACAGTGCGAGTCTTTGTATTAGAAAGTTTGTGAGAGGGGAATATCCTGGGTTTGTTCGTGACAGCTGAGTATCCGAGGTCTGGGGGAGGAATGTGACCCTCTGAAGTTTTTGTTAGTGGGTGGGAACAGGACGAACAAAGCCGTGACCTCTGGGGCCAAGCAGCACTATGGGGTTCTCTCACTCTTTGTGTCGTTGATTGGTTGTAGAGAAGAAACGAGTGACATGCCTAAGATCAGCTCTGACTTTCAGAAGTCTGTCCAGGTCATAAAATAATGTGTTTTAGTTGCAGGTGACATGTTTGTATGTATTTGTTTCACAGTTTGAACAATACAAATTAACACAAATTGAACACAGACATTTACTTTAGTATAGTTTAGCTTTATAGGTTTTATATTTGAGTCAGTGGTGAAGCAGGGCTAATTTTAATGTGTTTTAAAATACATAATATAGTTGAAATAGTGCAGATGAGCACATCTGTAGTATTTGATTTTACTCATTTGTAAAAAGCCCATCAACTACTAAAGTAGTGTACTTGTTCATTGTTCAGGCTTTTGGGACCCTATTTTATTATTATTATTATTATTATTATTTTGAGTGGGATTGCCATAACTTGTATCGAAAAAACAGTTTTATTTTATTTTAAATAATATAATAAATCAAGCACATTATTTGTACTTTTTTATTTTAGTGTTTCAGACTTATCAATGTATATCATTTAATTATATATTTTATTTTACATATTTATATATTTTAAAATGGTGGACTGCTAAAATAGTATAATTTTCTTCAAAATGTTTTGTTCAAATATAAGACCATTTTATTATTCTTATAAGTTTTACATGTAACATGAATTATCTACAAAGTCAACACTGTTTAATTTTAATATTTTTAATTAAATGTAATTAATGTATTTGTTACTTTTTTAAGTAAACATTATGGATACATTTGTATGCTACTTTAATGTTATAGCCTATTTTTCAGATATTAGTGTAAATAATATAAATAGGCTATGTTTTAGACATTTTGGGCCAGTGATGAAGCAGCATATATCCAAAAATAAATAAATAAATAATGTGATGTATTTTGAAATGAAATAATTGTATTGTCTGTTATTTATTAATGAGCTTTGATTAGGATGTGATATTAATATTCTCCAGTAGCTCCAGTTTAATTTTAAAGTATTTTTAAATAATGCAATGGCAGAAATATCATTAAATTATTACATTTATATTTAGTCATTTAGCAGATGCTTTTATCCAATGCAAATATGCTGTACTTATCCAGACTGAGCAAAAGGGCTGACAAAAACACTCTGGACCCCTCACATCCAGCACACTCCCTCTTTGAACTATTGGCATCTGGTCGACGCTACAGAGCACTGAGCACCAGAACGACCAGACACAGGAACAGTTTCTTTCCTTAGGCAATCCATCTTATGAACACTTGATGAAAACTCTGGATCTCACTATACTATTTATATTTAAATAAACATACAATTATTTATCTAACACGCATTCATAGTGTACACTTAAATTTTGCACATAATATACCTGTACATGCATAACTTCTTTTTGTAATATATCTGCCATACATTGTCAATTTGTATATTGTCATTCCTTACCTACGTGTTTGTATTTTTTGTATTTTTTATTCTTTTATTATGTGTTTTTTGTTCTGTCGCTGTTATTCTGTTGCACTGCTGAGCTTCTGTCAAGAAAACAAACAAATTCCTCGTATGTGTAAACATACCTGGCAATAAAGCTCATTCTTCTGATTCATTCTGAATATATATATATATATATATATATATATATATATATATATATATATATATATATATATATATATATATATATACAAAATATTAAAAGTTTATATTATTTTTTCAATTTTGTAGCATAATTTGTATTTGATTTAATTGATTTATTGTTTTAATGTACTGTAAATAGTTCAGTTGCAATTCAAGCTTATAGTACACGTTTATGAGTATTTCTCTTGACAGTTTTGCTTTCACTGGCCTGATGATGAAGCAGCAGTGGGTCCAGTGGCACTGATGAACATCCGGGTTTCCCGCTGGCACCGCTGCTGTGGCTCTCAGGAGCCATCTTGGACGCCGTTCAGTATTTCGCAAGTCAGTCCCTCCTGCCCCCTCCAACTTCCCCGGCTGAGGGAAGAAACACGGACCCACACAAGGGGGCTTCGCTTCTGCTCCAAGCGTCCAAACTCAGGCTCGCACCGAGAGCTCGTCCATGCTGCTGCTCTTTCTGCCCGGTCAGAATGAAATGCTGGATGTTTGCGGCAGCAGGGACCTTCTTTCCGAGCGATACATTGTTGTTGTGAAGAGCTCGTGCTGTTATTGTAGCGCTGAAGAATTGCGCGCAGGCCTTCGCGTTCATGTGTTTCATTTCATTCTTAAATGCTTTCACGGCATAAAGGACGACATTTATCGCCAGGATCCCCGAAGGAAGGAACATGTTTGTTACCTGGCTGACTTTTGCACTCGTCTTGTGCACAGGTAAGGCGTGCGTTTACAGAGATTTGCTTCATCTTCAATCAAAAAGATAGTATCTTGTGTGACTGGTTGTGTTACTAAACCTAGTCATGATGCCTGTCTGAACAGCATGCTAGTTTGCAAGTGAAGCACTTAATGCTATCTATGTATGCAGCGCGCTAGGTTTTGAGACCCATCCAGAGTTACCAAACCATTTGAGTGTTTCTCCAGTGTAACCCGAATTAATCGATCATTCTTTATCTCACTTGTGTGTGTTTTGATCTATTTCGTTGTTTAGGTTCGATCAATCCCGTGTTGGTTGGTTTATGATAGTTTGTATTATGTTTCTGATTGTTAAATGCACAGAGAACAAAAGTTAAACAGTTGGTTTGTTGAAACAATTGATCTCCAAGAAACAACTCACGGTTTCACCTCATGTTTTCATGTTTCGTTTGGTTTCCCAAATTGGTTTGTTTTCATTTTAGAGTGTTGCCTTGTATATGGTCAGTGCTTTTAATCCTTGTTTGTGATCATTTGTGGAGAAACATCGCCTGCCAAAAGGCACATTTATTTTATATTTAAAGCATCTTTATTATTATTATTATGTCATGGCAGATTAGTTTTGCTCGTTCTAAACAGTGGTGCACTATAACACAATTTAAACAAAATTAGTTGTAATAAAAATACAGATAATATTTGATGTATCACGTTCAGAGCCAGTGGTATCCAAATGTAAAATATGTCAAATTATTCTAAAATCATAATGAAATATACAAAGTTGAGCATCGATTTTAATCTGTCAGAAAGACAAAGTTAATAACAAATAAATGGTTAAACAATAATGGGTTGAGCACTGAGTTGTATTAAAAATAGACGAGGCAAATAAAGATTAGTTAATATTAATAATGCATTGGACTTTGGGTTAAGTGAAAAAAGGTTAAAATATTATTTGGGTATAATAAAAGCAGCAGGCCAACTGTTATAAAAAAAGAAATAGAGAATGAGTCTAAATAAATAAATAACAAAATAATAGAAGTTTAGACAAGGTCCTTTTCTTTTTATTAAATATTTGTGTGTGTGTGTGTTATTTGCCTAAAAGTGTGTTATGTATATGTATACACACACACACACACACAAACACACACTTATACATATACATATACTTTGACTTACTTTTTGTTGTTGTTGTTGTTGTGCATCAAATACATTCAAAACTGTCCTTTTATGTTCCTACTTTAGATTTCACTTTTAGTCCAGTCTGTTTATTTGACCAGCAGACAAAGCATTGTGCTTTGTTCAGTTATTGATGTTGAGGTATTGATTTTGATCATTGTTTTATGGGACCAGTGAGGAAATCTTCTTATCATGAAAGCTGATTTGTAATGGAGTCCTTTACGGGTGCTTGTGAGGAGGAAACCCCCTCAAAACAAAAGAGTCTTTGATACACCCTCTAGATCAGTGTGTGTGTGTGTGTGTGTGTCAGCTGCAGGGTGGTGATGGGGTGAAGAAAGGTAAAATCTGGGAAAGTGCACCACAGGGGATCTTAGAAATTCACTTATTCTGTGTATGTGTGTGTGTGTGTGTGTGAACGAGGAAAGTGGAGTGCTGTGGGTTTTAAGTAGGGGGCTGCTGATGTAATTTGCTCTTATCATGTGACACACAGTATCAGTGACAAAGAAGCCATACATTGATATATCAGTGAGTGTTTAGCTATTAAAAGCATGATGAACTCCATCTCATAACATGAGCTCTGGTGTTAAAGCTTCTGTAGCCCCTTCTCTCTGATTCTGGGTGCTTTAGTGAGTAGGTGGGGTCATGTTTGCAGGGGGAAGGGTGGCCGGAGGATACACGTCAAATTTAAAGGGACAGGCTTTGTTTTTTGTTGTTTTTTTTTTTAAGTATGTAATGTGCATAAATCTCCTTGCTTGTGTAGCCTATCAAACATTATGTGTAATCTGCTTTTTTTTGCTCCCTTGGAACAGAAACATAATAATTTTTAGTTAAAGTGATTAATAATAATGTACAAGCACTGAGATTAGTTTTGTTTAAAAAGACAAGAAAAAACATTATTCAGTAATGTTAAGTGGCATCCCAAAAAAAAAAAAAGATAAAATTAAGTTACAATAAATTTATTTAAAAATAATAATAGTTTAGGTCCAGTTGATTATTTTTAAATGACAATTGCTTATAAATTGCATGAAGAATAAATACAAATAAAAACTTTTAATAATTCTAAATTTATCATTCAGTTTAATGGTGTCAGAAAAACAGTAATCATAATAATATAATAATAATAATAATGTTCCAAGCATTGAGGTTAGTTGTATTTAAAAAAACAAGAGTTAATATTATTTATATATTTATTATTTAGTTGATATTTAAGAGGTTGAGCTTTGGGTTGAAGAAATCAAAAAGACAAATAATTATTTGTTTAAAAAAATCTTCAGGTTAAGTGTCAGCTGTGTCAAAATAATACGGTTCAGTGCCAGTGATGTAAAATAAAGAAATAAATAATATTAAGACAAATAAATCACATTATTTGTAAGTAATATTTGGCCAAAAATCTTTATTAAAAGATTAAAGACCAATAAAAGCTTGTTTCTTATTTATAGGCTTAAAAAAAAGATTAGTATTAATAATAATGTATGAAGCATTGAGTTCAGTTGTATTTAAAAAGACAAAACAAATAAAGATCAATTACTAAAATAAATATGTAGAGCTTTAGGGGGGAAGGGTGGTGGCAGCTATATGTCAAATTTAAAGGGGCAGGCTTTGTTTTTATTTATTTTTAACAAATGCAATGAGCAGAAACCTTTTTGCTTGTGTTCCCTATCCAGCATTATATCATAATCTGCTATCTTCCCCCATTTCAGTCTGACCTTAGGAGGTCTTTCTGCTCGTCTGAAATGTGGATCTTACGCTATGTAATCATCTCACATCCCTGACCCAGTTCTTTGTGCAATAGTGTGCAGTGATGCCCAGGGTCGGTTATACAAAGACGACAAGACGTGCCTTCTGACAGCTGATTCAACATCTGGATTTGATTTGGTGGTTTTCTTAAAGACCACAGAAACTCCATTCACTGGTCTTAAATCATCTACCCATGAAGCCTGTGGTTTGTGGCTGTGTGTTTGGGTACGGAGGTTTGATGGCTAGTTGAACACACACTGGGGTTTCTGATGAGGGGGTTTTAAGTGTTTAAACATCTCATTAGGTTTTGATTGACAGGTAAATGTTGCTTGTGATCTTAGAAAATCATTTGCGGCTGAAAATGTTTGTGTAGTTATTTGATGATTTAATACCTAGATGAATCCAACCACAAAAGCAGCCACACTTTTAATGTCTAATGCATAATAAAATATAAAACTTGTTACCCTACATTTTAAAAATAAACAAGCAAAACATTTTTAATTGGTTTCAAATCATTTGCAATGCATCATTCGTTTGCATATATATGTTGTTCCAAACCTGTATGGGTTTCTTTCTTCTGTTAAACACAAAAGAAGATATTTTGAAGAATGTTGACAGCCATTGACTTCCATAGTATTTTTATTCTTCCCATACTATGGCAATCAATGGATACCAGCAACTGCTTGGTAAAGATAATGCTTGTTTTAATCTGCTTCTATTCTGTGTTTTCTGTCAGGAGGCAGTCAGGCGGAGGTGGAGACTAGAGAGTGCGTCTACTACAATGATAACTGGCGGACGGAGAAAACCAATCAGAGCGGTTTTGAGAGGTGTGAGGGGGAGAAAGACAAGAGGCTGCACTGTTACGCCTCCTGGTTAAACTCGACTGGAACCATCCGCCTGGTCAGAAAAGGCTGCTGGCTCGACGACTTCAACTGTTATGACCGGTAACATCAGAACCTCCTTCATATAATGGCACTGTTTGATTCCACTACCTTCTTTCATTGATATGGTGCCAAACAAATGAAGCACATCAATCTTTGTCTTCAAGTTTTGTTTATGGATTGAAGAATGTTTTAAAATGCAAAGTTATTTAATTGAACATCTTTACATATTACAAGCTTCATTGGATGTAATGGTCAGAAGTTATTTAACCATATTGTTTGACCGAGTGTGCGGTCAGTAAGATTTTTGAATATATTAAGTATCTTATATCCACCAAAGCTGCATTTATGACTTAAAATACTGTAAAAAAAAATATATTATTACAATTTAACTGTTTTCTGTTATAATTTTTTTAATGTAATTTATTCATATGATGCAAAGCTACATTTTTAGCATTATTATTCCAGTCTTCAGTGTCACATGATCTTCAGAAATCATTCTAATATGCTGTTTCTCAAGAAACTTTTCTGATTATTATCAATGTTGAAAACAATTTCACTGCTTCACATTATTGTAAAAACATTATAAAAAAATTCAGGGTTATTTGGTGAATAGAAAGTTCAAAAGAACAGCATTTATTTGAAATATTATAAATGTCTTTACTGTCACTTTTGATAAATGTAATGCATCCTTGCTGAATAAAGGACTAATTTCTTCAAGTATTCAAATCTGACCCCATGTCAATTAACTCTTGCTTATGATATTTGTAAATAAAATCACATTTTAAATATTTTTTAGAAAATAAAAGTGCTTGGATAGCTTTGGTGGAGAATAATAAGCTGATGTAAATGATAACAGTGTCCCTTTATTGGTTAATGGCTCTGAAACCAGCAGTTTCCCATATTCCCAGATCCTCTCAAGTGAAAACATGCAAATGTTGGTCACATTAGACACTGATCACTGTAAACTGTTTTGAATTGCTGAAAATGATGTGTTTTTGCATATGTGCTGTGTGGTTTCCTTGCAGACATCCAAGTTACTACATTTAGATTTATTTCTCTAATTTAGCAATTCCTTCAGTGAAGAACTCATCAGTCAGTGCCAGTTTCCTATTTTTAGATCCACCCCTTTCATCACCGTTGTCTCTCTCTCTCTCTCTCTCTCTCTCTCTGTGTGTGTGTGTGTGTGTGTGTGTGTGTGTGTGAGCAGGCAGGAGTGTGTGGCTACGGAGGAGAGTCCACAGGTGTTCTTCTGCTGCTGTGAAGGAAACTATTGCAATGAGAAGTTCACACACCTCCCAGAAGCCATCACTCCTGCAGGTAAACCAGACAATATGTCTCCTCACTGCCGTGTGGCCCATTCTTCAGGTTCTTTATATGAGCTGTGCAACTTTGAACGGTTTTTAGCATTTAAATCCTCGTAATTGTCAGTGTTTTTGTTGAATTTGTCAGTTTGAATAAAGGAATCTGTTGTATGTTACACTGATTTTACCATGGTTAAGCTTAAATGCCAAAACTTCCTTAAACCATAACCTTTTGCTTTTATACAGTAATTGTCAATAGCAATATGATACATATTTACATTTATTAACAATCAATTCTTCTAAGTATTATATTTTAGTTGTGTAACTGTTGGTGATGGTAGATACGAGAGTTGGTGCATTGATGTAAAACTGATGCTCAGCCAAAGCTGGATCATTTTATAATGGCTTCATGTGTTTTTTTTTTTACACCTGATTATTGCTGATGTGTGTTTTCTCCCAGTAAAGATCCAGCCTCCTCAGCCCGGGCCGTCTCTGTGGGGTGTGCTGGTTTATTCTCTTCTTCCTTTGGCCATTCTCTCTCTGGCGCTGATGCTCGCCTGCTGGACGTACCACCAACGAAAACCACCCTACAGACACGTCGACATCGGCCAGGTCTGACAACTCCGGATATCTTTGTATCACAGTTTTCACAAAAAATATAATGCAGCACTCCTGTTATATTCAGAAAAACAATATTGCAATTTTTTGTGTATTTATTGTCAACTAAATGCAGTCTTGGTGAGCATAAGAGACCTTAAAAAAACATTAAAAAGATTGTTATTGGGATATGCTTGTAGTTTTCTATCAGATGAGTGATTGTTGAAAAGATTTTTTATGTATATTTTGTAGTTAGATGTAATTTAGTCCCAAATATCAAATTTTTACCACAAAATGTCATTTTATGCCACTTTGATTAAGTTGTACTGCTCATCAGATACAGTGTTTTATCTGTGTGTTTGAATGAGCTTTATTTGGACACTCTTGATCAGGATGCTGGTGTTCCTCCACCGTCTCCTCTGGTTGGCCTGAAGCCGCTGCAGTTGCTGGAGTTGAAAGCCCGGGGGCGCTTTGGCTGCGTCTGGAAAGCCCAGTTACTGAGTGAATATGTGGCGGTGAAAATATTTCCCATCCAGGTAAATATTCCATTCATGCATTTTGAAGAGAGGAACACTTGTGTGTGTCTGTTCTCAAATGAATTTTGTGTGTATGATGTTTGATTCTGAATGTGTTCATTTACAGGACAAGCAGTCATGGCAAAACGAGAGAGACATTTTCCTCACCGAGGGTTTTAAACACGAGAATATTCTGCGCTACATCTCAGCAGAAAAACGTGGCACGAACCTTCAGATGGAGTTGTGGCTGGTCACAGAATTCCACGAGAGGGTCAGTGAGGGCTTATTTTCCCCCAAAATGTCCCTAGAGAAATAACAAAACCATACTATGGGGTGAAATGGACCAAATCATTTTTCAAATATGCACCAGATAAAAACAGTTCTGCATATAAATATTAATTGTTGGTACTCAAGTGCATCAATTCAGAATGAATAGATAAAAACCAACAATAATCTGCACTTAGTCAAAAACTATAAATGCAAATTTAAAGAAACACTAGGCTAATGTTTTATACTTACCTTGCCATTGTGTGCTGTAAATATTGTTGCACTTATGGTAAAGTGCTTGTCATTATTCATATTTGTAAGTTGCATTGAATACTGTATTTAAATTTTAGTTAACAAATTTTTTGTGTTGTTTTTGTTGTTGTATTTTATTTTAATTTTTTTTAAATGTCTAAATTGTGGTTTTTTTTTTTTCTTCTGGTTTAGTTTTCTTAGTACATCAAGCTAGTAAATAGAAGTTAATTAAAATGAGATATATATATAAAATTAATAAATAAAAAAATAATTATATATATATATATATATATATATATATATATATATATATATATATATATATATATATATATATATATATATATATATATATATATATATAAAATTGTATTTTTTTTATTTATGAATTATTAGATATTTCAGTTTAAATTAATTTTATTAAATAAAAAATGGCACAATCCTTAATCCCAAACCCTAACTCCACACATTGCAGGGTTCGCTAACAGATTACCTGAAGGGGAACCCGGTGAGCTGGCCTCAGTTGTGCCATATTTCAGCAAGTATGTCCCGTGGCCTGGCATACCTTCATGAAGACCTTCCTTATCGAGCAGAGGGACCCAAACCTGCCATCGCTCACAGGTACATGAGACGGAGCTTTTACAAGAGCGATACAGATCTGGAAGGAACTGGATCTTTGAGCATTTGCTGTGCACTTTTAAAAAATACATTTGTAAATTTTAATGCTCTTGCTGTGTAGTCATATGTAGACAGTGGCTGATTTGAGGTTGTTGTTTTGCAGAGATTTCAAGAGTAAGAATGTCCTGCTCAAGACGGATTTGACCGCAGTGATTGCAGACTTTGGGTTGGCTGTCTGCTTTGAGCCTGGGAAACCGCCTGGAGATACACACGGCCAGGTGAGTGTCTCAAAGACTACATCTCAGTCCAGCTGCTTCTTCATATCCATGCTAAATATTTGAATGCATGCAATGAATTTACCTAAAAAAAAAAATAATACAAATAAATCCTTCGGTACCAAGGAAGACTACTGTTCAGATTTGGGGTGGTAAAATTTTATGTTTTTGAAAGACGTCTCTTTTATTTGATCAAAAATACGGTAAAACTGTAATATTGTGAAATATTATAACAATTAAAATAACTGTTTTTGTTGTTATATATATATATATATATATATATATATATAATTTTAATGTAATTAATTTCTGTGATGCACAGCTGAATTTTCAGCATCATTACTCCAGTCTTCAGTGTCACATGATCTTCAGAAATCATTCTAATATGCTGATTTGCTGCTCTGATTTTTTTATTTTTTTTATCGGCAATGTTTATCAGAATAGTTGTGCTGCTTAACATTGCAAAACGAGTCTAATCTGTCTAATACTTTGCACTGCACTGTAAATATTGCTGTTCTTATGATAAAGTGCCATGGTGTTAAAGTATTAAATAAAATAGTGCTTGCAACGTGCCTTATTTGTATGTGGATCTGAATAAAAGCATCTGCTAAATATATGCAAGAAACATGAGGCTTTTATTTATCATTTAGTCATTTTAAGGTCAAATAAGTGTAAATTTGAAGCACATTAAGATGGTCCCCAAACTCGGCTGGGATGGTGGTGAGAGGCTGAGTCTCGTGAATCACTGTTTGTGTTTTCTGTCCTGCTGCAGGTGGGAACGTGGCGTTACATGGCTCCGGAGGTGCTGGAGGGAGCCATTAATTTCCAAAGGGATGCTTTCCTAAGGATCGACATGTACGCTCTAGGACTGGTGCTGTGGGAGCTGGTGTCTCGCTGCACCGCCTCCGATGGTGAGTCTCAATCCTCAAATTACAATTCTGGGAGTAAGGTGTTGAATAAAAAAAAAAAAATGCTGTTGCTGTCTCACTCAGGTCCTGTAGGTGAGTATCAGCTGCCCTTTGAGGAGGAGGTGGGCCAACACCCCTCACTGGAAGACCTTCAAGATGTGGTGGTCCACAAGAAGATGCGGCCGGTTTTTAAAGACTGTTGGATCAAACATCCGGTGAGAATCTCAGAAGAAGTACTTATTTGAAAATAATCAAGACGGTCATAAATATTAGTATTGTCATTTTACAGTTGCAGGTTTTTTACAATGTCGAAATCCTTTCTTATCTTGACCTCTTTCTCTGTGGTTTGGTCAGGGTTTGGGTCAGTTGTGTGAGACCATCGAGGAGTGCTGGGACCACGACGCAGAGGCGCGTCTGTCAGCGGGCTGCGTGGAGGAACGTATCTCCACCCTCTCGAAGACAAGCAACACCATCAACACGTCTACCTCGGAGTGCCTGGTCTCCATGATGACGTCCGACAGCGACACGGACCTTCCTCCCAAAGAGTCCAGCACCTGAACGCCCGCCTCCAAACATCAGGGACTGCGAACCACTGTGTTCATCACTCCAGTAAATGTGAACTTTGCTGCTAATTTGATCTCTGAATCGTCATGTATCTCATTTCTTCTTGCATCGTTGGATGGCTTTCACCAGCACATTCATCTACTGTACTCCTCCAAGAGGAAGGCACACACACAAAACCTCAAAATCTCGGAGAGCATTCAGGGGATTGTTTCAGACTGCTGGGATATGAGCACACGTTACCTCATCGGTTTAAATGCCATTTTTAAGTTGTTTTTTGCCTTCACTCCATGAATACCTCCATCCATAATTCTCTACCCACTGTTTTTTTCAAGATTACGCGACGATCTGATGACTGTTACACAACCTTCCAAGAGCACACATGGTCCTTTTTGTACTCGGTGAATTTTAATGTAGTTTTAATGTACCCTTTTTCCCTTTGAAATGTCTCGTGGGATGTTATTTTTGCTATTTCCGGCAGTTGTCTGGGACACTGGAAGCTGAGGGCAGCGGGACTGTTATGATACGAGTTGCCTTTCGGAGCGTCGGATTGGTTTTAATGTAGCATCTTGCTTATGTTAAAGTATCTGAAGTCAGACGTGCCATCATGTTTCAGCACTCGTTGTTTCTGAGTGACAAGAGCTGCAGTTGAAGTATTAGTTCTGCGGTTTGATTTCAGTCACGGCTAAATGTTTCGGTACATCAGGAAAGTGTGTGATGTTTGTCCACTACACTACTCAGGTAAACTCCGTGCATGTGATTGTGTGACCGCTCACTCTTACAGCAATAGTTCTCAGCAGTTTGGTGAATCTCACAAAGAAAAATCTGGGTCAGAAGTCATAAAATCGAAATAAAAAAATATAGAATTATACATTCATGAAAATTTTGCTCAGTGAGAGTAAAGCTTATTTTTGGGGAGAAGATTTTTTGCATTGCGGGATTATTTCATAGCTGTTAAGCACATTTTAGCACATCATTAGCATAATGGAAAACAAATATTTGAATGAAAATATCACACATAGATTTTTTTTAACACTTTTATATTAGCGTAAGGAATTTGGTAAAAGAAAACAACATTAAATATTTGTACAGATGTGCTTTACAAATATATTTTTCCTTGCATCACAGTAATGAGAATTTTTTTTTTTTTTTTACTAATATGAATTGTTTTCTTATATATAATGTTGCAATTTAAAACAAATCAAAATGATCTTAGTATTAGCTTTATTCTCTTTATGCAGCATTTCATTTTGTAGAAAATAAAGCTTTTGGGACAATGCATATTATCATTACTGTAATGCAAAAAAAAAAAAAAATGTACATTGTTGTTTTTTCCATTTAAATATATTTTTTCTGCCATCACAGTAATGATGAAAATGTTTTTTTTGCATTACCATAATGACAATCCAAAGAGCTAAAATGTCATAAATAATGTCACCGTATTAATAACAAAAATGATAATGGTCCTAAACAGGCTTTACTAATTTAGCAAAAAATAAAGATCCTTTCTTGTGCCGTTCTAAAATGGCTCATTTATCAACTAAATAATGTCAGAATATAAAAACACCATAATGGTCCTGAAATAGGCATTATTGTCTTTATGCAACATTTAGTCTAGCAGAAAATAAATTTCTTATCATAAATGTCATAATTAAGCAAAAATTTTTCTAAATATTTTGAAAATGTTATTCTCCTGACACAACATTTAATTTAGCAGAAAACAAAGTTATTTTTTGGGCTTTTAAATCATTAATGTCATAATTAAGCTACAATGTTCTCCCCCAAATTATCATTACTGTAATGCAGATTTTTGTAAATTGATGTTAAATACAACAAAATGACCTACATATATTTACAATTGTTTAACAATTTAAATATATTTTTTCTTGCATCACAGTAATAAGAATATTTTTTTCCATTACATTGAAGAGGAAAAAATGACCTGAAATGTCATAAAGTAATTTCACAATATAAAAAAATCAGACAGTCTTAAAATATGCTCCAGTCTCTTTCTGCATCATTCAATTTCTTATTGTTTTTGGGGGGTAAAATATGACCCAGGCATTTCTTGATTCACATCTCAACAGTGGCGATATCTCACGGCTCGCCTGTTTCCCGCAATAACTTCAGCGTTGGAGACCGAATGTCCGTAGTGCTGTACTCTTCAGTCATCTCATGACTTTATCAGATTAGTCAGCGTAAAACATATACGATCACTGAATCTCAACCGTCATGTGCTCAGTGATCAGATATACCTCAGATAGTGTGACTTTTTATATCTAAAGTATTTTATTCTGTTGTGTGGTAGCAATATAATTTAATATCCAGCTGCTTTTCTGTGATTTAAAGAAATTTTCTTGTGTTTTTGTTTTTAACAGAAGGTGCTCGATGCGTTTTATAAAGTGTTTAGCTTTGAGTCAAGCATCTGCAGGTTCAATGGCTTCTGTGGTTCAGATGAACTGTTCTCTGAGGACATGCAACCCTGTTTTATTTAGTGTGTGTATGTTTGTTTGTGTGGTACATGTATCTTCTTCCCTCGTCTCCATCTTATCAATTGTATTAAGTTGGTTTTCTCTATTATCAAATCAGGGATTTGAAAAATAAAGTATTGCAGTGCAAGTTGTGCAAATGTAGTTGAAGCCAAACTTTTATGCTATCAGGTGTTGATGTGTGATGTATATAAGTAATGTCAGCAGATCTGCTAACTGATGCTAGTTGAAGCATCTTTTACTCTTGTTATATTTCTCTGTTTCACATAAAGAAACCCTAACAATTATTTGTATGTTAGGACTACCTGAGGAGTTTCCCATGATCCTTTGCCAGCTCAAAGGTGGCTGGATTCTCACAAGGGATCAGGAATGATGGAGGTTTTTTTTTTTTTACTGCTGCTGATGTAGTAAATGTATGTTGTGTTGCCCCGGTTTGGGTCTTTTCAGATTCTGCTGCCATGTTCAGTATTTTATTGAATTAAACATTACCCATGTTTATCACTTAAATGTCCTGTTTGTCTTTTATGTTTAGAACATAGTGACTTTTAGTGAATAATTATGTAATTATATGTTAAAAAAAAAAGGCCATGATTGCTGGTCAAATGTTATAAATGTTTTTTTTATTTAAAATTTTATTTTATTTAAGGCCATGGTTGCTGGTCAAACTTGACCTCTACAATTGTTTTGTATTATTATTATTTATTTTTAAGTGTTACATATGTACAAAAAAAATCACAAATAAGTACATATATTAAAAATAAATAACAAATAAAGATGCATAACCAATACTGGAAATGGGTTTTCATGCAATTATTAATTATAAAAATATATATTTTTAAATGCTTTTAAATCCATTGAGGTTATGAGGCTTCAGTAATTTAGATTTTAGTTGAATTCGCCTCTGTGCAACACTAGAGGGCAGTATTTGTTCGGCTGATGTCTCAGCACGCGCATTCATGACTTTGGACCGAGCGGCAACCGGCGGCAACCTCGCGCTCTCTCTCGTGAAGGAAGTGACTAAAACTGCAATTCATCGACTGGCCGCTTGAGGCTGGCTGCAGAAGAGAGTCAGTCCCATAGACTCCCCATGTTAAAATGCCCAACTTTACAGCAGAAAAAAACGTTTACAGCCTGGTTCAAAAAATGATTTCGGTCTATATTGCTAATTTTGCCCTTCATGACAACTGTGAGTGGGGTGAATTTTTTTTATAACTAAAATCCGTTTAAATTATATTAAGCCTTAAAGTTCTGCATAATTAAGGGCGTGGCCACTTGAGTGACAGGTGGATTGCCGCTGCTGACCATAGACATATAAACTCAAATTCATTTGATCGTGTCTATGTTATTCTAAATATAAGTATGTTATTCTGTGTGTTGCCCATAGACTGTAAAACATATAAACATATAATCGCCTGTAATATCGGTGCTCTGCCGGTGGTGGCAGCACTGCGGCGCGTGAGAGACCTCTACACACAGCGCATGACGTCGAGGAAGAGGTGTAGAAACACACAGATTAGCAGTAATTTAGCGTTTTTAGTTTACATTTTAGTAATTCAAAGAGAGCCATGTCGGAAAGAAAGGTTTTGAATGTAAGTACCTCTTTCTTTAATTTTATATTATTGTTGTGTTACGGTTTACGGTGGATTGGAGGAGTAATATCTAAGAAATCACCGTGCTAATGAAGTTAGCAAATTTAGCGTATAGCCTACTTTTATTAAATACAAGTCATATAGATAAATGTTTCATGTTAAGTAATGTTTTCGATGCCCATCGTGTACATATGTTGAAATAAGCTTGAATACACCTGTTAAGATGAACTTTGAAATAAGTTTGTATTTACAATGTTCATTACTGTGATTAAACTGCCAACTTTCAGCATCTCTTCTTGTTTTTCCTCAGAAATACTATCCACCGGATTTCGATCCGTCTAAAATCCCTAAACTCAAACTGCCCAAAGACCGTCAGTATGTCGTTAGATTGATGGCACCATTTAATATGAGGTGAGTTGAAAAAGTGCCTTCAAATAGTTAAACTATGTAAAATTATTTGACAGGATAAAATAACACAAAATGGGGGAAATAATGTTCCATCATCATTCCGAGTTTGTTTGTGTGTGTGTGTGTGTATATGTGTATATATATATATATATATATATATATATATATATATATATATTATATATGATGGTCATTGGTTTTTGTTTTAATGCTTGAAAACCATCTTTTGTCTTTTAACCATATGTAACTGCAAAAACAAGATAAGTGAATATGAAAGTATTTAAACTCTACGTTGTGAGCAAAAAACTGTGTTTTGATTGATGAGGGATTGTCACCTTTTAAAATATTAATGCTTGTTGTTACACAGGTGTAAAACGTGTGGAGAATACATTTACAAAGGGAAGAAGTTTAATGCCCGTAAAGAGACCGTCCAGAACGAACTGTACCTTGGGCTTCTCATTTTCAGATTCTACATTAAATGCACCAGATGTTTGGCTGAGATCACCTTCAAAGTACTAGAATAAACATCATACTCTTTATAATCGACAGACAAACACTTAAGGTGTTTTTATTCTTGTCCTTGCTTGTTTGTTTGGTTGCACCTCGTCTAATTGCTGTGTTTCACAGACAGATCCAGAGAACACCGATTATGTCATGGAACATGGTGCAACACGTAATTTTCAGGCTGAGAAACTGATCGAAGAGGAGGAGAAAAAGATCCAGCAGGAGCGAGAAGACGAGGAACTCAATAACCCCATGAAGGTCTGATAGAAGCTTTAGACTACTTGTGTATTTTATGACTTTAGACGTTTTGTTATGGATTTATTGCTTTATTTTGTGCTATTTGTGTTGAATTTGTCTTTTTTTTTTCTACTTTCCCCAGAAATGTTTAGTGTAATATAAGCATTATTACATTTTTTATAACTGTGTTCCACATTTTACATAGATAAAAGCCTTCACAGCATCTTAAAGTCTTAGGAAGCAAACAAAAGCGCATACTAACTTAAAACATAACGTCCCTGAATGCCGTCACAGGTCCTGGAGAACCGCACACGAGACTCAAAGTTGGAGATGGAGGTGCTGGAGAACCTGCAGGAGCTGAAGGAGCTGAACCAGAGGCAGGCGCAGGTGGACTTTGAAGGCATGCTGGACAAGTATAAAGATATGGAGCGGAGACAGAAAGAGAGAGAGCAGGAGGAAGACGAGCGAGAGACCAAGTAAGACCCCTTTAATCTTTAGGAAGCTTTTGGCCTTTTTGCTTCATACACTGTATGATGGAATATTTGAGCTTACAGTGCCATTTCTGCTAAAAGTTTAATGGTTTAACATTTGAAAATTAAATGATTGAAAATTAAAAATTAAGCAAGCTATAAAAATTATATTAGTACTGTCATTTTAAAGTTGTAATGTAAAAAATATTATTTATTTTTATTTTGCAGTGAATTGTACAATAGTAACATTACATGTTATGTTTTTAGTAATTTTTATATTTTTATTTTTATTAAGTTATAACAATATTATTATTATTTTATAGCCATATCAATTATTGGCTAAATTGTGCGGCCATACAAACAAAGCAAACCTGTTTTATTTTATTTTTTTCAATTGTTGTTTTAAATCAATACGATTTTTCCCTGAAATTGTGCAGCCCTGGATTACTGCACATAAAATATGGTTCATGTACAAAATGAAGCTATTCATATGTTGGTGTTTGAAAGGCATAATTGTGTTCATTTTTGCCATGTACACTTACACGTGACAATAATTACACCATGTGCATTCAATGTGCATTCACAACTAGTTTTTTTAAAGCATGTAATGTCAAGATAAAGAAGCATGGATTATATTATAAAGTGTGGTTTAGACTTCTTTTCTCTTGCTCCTCATAGGGAGATGTTGGAGAGAGCTCTGGTCAAACGACTGAGGGACTCAGACTCTGAAGACGAGGCAGAAGATGCAAACGAAAGAGGCAGGAAACACACAGCTGATAACCCCACCGACATCCTCACCAAAGACGTGAACACGGGATCACAGGTGCAGAGAAACACTGCAGCCTCAACCTCGGTAGATTCAAATCTAGTTTGTTTGATTTGACCTTGACAGATTTTTACATTTTATTTTAGTTACTTTTATATATTATGATTGGGAAAAAGTATTTTGCGTTTTAAAAAAAAAAGGTATTGCATTAGAATGTCTTAATACATGTCTCTGAATACTCTACTGTGATTGGTCATGCTGCATTTGTTTATTTATATATAGTTATAAGTCTTAAGCAGGATAATGCATAGTCAGCCAGGCATTACTGCAAAATAAACACTCACAATTATGGTCACCTGTACATAATAGTTTATATGATCTGTGGAACAAAATTCAGTTGTTCTTTGAGCTTGCATGTGTTTTTCTGTTTTAATGTCCCATCTGTTTCTCTGATTAGTTTTTGTGCTGTTTTCCTGCTTGTCTCCACAGGGATCATCGTCTGTGGGTGTAAAGAAACAGAAGCTGGAGAGCTGGGAGAGGAGTGTCGGAGGTCTGGGAGAAAAGAGATCTCTGGGGTCTCTGGTGGTGAGGAAGAAACCAGCAGATTCTGCCTCTAAAGCTGCCTCCGCTGCACCACGAGAGGCTGCGGACACACAAACAGGTTCATGATCTATTCAGACCACTGAATGAGTGGGTTCTCAACAGTGTCGGGGAAAGTCAGGCTGTAAAGGAAGTGCGGGGTGTATTACATTTAATACATTTATTACCAGTAATACATCCTTTTATAATAATGATAGTGCTCCACTCTGTTCTAAAAATAAAAAATCAGAGGAAAAGGTTGTTTTACACTTAATGATAGCGAGCCAGACACACTTTTTTAAATTTACTTTATTTGTGGCCACTCAGAAAATAAATTATTTTTGAGCTTTTTTGGCCAATTTTTCGTTTGCTGATGTTATGTTCTTTTGATTTGTAATATATTTTAAAATGTAATTTATTCCTGTGATCAAAGCTGAACTTTCAGCATCATTACTCCAGTCTTCAGTGTCACGTGATCATTCAGAAATCATTGTAATATGCTAATTTGCTACTCAAAAACATGTATTTTTATTTCAATGTTAACAACAGCTGTGACGCTTCATATTTTGGGGGAAATTGTGATCCCTTTTTCAGGCTTCTTTGATGAATTGGAAGTTCAAAAGAACAGCATTTATTTGAAATAGATTTTTGTAAGCCTATAAAAGTAATATTTTTTTAAATGTCTATTACAGTATTTTTAAAAAGAGACCAACGTTAGGTCTGTATTCAGAAGAGTTCATGAATTATAACAATTGAAGTTTGTATAGTACACTTTCAAGTCTGTATTCAAAAATGGGTGGTGATAGTTAAGAGGTAAAAAAAAAATCTTACCGACTCCAGATTTTTAAATGGTGCTGTGTATACATTTTTTATAATAATGTTTTTAATAAAACAAAATTGCAAGTGAATGATTATTTTAATATTAGCTTGTTTTATTAATATTATTACTTTTATTAATATAATAATTCGAATTGTATTATTATTATTTATTATTATTTACTAAACTAATATGAATAAATGCATTCTAAAATGTATTATTTTATAATTAACTTGTTTTATTGTTTTATTAATTATACATTTAATTATTTTAATTAATATCTATTATTATTTAATGTCAAAATTGCAGTTATTTTATTGACTTGTTTAACTAATATTATTGTTTTATTTTTTAAATATATAATGGTTTGCACTAGAGTTGTTCCGATTCCGATACTAGTATCGGAAATATCTCCGATACCACAACAAATTCTGGCATCGGCATCGGCGAGTACATGAACCCATATACCGATCCGATACCATTTTTAATTACAAGACCTAGTTATTACCACTAGCTTTGCCTAACCGCTGCAAGGTTCTTCTTCGCTGCTCAGAATGCATTGCAAACACAGGAAGTTGTGCTGTGTTGCCACAAGCAACCCGTTTAGAGCAGCGAAGAAGAAATGAAAATGCGTTAGCAGCACTGATCTATATATCACTGGATCACTCATCGCATTCTAAACTGCCAACATACAGTGAAGCCGCTTCTATATCATAGATCAGTGGTTAGCAGTATGTCTCTGTAGTACCGGTAGTTACCGACTCCTGAGTATATTCGGTACCCGCAGCTGCGTTCAGTCGCTTCCGTGTTAGTCAAAGCGCAGGGCTCCAGACAGTAGCCGAATATATACTAGTGTCTGTGAAAATTAAACTGCAAAATACTTTTTAAATATTACTTCTGCAAATTCTACATCTCTGTGGGTGACGGGCGCAGATGTGCAGAAGCTTGCTGTTTTGTAGTCTCTGCTGACTTTGTGTTACAATGTAAGGACACGAACGCATAAACCGTCACTTTATGAGAATTTACCGTTTCATTTGAGAAAACTGTCATATCATAAACACAGACACTCAAAGATCTTCATGGCAGCCCATTAAAATAAATGTTTGGTTTAACATGAGTAAATTGACAATATATTAAGCTACTGTTGTAGCCTACAGTAGATTTAGCTATGTTAGATTTTTGGCTGCATTTGCAAGTTATTTTCCGCTTAAGAAAATAAATAATACTGTCAAATTCATGTCAGATAATAAGAATACTGTAATGAATACAGTAGTTCACCATGTATTTGTTCATGTTTTATTAAGAGATCAGTCTGAAGCACACCATAGAATATTTCTAGCAATTTACACAGGGCTAGTAGTGTATATACAGCTGTATCGGTATCGGATCAGTACTCTGTATCGCCCGATACCCTGAGCCCAGGTATCGGAATCGGTATCGGGAAGAGAAAAAGGGTATCGGAACATCTCTAGTTTGCACACTCCATATCTGTTCCATTTCTTGATTCTAGAGAAATATAATTATATATATATATACATACAAGTGGTGAGGCCAAAAAAAATTAAATTAAGGGACTTGATGCTTATGATAAAAACTCACTACAATTTCCACCATGAGCCCTGATGTTGTATTTATGTACCAAACAGAGTTTAGGGATTTGCTCTTTGTTAACCAGTTTTCTCTGTCTTTCTGGATCATTCAGGTGCAGGTGCTGCCAAACCTGAGTCCTCCTCAGCTTCTAGAGAACAGCCAATCACATCTCAGAGCGGTTCTTCTCTCAGCCTCTTGGGGGCATATACAGACAGCGATGACAGCAACTCTGACTAGGCTGGAAACCTAATTTTTTTTTATTAATATTTTTTTTTTTTTTTTTTTTTTCAGACCTGCAAAAATGACCACCTCTCTTTTCACAGACCACTTTAAGTTTCCATAACCTGGACTCTTTAAAAGAGCAATTCGGGAGATTTATATTTTTCAGCGATTAACTTTTTAGCTGGAGGAGCATTGTTTAGGAGAAGTTATTATTGTCTGGAATTCCTGAAGTCTATTAGATCTGCGTCATCCTGATATCGCTAATGTACTCTATAATGTGCTTCTAATGTATTATGCACTCTATAATGTAGTATTTGATTCTCCATTTTAGCTCAATCAATACAAGGAAATGCATTTGAGGGTTTCAGTAGAGAAAAGTGAATCTGAATCTAATTTCAACTGATCATCTCTAATCCCATACCATCCCATTTCATCCTTTTAAACTTCAAACTAATAAAAAGTTCCTTGTGTTTTGTTCCCGAGCAAAGATTATTTTTTTCAGTTGTGTTTGGTTTTTAGCAAATATTTGAAATATATTTCAAATATATTATTATTTATCAAATATTTTCTATATTGTGAGCTTCCCAAAAGATGTTTTTACACTGCCGAGTTAAGGCTGCTTTGTGCCCCCTCAAAATCCAGTGTACGCACAACGCAGCATAAAAGCCAGACTGAATCATGTTGGCTTACACCCACCTCAGCCCCTAGTATCAGAGAATATAGCTTTAATTGCATCACATTGTTTTGCATTTATGCCATCTTTGAGCAGCATTAAACTATGGAAAGCCATTTCTGCCATGGAATATAAAAAGGACTTATTATGTGAGCTTATATCTCACAATTCTGAGGAAAAAGCCATAAAGTAGTCAATAAAAAAATGATAATGGTAATTGTGACTTTTCATAATCTTGATTTTGTGCATTTCTGAGTTTAGATCTTGCAATTCTAAAAAAAGAAGTAAGAATTTACCATAATTTATTTTGCCAAAGTTGCTTCTTTTGACATTCTGCTAATGGCATCAGTTGCTTGTTTTGGTGTTTTCAAGGTAACACTTGCTAATGTGATGTTAATGCAGTCCAATTTGTGGATAGCCATTATTCACCATCTCCCATATTGATCCACCAAAGTGCTGGTGACCTTCTAACCGTACAAGTTGACCTCTGTATGGAGGAGGTGAAGTGGATGGCTTATTTAAGTTTGAGGTTAACCAGAGCCCCATGTTTATATGCATTTCATTGCACTTAATTTCTTTATTTCATCTAAAAACCCTTCAATTTATCAACTGCACTTTGTAGACATGCAACATTGATTCTAAACAAAGCAAAGCCGAAGCACGAGCCAGCATGTGAAAAAAAAATGCCTCAGCAAGAACAAAGACGATGCAACTCTCCAGTGGGCTTCAACAACAAGTCGAGCTTGCGTGTTGCTCAGCTGCAACAGCCAATGCAATCCGATGCAAGTCATCCATCCATCTGCACGTGCACACGCTCTTCACTTTTTGAGATTCCCCTCACAGTAGCTTTAAAAACTCAGTTTCATCGGTGCATCATTGAGAGGTGAGTATTTGGCTAATGTTTTCTGGATTTGGGGGTTTCTGAGCTCTTTTTACGAGTTAATACTGTCGTAATAGATGAAAAATTTGCACGCGCTCGTCTGTGAGTATCTATCGGGATCGCGCATTGCAATAATAGCAAGCAAGAAGCCGGCTAACAAATGCGGCTTGTTCGTTTTACTTTTGTGCTCCAAATTAGTTCAGTATTCGTCTTCTGTGTTTAATTCACTCTAGTAAGCGTGTATATGATCACATTGTCAACAAATAAAGCCACTATAATGTGAACCAGAGGAGTTTACACATGTTAGCCTGGTTGCTAACGTTAGTTTTAATCTATAATGATAGTTTTTTGTCTATTTCAGTCTAAGAAACATTAAAATCGCTCTGTTATGTGTTGAATTAAATGTGGACGATAAGAAAGTGGGTGTGTATAGCTGGGGCATGTTATTATTTTGACCGGATTCTTTGCCAAGATTGAGCAGAGCGAGTTTGTGTGTGTGAAACTTTCTTTTTGGAATAATGTTGATTTGTTTTCATTTATATGACATCATCATTGTGTTTAATTTATGCACAAAGTACAAAAGCATTAAAAGCTATATTTATATATATATATATATATATATATATATATATATATATATATATATATATATATATATATATATATATATATATATATATATGAGACGAGGTGTGTTTGTTTAAAGGAACCGCTCGCCAATAGTTACAATTATTTACGGTTCACTAACACTGATTTTGTTCCAAATCCTATTGTTTTCCATCTTCCATGAAACAAAAAAGTTGTTTGGCAAAATGTGAGCGACTAACAAACTCAGTCTCCATTTACCTCCAGTTTTTCATCCAACGAAAGTGAACGGGACTTTGAATCTTTGTTTTTAAAAAGGACAATGAGCATCATAAAAGTTGCTTATATTACTAATTTGGTGAGAGATTTCTGTGAGAAAAAGACCTAAATTTAGTTCACTATTGTCATTCTGCTAAATAACTACTTTTGAGGGAGAATAAAAGTAATAAGGCTTTGGAACAACATTAGGTTGAGTAAATTATTTTTGTGTTTATGTTATCACTGTAAAATGTCTTTTCCAGTGGAACTGGTCCATGGGAGTAATTTCTTTTACATTTCTTCCCTTTTTTAGGATGTGTGCTTTTGCTTTCCAAATAAATTTAATTGCCAGCAAATAGGCGTTGGATGTTCTAAAGCATCGATGCATTGGGGAAACTGAGGTGAGCTATTGCACAATATCATATTTTCCATTTATTGACACACTGTGAGTAATAAGTAACTTATTAGTTAGGTGTTTCAGGATTTATGGATGGTGTTCCATGGAAGAACTAGGATAAAGTCCTTTTTAGAAGCATAACAGCTCTTATAACTTTTATTTGTTTTGATTTTGATTGTTTTATTCTTGTCTTGGTCGTAGACCCATGGCAAAGTGGTTTAGAGATCACCTAAGTTTTGGCAGCAGGAAAGGACCGCCGCAGCCCCCGAAACCAGACTACACTGAAAGTGAGATCCTACGGGCCTACAGGGCACAGAGAGAGCTGGACTTTGAGGACCCGTACGAACCCTCGGAGAACCGGGTGCTGAACGGCTCAGGGTCGGTGGAACCGTTCCCTGCGTTTGGCGCGGTGCTTTCCAACGGTGTGGAGGTGAAGATTGTGTCTCCCAAACACAGACTGATAAAAGTGGAATCTCAGGAATTTGGGAATAGCAAAATACCGCTGAACATCGTGACCTTTGAGGAACCGCAGGCTCCTGTAAGTTCATGTTTATATATACATGTACATAAAAAGAGCTTAAATGCCTCTTACTGGACTGTTATCAGTAAGAATGATGTGCTTTGAAAGGTTTCCTGTGTGGATGGATACATGGAAAAGTGATTGGAATTGGGCATGAACCTATCCCAGAAAGTGCAAAAACATAGTTTAGTAGTGTATTTTTTTGATTATCCTGATGAAGAATTGTGATTTCAAGCAGTGTTCCTCTTGTTATCTGTAATTGAATGTCATAATAATGACAAATGTTTGTTTATATGAAATTATTTTTACCAGCACATTAGTGGTTGTTTATCTTGGCGTAAAGACCCTCCTGTTAATTTGTTCCATCATGAATAGATCAATATATCAAATGAGGCGGCTATGAGAGTCGCAGTGGATGTTTTACTATGATTATGTTGATGTCTGGTTGTTTTGAGTTGATTTTTTCGATGCACATGTCATGATTTGAGTTTGTTTTGCAGAGGTCATAACAAACCAAACAGACACACAATTTGCTCCTGTTTCCTGAGCTCGGCCGGTAATAATTGTCTTTTCTCAGCAGAGGTGAAGGGTGTGAGTGTTGGGGATCAATTTCATTAACCCAAATACATTTAATCCCAATGCCTGCGGGTTTTATAGACCCTCACACCAACCCCCTCTCTCACTCGTTTCGGTTTTAAATGGATTGTGTGTCTACAAATGAAAATGTTACGTCACTCCAAATTTTGTTTAATTTATCTCTTTGTTCTTCAGTGGAAAAAAAAAGTGATGCGCTTTTTTGTGCAATTTAAGCATAATGTAATTCAGTCTGGACAAAAAAGAAACATAAAATAAGTCCTTTTGACTACCTTTTAGGATTATTTACGACGTATTCTTTCAAGTGTCTGCTTTCAAAAAAGACCATGATTTTGTTTGTTGAACAAACGGTTCAAGAGCTGCGGTCTTTACATTTTCTTTTCTTTTTATGTGGTTTTTTTTTTTTTTTATTAAATTTACAATTTAATTTGTATTACTATAAAAAAAATTCAAGTTTGACTAATTTAGTATTGTTTTTTTAATTTATTTTTTATTTTAGTAATTAGTTTTAGTAATTTTGCTGTGTAATAATAGTACATCTCAAAGTCAATGTAGTGTTTAATTATATTTCAGTTTTATATTATTTTAGTCCATCAGTTCCTTTTTTTTCTTCTTTTTTACTAGTTAACTTTAATAACCGTAGTGGATGAAAATGCTGGATTGAAAATGCTTCGTCTGTTAACATGAGCTAGCAAAATAGCATACTGTGTAAAACTCTGCAGTTATCTTCGTTTCTGAATCATATGATCATTATTATCTTTATTCTTTTCACCAGGTGGTTCCCTCGGCTCCTGTGGTCAGGGAGACTGATTACTCAGACCCGTTTGACGCCAGACCGGACCTGCGGCCCAGACCCGGCTGGGAGCAGAACGCGGTCGAAGCCTGCAGCAGTTACATGGAGCCGTTTGAGGCCCAGCAATTCATAAGCGGTACAGCAATTTCCCACTAGACCTTTTAGAATCCCAAAGAGAGCATACAATCAACCATTGTTATTCCAGTATGTTGTAATTTGTGGTCTGGTCTGCGGTAACATTTGGATGTTTTTCAGAGCTTGACAACTCCAGTCCTTATTCACTCACCATTGCAGTCCAAATGTCTTATATTGTAAGTGGATGGGAATCACGGCTAAAACATACAATAAAAAAATAAAAAAACATTCTCAAACAAAACCAAACTAAACCCTGCAGCTCGTGACGATACATTGATGTGTAAAGACACAAAATGATTGGCCTGTGCAAGAATCTGAACAGTATATATATATATATATATATATATATATATATATATATATATATATATATATATATATTAGGGCTGCACGTTCTCAAGTTTTTCATTAACCGTTAACCGAGGCCCTTAGCGGTTAATACTCGGTTAACCATAGTGTGCCATAGTAACCATAACCATAGTAATTTCCGGACATTGGCCGAAAAAAAAAAAAAAGGAATGTCCGACAAAATTTAATCTCTCCGGTCAAATTGTCCTATTAAAACTGCCTAATAATGCCGCCCATTAACACAATCTGAATTTGAGAATAAGCCTAAAATGTATAAGGCAAAAGGTAACAAGCAGACTCCGCGGCCGCCTCGCTAAGGCTATGACTATGACTATGTTTGACACGTACAATATTTGAAAATCGATAATTATTTATTTAAATTACATTTATATCTGAATTTATGTCAACCTATAGACTTTCAAATATCAAAATGTCATGAATTAATATGTATTTTTGTACAAAATGACATATAAACATATTTTCCTATTATACTTTGCCTGAAAACGCTTCCAACAAGGCGTCGGTTCTATTTCTAGCATGCACGCGTCGAGCCACGCCTGAGCCGCGCGTCTCACGCAGGCAGTCGGCAAGCTCTAACCTGTTAACATGGGAACCGAATTAAAAACAGACACGCCACGCATCCAGTGTGTCCTGACCGGCCTAATGATGCCCGGGTGTTGGCTGTTGAGATTACAACAACGATGTTGTACTTGAAGTATATCTAAGCAATACTTGCATTTTGCCCCGTCACTCGTATTAGCCCGCTTCATATTAGAAAAATGACTTCTTCTTGTGGACATTACAAATGTCTGGGAGCGCTCTGGCGGTCTCTGGTGGTGCAAAAATGTATTACAACTAAATTCAATTCACGCCATTGACGTCACTTAACCGAGCAAAATGTTTCACTCGGTTACACAATTTTTAACGGTTAATCAGTTAACCGGTTAACCATGGACACCCCTAATATATATATATATATATTACCTCTGATTCATGCAATGTCTGACCTGTTAGAACTCTCCTGAGCATGTTCTCTAGCAGGTGCCTGAGGCATCATCTTCTTCTTGCTTTATGGTGGATTGCAGACTTAAAAGTGCATTACCGCCACCTTTCTGTCAAATGGACCGTTGACACTCTATCTACAATCTCAATTAGGAGTGTCAATGGTCCACTTGAGAGAAAGCTGGCGGTAATGCACTTTTAAGTCTGCGTTTTTTATTTTTTATTTTTTAATATGTTTTAGCCGTGATTCCCATCCACTTACATTATAAGACTGATAGACTGCTAAAAATTTCAGTTTGTGTTCTACTGAAGAAACAAAGTCACCTGAAACTATCTCTTTACTGTGTTTGTCATATGTCAGAGCTCCAGCACAGCACAGATGACGGTAGAAACAGCCCACAGCTCTACGACAGCCCGTACGAGGAGAGAGTTCGGCCCCAGACCGCCCCAGTGGAGGACGAGAGAGAGCGCCGTCTGCCCCAGGACGACGAGAGGCCGGCGGATGAGTACGACCAGCCCTGGGAGTGGAAGAAAGACAACATCTCCAAAGCCTTCGCTGGTAAGACATTTTGCTGGGTAGAGATGGGCTCCATTTCATCCTCTTTTGAAAATGTAGTTGACTACACTACAGGCAGGTTACAAAATGAACAGTCAGCAGATGGCAAATATTAAAAGTGTTCTTTGACATTTGGCTGGTGTTTTAGAGCAGCTTCCGTTGGTTTTCTGCCAAAATAAAAGCTCTGAGGTTTAGCAGTTGAAAGCAAAGAAATTAAAACAGCCATAATTATCCAATTTTATATATATATATATATATATATATATATATATATATATATATATATATATATATATATATATATATATATATATATATATAAATAATAAAAATAATATTATACAATAATGCATATCTAAATCGTTTACTTGATAGTATGATAGCAATAGTAATATACTACTTACTATCAATAACAATACATTAATTTCTGTATTTTAAAATAAATACTAATAATAAATCAAATAACTTATTAAATAATAAAGTTTTATTATTAGTAATATTAGTTTAATATTAGTAGTATTTCTTTATAGATTTGCAGTTTATAATAATGAATAGTATTGATTATTATTAAATAAACTAATTTAACTATACTTCACTATATTTTTTATAATTTTAATATTAATTATAATTTAAAAATTGTAGTTAAGTTTTGAACCCTGACTAAAGTTTGATGCATCAACAGATAAATTCTAAGCCATGGTAGTTGTCAGTCGCAGCTTTAAACATTGGATTTGTCTGCTTTGAATAAAATGATCTGAAGGTGCAGTCTGTCTTTTATCTTGCACTTGAGAAAGGAAGATATCTGTGATTGTGTTGTGAGGAGAGGGATGTGTGGAGGTTGTTGATGGAGACGGGAGTAGAGGAGAGAAGTAGAGCAGTCATGCAGAAAGATCAGATCCACTGTGGGACTTCTGCGCTGCATCACATTCCACACACACATTTAGATCATCTCTCGCATTTCACCACTTCTGATCAGATTGCCAGTTGCTTGTGAATTTTTCACGCTCTGTCAGATGCATATTCCTCATAAACTTGACTAGAGCTTCTTTACCAAGCCAGCAGGAACAGTGCTGCTGGGAGAGAGTAACTAGTGTTGTTTGCTTTATTGCTTATAATGAGGGATAGTGATTTAAACAAACCCTTAATCATAAATATATAATGGTAATGCCATTTAAAAAAAATAAAATGTAGTTGTTCTTAACTGTTTTTAGTTTCACTAATTTCCAAAATATAATTTAATTTGAAGATATACTGCATAATTTAATACATCTATAATTTTATGGGAGGCTGGTGGAGGGGGGGGGGGTAAAGCAATTAAATCACATTTAATTATTAATAAAAAATATACAATTTTACTTATAAAAATGTGTAATATTTGAAATTAATGTATATCTTTTTGATTGCATTTTTATATTTTATAATTGTTTTGTAGTAACCTTTGCAGCAATAATGCATTTTTAAAATTTGTATAGGTTTATAAAAAGTAAATCATATTTTGATAACACTTTAGTATAAGGTCCAATTCTCACTAATAACTAGTTGCTTATTAGCATGCCTATTATTAACATATTGGCTGTTTATTAGTGCTTATAAAGTACATATAATGCATGACCTCTATACTCTTACCCAATACTCTAAACTTAACAACTACATTATAAACTATTAATAAGCAGCAAATTAGGAATTAATTGAGGCAAAAGTAATAGTTAATGGTTAATTAATAATGAGAATTGGATCTTAAAATAAAGTGTGACCCATATTTAAATAATAATTCAAGTAATTGTAAAAAAAAAATAAAAATAAACTTGTCAAAAATGTAATAATAAATATTTGTTTTAGTAGTAAACACTCAGTTTGTTCATTTTTAATGTATATGCATATTTTTTTAACCTGCTCTTTTTGCTTGCAATTTAAAAAGGTTGTTTATAATTGTTTTTTAAGTAAGCTTAAGTTCTCACTATTAACTAGTTGCTTAATAACGTGTATATTTTTAGCATATCGGTTGTTTATTAGCACTTATAAAGCACATTCTAATGTCTTATTTTGACCATATACTAGATCCTGTTATCCTACCCCATACATACAGTAGACTTAACAACTACTTTGCTGACTATTAATAAGTGTAAGCAGCAAAGCAGCAAATTAGGAATTTATTAAGGCAAAAAATGTGGTTGAAAGTCAGTTAATAGTGAGAATTGGTCCCCAAACTAAAGTCTGACCCTTTTTTGAATGTGTTATAGTAAGTTTTGAAGCCAGAGACTGGGAACAATGTACACTGCCCCATGACGAGGCACCGATGAAGACAGGTGCGTCCAGAATCAGCCCTCCATTCAGCAGAGCCACCAGTCTTCACAAGCCCATCCTGGGAGAGAGGGTGGATCCCACACTGCCCCTGGAGAAACAGGTGTATGTGTTTACACATGAATGTATTTAACACAGGAACCTGGCAGATGTACAAGTGCACAGTTGTACTATTTAAGCACAAATAACATCATGACATTATTGTCAGATGATTACACCTTATGATGTGGTATGGTGAAACATTACTTTATAAGTCCGAATGTATTCATCTGAAATAACAAAGTCATGCTGAAGGTCAGTAAATCATGGGGTGATTTTTCATTATTGGGTGAACTGTCCCTTTAATTACACATTCTGGGCTGCTAATTTAAAAGAAACGTGCATGTTTTGCACTCTGCACACTTTCTCACAAAATGGGATGTATTTCAAAGCATCACAAGAAAAACTGCCACAAAGATAAGATTTGTGCCTTCCTCTGAGCCAAATTACAACTATTTTTAAATTCTTAGTGCTTTATCGCCTGTACAGATGATTCAGAAGACATTATTTATGCCTTATCCTGATGTCAAGGGTGGAATTATGAAGATTTATGGCCACTGACTGAAGAAAATTCAAACATGAATCATATGTTTTCTGCTACATGTGTTTTTCTACATCCAAACAACCACAGGAAATGACAAAAAAATGTTTTTGTGGAAAAAATTCGTAAATTACTTTGACATTTAATTGAGTATTTGGACATATGTTTGCAATCCTTTGCAGATCGTAAGTTTAAAGATATGTTTTGAAGGATTGGTTCTGTGAAAACCCTAATAGTGGCCCGTGTGTGTGTGTGTGTTTCAGATGGTACCACGGTGCATTGACTCGCTCAGAAGCTGAATCTCTGCTTACGCTGTGTAAGGAGTGCAGTTACCTGGTAAGGAAAAGCCAGACCAGCAGAAACGACTACTCGCTGTCTCTCAGGTACTGTCTTACAACCCAAAAACTCATCCAGTGCCATCATTCACACTGCTCTGTGGAATGAGTAGCTTAGTCATTCCCTCACAAGTAGACAGTTTTGTCTCTTTCATTTTTTTAATCAATGTCTGCTGCAGTTCACTGATCACCTCAGGTCTGGTTCAGTCCCTGAGTACAAAATGACATCTTTCTAGAAACAAATGATCTGGGCGTTCCATTAGTGTGCCGTAAATGAAACCACTAGCTGTGTTGTGGTTGTTTTCAGAGGTATAGTAATTGAAGTATTTGTCCCACATTCACTTTTGTTTCATGAAACAGTGACGCTGTAAATAGAGCATATTGTTTCTGCTAATCTAGGTTCATGTATCTCTTTCTCCATCAGTCTTTAGTGATTCTCTAGACACAAAATATTGACATGATTATGGACTACTGTAATTACTCTAAATGTACATTTTTGTATGTTGTACTACAGCTGCTCTAAAAGAAACATCTGATATTTGTTTTATTACAATATTGACAATAGAATTCCATTAGTTTGCATTGAAGGAGGGACCAGAGTCATCTAGAATTCAAAATGCTATAGAGACTTGAGAGTGGTTTTAATTGGATATTGGCCACTAAGCAACTAACTAGCAACCAGCCTGAACACCCTAGCAATGCACTAGCAGCCAGCTGGTGCAACCTCTGTTTATTTTTTTCTATCTAGATCTGCTCTGATTTCTTTCCCCCTCATGCTGCATGCATATTCTACTGCTGGAGGGCAGTTCCATCTAGCTATTCTAGCTCTGTCTAATATATTCAGGTTTGAGGTGTTTTGTGTGGGTCTGAATATGTTTAGCATGTTATTAATGATGTAGTGCCCCCCCCCCCCCCCCCCCCCCAAAAAAAAAAATAGTGTGGCTTGTTTTCAGTTTTATGGGGGTGAGCAATATGAGCAAAATCTTACATCATGATATTTTAATTTTGTCTTTTAATTGTATTTTAATTGTATAATTGACAATATATACTCATTTAATACATAAAAAATATAATTGTTTATATATTAATTATTGTCATAATTCCTATTGTGAAAAGATCCAGTAAATTAAGTACTTTATCTCATTTAATTATTTTTCCTTGCAATATCACTCAGAAACCATAAACCTTTAATAATTGTATTCTTGACTTGCATTTTCACATATCTCCAATTTCTTTACTGCTTCCATTTCAGTGTTATTTTAGTACTACTTATATTGTTTATTAATCTTTTAATTGGTTTTTATTTTAATTTTGAGTAATTTTGCTATGTGCTTTTTTATATTTATACTTAAAAAATATATATTATATTTATATTTCATTATTTATTTGTAATTATTTTAGTAACTTTAACTTTAAGTGACTTTAGTAACTTCTGCCTTGAAATAAATCAATGTATTTTTTTTTTTTTTATTATTGAACCTTTAGCAACATTTTTAAAAAATTATATTTGATACATCAGACGTTTATGGCATGCAAACTTTGGAGAAAAAAATCTTGAAAAGTGCTATATCCCAATTTTTGAATGATCACCATTGGTACATAATTAAACTAAGACTGCTAGTCAACAGATTTTACTAATATACCTACAAGTCTCTGTGTAAAAGTATTATGATGCTGAAGTCATTTTCACCCCTCTGTAATTTGACTCTGAATCTCAAAACAGAGCAAAAATATGCAATTTGGTGCAGATTATGAAATGTATATGTCTAGAAAGTAGGATGAAGTTCTGACATCTTTTAATGAATATAAATCAAATATCTATAACAGACTACTGACATAAAGTGCATATGAATATATGTATCTCCCAATAATATCTTAAGATGACATTTATATGCTTAGTTTGATCAAGCTGAAGTTGGATGTTTGTGCGATTATACTAAAAGCCTGTTTACTTGTTGAACAAATATCAACTATCAGTCAGAAGACAGAATACATGTTCCAGGTCAGCCGTACAAAGCAATAAACTCAAAGACTTTCTCTGTCCCCCCTCCGTCTCTCTTCAGGAGCTGTCACGGGTTCATGCACATTAAGTTCTCGCAGTCTCGTGATGGGAAGTTCATCCTGGGAGAGAACAGTTTTCCGTTTGACTCCATCCCTGAAGTCATTCATTACTACACCACGAACAAACTGCCCATCCGTGGAGCCGAACATCTGTCCCTGCTGTTCCCGGTGCTGGTGCAGACGCTCTGAGACCACACACACACACACACACACTCGCACGGTCTTCACTCAGACGGCTACTATAGTGCTTCATTTTCAATCACATATCGCAGGCTCTTCAAGAGTTTGATTTGTGTGTGGAGTGGGAATAAGGTTTTCCAGGTGTGTGAATGAAAACACAGTCGGCCTGTACAGACACTGTATTGATGTGCTGCACACATGTGAAGAATATTTTACACACCACTGGACTCTAAAGTGTCTTCGCATCACACTGGGAACTCTTATTACTCTCTTCTGTGCTCTAAACTCTTCAAATGATAGTTTTCAAATTTAAGGGATAAAATGTAGCCCGACCAAAGTATTTATAAAGCTTTTACTAAATACTTAAAAGCAATGATGTACAGTACGAATCCCATCCTCTGTAGGATTTCTTGCTTTAAAAAGTGAAGTAATTCACCTGAAATGTCATTATTATCATGTCATTTTGAACCAGTATGACTTTCTTCTGTTGAACACAAAAGAAGATCTTTTGAATGATGTTAATGAAAGTGGATGCTGACCATGGCTGTTATGCTCTAAAAAGGACAAAATCGCCATTAATGTAGTCCATGTAAGTCTTCTAAAGCCACTCAATAGCTTTGTGTGAAGGAAAAAAATGCAATGTTGCAACTCTCGATTCTCATTTGTTTGCACAATTTAATCTCTTACCTTGTAATTCCACTTTTTATATAAATTTCTCATTTTTATGTGAATTATTATTAACACCACATTTTAACTGCCATATATAAATGTTACTATGTTGCATCACTTGATTTGTGTTTCTGCATATTTGAAATAGGGCAGAGGCAAATATACAATTAATAACTCGTTATTATAGTTTTGGTCTGTTTGTCACACAAACCTATTGTTTTTACTTACAAAAGGATACATTTGTGATGCTTTTGGTACTTTTCTGACATACTAAAAAAGTTTAAATTAAGAGATAAAACCTTAATTATGATTATAATTCAGTTGTCTTATCATACTTATACCTAATAACTGATTTGGTAATTTTGAGTTATGTCATAGTTATGCATGTTTATGTCAGTTATGATTTAGATAATTTAGTTTTTGCTTATGTGGAAAAAATCGACTTCTATGGTATTGTTTTTCTATGGCTTTCTGTTTTTTTTAGAGATTAATGGCGATGGTCACCATCCACTTTCATTGTATTGGAAATTAAGTTCCATTCTACAAATATCTCTTTTTTTGTGTTCCACTATGTAAAGTCACGCTGGTTTGGAATGACGTGTGGGTGAATAATGACTGAATTATAATTTTGAGAGACTGTAAACAATAACGAGGGCTTCTCTTTAGGAACAGGAAGCCAGCCCTTAACTTCCTTTTGGTACTAACAAGAAGCATGGTTTAGCGGTAACGCAGGAAAAATCCGACACTGGAATGTTTACGAATGAGACTTTCGCTTGTCCGGATGACCCTCTGCAAACACAGATTTGTTCTGCTCCCAGTATCTCAAGGTGCAGAGGATGACAAAAACAGGAAGTGATGTCTTCTGAGTATCTAAAGCTGCACTTTCATTTGCTTCAGTGTTCTGGTGTTGTAGCATGACAGGAAGCGGTCATTACTGGGGCATTTGGCTTCTCCATCAGATACCACTCAGTGTCGCCGGCTCGTTTCTGAGGACTTCTTAGCAATACTTAAAGCTTCGTGAGAAACCTTACATGGACCATCTCTTCTGAGTTAATCTGGGCTTAAGTGATATTTAAAATAAGGTCACCTATAATCATAAGATGCATCTGTATGTTTAAAAATCCAGATGAAACTCAAGCATTTTCCTCAAAAGAAACACAATATCCTGTTGTTTAGTGTGTGTTCTAGTATAAAGCTTTCAAATCAGTGTGGTTTTGGGATCGGTTTACTTGCACGTCCACTGAACACACACACACTACTGCGTTTAGACTTCTACACAGGGTTTCTATTCCTATAGAGATCCACACGGTAGCTATTGTTCATGATTACTGATTTTAGTCTGTTTTTGTTTTTTATATATGCTGTTTTCAAGGTTTGAATTTCTTTGGAATAAATTAGATGTTTTCTAAAAAAAATAAAATAAAGTGTGTGTCTGTTGAATTGTCATCTGTATGGTTGGATCCTGACTGGATGTGACATTTCTGGGCTAAAGGATGATCCGTGTCTCTCAGCAGAAGAAGGGTTTCTCCTCATAAAGCATTCATGCAGCACACAGTAAAAAGTAAAATAGGTCAGACATCCTCCATGTGACCGAGCTTATACACACTCTGTTGTTGACTCCGAGCGCTAATGCTTTTGGGTTGAGTGAATCAGACTCAACACAGCTGATATATGCTGTCCAGACTAAGTCCCATCTGAAACATCTCACACATCACACTGTCACAGATGACTGTCACACATCCAGCTGGGTAACTGTGCTCTCATTTGTTGTTTGTGCCTTTTTCTAGAGCAACAATTACTGGTTGCTTCAAAACACAATCCTAAGGCCAGAAAGTTACTCTTACATATGTAAATGATAGGCCAGGATCTTGAGGCTCTGTTGTGTATATTTGATTTGTGTTCTTGTGTTACTGTGACAGTAGCGAATCCCTCGGGAGTATTTAAACATTGCCTCTTTGCATTCTGACATGTTATCCTGAGGAAACAAGTGCCAACACTGTCCTGAGTGAGTCACACTTTAAATAACCGACTGTCCTGCATCCTTGCATTGTCTAGTTGAGGTTATGACTGTCAAGATCAAATAGGCTGGTTATTTAAGATTAATATTGATAATGGCGTTTACATTTGGGTAGTTATGTGACATGCTAAACTCTTAACAGAATTTTTGCTATAATATTAAATGTTCTTAAATTCTCATTTGCTGTTATAATGATAGAAATATAAAACGGAAAAAAAGTAATTAAAATGGTGAAAAATGTAAAAGACATGGTCACAGTCACATAACCAAACATACACGTTCTCTGAATATTTCATGTAATGTTTATCTTAAAATTGCTGACATTATGCAATATTTCTTTTTTTTTGATGTGCACATGTGGAAGACAGATTTGGGGTTGAGATTTTCTTATTTTTGTTTGCTTCCTGAAAAATTTTTTTTTGGCTGTAATTGTTCACTTGTGTGCAGCATGTGTGTGTGTGTGTGTGTGTGTGTGTGTGTATAGGTGTACTGTTCGCTGAAGCAGGAACATTTAATCCGTTTCGGGTCAAAGAAAATTCCTGAACAACCACCAGGAAACTGCCTTGGTCAACACGGCAACAGTGATCCTAGAATCCAGTCCAACAATACCTTCACGTTTCAGAAAGCAGAGAAGGGCAAATGAAGGGTGTGGACAAGTTAAACTTCCTGCAGAATTACTAACATATAAACATGGTAACATAAGTACTATAATAGATTATTAGTGTTGTTTATTAAAGGAATAGCTCCTAGTCCTAACCCAAAGTTTTAAACATGACCCGTAATGTTTCTGCATAGAAGGAATAACACCTCAAATCATGTATTTTTTAAGTCTGTATCTGTATATTTAATATTCAAGTGTTCATAGTTTTATCTACCCGTGTGTGTACATGTAGTTTTATGCTTCAACCGCTGGAGGGACAAAAGCTAGCCATCTTAAACTCATTAAATGCCTGAACCAAAGCTGTCAGAAGACATTACAAATGTCTATGCAAACATGGGGTGAACTGATGTTTTGCAGTCTTTTCTTAATGCATTTCTGAATTTTACATCTAGAAGAATGTCATATTTCACCTTGGTATTGAATTATTAGGCAATACAAATACTGTGGTAACTATTTAACTTGTGTCTACATGTGTGGTGATTTGTGCTCATCTAGCATACTTCAGCATGTTCAAACACACTGATGTTCAGGGTTTAGTCCTGCATAGTTCACAAGAGTCTGGAATTTATATTTGCATAAAGCAACAATCACTCTTATATAATGTCTGCTTTAAATACTCGTTTGTACATAGCCTATACATTCAGAATATTTTATTAGTTTAGACATTAAAGCACAAGCGATGATAAACAGATATTAAAAGTACTGATAGAAATTGGAATTGTTGTGAAAATAATTTGTGCTGTGAGCAGTGCAGGAGATTCGTTTTGAGGTCATTGTACAAATATACACTGCATTTGGCCAATCAAAAGCGAGTATCATACATCTTCAGTTGAATGGCTAGGAGGTTATATATATATAGCCTAACAAACATCCCAGTGAGTTCATTATTACGTAACATTATAATTCAGTACATTTTCAGAGAAATTTCTCCATGTGATCCATGTGAAATATGAAAATGTATGCACAATATCCCATAGAGAGGACATGCATGACATTGATGTCTTTCTTGTAAAACAGCTTTGCAAAGTCACTTGAAAATATGTTTTGAAAATCAGTTAAGAAAAGTAAATCGAACACAAGGACATAAATCTGTGGTTACATCCTCTACAGAGGAAAAACTGAACTGCTGATTCCCAGGAAAATGAAGACTGCCATTCTCTCACACATGTCAAAGCCTCTGTCGTGTTTGACCTAGTTTTATAAATGAACTGGCATATCTGCCCACTGGGGGGCTCTTGACTCTTTCAAACAGCACATAACTTATGCATCCTTTTTAGTGAATCATCCATGCTCATGTCTGCCAAATTGTATACTTTTGTATATGATGAAATACACCAGTTATATGTGTTCAAACCACCCATTTGTCTTTGTGCATTGATGCAATATATATTTTTATTTTTTATATATATATTTATAGGCGCTCAGTATACTGGCTTGATCAACTACCAACCAGGTCAAAGAACACCACTACTGCTTTCTGTATGAGAATCTATTCATTTACTGAATGATTTTGTGGAAATGTTATATCATAATCTTTGGTCATGTACATTTTCTCCACAGAACTGACTTCTCGCTGGGAGCAGCTCGCCCAGAGCAAATAACCAAGCCATTTCTTTGAGGAGAACAGGTGACTAATGGGATTTCCATTACTTACTATAAAGCTACAGTTCTTAAAGGAATAGTTTAAACATTTACTGAAAATGTAGATTTAGATGAGTTTGTTTTTTCATCAACAGATTTGAGGATATTTGACATTGCATCACTTGTTCACCAAAGGTTGCTCTGCAGTGAATGGGTGCCGTCAGAATGAGAGTCCACACAGTTGATCAAAACATCACAATAATCCAAAAGTAACCCACACTACCTCAGTCCATCTGTTAACGTCTTGAGTAGTGAAAAGCTGCATGTTTGTACAAGTCCATCATTAAGATGTTTTTGAATTCCAACCATTGTTTCTTGCTAAAATATGAGTCCTCTATCAATAATATTGAAGTCATCTCGTCTGAATCAGAAGAGAAATATGCACAGATCAAGCACCTTTTACAAGCCAAAACAGTCCAAATCCGTTTTGATGTAAGAGGACAACAGGAGACGTACTTTTTCACTGGAGGAAGCGCTATTATAGATTATGTTTTAATATCACAGAAATAGTATTACGGTAAAAACGCCTTAATTATGAATTTGTTTCTTACATGCAACCTTTCTTTTAACAAGACATTAATTGATGGACTGGAGTGGTGTGGATTACTTGTGGATTATTGTGATGATTTTATCAGCTGTTTGGACTCTCATTCTGACGGCACCCATTCACTGCAGAAGATCCACTGGTGTGCAAGTGATGCAATGCTAAATTTCTCCAAATCTGTTCCCATGAACAGATGAAACTTTTTCTTCAAAGGAATATGAGCTCCACGCAGGACTGTATATCAAGTTTTATTGTCAGTTTACCCACCTCAGCCTTATATTAATGTGAATATGCAATAGACGATGAGAGTTAAACTCATATTCATTCCATTTTATCTTCGTTAAAATACACAAACAGTAATTTCCCTTCAACAGTGTCCCATGATGCACATTTCATAAGTTCAGTATATGTTTAGAGAATCACACTGCAGCAAAACAACTGACATCTTCATGTTATAACGCTCTCCCAGTCCGACTTACTCACTGTCCTCATGGTTCCATTCAAACATAAACTCAAACTCAGAGCTCAGAGCAAGGCTTTAACTGTGTTCTTCACTGACGATGGCATCTGTAATTAGAAAACATGAAGCCAGCTCTCTCTGGTGTCATATAGTTGATTTGAAGTAGGGAAAGAAACTGGAAGCAATCACGATCATAGTCAACTACAGTACTACTTTACTATATATATATATATATATATATATATATATATATATATATATATATATATATATATATATATATCTCTCTGAAGAGTGTGTTCACTTGCACTGCCTCACATGTCAGCTGATGGATGGCAGCCTGATCGACCTCTGCTGGACACTGTAAGTACATGCACTAACTCTTATAATGCAGAAATACATTTCTGCTCCATCTTGCACACCTAATAAAGTTCTTCACTGGTTCTTGAACCCTGTAATGCCTGACATATGGAAAAATACTAAGAAAACAATATACTACATATAGTTTAAATGGAAAGTGAGAAAATGGAGCTCAAACTTGAAGAGGAATAACATCCTTCAGTTTTAATCAGGGGCCCACACTATGCCATTTGGTGCAGTTGCTGATATTTATATGCCACAAATAAATCCTGATAGATACTTAATATCAGTCGTCACTCTATTTCTCCTTCGTAAGATGATATTTAAATGCCTTGTTTAATGATTAAAGCTCTGTATTGTGGGGGCAAACAATGCAGTGCTCCAAAATATGATGGTACATCAACAAATAAACATTCATCAAAAGCCTGATGATCACAATCAGTACTCATGATTTCAATTTCAAGTTTACTTTATAAAATTGAACAAAATTTCAAAACAAAAAGACACATGAACCATTAGCTGAAGCTGGATATTTTTACAACTATACTAAAAGGCCTTTTACTTGATAAAAAGTATGAAATATCAATCGATGATAGAAGGGATGAAGTAAACTGATTGTTTGATTGTTGATCATTTAGAGGCATTAAAAACTGGTGCGTCAAATATGATACGCTTTATAAAGAGCCTAATGGAAATGGGTTTTAATATTCATGTTGACATGTGGGATGCGGATGAGTGTTTAAGAAATATACATACTTGTGCTATAAATGCTAGACATAATCTGATTCAGTTCAAGATAATTCATAGGCTTCATTATTCTAAATCAAAGCTTCATAAAATTTATCCCACTCTGGGATTTATCTCTCCACTCTGTAATAAATGTAAAACATTAGAAGGTACCTTGTTTCATTCTTTATGGTCATGTATTAAGATTCAGCCATTTTAGAAATGTATATTTAAATTTCTTTCTTAAGTATATTCTGTCGACTTGGAATCTGAGCCCTGTATTGGACTTCTAGGTGCAGAGAATGCCTTTTGTAGTAAATATCAATCACAGGCTATTTCGCTTTGCATGTTGCTTGCTAAACAGCTGATCTTACATGTGTGGAAAGCAGATTCTGTTCCTACGTTTGAGATGTGGGCAAGGCAGTGCTTTAAGTGGGTACTCATTACCACCACTTCCAAATATAGCTCTTGAGCATACTGCCTCCTCTCCATGTAGAGGTTTTAATCCTTTACCTTTAACAGAGATTTTAATCCTTTGCCTGCGCTGCCGCTTTTCAGAGCACCCATCACAATGCACGCTTCCTAATTCTTCCTAGTTCGGAGTATGAAGCATGAATCATTTGAACCAGTTCGGGAGTTCGGAGCGGGTTCGCGAATCATTTGAGTCAGTTCAGGAGTTTGTAGCGGGTTCGCGAATCGTTTGAGTCAGTTTGGAGATCGCGAATCATTTGAATCAGTTCGGGAGTTCGGAGCGGGATCGCGAATCATTTCAGTTCGGGAGTTCGGAGCGGATTCGCGAATCATTTGCGTCAGTTTGGGGATCGCAAATCATTTGAATCAGTTCGGGAGTTCGGAGCGGCTTCGCAGATCATTTGAATCAATTCGAGAGTTCGGAGCGGGTTCGCGAATCATTTGAGTCAGTTTGGGAGTTCGGAGCAGGATCGCGAATCATTTGAGTCAGTTCGGGAGTTCGGAGCGGGTTCGCGAATCATTGAGTCAGTTTGGGAGTTTGGAGCAGGATCGCGAATCATTTGAGTCAGTTCGGGAGTTCGGAGCGGCCTCGCGGATCATTTGAATCAATTCGAGAGTTCGTAGCGGGTTCGCGAATCATTTGAGTCATTTCTGGAGTTCGGAGCGGTATCGCAAATCATTTTAGTCAGTTAGGGAGTTCGGAGCGGGTTCGCGAATCACTGAGTCAATTTGGGGATCGCAAATCATTTAAGTCAGTTTGGGAGTTCGGAGCGGCTTCGCGGAACATTTTAATCAATTCGAGAGTTCGGGTTCGCGAATCATTTGAGTCAGTTCGGGTGTTCGGAGCGGTATCGCGAATCATTTGAATCAGTTCTGCAAGGATTCAAAAAATATATAATATGCTTCAGTTTACGTCATCGTGTCTGTGATCTAAATTAAAGCATACAAACTATTTTAAATAATAAAACCTTTTTGCAAACCGCAAACTTTTTTGTGTGAAAAAATGATTTCCTCCTCAGCATCTGTAAACACTTCCTGTTGTTACACATGAGAGTCTTGCCTCTGTGAAGTGAGTTCCACTTCTCTTAGCTGAACTTCTTCACCTCATTGACTTTTGGAGTCTTTTTTTATGTCATTGAAAGCTTTAACCCCAAAGACAATGAAAACTCCGATCAAATACCTTTACCACTGTCTAAGTACTACCACAACTCACAATCTGACAACACAAAAATTTAGATGGGGCAAATACTTTTTTTTACACCACTACCAGTTAGAACAGTTTGAAGTAAGAAAAGAAGGTTATGCTTTAATATGAGCCGTTAACATATTTTCTATATTTAATTGAAAATAGCAGGGAGATTAGATAGAGTGAAAAATTATTAATCATTAAAAATAAATATAAAATTAGTAAAATTAGAAGTAATTTCACTAGAGGCCTCTTGCAAACTACACTCTTTGTAGTGAATTTTCAAAGGGAGTAGGTGTGTGTTTTTTTGGCCCAATGTTCCCTAATTAGGTGTGAGATAAAATCAAGTTTACACTGGGACAATCCCTTCAATGTGTCCCACCACACCTTTCTGTTTCAATATGAAGTACATTACAGACATTCATTGAGCCATGTCCTGGGTTCTTTGACAAATTCATGCAACAGGAAACTAAAACATGCCTGTGCAAAATTATTACTTGATATGACATCTGTGCTATGGAAGTGTGTCCAGATATTTGTATGCTGTGTTACCACATGCTCAAATTATAACCATTCCCATCACAAGGGAAGTACATAGTTTTAACCTTTCTAAAAAATATTTTTTTTAAGTTGAAGTGCTAAAATAACCAAAGCTAAATAAACTAAAACTACTGAATAAAATGTAAAAATATAAAAAATGTATGAAAATGCAAAGAAATGTATAAAAGAAATGCAAAATTACTGAAGTGAAATCAAATTTAATATTTGAACATAAACTGTAATAATATATGGTATGCTACTAAACTAGCGCTGAAACTAAACTCAAATTGTTAGATCTCCAGACTGGTCATTTCTGGCTTCTAATGTTCATCATCGTTCACCTGATTTATTTTTAGTACTGTGTCTATCGCATTGCATTACTAGTTTAAAACGTTGCATCAGACTGTTATATGGCCCTCGAACACATTCTGCAAAATGTGCTTTTCCTTTTAAATTGCTTGACAGATGGCACATCTGCGTTCTTGTGGTCTTAAAAGTTAAAACAGCCACTGCTGTTGAGACACTGCAGCGCTGATTCAAGCGTCACTGCTCTTTTCATACTGTTAATGATCATCTACTGCATATACAGTCTGCAACAGCTCAGAAAGTAACCAGTGCTCTATGGGTTTTTGTGACGGACCATCAGCCACCATCACGCCAACTTTAATGAAGCTCTTTCAGTACATTTTCATAAATTACTTTTTAAATACAGTAAAACAGTAATATTGTGAAATATTCTTAGCTGATTTCTATTTGAATATATTTTAAAATGTAATTTATTGCTGTGATTCACAGCTGTATTTTCAGCATCATTACTCCAGTCTTCAGTGTCACATGATTCTTCAGAAATAATTTTTATATGCTGATTTGCTGCTCAAGAAACATTTCTGACAATTATCAATGTTGAAAACAGTTATGCTGCTTCACATTTTCATGGGAATCATGATACATGCTCTTTTGTGATTCTTTGATGAATAGAAAGTTCAATGAACAACATTTATTTGAAATACAAATATTTTGTTAAATTCATTTACTGTCATGTTTAATTAGTATAATGCATTCCAAACGTTTGAATGGCAATGTACCTGCACATGCAACTGTTTTCTATCATAATAAGAAGTCATTCTTGAGCAGAAAATCAGCAAATTTGAGTGATTTCTGAAGCATCATTCATACATGAAGACTGGAGTAATTATAAATTATAATACACTTTCAAATTGTAATCATATTTCATTTTTAATGTATTTTTGATCAAATTAATGAAGCCTTATTGAGCATAAAATACTTTAAAAACATTATTATTTTTTTACTCAGTGAATGATGAGAATCAGTGTTGTTTGCTACCAAATACCAAACAAAAGAAACCTTATTTACAGATTACAGCATGTAAAGTTAGTAAGTTACAGCATGCACATATTGTTTCTGTTTGCTGTGTGTGCAGTTGGACAATTGACTTTCCAAAAGGACCAATGTGTAATTCTAAATGACATTTATTTTATTATTACAAATTGGAAACCACTCAGCTATGCAATATCAATTTAACAAATGATTCATTTTGGTATTCATCAAACAACAAATGACTCATTTTAATGTATTTACTTGAGGATGATTGTATGTTGTTGTTTTTTTACGTCATCTTAAATTCTTCCCCATTAATTCTTCATCAGAACTGAACTCACGAGAGACTTGGAATATTGCTGCTATGTTTGGTTTAAGCGATCAAGCAAGTGAGTAATTGGCAATTATGTGATATGTGTACAGGCACTGTAGCATACATTAGAAATGATAATTTAAACATGAAAATTAATGTTGCATCACATGCATCAAAGCAAGAATTGCATGATTCCTCTGTAACTTATTTTACCCGTTGTCTCCTGAACGGGTTTTGTTGATGTCATTTAGCAGGAAGTTACTCATTTTAGGGTCTTGCATTATGAAGCCTGTTCAACTGGCTAATCAGATGAGTGTATGTTTAGTTTGCACCAACTCTGAGTTTTAGTTATAATGAAGGTAGCTGTGCTTTAATCAGTGTTCATCACCTTAGTAACTTACGCTGTGCAGGTTATGTTCTGGTTTAGAGATCTCAAACTGAAATATGACCAATCAGCTTCGAGCAAAGTGACACATCTCTGACACATTTAAGTCACTCCCCCAGTTTATCTTGCTCCAAATTAAAGGAAACTGCATAGTAATACATTTTTTAAAGATAAAAATCATCTGACTTTTAGAGATGATTATTAATTATAATTATTTATATAATTTATATAATTATATAATTATTATAATCCATTAAACAAGCCAGTTTAGTATAATGATAATTATTAAGATTATTTTACATGAATATTAATAAACAAAGATATTCAATATAAATGTGTTTTAGAATACGTAGCTTTAAACATGACTACATATGAGTTTAGATTTGTAAGTGTTTTTATATCAAATAGTCTTTGTTTATACCTATAAATATTATCAACTATACTAACTTTCTATATAAATTTGCAATCTGTGGATCGGTTTTGCACAGTGCAATGTTACAAGTTACTAAGTTGAAAGTACTGTTGTATTTGATGAGCAATAATTGTGTTGTTTCTCCTGCCTGTTCCTAAAACCACATTACAAATGTTAATGTAATTATGTTTGTGCAACACCCCAGAGGGAGGTAAAACATTCATTTGCATGTAAATGAATGAGAATCCACAGCCTACTGTATGTATTCCAATAACCTGTTCTAATGGGACTTTAGGGAAGTTGATATCTGAAATGCTTGCTTCTTCTGAGCCATTGTGATTATTTAAACTCCAAGTTTTTGGCAACGTTATTTTACTTCAGGTAGGTTGCATAACTCATTTGATTCAGAGTCAGTCTAGCACATACTTTTACTGTTTTTATCACTCCACAAGGAAACAAAGTGTGTTACTGTATGAATGACTGCAGTCAACTTGCACTTTTAAAAGTATGGTTCACCCAAAAATAAAAAATGTACTTTTATTTAAACATCACAATAATCCACAAGTAATCTACATCACTCTAGTGATTAATGTCTTGAGAAGTGAAAAGCTGTGTGTTTGTAAAAAACAAAAACAAATCCAAGACATTTTAATGCTAAACTGCTGTCCATAATAACACTTTCTTCTTTTTTAATTGTTTTGATCAGCTGATGACAATTATTATGCAAATGTTTGGTTTAAGTTACACCATAAGGTATGATTTGAATCAGCTTTTTCTGATATATTGTTCAGGCTTTGCTGTTGTTGTATGCTTTGCATGTCGTTTTGTAACTCTTATATAAATAAAAGAATGTGCCAGTGTTGTGTGTTCATGGATAATAACAGTGTGAGAAATATTCCCTCATCACTGTATTATGTGTGGTGTTTGAATCTCCACAAGGGTGCTTTGAGGTTGCTTTGACTGAGTGGGATTTGCAACTCCATGATGAATGTGTTTCATCTGATGCAGTAGAAAACAAACATAGTCTCTCTCTGTCTGAGCAATTTAAACATGGCTCTAAACCCCATCTGATCTGTTACAAATCTCCTGCAAAACGTGTTATAATATTCTAAACATTACCTGCCCGTAGGAGGATTAGGTTTCATTTGAACATTTTCAATACATTCTAATTTAATTCAATTAAGACTCCTTTTTTCTTTCTATTAGTCAAATATCTTAAACCATTGCATTTTCAAACAGAAAGACTCATTTTATAAGACCCCAAATTATAATCACTAATGTTTAAGAAGTTGCACTGAAAAACTTAATTGCATCAAATGTTTCAGTATAGGCCTACTCTTTTTAATAATCGTACAGTGTGTAATGAGCATTTAGTGTATCTGTGAATGGCTTTGTGAATCATTTGAAGGAAAAGTTTGAAATTACAGTGTAAAAAAGAGCAGTTTTGTTATAGTTTGAGCATTTTACAAATGCATCTCAGTTTTGTTTCAGCTGTTTATGAAATAGCCTAAATAGATACGCACAATTTTTTATTGTAGCCTATTTGATGCATAACTATTTAAATATTTTTTTTATTGTTTATATAAAATGTTATATAGAAAAATAAAAGATATTTATTAAAGCAAGAAGTCCCAAGAAGTCGTGGTTTACAGTGAGTTTATAACAGCTGAGTGGTGTTGTTAGGCTCGACGTGAAGCGGAGTGACTAAACCCCCTTAGCTGTTATTAATTCACTGTTAACCACAGCTGCGCGGGGCTTAGTGCTTTTATAAAACGGTTATTCCATATAAGTAGCTTGGTTTCACAAAATAAAACAGAGCAAATTAAGTGTAACTTTATTCATAAAAAACACTGGTCTTCCACCAAACAATATGTGGTTCCTCAGAATCAGTTGTGGTTGCAACGAAGTGGTTGCAACATATTCGAACGTGGCTCAACCAATCAGAATCAAGGACCGGAACTATCCGTTTTATAATTAATATTAGCAATGTAACGTATTATTATTATTGTTATTCAGACATAATCAAATTCACTGCAATCGCACTATACTATTTGATGCATGAGAAACATAAAAATAAATATTTATTGACACAAAATAACATCAAACTGACACTGACTCTATCAGTTCTACAGAATATGATGAAATGTAACTAGCTACACCGTGTAGTGAACCACGCGCTTTTCGCATCACCGCGCATGTCCGTGTTTGGATGAGACCGTAACAGCGAGACAGATCAGATCATCTGTCGACACTATGTCAGACTCATCAGCATCTCCGGACACTTAAAGGCTGTAAATATTCGACAGAATCCAACTCTCTGCTTCTTCAACTTGATCCAGCACAGGTACCTCACGAGTTCATGTCTACTTCACGCTTCTGATCCGTCCTTCCATTTGATTTGCATCATTTGCGTTTTCATTCATGCCAGATGTGGGTTTAGAATGTGCTTTGACTTAGTGAATAGAAAAAGTAGAAACGAGCTTATTTTTATGACGTATCTGTCCAAAAAGTGTTTGAAAGTGATGGGCATGGGTGCGCTTTATGTGTATACTACTGTCTTTATTTAAATATAAGTATATTATTTATCTGTCTATTTTAAATCATATACCCTACTTATATGTATTTATATATTAATGCATATAAATAGCAAACTTTTGTAAGTCGCTTTGGATAAAAGCGTCTGCTAAATGACTAAATGTAAATCCTATGAAACATTTTTAATTGAGATGTTTTTAGATTCTAAAAATACAGGTTTCAGCCGGCGATATTTGGAGACAATGTGTTTGCGTAGGAGGCTGTTTTAATGGGGAACATTGCTCAAGAGTTTGGCTTTGAATCAGCGGTGAATTGAATATTTCAATTGAAATGTCTTTGATTTGTATTTATTTTTTTCAGCTGCAGACAGTCTTCAAGTCAGAAATGAGCCAAATGAAGCTGCCCCAAGCTGGACTTGTCCTCTGGATGTGTGTAATGAACAGGGTCCTGGACACAGGTAAGCGTCCCGGGCTGGTAATGCACAGGTTGGAGGGACAGCCCCTGTAGGAAGTGAATGAATAAGCTCTCGAATATTATTATTTTATTTATTTTTATACAAAGTTTATTGACCAGAAAGCACCATAAAGGAGTTCATATACAACAGGTTGACAGTTGATTTGTCACACAATGATCGCTCGATTATTTACTATGCCTGTATTGGTCAATCTACTTTATAGTCATTAATCTAAGCAGGTATGAAAACAAGTCTCTGTTCGAAACAAAGAGAAAATTCGGACATTTTACGCCATTTAGAAAACCGAAAAAGAGGAAGTATGGTCAGCTGAATAATATACGAGGCATATGCTACTATGTGTTACATTAGCTATAAGTTTTGTGCGAGGAACAGATCTAAACTGATTTATTCACTGAAATCCTTCCTCTCCACCAAACAGAGGTCAGTAACATTCTTACACAAACTTAACTGATATTAAACCTGACGCAATATCTAACAGAAAAAGATTTAATTAGAAAAGATTCTTCAAAATGTGTGAAAACCGTAGCTCAGGTTTCCCCCATATGATACTGTAAGAAATGTGTTTCACTGAGTCATCTCTGTTACCCAAAACAACAACACAATGTTGTGCACAGTTGTGAAACAGCTGTAAAAAATTAAACACCATACATACTTCCCTCAATTCATGTTGTAGACATATGCGTCCTGTCAATAGTTTCTGTACAATACCCAGCACTGGACTATGTCTTGCCCTTTTTCTGAAATCTGATCTGTATGTTTGTTTACGTTATAGTTCAGTTCACACACAGCCTTCTGCTAATCAGTGTTGAATTGGGCTGTATAGGACAGAATGGGGTTGGTTGTCACACCGAGGGCTAAATCTGAAAGATACATTACTCAAATGCTTAATAATATAATAGATTTTAACTAAACGATTTTGAACCATGTTCCCATGTCAAGTGCATTTCAAAAATGTCAGGCTGGCCACATGTAAGTTGTTATGGTATGCAGTTTTAATTAGCAGTGAAACGTGTTTGTGTTCAGAAAAACTAAATTCTTTGTACATGACTGTCTCCACAGCAGCAGCAGCATTGTTAATCACTCAATGTGTGATCATGCAATACACCAGCATCACCTGCTCCTGGAAAACAGCTGACCACCACCTGAACATCAGCAGCTACACACTTCAGATTAACAAGTGAGCCACATTTCACACTAACAAAATCATCCAAATCATCATGTATTTGCATGGGTTTTGGACAAGTATCACATCAATACTGTGGTATCTGTTTATATAAATCATACACTATATTGTAATACATTTTAAATAATAATAATATATTTATGGGAATTCACTTTGCACATTACTTTTGCTGACGATTGATTCAGTAGGTGTCTTGTGTGACTATTGTCAACCAACATGCAAATTTGTACCGATCAATGAAACTGATAATTGATAAGCATTAATGTTAAGGAATTGATAAGCAGGAAACATTTTAAAGTACCATTAACTTGAGTCACATTCAATGGGAAATCACTTCACCTTTAATTTGGATTTTCATTTATAATTCATTTACATATACATCAATTAACACCCTTTTGTTATTTTTAGGGGATTTACAAACTGATCTTTTTATTAGTTTAAGTCTAGTAACCAACCAACTTGTTATCTTGATTTGAAAGTAGTTAGCAATCTGCCAGCATGGTTTTGAGTGGTTTGAGTGCCAGTTTTCATATTGACTCATTGCAATGGTTTTTGAAGCAGCTTTATTTGCTATATAGTCCTTTGCAGATTAAACAAGTTCTTGATGTTGCACTATAGGTTCTTCAGATCAGTGTTTTGCTTTCTGGGTTATTTTTATTTGCAAGCATGTAAGTGTGAATATTCCTGTCTTATTCTGTCCAGAGCCTCTTGTGAGACTAAACACAGCTTCATCTCGGTTGGTGTCTGTAATACCAGAGGCTCTAACTGCTCCGTTCATCCCATCGATTCAGCATTTCACTGTTTCTGCGTAGATGTGCTGGCGTCCACACCCAATGGATCCATACACTCACAACCATACTTCTTCAAGGGGGTCAATGCAGGTACTACACATCAAGAAACAACATTAATGTGCATCCAACAAATTCTTTGCAGACTGTAGAAGCTGTGTTCGCAATAGCATACAATCATACTACTACAATGCAAAAAACGACTATAAAGAGAATAAAAGTTTGCATGAAAACTTTGTTTATTGCTTCGATATTGGTGACACACACCATACAGAATGTTCTGTAAATTTCCATCTATTGTGATGTTTACAGTCATTTTTCATCGTACTTTGTGCTTGTCTTCTCATGATGTTTTCTCTCTACTGCAGTGAAACTTTCTCCTCCAGAGATAAAAGATCTCAAGCCAGCAGAGAGAAGGCCTGGGTGCTTGCAGGTGGACTGGAGAATGGCTGAGATCTTTCCCAAGAATGAGAAAGTCTACATACTGCTCCAAATGGAGTACACGACACACAACCAGGTTTGTACATATATGACTAAAATATTACAGCTATAAGAGAGATAGTTCACCTGAAATTCGCCTAAAATTACAATTCTCTCCTCATTTACTCACCCTCATGTCTTCAAACTTAAACTTATAATTATTACTTATATATTGGTCTTTTTCTCTCACAAAGCTGTTGTTTGACCTCAGAGTCATTTTTGTAGTGTTTTTGCTCTACAAGCTTCTTCAAAACATCTCACACAGAATTTCTTCCACAGAAAAAAGAAAGTAAACAATGACAGAATTTTCATTTTGAATAAGAAATGCACTTAACTGTACTGAATGTGCACTTGTTATGTACCTGTACCACAAGTCTTAAAAGCATTAAAAAGTTAACTACTTTTAGTTAAAATAATATTAAAGAAATAAAAGACTACTTAAGTGCACTTAAAAAGAGTTTGCTTTCACGACTGTATTTCTTTACCCACTTAAGTACACTTTTAAAAAGTATTAAATTAATACTTTTACTTCCAACTGCCCTTTAAATTATTGTTTTAATAATCATTTATAATGCTTTAAAGGCACACTCATTAGGATGAGTTGACTAACATACTAAATCACTCACAAAATTGATTATTATTTTTTACTGAATTTACATTTGAAGTTACATTTGAAGAATTTACATTCAAACTGTACTAAACTTCATTACAAATGTTTGATTAAAAATATTGGCTTATTTAATTAGATGACATTCATGTTTCATTACATTTGTCAGTACATTTTAATATATTGGAAGTAATTATGAAATGTGAAGATGCAAGGACAAAACAACACTCTTAAGATCAAATAATTGCATTTAATAACAGTTTTAAAATAACTGTAAATAGCATGGAATTAACTGTCCGAAAACATTACATTCAGTAAATTCTTTTAAAATATAAAGATTTCAGTTTTTTTTAAATATGCTAAAGTGAACTTCTTTTTCACAAGGTTTAACAAAACTGAGATATAGCTGGACCATATATAAGATTAGACTATTAATAAAACTCTCTCCTGTAGACCCGATCCCAGACTATACAAGCGTTTTCCAAGGAGACATTGGAGTTGTGTGACCTTCACCCAGGATCCAAGTATACAGTGAGACTGAGGGCTCAGGACAGTCGAGCACACGCTCACTGGAGCTCGTGGACCTCTATAGACACAACCACAGCGGAGAAAGGTGAGACTCTTTACTAACTCTTAAAATGAGTATTCATTTTCACATGCTACCGAACAGACAATTAGTAAAAACAGTACTAACTTTCAGGGAAAAAAAGTACCCTCATGCATACTTAGAAAAAAGAGTAGCTACTTTTTACGGAAATAATACAGTTAAGCGTTTTCGCACACTAACTGTAATTGCATGTTATTTACAATTAAATAAAAATATATTATGTTTTAAATTTATATTAAATGCGATTAGTTGAACTTCAGAGTGTTGTTTTTTTGTTGACACTTTTAAGTACAAAGTTAAGTGTACTGCTGAATATACTGACAAGCATTTATGATATACTAAAATATACTTTAATATAATTTCTGTTGAAGTCGTGTTTAAATCTGTTTTTAATCGTACATTTCAAATGATGATTTTGCAGTACATAAAAGATATAATAACTATAACTTGATATTATAACATAAAATATTGCATTAGACTGCAGTTGGGCCTAATGGTCTATTCAATCATATATCAATTTTGTGAAAAATAAGTTTACATTAGCATATGCTTAAAAGAGTGCTAATGTGGTAATAATATACTTTTAAAGAAAATACTTAAGTTTGTATTAATGTAAGGTTTAATTTTACTTACACATTGCTAATGAAGGATTTGCAATTTAGTATATTGAAAACATATTAACTTAAACATCAAATAACTCACTAAAGTTAGTAATCATCAAGTGCTTTACCTGTGCTTTATGATGTTAGTCAACACATCAAAACAAGTGTACTTCAAAGCAAGACAAAAGATTATTAAAACGTAAACATTTTAAGTGTACTTTAAAGTAAATTCTTTAATTTTACCCCTTAAGTAAAAAGTAGCAGTTAAGAAACAGTCATGAAAGTGTACTCTTTAAATACCTTTTATTTTATTTATATGATATTTTCTGCAAGTACAGTTTTTAAAAAAAAAAAAACATATACTTTTAAGATTTGAAGTACACTACAAGTGAGATGTCTGATTGAGTGATTTGAGTTTGTTAGTGTTGTTGAATGTGGCTGTATGGATGAAGATGAGTTTGGATTGATCGTTCCTCAGCTCCGTCTGCGGCTCCTCGGCTCTGGAGACTCATCCAACCTGCAGAAGAAGCTGGAAAGAGACGCCTCACCCTGCTCTGGAAGGTTTGCTAATGCTCTATAGAAAACTGTTTCTAAATATGCACAATGAGGATGTGATTCAAAGGATGGTAGTGCGACTCGAGCCAACAGAAAAACATATTTTTCTGCCAAGAGCATTGTTGTAGTTCTCCGTTATGTTGGTTCAGCTTTAAATAATAATGGCTCAGCTAAAATCATGAGTTGAGAATTAAACACAGACAGACATGAGTCTGAGTTGAGTTGTCTGAGATCTCTGACTCTTGACCGCAGACTTTGTTATCTTGTCAAGTCTAAACAAAATCTCTTCTGAAATTCTTGATGAAACACATGTGAGATTATCAGGGACTTCTTCGCAGGTGAATTGATGTCATTGAAATGTGATCTCATTTGTATTTTTTCTTTCCTTTTTGATGACACAGTCACAATGTAGTTACTGGAAAAATATATATTAAAACTAAACAAGAACATAACTGTTAATATTTAATAAATGTTTACTATAAGTTTCTACCTGCCACATATGAACAAAAACAAAGCAACAACATGAACATAGACGTGTAAATAGATTCATTTTGCTTCCTGTTTTAATAACATTCTTTGAGATTTTCCTCTGAGCTTAAATCTGACAAACAGCATGACCACATCCTTTCTCTGCACTCACTCAACACTTACCACCTACCTCAGTTCAGCACCTGATTTACTGATTAAACCATCTGCATATCTGACTAATTTTTAAGTTTTAAAGTTGACCCAGAAATAAAATTAAAGTTCTGTCATCATTTACCCTCATGTCATTCACATCCCACCTGTATGATGTCATTCACATCCCACCTGTATGACTTTCTTTCTTCTGTGGAACATAAAGAATGACAGGAAACAATAAAGTTCTGATGAATGACAATTCTGGGAATTAGTGCTCTGCATTTAGCCCATCCACAAGCGCGCACATGCATGCACATGTGCACACGCACGCACACACACACACACACACACACACACACACACACACACACCCAGAGCAGAGGTGTTCACTTCTTGCTCAAGGGTCTCACCCCAGTCATGGCAGGTGGAGAGAGCACTGCTTATTCACTCCCTCCACCTACAATTCTTGCCAGACCTGAGACTTGATCCCACAACCTTTGGGTTACAAGTCTGACTCTCTAAGCATTAGACCATGACTGCCCCTGCAGTTTAAGTCAAAGGGATCAAAAGTTGTTTGGACCCTGATGTTCCTCAAAATATTTTTTTTTTTTTGGGGGAGGATCCACAAAAAGAAAGAAAGTTATACGGGTTTGGAATAACTCAAGGGTGAGAAGATTAAAACAGAACTAGCCCTTTAAGCAGTTTCATTAAATATCACCCCTCTGCTGGAAAATTTATTTTGAGATTGGATATTTTAAATGTACATAAAGGACAAACTTTATTAATTTATTCATTTAATTATGCACCCATATATATTTAAAGATTGTATATTTTTTGTAAATTGATGTAATTTTTTAAATATATTTTGGCATTTGGAGGTGTAAATAAATATACTTCCTTAAGTCATGCTGTTTAGATACACACTCACCTAAAAGATTATTAGGAACACCATACTAATACTGTGTTTGACCCCCTTTCACCTTCAGAACTGCCTTAATTCTACGTGGCATTGATTCAACAAGGTGCTGAAAACATTCTTTAGAAATGTTGGCCCATATTGATAGGATCGCATCTTGCAGTTGATGGAGATTTGTGGGATGCACAAAAGTGTCCCCCACACCATTACACCACCAGCAGCAGCCTGCACAGTGGTAACAAGGCATGATGGATCCATGTTCTCATTCGGTTTACGCCAAATTCTGACTCTACTATCTGAATGTCTCAACAGAAATCGAGACTCATCAGACCAGGCAACATTTTTCCAGTCTTCAACTGTCTAGCATCAACAAGGCATTTTCGCCCACAGGACTGCCGCATACTGGATGTTTTTCCCTTTTCACACCATTCTTTGTAAACCCTAGAAATGGTTGTGCGTGAAAATCCCAGTAACTGAGCAGATTGTGAAATACTCAGACTGGCCCGTCTGGCACCAACAACCATGCCACGCTCAAAATTGCTTAAATCACCTTTCTTTCCCATTCTGATGTTCAGTTTGGAGTTCAGGAGATTGTCTTGACCAGGACTACACCCCTAAAGGCATTGAAGCAACTGCCATGATTGGTTGATTAGATAATTGCCTTAATGAGAAATTGAACAAGTGTTCCTAATAATCCTTTAGGTGAGTGTATTTAGTATATATTTGAAAAATATTTTGGCCTGAAGAAATATATTTTATGCTGTGGTGTGGTATCTTCCTTTCACAGCTGATACTATATCATGTTTTTGAGTGCAGCTGAACAATCAGCATCAAGGGCCTGAATTTGTGGTTTTACTGTGTGTTAGATTTATTCTGTACGCACAATCACACACACTTGAGATGATCATAAACCGAAATTAATTCCTTTGGCTGGTTCGTCTCCTCACTCATTTATTGAGTTTGATGGAATAATAATTATTCACCTGCGGCTTCAGCTGAACTTAATAGGTTTTAATAAGCCATTTTGTCTCCATACTGTCACTGCTTGCAATATCCTTTGAAAACATAATCAACCTGTAATGATTCCTGGCCTACAGCTGCTGGAACATCTGGAACAGGAAATGAACACAGAACCCACAACTAACTGTGTGCCAGTTAAATTCATCTATATTCATTGCTTTGCATGTTCATGCATATTCAGAGATGTTAAATAAATAAAATACAAAAACACACAACCATATTACTAGAAACACTTAATGGAAAATGGAAAATATGAATTCAAAATATTAATAAAAGATAAAATATGATATAAAAACTAAAGTAACACTGATTCTTAGATATTTCCATTGCTTTATACTCACTGAAAAGTAAACTTTTATTTACGGTCATGTTTAAATAAGTCTTTATAAAGCTGATTTACTGTGTGGTTCACCTAATTGTAAGGGTTGTCATCGTAAACATTTTTTATTAAATATGTTTAATGCGATTAATTATAAAAAAATATATATATATTGCAAATGTATTTTCCATTCTGTTTTACAAATACTGATTGGAAATTATTAGTCACTGTTATTTAATTCAAATGATTTAATTTAGTTTTTTACAGTACATATTAAAAACTGTGTGTGATTTTTTTTCCCATAATTTCTTTTTGTTTTTTTGTTTTTTTGTACTTGAAACACTCAGTAAGATTTGATTATAATATATTTTCAACAAATGTAATGCAAAATAATTTGATTACTATTTTTTGCGAGTAGAAAAATATGATATACAACTGTGTGTGGTTCAAGGTTTGCCTGGTTAACCATCTGACTGCAGTTAGGTTCTTTCTCCTTTAACCTGTTTTAAAACATGACTAATTATTCATAACATCTAATATCTCTTGTCTGTTTCAGCCTGTGTCCTGGCCTGAGGTCAATGGTGTTGTGCTCAGTTACTCGGCGTCCTGTCGCAGTGATCTGGGTTCATCACAGTGGACCTGTGGCACTGTAAACGCATCCAGACACTCCTGCGTCCTCACTGTCTCTGACGATCTCTGTCACTGCAGCCTGACGGCGACAAACTCTGCCGGGACGTCACCTCCAGCTCACATCTCCATACCTGCACATACACAAGCAGGTAAATCACGGATGGCATGCTTCAATGTGTTTAGGATTTTCAGTGGAATTCAAATTCAGCTTATAACAACTGATGACATGGTTTCTAGCTGGTCCAGGCTGGTCTTGATGCAACTTGCTCCATTAATACATTTTACTGTATATAATATAATATAATATAATATAATATAATATAATATAATATAATATAATATAATATAATTGTCAGACTCTGTTCTGTGTTTTGGTTGTGTTTTGTTCCCCATGTGCTCTGTGACCCAGTTTTTGTCCTCATGCTGATTATTGATCCCAGTTGTGTCTCGTCTTCCCATTCTCCAGTTCAGTGTATAAATGGTGTTCCCTGTCTTTAGTCCAGTGTCCGGTATTGTTGACGTCAACTCCTTGTGCTACGTGTGATTCCCCACGATGAATAAATTCCTTGGTTGTGTACTCCTGGTCTCCTCGTCCATCGCTCCATGTTCCTGCACCATAGCAAACCATGACAATAATGCAATATAATATAATATAATTATAGTTATCTTTGTTTACTTCTTTTTCTCTCTATTATTCTGCAAAAAAAAAAAAAAATCATCAGGCAGGTCAAGTCATGTTTTCAAGCAGAATGTAAGACTAACATCCTGCATAAAATACAAAGCAAATTCCTTTTGGTTGTTGATGCTTCATGGGAATTCTACACAAAGGTTCATAAAAACAACAGAATTATCGGAAACCATGTGGTCATTTATCCCAAACTCTCCTGTTTCCTGTCCTAGAAGAACCCCCACCCCCTCGGATTATCAGCGTAACCCCATTGGACGACACTCAGATAAAGGTGGAATGGAGAGCTGCACCGAACCAATCAGAGAGCGGCTTTGTGGTGCAATGGACTTCTGTGCCTTACATTGAACCAACTAGTCTGCACTGGGAACATATGAATGAAACTGCAAGAAGTTTTATTCTCACAGGTCTGAAAAAAATCCCTTTCTTTCCTACAGAAAAGTCTCTTATTGTGTGTGTGTGTGTTAGTCCATGTATGTGTGTGTTTCAGGTCTTCTGCCAGAAATCCCATATAATCTGTCGGTCGTGAGTCTGCATGGGCGACAGGCAGGAAGTGACATGTCAGTCATTGCTTTCACACGGGAAGGAGGTCAGATATTACACTGAAAAATATTCAGTGCATTTATTGGTACTGAAGGTGTGGTTGTAATGCAGTAGTATTCATCTGCTGTTTTGCCATAAGCCATGCTCAAAAAAATTTCACAAAAAAAATATATATATATTCAAAGAGAAACATTATCTTTAGGGGAGACTGGGGCTAGTTGTCACACATGTTACAGTAGATCTATATATACTGTACTCTAGCTACAGTACATAAATACTGTTTGACCTGTATGTCAAATGATTGCACAATTTCATTAAGCATAATCCTTCTACTTGAAGAGCTATATTTTTAAATAGACTTAAAAAATATACAAATAATTACCAACGATATATTGCTTTTTTAGATTTTAAAATTGATTTACATAACAAAGCAATCAAAAATATTTCACTTAGATTTCCTCTTTTTTTAAATACAATTTGTTTGTTTATTAAAAGTATTTTAAGATTAGTTATTAATTGTATTTAAAGACACAATATGTATGAATTTTGTATTTTTGTTATAAAATATCCAAATACCACTGGCACATTGTAATATATTTCATGCAGTTGTGATTAAATATGTCATGGAAGATAAGATATGTGTCTGTGTCTATAAAAATTATATTATATATTTTTAAATATGCTTTTATTTAGTATATCTGATGTCATATAAGGTATTAATCTCAAATCACTGTCAATAGACTGCAGGTTCTCATTGTGACAACTTACCCCATATAATGTGACAACGTGCCCCAGTCTCCATTATGCATAATCTTTTTTTTCCAGTATTATTTTTATTTTATTTTCTGATATTTTCTTACCCATTAAGATGCAAAGATACAAGAACAAGTTTTTAACTACACAAAGGCTGTCAATATAATAATGAATAACAAAAAACTAACAAACAAAATATGTCTAGCTGCTCATGGATTTGCATAATGTTTCAATGTACACATCAGTCCAGCTCATGGCATACATGTATTTAAATACACACACACACACACACACATACATACATGCATACATAACAACATTACCAAGTTTTCATAATTAAAGTTTGTCTGAAAATAAAGGCACATTAAAAACAACCATTTACTATCCCTTAAGTTGTTCCAAACCTGGTTGAATTTCTTGGGGTAACAAAAAAGTTAACGGTACTCATTTACTTCTATAGTATGGACAAAAATACCATGTAAGTCAATTGCAACCAACAGTAAACTCTTTGGTAATCCACATTGTTCAAAACATCCTCTTACGTGTTCAAATAAGAAATTCATGCAGGTTTGGAACAACTGCATTTTCATTTTTGGGTGAACTGTCCCTTTAAAGGTTTGTCACGTGGATGCAGTGATCGCTGTGTTCCTGTGTTTCAGCGCCCTCTGTCGGTCCAGATGTGACAGTGCTGAAGACGAGCAGCAGTGGTGTGCTTCTGAAATGGGACCCTGTTCCTTTAGAGAAACTTCATGGCTTCATCCACAGCTATACTGTAATCTACAGCATACATGGCAAAGAAAAAAGTAAGATGCGAAAAGCAATGTTGAAATCTTGGAAAGCAATTTTATCAAAAGGGTGGGATTAAATTAGGGCAGGTAAAGGATGAAAGAAGTAACATGTTTGAGTTTGATGCCTCATTTTGTGAAGGTGTGAAGGTAGAAGCTCATGTTGAACTGATACATCTCAGTGAACTGACCGAAGGAACCTATAACATCTGTGTAATGGCTCATACTGCAGTAGGGGCCGCCGCGGGACCCTGTCAGATGGTGGTTGTGGGTAAGAATGATGCCATTTGGATGAATTTATCAACATTCTTGCCATATAAACACAGTGTTATCTTTCAACCTGTCTGTGTGTGCCCACAGGGCTTGAGGATGTACAAGTGATTCCCATACTGATGTGTGCACTTCTGCTGTGCTTTCTGATTCTAATCATCCCAGTATGCCTGAGGATGAGGTAAGAGAATGTCAAATTATGATTCAGTTATTCATTTATTATAATGTGGTCCGTTTTCAGTGGATGTGGATTACCTCTACTCGGCCCTGTTTCAGTGTATGTTTAATATGACATCATGCACTAACATGCATTCTTCTAGTCACTGTTTATTGTTGTGTTTTAGGATTAAACAGTGTCTGTGCCCGACTGTACCAGACCCTTCAAAAAGCAGCCTGTCCATCTGGTCCAACACTAAACTGTATCAGGTAATATCAAATATAGTTATGTATTTATTTAGCTTAGTCTGTGAAATGCATTAAAACCCACGTGCTGTTAGGAGGAGGAACATATACCTCATTGCATCAATAATGCTGTGTTTGGTGACTGAATTGTTTCTCTTGCTGCCTGCAGGGGGAGTTGTTTTATCAGGAAAGATTGTTTTATACTATTTAGATTCCTTTTATTCCATGCTATTACATTATTTACAATTTTAAAAATATATGCTCAGTTGGCATCATTAACACTACTACAAACAGTTTTCCCCTTAATAAAGATTATGGACTTGGTTAAAAAGAGACAACTGTCAGAAAAGAGCATACATGACATGAAATAACCAGCACACGTGATGTATGGAAGAAAAAAAAAGAAGAATTAAAATCCTGGTTAAAATATCACTTGTATATATTATAAAATACAAATATATGTATAAATATGTAATTACAAATATTTTTGGCCAAATTGTCCAGCGCTGCAAACAATCCCAGCAACCCTGGTATTTCTTTTTTTATTCACAATCAATCACAGTTTTTAATCAATAATGATAATAATTAATTAATTATATTTCAGAGTAATGCGCTTTATGGATTGTCATTATATTATATTTTATTGAGATTACTGTGTGTGTGTGTGTGTGTGTGTGTGTGTACAGTATGTATGTATGTATGTATGTGTATATATATATATATATATATATATATATATATATATATATATATATAAAATATATGACCATGGAGCACAAAACCAGTCTTAAGTCACTGGGGTATATTTTAACAATAGGCAAAAAAACATTGTATGGGTCAAAATAACAGAATTTTTTCCTTAATGCTATAATACTGTTAATATATCTATATATATATATATATAAGTTACATTTTTCTATATGCATTGCTAATAATTCATTTTAACAACTTTAAAGATGATTTTCTCAGTATTTTTTTTGCACCCTCAGATTACAGATTTACAAAAAGTTGTATCTCTGCCAAATATTGTCCAATCCTAATAAACCATACTTCAATGGAAAGCTTATTTGTTTATTTATCCCCACCCACACACACACACACACACACACATATATATATATATATATATATATATATATATATATATATATATATATATATATAAATACTATTATATTTTTAAATTATTATTTTTTATTACAGTTATATTATAGTACACTTGAAAAATACAATGCTAAAATTAACATTTTAATTTATGCTCTCAGTTCAAATGGGAATCTCGTACAGTATTACAGAAAGTCAATCTATATATATATAAATATATATATAAACGACAGCAAGATCAGTGTAATTCAGTTTTCTCTTCAATGTTTAACAGCATAACCTACCGTCCACGTCCACTATGAGCTCCATCCTCCCTGTGGATTGGACTACAATCTATCAGGATTATGTTGAGAAAGACTACGTCCCTGTCCAGGTGTTCACCTCCCACACTCCACATGACAGCAATGAGCCTGAAGCCAAGACCTACGACAGCACTTCTGCTATAACATTCCTGGACCCCAAACTCTCACCAGCTCAAGCTTTCCACACACATCTCCTCAACCAGAGCTACACCAAACCAGACCACGTCATTCCTGCTGGATATAAAGAAGATCCCCAGCCTTCATCTGACCATCTCTTGTTTGATTCACTCTTCTCCTGCAAAAGTAATGAAGCTGATTTATGTGGCTACATCCACGTGTCCCAGACCTACACGCCGGTCATTAAGACCATAGACACGTACAGGACTCTTGATCTGAATGAGTGTCCGCATTTCCTACAGGTTTTACCGAAGGACACCAGCACAACTATGGTTCATTGCAGCATAAATAACGAGTCGTGCGACACTGGGGTGTCACAGTCCCACTCTCTCCAGCCCAACAAAACATGAGCCCTCTGTGTGCTTCCTGATTGACATATAGTTGAAACGGCATAAACTGTGTCCAATGTAGGCAGCTGCAGTTAATAATAACAATTGCACAGGATTTGCATTCAATTGCATCCAACAGGTAAAGGCACTGCCTGAGGACCGCTAGTCATTTCCACATGACACCTTTCTCACAAAACCACTCTGGTCTCGAGTCAAATGTGCATTAACCACTGATACCCATTTGCCAAATGCATGGAGAAAATGTGCCGTGTTGGAATATTTCTTTTCATTGCATGGAAACTTGGCCTATATTTGCTATTCCTGAGAAAAAACAGTGCAATTTTACTGGTGACGTAATACAGCTTTTCTCATTTTTTATAAGCAAATGGTGCTTGAAAAATACAAGTATTCACATTATGTTAGTTTCATATTGTGATATTTGGTTTAAATTTTTATTACATAATTAGTCAACTTAAACCCTCCCATTTCTGTCGACACGATAAAGGACAAACAGCTCCATACGTGACAACACGTTCCCTAGGTTAGTTTTTATATTGTGTATTTCTGATGTAGCTCTGCTGCTTGTGTTACACCTGTCATCTCCTGCTTTCTGCTCTGTCCAAGTTTCCTCTGTTGGCCTTTTTGGATATCAGACAAAACTAAATTCTAACTGGGTATGGATATCAGACGAAAACTTGATTTAAACTGGTTCTGGATATCAGACAAAACTAAATTCTAACTGGGTTTGGACATCAGACAAAACTACATCTTACTGGTTTTGGATATTGGACATAACTACAGATTCCAGAGAAAAACTGGAACCTTTCTTGAAATGTTAGATCCAGTCTTTTTACAAGATCCCATCAGAAGACATCTATTTTGCCTGATGAAATGTCCAAACTTGTGTTGTCAGCCTACGTATGAATGTAAGCTATTTTAGCCTGTGAGTCAGACAGAATGGTAACCTGGAAAGCTGTGAAAAACAACATAACCCATCTGATCTGAGCTATATAGACATTGTTTCATTTCCTAATGAAAAGATTTGAGCAATGCAATTCCAAAATAACGTCAGAGGTTTATTTTTGTGAACAGTATCTGAAGATAAACCAGATTCTGTGGAAAAGGAAAGGACAGTGAGAGGGACACTCGGCATCGGGAACATGGAAAGTTGGGAATGCTGTAGCTTTTTGGTCCAGAGTTCACCACCGCTGGACAATCTTTCATGCAAATGGAATTCCAGATAAAGTCCCTCTTTGTTTGGACAGAGACGGGCCAGAGGCAGTGTCACACATACATTCGGCTCCAGAGAGTTGATCTTTGGTGACGGGTGCAGAACAGCCGTGTGCTAGACCTAGTGCAGCAGTATTTATTGTGGATGAAATGTGCTAATGTTGACGATAGATGGACATTCACACTGACCTGCCAGAGCTCTGCAGACCGTTAACATGCTTCTTGCATTCCACCATTCCATCAGGAATGTGTAAGCCTGTGAATATGGCTCAAAAAAGGAATGGATTAATGCTTAGCACAATATTTGTCATTCCTGTAATGATATTGAGGAACTCAAGGATCTGAATGTATATATGCTGATAAAGCACATGTTTTTTGTCTAATAAAGTGAATAAAAAAAAATCACCTTGTGTTATTGTTATCTCAAGTCAAGAAGGTTAATATTTGAAAGTATATATATATATATAGAAGTCATCCCTGTATTGAGCGCTTTGAAATGCCAGCATGTGTTGGACTTTGGTTACTTTTACTGATATTTCTGGGGTGGGGCGATTGATCATAGGTGAATTTGTCTTTGCACTTTGCCTGCTCTGCTCTGCAGTGGAGATCTTTTATACATGGAGAAATGAATGTAAAAGACTTTTGTGTACACATTTGTTAACTTTGGGTATTTCTATATTTAACTTCCCTAATGTCAATAGAACAATAGCACAACCTGACAAAACATCATTGGGAAGAAGGAAGAAGGTTCACACAAGGGCACAATAATATATTTATTTATTTATTTTGTCCTTCAAACTAAAATATCATCCCATTATTGCTATAGCTGTTGCGTTAACAAGTAATCACAATAAAATCACAACTGAAATACATACACATTGTGTAGGGTTTCCTACAAAATGAAAGCAAAAGGTTGGATTTTGTTATCGGGAAAATAATGCTTTTCAGATTTAAGCTGCAGTTTAAATATTTTATAACAATTTTTCAGAATAAATAGCCAAAATATTGTTACTTACAATTTTTTTGTTGAATTATTATATAACTGTTTTAGTCTTTACATTTAGCCTATAATAAACTGTTCAATGGCAGACAGCTTGCGCGTAACAATGGTCAGTGTCTCAAATACTGCAATACTTATTGATTTATGAAAGGTTTTCTTAAAATACCTTATACAATATATTAATTATAATGGACATCACATGTAACAATTAAAAAGTGATTGTCATTTGAGGATACATTGACGCTAGAAATAACATACATAAATACTGTCACATTTGTTTTTGCTTGTAACACAATTCTAGTCTGAACGGGTTAATCTTGAATTATATCTCTAACTACAGTGTGCGTGTCTGTGTATGTGTGAGCACGAGATAGAACACGGATGACGTCAGCGGTGGGCGTGTACCTGGGCGAGTTAAGTCAGTTCAAACTGTTAGTGGTTCTACTTCACACTCCTCACGCGTTTAGTTGACTCGAGTCCGTCAAATTAAGCAGCGCGAGCGCGGACGCGTTACATCATCAGCGCACCTTAACGCAGGTGACAGGACACCCGGAAGAACATTGACTATCACACGAGTCTCTTGAGTTTCAGTCAACCCCAGAAGAGCCAAGCAGATCACGGTCATGCCAGACCTCAAGAAGAACAAGTTGTTTATGGTGCTGATGGATATCTTGTGTGTGCTCGTGGGTAAGTCTGATCTTTTGGTACATCTGCATTTCTGTCTTACATGATCTGATCAGATGATTGTGAAATCCACCTGTGTGTGAGTGTTTCCACCTATGTGCGTGTGTGCGTGTGTATCCTCCACCTGTGTGCGTGCGTGTGTGTGTGTATAGGTCTATTTTAAACTGTCTCTCTCTAATTTACCCTTAGTGTATTTACTGTATGAGGTAAATGCAGAGCAGTATATTGCCTGAAGTGTTACATTTATAGGTCTAGTGCAACATTCCTCCCAAGTGTATCATAAATGACAACTATTTATTTCGTCCCAGAGAGCAACAAAAGAAGAAATCACAAAAAACATACCAAGAATGTGACCAAGATAAAAGAAATCAGACATTGAAAATTACTCCCTCACTAATTTATAAGATGGTTACATGCTGTTTTTGTTTTTGTTTTTTTAACTTTGTAATAATGTGTTAATGGTATGTGATTATGAGAATCATTCAGTACCATGGTATACAGTGGAGTCCAAAAGTCTGGGGTCACTTTTGAAAATGCATTTATTTGACATAACCTAATACTAACATTTTCATTACAAATGATTTATGGCATGATGATCATGATTTCAGTTGTTCCAAAGAGCATATTGAGCTTTGGTGGAATCAAGAAAATTAGTTTGAGTAACATGATCAATGTCACTGGTTTGTTTACTTGTTTAGTGACCTAGAAATACGGTAGAACCATTCAGTTTACATCAAAACTAGAGTTTCATCTATCAGTCATTTTACCTTCTGAAAAATGTATTTATAGATCATTACACCATGGAGCTTTTCATAAGTTCAGAGCTTGTTCACACATGCAGCAGCGCTTTATTGGAAATGAATCAGTCTTACAAAAGAACTGGAAATCTTTATTTCCGTAACGATTAGTTCAGTTGTAGCAATCATAACTCTGGATGACATATTCTCCTCACTTTTTCACACTTCTTCTTTTCATATGCCTATGCTGGTATGTCTTTGATTTGAAGATTCAGGTTTATATTTCCCCACTAGCTATTATGAGGCAGCACATAATAACACTTGTAATGTTACACCGGTGAATTGAACCATGCAAGCATTATCTGATGCACTCAGCTGTATCCTCTGAAGCATAAAATATCACAGTAACAATGGCGACCTTTAGGAGTGTCTCCATCAATGCATGATTATAGGTGAAGTGAACAATGGCGTCTACATACTCCAGCTCATACAGTATATGCTCCAGTTCATCTGTGTGGTCTGTCCAGATGACTCAGCACTGAGTGAAGAACATTTGTAAATCGGTCTCACTTGGTTCACTTTAGCGTGACTGAGATATACATCCAGGAAGTGTTCATTAACAGCTGCTGACACAGCAAAATCTGACAGATGAGGACAGATGAGTTTCAAGATCATGATTTCAGTGCCAGGATTGGTGTGTTGGGATCTGTTCAGTTAAAGCTATAGTTCACGTGGAAATGGCAATTCTGTCATTATTTGCGTTTGAATGTGACAAAAAAAGAACAATAATAGGCCAGTAAATATAGACAGATGTCTTGCACACAATATTGTGGATAATTGTGTTCCCAAGTTGTGTACCTCACACGAAGCAAACAAAATGCTACAAGGACTTGTGTTTAAATTGAGTGAACAACTTTTATACGGAGTGCAACATTTGTCAGTACACTTTTCAGCAAACTTGGTTCTGGAAGTATTTTTGCAGTCCTTTTCAACTGGGATTTTAAACAAGTCTTTGTTACAGAGTTATAAGCACCAAACTACAAGGTGAATCACAACATTGCAAACTTTCACTTGAAGCAGAAAACTTGAAAATCAAGGTACAAGACTATGGTTTTAATGAAGGAAAGACCTACAATGCAGCACGCATTGCATATAACTATTGATTTAAAGGGGTAGTTCACCCAAAAATGAAAATTCTCTCATCATTTATTCACCCTCAAGTTTTTCCAAACCTGTACAAGTTTTTCTCTCTCTGGAGAACACAAAAGAAGATATTTTGAAGAATGTCGTAACCAAGTGGCTGACGGTAGCCATTGACTTCCATAGTATGGGAGAGAAAAAAGAAAAGAATGTCAGTGGCTACCATTAACTGTTCATTTTTGGGGGGACTATCCCATTAAATATGTTAAATAAGATATTTATGTTTATTGCAAAATGTGGAAATATATGAAAATATTTAAGTAGTTGAGAGCATAGCGAGTCTAAGATTTCTCGAACTAATGATTTATTTGAATGTGATTTTTCTCATTGGGGTACTCTGATTGGTAGAGATTTATTTGCAGATGTTTTTTTTTCAATATTTCCCCCCAAAAAATGCTTTAATAAGTTGGAAATGAGGCAGAGGTGGTCCATCCTGATCATAATCACATATTAAACCCACCCTTCAACTGGCTTTTTACATGCAATGTATTTTAGGTGTTCTGATAATTAGATGATTGAAGAAAATGTTTATAAAAAGCTGATAAATTGGACAAAAACAAACCAGTTGAACATCAATTTAAATACAACATGACAGCTAAAAGGGGCTCTTTTCTTCTAAGCTTATATTTACACCTGATTAATATTCCTCAAGTAAACATTTTTTATTGTTATGAAAATACCCCACATTTCAGGAAAATCACATGCAAACCATATACTATAGTAATTGCATGTTTATTAGCTTCATGCAAATGAAGAACAGAATGAGGAAGTTTAATGGTACCTTGTCTTCAGATGAGACAGGGCTGGTTATGAACACATAATATGAGTGAAATATCAACAGCGGCACAAAATTAAAAGGATGCGGCTGCCTCATAATACTCTATTGCAAGAAAAAACCTGTTGAAATAATGCAGACTGACAGCTTCAACGAAAGCATTTACCATAAATGATCAACCTTGTAGCTCACAAAAGGTATGTTGTTATAGGTAAGTTATTGTTAAAAATTAATTCCCATGCAGAGAAAATGTATGTGATTATTTTTTTTTTTGCTTCCAGAACCATACTGCTGCAGTTTTAGTCTTTATTTTTATTTATTTATCTATTTCTCTTATTTGAATAAATAACAACAAAATTAAACATTTTGGGGGAACTATTACCTTAAAACAAGTGTAAACAAGACACATTTCTATTTAGAGAGCAGAGTTGATTGTGTAAAGGACATTTCCTGTCAGTGTGGGTGTGGCTTACAGGTAAAGCCCACCTGTGCCTTTCAGTGGGAAGACATCAACATGCACTGACAGGAAAGACACACTCAAACAATGTGGACCAAAGCAGTGAATCCCATGCTTGTTTGTCTGTGCGTTCTTGCTGTGCAGTTTGCATCTGTAATTGTGATGCGACTCTGCGTGTCAGGGCTTGCTGTAGAATCAGGTCTGTGCAAGTTCAGCTTCAGGAGAGTTTCACACTATTCTCTGCTGTCAGCACTGGAGATCTGCTCGTGCCCATTTACACATCTGTCCGGACCACTGCAAATATTTGTGCATGTGTCTGATTATGCGGACTGTGTGCAGTTTAATGCAAAAACCCATTGTATGCTTATATTGAAGTAGGTGTGCACAATTATTATAAATGAAATTGTGATATGGCTTAGTGAGATTTAATTAAATCAATATATGTGCTGCTTGTTTCAGAGTGAAGCGAAGCATGGCGTGTTTTTACACCCGAGCAGCTTGTGATCCAGTGTTTTCAGTGTCTCAGATGGACATAACACTATCATCCCAAATTTAAAATAAGAAGTACTTATAAATCATACAGCTTTCCACAAAAATAAAAGCTTTAGCTTTTGAAAATCAAGACATTATGACGGTGATAATATTGGTATTGTAATTTTACAGTACTGTAAAAATATTTTTTTAATGATTAAAATAACATTTATATTTTTTTAGTGTAATAGTAATTGTAATATTTCTTGTTTTATTATTCCATATAATAATAATAATAAATAATTATGTAGTACAAATATTAAAACAACAAAAAACATAATATTGATGTATAATTACAACATTTGTTTGCCAAATTGTGAGGCCCTACAAACAAGCACAGAAACTTGGTGTGAGTTTTTATTTCCCCAAATCATGCATCCATATATCTGAGCAAAATCTAGATATCTGGGGCTGGACTATTACATTTCCGAAATAGGAGATGTATGTGGAACTTTCTCCCTTCAGATCAGAAGGATATTTTTCATTTTTGGCAGGAAGATTTATTTGTAGCCCAGCTCAGGTGCTAATAATCCATGAAAATGATGTATCTCTGCTCTACCAGCCTTTCTGTTTCTAGTTCACGGCTCATTTGTAGGCCTTTGTGGGATTTGGTAGTGGAAAATCTGCAGCGGTTGGATTGGCACTTTGCATTGTTTGTGACATTTGAGTAAATTCTCAGACGTCCACACCCCTCAGAACCTCTACACTCACATCGTTGGCTGTAGAAACATTTCAAAGCTCTTCATACTGAAACTGGAAGACAAAATATCAGATTTCAAATCCTGAATCGTGTCTTAAAGCCTCACTCTGAAACTAAAGGGGGTTTTCACTGCGATGTAATAGAAGAACCATTTTGGGTTCCCAAAAGAACCTTTCAATGAATAGTTCTTGAAAACACATGATACTTTTTCCCCACCATATAAAGAACATTTTGAGGAATGGAAAGATTCCATGGATGTTAAAGGTTCTTAATGGAACAATAGATGCCAATAAAGAAGCTTTATTACCGTATGTCCTCTGTCCTTTGCATCAGCAGTTTTAGTGTTTGACTCGTAAAGTCCGTCACTGGATGCAGAGGTTGAGTCTCTTCTCTTGTCTCTCTGTTTCCCATGTCCCATGATTCTCTTTGACTTACTGGAAATGCTCCATCTACTTGAAGTATGAATAGAATTCACATACATCCAAGCCTCCTTAAGAAATGTTAATCACAGGATTTCTGAACTAACTATCTGGACTATAGAGTTTGATTAGAAGAAAATTGACCCTCATTTTGTTCCAAATCTGGGTGACTTTCTTTTAAAATATGGTTCTGCTGAAGAAAGAAGGTCATTTAAAATTTTTGAATGACGTAAGAATAAATAGTGACATTTTCACTTCTGGTCCCTTTAATACTTTAAAAAACGTGATCTGGACCTGAGAAGGTTTGCATTCCTCTTCTGTACACACCCTGTGAATATCTGTGAGAAAGGTTTGTTTGTGATGGTCCGGTACAATTTGTCATCAGCATATTGAATCAAATATTTAGTTTTATTTTATACACATGAGGCTGAGCAGTGAGGACACGCTCCTAACATTTGATTTGGAGTGTTTTGTTCTCCTCTCTCTGAATTAGTTTGAGTCGGCCCGGCCAGATAACATCATAAAACATGCCAAACTGATTTAAGCAAAATCCTCTGATTTTCAAAGAAACTGTTGTGCTGTGCGATTAGAGGCTCCATCTTTAATGCTTATCAGATGCTTTCCTTCCTTTACTTTTAAGCCATGCTTCAATTTCCCCTCCACATCTGTGCAAGTCTGCAGATCGGTTCTTATTCTTTCATTTAAATGTTCAAGCAATTACAGTATCTTTGTGGGCAAAAATAACAGTATAGTACATAATGGAAGGTTTCTGGTTTTATTCCAAATTTTGCACTAATACTATATTAAGTTTACAGAATTAAGATTCCTGCATTATAGTATAGTATGTTAAAAATAGATTGTCAAAGGTGCTCAGATGATGTATTATGTCCATATTTTTGAAGTGTACATCCATGCATCCTTTTTGCAAAAAAAAAAAAAAAAACTCATTACACTAATGAATCGTACACAATAAGACCAGGAACAGGTTTTAAGGAAGTAAATAGTTAGTTCTGATTACATGAAAAATACAAGTTTGAGTTTGGTAAGATTTTTAAATGTTTTGCTCTTATGCTCAACAAGGTATCATTTATTTTAATTGAAAAAAAAAATGTTAAACAATGTTAATTTTGTTAAATATTATGGTACCATGGTACAGCAGCAAAGCTCCTTGATTATCACGCTGGAATAAGACTATAGTTCCCAGCCATATCAGCCTAGAAAATCACAACTTTTCATTTTCCATCAGTCTTAGTACACGATGTAACTACAGAAGAGACAAGTTTTAAATAGGAAAAATATAGAAACTCTTTGGTTATTTTTGAGCGAGATGCTAATGGTCTAATCAGATTCAATGATCTATGCTAAGCTAAGCTAATTGTGCTACCGCCAGACCCGGAGATCGGCTGAATGGATTCGAAAACGGTAAAACTCAACTGTTTAACTCTAGAGGAGTTGGAAAATTTGCCTTTTTTTTTTAGGTGGAGTGTTGCTTTAATTAAAAGTACATTTGAAGATGATGAATTTAGTTAGATGTGAACTTGTTAACAAAGCTAATGTGAATAGTTCATAGCCAAGGAATTTGTGATCTCAAGATGTGGTCGTATCTCTCAAATACTACAAACTCCCTGCTAAAAGAAGTGATTAAACTAGCTTAAGCTGGTTAACAAGTATTAACCGGTTTCCTAGCCTGACCAAACCGATGTTTAGCTAGTTAGACAGCTTGTTTCTCAGGCTAACAAATGGCCAAAACTATTTTAAAACTAGCCAACCAGACCAGCTAGACCAGCTGACATCACAGAAGTAACATGAATGTGTAGTATAGAATGAATGTTAAAGAACATGTGTTTCTGTGTGTGTGTGTGTGTGTGTGTGTGTGTGTGTGTGTGTGTGTGTGTGTGTGTGTGTGTGTTGTTTAGTAATTTGAATGAATCTGATAATCAGTCTGAGTTCACTCTGCTGAACATTCGGAATGCATGAAACAAAAACCACACACCACATGACAGATTGAACGAGGGATCAGAAGAGAGCTGGAGAAATGTGGATGGCGATATTTGGAGATGAGGGAAAGAAAGAAAGGAACAGGATGAGGTAAGGAGGGAAAGAAAGGAGGATTGGAAGAGGGAACGGGCTCTGTCCTTTCCTGTGTGGATTAGATGTGTCAGGTTTAACGCCAAGTTCTGTGAACACATACCACCGAGTATTACTCACACACACACACACTTTCACTCTCACTCTCACACACACGCGTGAGCAGTTCAAGAACTGAAAGGAACGTTTGAATCTAACTGTTGAGGAACTAGTTCTGTTCTAAAACCTAGTGAGCGTCCCGTGTAGGCAGAATTGTAGAACATCATAACCCAGGTGTTTAGAAAGCTCAAGTTAAAACGTTGGAACAGAACTATTGAATACAGCTCTCCTGAGTCCTGAAGATTCTTTACAGAACTTTAGTTTCAAAGATGTTCTTGATGTCTCATTACAAGTTCTGTTGATCAGTGTTTTGGTTTCTAGGTTCTTTAAAGCACCAGAATGTACAGTAGATGGTCTTCTAAAGACCTGGGATAGAAAGTTATTAGTGGAACTTTAAAAGGTACTGGAATTAGACGGTTTGTGTGTCTTTGGTTTAAATTGGAACTTCTTTTGGCAAACGACAGTGTTTCTAAGGTTGATCTGACGTTTCTATCGGGTGTTTATTCATTTGGTTTTGGGGGTGTATAGTTGTTATATTTCTGTTGTGTTTGTTATGATGAAGAGCCCTGCAAATTCAAAGGTGAGAACTGAATACATTTATTTATATATTTAATATGTATATATATATATATATATATATATATATATATATATATATATATATATATATATATATATATATATATATATATATATATATATATAAACGTTTCTTTTTGTTTTCAATTTATCGTATTTTATTTTTATGATTATTGTAAAGAAATTACTGATTTTGTGCAGCAAAGATGCATTAAATTGATCAAAAAGTTAGTAAAGGCATTTTTTATGTTATTAAAGATAGCTATTTCAAATAAATATTTCTTTTTCATCAAAGAATCATGAAAATATGAGGGTCTCCACAAAACAAATTAATGTTTTCAACATTGATAATAATCAGAAATCTTTCTTGAGTAGCAAATCAGCATATTAGAATGATTTCTGAAAGATCATGTGACACTAAAAACTGAAAATTCAGCATTGATCACAGAAATACATTTTTCAATATATTCAAATAGAAAACCTTTTACAATTCTAATGATTTTTCACAATATTACAGTTTTAACTGTATTTTTTGTTAACTCTTTGTGAATGCAGTTTCTTATGCAGTAATCCTGAAAGATTTCCTCTCCTTTAACATCTTTCACTCTTTGAAACAGCAGAAGTGAAATGTTTTTTACGTTTGTTTCATCCAGTCTAAACTGTGCTGAAGCGAGTCACAGCCTCACAGCTTATTTTCTTCTTGCTAAACAACAGTTGCAAAATGGCTAATATTTATCCAGGGACACTGATCAATGTTTGTTGTTTAGTGACCCCTTCTCTCTGATTGGTGCTAACTAGAGACTCTGAAGGGTGTCTGTTAGTTGCACAGTGTGTCAGCATGATGCAAGTTGCACAGATTGATTGAGAAGTGCTTTGGGGTTTGGCTAACTAATAATTAAATATGCAAATGTTAAAGACTGTAAATTGGCATTGAATAGCCAGCAGAAAATCTTCCATAGGGTTCATAATAGTGTATGATGAGTGTTGACCTCAGCTCTTCTTTCTGCTTGTCTCTTAAATGTTGTCAGGTAATTGTTCTCTAATTTTGCTTTCTTAGAAAAAAAGAAAAAAATACAGTAAAATCAGCAGAACAGTAATATATTATTACAATTTAAAATGTGTTTTCTATTTGAATATATTTTCAAATATTTTATTACTGTGATCAAAGCTGAATTTTCAGCATCATTACTTCTTCAGAAATCATTCTAATATACTGAATTTCCCGATTGTTATTGGTGTTGAAACAGTTGTGCTGCTTCATATTTTTATACACCATGATTTTTACATTTTCGGGATTTTTTTTAATGAATAAAAAGTTTGAAAGAACATTCTGAATGTCTTTACTCTCACTTTTGATTAATTTGATCAGTGCATTCTTCCTGAACAAAAGCATTAATTTATACAAAAAAAAAAGAAATAATAATACCTAGTGTTTATTAAATCAAAGACATTCCAAAATGTTCAGTAAATGAGTTTAAGGAAATTAGAAGCTGATGCAAGAGCTTTTTTTTGCAATCTTCCGGAAGATTTTTATCATCTCTGTCTCAGCCAGCATTACTGTTGAAATGTTGTCATATCTCTTCTTCATTCCAGCGTGGCAGCACATTCTCTCTAGTTTTCCATTATTGTAAAACCTTCATTTTGGCTGAATGCAGCCACATTCTTCAAGCGATTGTGAAAGAAAACGATTTCTCCTGAACAGCTGTCTTTTAAAATAAGTTCTCTTTGGCTGCTGTTGAACATGGATACTATTGTGATATGCCGTGTATTTTGGCTTTGTTGAGCCTGGGAAGACCAATAACATATATAATTTCAAATTTCTCTGGCCATGGGAAACGCAGAACAGAGTCAAAGGCCAAAAGGAGAGCAAACTCTGTCCAATTGTAAATTCTTGGCTGTTTTTCCATCCTGTCTAAAACACGAAGACCTCATGGCATTGTGAAAGGCCCTAATACAATAGCACTTCTTATTCTGTGAGTTGGGACCCACGAGACCGCAAAGGCAAATGATCCTTTGGCGTAGCTCCCGATCACTCGGCACTGTAATAACCTCAAAATATGCCTGCCATGCAGTCGATCCACTATATGGCCGGAGCGGTGTGTGAGTTTTGCTCTCCGGGGAGGACTTATGGGAACTCAGTGCGTCCCTGACCTTCAGGACAAACCACTGCAGCAAATAAGAAACAAGCTAATCTCTTCTGATTACAGGGGAGGGCCGTTTGTTTTGTTTGCAGGAATGACATTTAGATAAATTTACTGACAGTTTGAGAATATTTTGATAAAGTCCCTGACTGGAGTTGGATGGACTGATTTCATTACAAGACATGCAGAAATAACAAGCAATAACTTCTATGCCAGAAACAAAGAATTTACACAAGTATGCAATCAGTCACATTCAAAAGTTTGAGGTCAACACGATTTTTTTTAATTTTTTATATGCATTAAATTGATCAACATATTTCTGTTCCAAATACATGCTGTTCTTTCTATTCCTCAAAGAATCCTGAAAAAGAAAAATGTTTATCTTGATTTCCACAAAGCATCACAACTGTTTTCAACTATGAGAAATGTTTCTTGAGCAACATATTAAAATGATCTCTGAAGGATCGTGTGACACTGGACACTGGAGTAATGATGCTGAAAATACAGCTTTGGTCACAGCAATAAATGACATTTTAAAATGTATTCAAATAGAAAACACTTATTTTAAATTGCAACTATCTTTCACAATATTTACTGTATTTTTGAGACTTATTTCAAAAGCATTAAAATCATAGCAATTCCAGACTTAAGAACTGTAGGTTACATTGTTAATATATGTTTAGGCCTTCATTTTTGAGATATGCTGCAGTGATATATTTGCCTATATAATCTTGAAGTAGTTCTTTAATGAGTGCTGCTTGTAGGAGTTCAGTCTTCATGTAATGTGAATGGACAGGTTTTATTTCTCTCTGTGGAAAGAGTTAAAACAGATGTATGTTCTGAGTTCAGAATCATCCTCTTACAGTAAATGACTTGAGATGCCCATATCATGTTCAGATTGAAAAGACGTGAGGTGTGTTTTGTTTTGTGTAAGCTACATTTCATCTGGATTTATTTTACAGTGTGTTTTAGCCAAGAATGATGCGTGGACCAAAATTTCCATCATACCATCCTCATTATAAATGTTAAAGAACCAAGAACCAAAACTGTATGCAGAAATATGATTCCTTGATTTTCATGCATGCATTAGCAGAATGCCAATCATAATGCATTACAAGTATGCACTGCATTTTAATTAGCCTAAACAGTTAGCAGTATTTTAATGCAGCATGAGGACTTTATACCATTAAATGAATAGTTCACCTAAAAATGAACATTCAATGAAAAGGTTCTCCTCTTCAGGCCATCGAAGATGTAAATGAGTTTGTTTCTTCATAGGAACAGATAGATGTTTCAGTCAGCTGTTTGGACTCTCATTCTGACGGCACCCATTCACTGCAGAGGATCCATTGGTGAGCAAATGATGGAATGCTACATTTCTCCAAAATTTTTCGCTTGAAGAAACAAACTCATCTACAAACTCATGGGTGATCTCCCCCATTAATGACTAACTCTGACCTGTGGTTAAACCCGGAGATTTAAGTGTGGACACAAGTGGGAATTTAGCTGTATTTAGCTGGAACACAATTCCCTCACAAAGTAGTATAAGAGTCCAGAAATTAAAAAAAGATCCCATCTGGTGCGTGTTTGTTTCAGGTGACATTAAACACACACACACACAAAGGACGAATTAAGTGAGACACCTGTTCAGATGGCAAGACAGGAACCTGTCTTTCTTCTACTAGACAGACATTTCCTGATGCCACAAAGATACTTCTGTAAGCCGAATGTCATCATTTGTTGACATTTTGAAATGCTCTGGTTCTCTTGGACGTTTGTTTATCATCATGGCCTCATGTGGCTGGTATGTTCCTCCAAATATAATGTGTATGCCCCCCACACACACACACACATATATTCGTGCTGGACATTTAGGAACCATTAGCCCTGTGGAGCTGGTAGAAAAGAAATAGAAATGTACCGTGGTGTTATGGCAGTGCAATGGTTTTTGTTTTGTATCATGGTACTGAATAACCATGCAATATTAATGAACCATTTGCATGCTTTATGATATTACAGATGGTCGAAAAAATAAAGTAATGTATTATGATTACCATACCATTTTAGTATTTTTTTAGAATACATTTTTATAGTATTTATTAATATTTTGATTTAATTTAAGGTGTTTAAATAATAAATAAAAAATAATAATTCTTTAATAATTGTTATTAGTTATAATTTGTATATATATATATATATATATATATATATATATATATATATATATATATATATATATATATATAAAGCTTAATATATTTCATTTTCATTACATTTTTTATTTTACATTAAACTATTTTATCTTATTTTTTATTTTAAAATACAAAATCATTTTTATTAGTTTTGCTTAAAATTGTATTTTGGACAAAGCCTTGCAACTGTGAGCAACAAGTTTTCCATAAACTGATCCCAGAAAATATGTTCCGAGAATAATTTTGTTGTTTTTTATTTTCAAACACTGTATTTGTTAAATACTTTATTTACACCGTTATGTAAATTGCTTGACTGTATTTCGTGTGAAATTTTATACATTTATATATTCCTTAACAATATGTTTTTAAAGCGACCTCAATTTAAGCATCACTTCAGTTGAGATCCTCATTGTTTTTAGGCCACGGAAATACTGATTGTTATTTACATGAATTGTGCAGTCTAAAATGTTACAGCCCATTTAAATCACTTCAGTGTAGATAACTTCTTTAAGTAACTTCAGCAACTTCTTTAACGGACTTTTACAGTGTAGTTTGCCTCTAGTTTGTCCAGTCTGAGCGTGCTGCGATCCGCCTCCTCTGAGTTGGCTGCACTCTTACTAAAAAAAAAAAACGCTTGAACTCTGCCAACTGACTGCAGTTCTCCATCAAATCCCACCCTTTATTTCTAAAGTATTCAGTTTGAAATCTTTAGCTCTCGTATCTCAGTTCTCTAAACTGCATCAGTGATCTTCTCTGAAAGTTTCACATCCTTCAGGTTAAACCAGTATTCAGCACAAGCTGTAAGAGTGAACGTGCCGATCTAAGACTGCTCAACCATGTTACATTAACCATCAGGGTGCAAAAGGAAGAATAGACCCTACTTGAAGAATTTTAGTTTTCTTTCCCATGCTGACATTTAGACCCTTCATGCTAAATATCAGAGCTGCTCTAGAAATGTCTACATGTACCATGATTAGTGCATGTTAAGCCTTCTTTTTATTCAAGGTCGTATGCTAAGTTTTTTATATTAGCACTTTTTATAATTTGTTGTAAAAACACCTTAATGTAACCCTTTAATAATAGTAAACACTGGTCGTTTTATATAGGTTGATTCATTTATTTTTTTATTGTTTTGAATTGTATTTTGTTTTGGACGTTTCTTTGGATGGTTAGTTTTTCAGTAAACTGATTTAAAAAATGATATTAAATATCAAATTTGTTTATTTATTTGACTGTATTTAATGTGAATTTATGTGCAAATTTAATGCTTTCGTTACGAGCAATAATATAGTTAAATAAAAGCAGTCATGCTGTTGAGATTTGCCAATATCGCTTTACGTGAGTAAGTGCTATCGTAATGTGTACGTAAGGTTTGGAAATAAATGAGAGGCTGTTGCCTGAACTAAACAAACTTTATCACCTCAACAAAAGGAAATGGAAAAATAATGACTGTTTTCAAACAGGTTTCCCTCATCTTAGTTATCTTCATCTTGAACTTGTTATAAAGGTGGAACGTTTCGCTGTAGATGACGTGATTTTTTTAAACTGAGGAAAGTCAAATTATACGGTCTCTTCAAACAAGAAGGAAGTGTTAGATGTGCAAAAGGCAGATAATGAAAAGAAGGAAGGGAGCGAAAATACTTGAGATGAGGTTAAAGGTTGTTTCTGTGTTTTTACAGTCTTGGCATTCAGATAGAGATCTGATAAAGACAGTTTACCTGCCTTTGTGAATCTTTAAGGCTCTGAATAACCTGTAGTAGTGGACGGTTGTGTTCTTAATGGACAGTTTGACCTTCACACACATGATTTGAGAGTCTCGTGTGAAGTAACATTTAACTTGATTAAATCAAGGGCTGCATTACTGAAACTTGAGGTTCAGACCTTTCATAACTCAGTTGAATGTTATCTGTCTGAGTCAGAATGTGGCTCTGGTCTAAAATCTAGTGAACTACGTAAGAAGCATGTTACGAACACTCCTAGTGAAAGTCTGGTTATACTGCTTTCTAAAATACTAGCCAGAAGTCTAATTCACCATGAGTTATCAGTGTTTCTTTATATAGTACACTACTGGTCAAAGTTTGGAATAAATAAAACAATCAAACATTTTCGAAAGAAATCTCTCATGCTCACCAAGTCTACATTTATTTGAAGAAAAACAGTAATATTGTGGATTTTTGTTTTCTATTTAAATGTTGTTTTTTTTAAGTGTTTTATTCCTGTGATGCAAAGCTGAATTTTCAGTATTATTACTCCAGTCTTCAGTATCACATGATAAATTTTGAAACAGTTCTGAAAAAATCCTGAAAAAAATGTATCATGGATTTCACAAAATCATATATAAATGCAGCTTTGGTGAGCTTAAGAGACTTCTTTTAAAACAAATACAAATCTTAAGTATGACAAACTTTAGTCTGGTAGTGCATGTATAAATGATCTCACATGGCAGCTGCTGATGTAGGCAGTAAACGGCTACTGTAGGTTTATGGTAACTGATGACTCTGCCTTCAATGGCACAGTAAGGTTCTAATTAAACTTTTATGAGTTCCCAACAGACGACCCCCAAAGCTCATTGTCATCTCTTTGCATCCGTTTAAAAAGACAGCTTTGCAGTCAAAGTCATTGTTAAAATGTCTGCTGGTGCCATTGTCAATGTTATGAATGTAGGACCTTTTTTTTCTTGCTTTTTACAGCCCTGTCTGGGTTTATGGACACTTCTTTTTGTGCAAGAAAAAGCTTGTGTTTTTTATGTCTGAAAACAATGATTGCTTGCTCAACACAACCTGGGATTTCTTGTTGGAACTAAAATGGGAATTTTTCTTGTTGGAAATAGATTATGGGTGCACAGATGACCTAACAATGCTTCTTAAATCCCCAAATCCTTCTTAAATGGATAGTTTGCCCCCCAAAAAGAAAAAAAACTATGTAAGTCAATGGGGACCATCAACCACTTTCTTTAAAATACTATTATGTTCAATAATATTATGTTCAACAGAAGAAAGAAATCCATTTGGGTTGGACTGAAACAGCATGAGGGAATTAGTGCATGGTGTAATAATTTTCATTTTTGGGTGAACTATCCATTTAAATGAATAATTATTTTAAATATATAAGAAAACCCCAAAATTGCATTCTCCGACACAAACGTGTAGTAGTTATGAAAGTATTTAAACTCTTCTGAATGTGAAGTGAAATTTGCAAACAAATGATCCTAGAGCTTGCACTCAAATGTTACAATATTTTAAAATTCTATTCTTATTTTATTTAAATTTTAAAAGCATTTAAAAAATTTTTAATTTAATTTATTTTCTCAAGAGCTTTGTTTTTAATTGTTTATATTTTTTAATTTATAATACAATTTTCCAATTCATTTTATATTTTTGAATGATTTTAGAATGTTTTTAATATTTAAATGTTTTTTTTCTTTCTCTCATCCATCCTTTTTTATGCTCTTGTAAAGCACTTTGAATTACCTTTGTGTTTAAAACAGTGCTGCATAAATCTATAGCATAATTGCCTTTAGTATGAAACTTAAAAATATTGTTTTCGGTTAAGTACATTTGCTTCAGTAATTGTGTGTGGATCCAAGTAATATAATAAATGACTGGACTCCAAGGTCTTGATCCTGGGAAAGTTACCATGGTTTTGGGAATAAAAAATATGTAGATGAAGTAAAAATATTTAACTCTGAGTTATTTTCCCTCGACAATCCGTGATAAATCTGACTGGCATCTTCACTGTTCGATGTGGAAAAAGTGCTGTGTGGAATATTCAGGCTTTGAGAAACTGCTAGGGTTTATAAATATTTCTTCTCCTGGTTCTCATGACTTCAGATAGAAAAGATAGTGGAATTCCACACGTTGGAGTCATAAATCAATGTTTTCCTGGTTACTAGATACTGTTGTGGGCATCTGTTGAAATCACATCTGGTGCCGTGACCCTGCCGATAATTCCCACTGACTTCCTGTGTCCGAAATATCCAGCGTTGTGTTTGACATTTATGATTAGTCTTTGTCTCTTGATGTGGAAATCCTTCAGACGTGTTGCACACTAGCTGTTTCAGATTTCACATTCATATCTGTATGCATCACAGAAATACTGATCGACTTGCATGTTCTCTGTTTCCTATTATAAAAATAATAATTTTTCTTTTTGTTCAACAAAAGACATGCACTAGATGATTTGATTTGATTTGATGTGTGTTACCAAGCCAGCCATCAGAGGCCAGTAATAACACTGTTGTTTGTGTTTCAGTGGCGATGCCGTTCATCATAATGACCATCAGGTTCAAGCCGTACCTGCGTGGCGTTTACTGTGATGACGAGACCATCCGTTATCCCTACAGACCAGACACCATCTCTCACAAAATGATGGCGGCCGTTACCATTTCCTGCTCAATCATTATCGTGAGTCTCCACTGTCCAATCAGCTGAGCAAACCCTTAAAGGAATAGTCCACCCAATAATGTATCACATTATCTTTTCCATTTGAAATGAATATGAAATGTACTCACCCTCAGGCAAAATATAAGTACATAATTCATAATAATGCGTCCTCTAGTGAAAAAGTCAATTTCCTGTTGTTCTCACACATCAAAATCCACCCACATATTTGTTAAGAACCTTTTTTTGAATGTTTTCACTTTTAAATGATGCTTGATCTGTGCATATTTCTGGAGGAATCAATATTATAGATTATGGTTATATGGCCAGAAGAAACAAAACATCTTGATGCATTTGTTGGAAATCAGAGCCTATGTTGGAAAGAACAGCTCCAAAAAAACAAAAATGTACCATAAATCTAGAAGACCAAAAGAATTGAATTGTTTCATGAGTTCAACTCACTGAATCATGTTATTGGTTCACTGACGAGGAAGATTTCATTTTTTCTTCACACAGAGCTATTGTATGAATTTGTTAGAATGTAGCGCACAATTCAATAGGAGCTACTTTTGTTGAGTAACTTCAGCTCAAAGTGACCACATATTGGCCTTTATGTTCCAAACATGAGGGTGAATATATAACCACAGAAATCATATTTTTGTGTGAACTATTCATTTTAGTTTCATCTTAACTGGCTAAAAGGATTAGGATCACTTTGATGTTGAACTACTTTTGAGAACCAACCAGTAGCGTTCATTCTGAAATGAATTTTCTATGGCGTAATTTGGTTGCAAAAACATACAGGTTGGTTCAGTATTGTGTCCACTTTTTCTGAAAGAACATTGTGATAGGTTCAACATGATTCATCAGTGAGAATACAATTCAAAACATGAGTCATCTACATCACACAGACTCATACTCTGACTTTCATTTACTCTCATTACTAAGAATGAATCTTCATCTAACACATCGGATACACAATGGTAATTCAAAAGCATGTTACATAACACATAGGTGCATAAGAAAATTATAAAAAATGTATGAGCTATTGCAATTTTTCCCACTTTTTCTCAGTGTAAAGAATATTTAAATAATCTAAAGAACCGTTTTCCAATATAAAGAACATTCCGTAGAATGGAAAGATTCAATGGATTTTTAAGATTCTTCATGCAACCATCAATGCCAATAAAGAAGCTTTATTTTTAAGAGTGTGAAGAACATATTGTGGGATGGAATTGATTTTCCATCCATGAATATAATTTTTTTTTTCATGTAACTATAGATGCTAATGAAGAACCTTTATTTTGAAGTGTTTTACTCATTCACCCTAAGAAACCTTAAACCTAAACACTGCTGTTTTCTCACTTGCAGATCATTTCCGGAGAGGCCTACCTGGTCTACACCAAACGTCTCCACTCCAATTCGAACTTTAACCAGTACGCAGCGGCGCTCTATAAAGTGGTGGGGACGTTTCTGTTCGGCGCGTGTGTGAGCCAGTCTCTGACTGATATGGCCAAGTACACCATCGGACGCTTGCGGCCCAACTTCATGGCGGTGTGTGCTCCAGAAGATTGCAAGGGCTACGTTCTGGTGATCAACTGCACGGGAAGCCTTCGCAATGTGACCGAATCCAGGTACAGAAGCAGAGGAAAGGAAGGGCCGGTGAAAGAGGTCGTAAACCGATAACCTCACTTCCTGTATTTGTTTATATTCGTCACCTGTTGTTACACTTCCTGTTTGACCAGTACATTTGTGCTTTCTTAGGCTTTGACCTTTACAGTTCAAAGGTCTCACTCGAGCTCTCAAAGGCCTCGTGTCCTCATGAGACCTGAAATAATTATAGATTTGTACACGTACTAGAAAGGTTGTAGTACTTTTTTTTCTGTAAGGATATATTTGAGTTCTGTAATGCTGATTTGTCAATAAGGTGAATTTTTTTTATTTATTATTATTATTTAATTATAATTTTAAATGTATTATTATTATTATTATTATTATTATTATTATTATTAAGTATAGATTAAAATATATTTCAAATGTTTTTGTCTATTTACTTATATTATTTATATATTTTTTTATATAATTTTTAATTAAAAATAATTAATAATTATTTAATTATACTTTATTCCACGCAGTAATGTTATTGTTAACTAAAACTATTAAAAAAATGTTTTTGGTAATTGAAATAATGATGAAATAAAATAAAATATAAGTATTAGATGAAAAAAAGAAAAACAGCATATAACAAAATTACTTAGACTTGCTTGAATGAAGATTATAAATAAATCTGAAAATATATATTTTTTATTAATAATATAATAAATATAATAAATTAATAATTATAATAATTATTATTTTTATATTAAAATAATAAAATGTATTGAATAATACATTAACACTTTTGACCAAGAATTGCTGTTATTAATATTGTTGTAATAACGCTTATAATAATAATATTTGGTTACTATATAAATAAGAAAAGTGAAGATCAAAGATCAAATTTTTCAGGATCAAAAATTTTATTCTTAAAGATTTTTACACATATCACTAAACTGATTATCTCAGAGTAACTAATGACAGAATTTTTCCTTTTTGGTTGAACTATCCCTATTACAAAACCAATCAGTAAAAAATCTAATCATTGCACATCATACTAAAAGGCACTTGCTGTTGCAAAGCTGTTATGAATATGCAATAAATATTGTAACACTGATGAAACCGTATGAAAGTGAAGAATAACCCATAAATGTGTCATTCTAAATGATTCCTTTTCCCTTGTCCTTATGTCGTTGTCTTGTACCTGTCCGGTCTGCCCTTCTTCCGTGGACTGTGCTGCGCCAGGCTGTCGTTCTACTCCGGTCACTCCTCCTTCGGGATGTACTGCATGTTGTTTTTGGCGGTGAGTTGTCACAGTTGTCTTCCTCTCCTGCAATCATGCTGACACAGACAGATAAAGAACAGCACTCAGAGCAACAGGAAGCACCACTGAGACATTAAACTACGACCGCACACATTCCCAGTCTCCAACTTTAAATCAAGACAGTGTACGGTGCTTAAAGGAGCAGTGCCCCACTAATTATAACTCCGTTATCATTTACTCACCCTCATTTTATTTCAAACCTGTGTGCCTTTTTTTACAGCATGATTGCTTTTTTGAAAACTCTTATGAAGTGTTCGAAACAAGAAAAAAGGCATAAGGTTTGCAGTGACATGAGGGAGAATTAATAGTGTTCTGGTTGCTTCACTCTTGTTCAGACGTGTCTGTTGTTGTCAGGTCATATTCACACAAGGTGCTTTCCCATAACTTTGCATTTAATTTCCTGCTACTGAACCCTCAAAACTGATTTTCCATTTTCTTCCCATATTCTCTTTTATTGCGTAACTTATTGTGTAATCCTTTCTTGTTTTTTTGTGTAGCTGTATGTCCAGGCACGTATGGCATCCAAGTGGGCCCGCCTCCTCAGGCCCACAATTCAGTTCTTCCTGGTGGCCTTTGCCATTTATGTGGGATACACGCGTGTGTCTGACTACAAGCACCACTGGAGCGATGTGGTCGTGGGGCTCCTGCAAGGGGCGCTGGTCGCAGTCCTCACAGTGAGTGCACTGAATCTCATGAATTACAGGACAAATTATAGTGTGAATATAAAGAAAATAAATTCTGTTTCAGAAACACTGGGAGTACTTTTTACTTTTTTTTTTTTGCATTCTGAAATGATGTCCATGATTAAGCCCAAATTACACAAAAAATACTGGAAAAATAATAATGAGTATATAAATATACAAAAAAATGTCCTCCATGTTACAGTAATTTTCAAAGAATTTGTATGAAGAATATATATACAGGTGCTGGTCATATAATTAGAATATCGTCAAAAAGTTGATTTATTTCACTAATTCCATTCAATAAATGAAACTTGTATATTATATTCATTCATTACACACAGACTGAAATATTTCCAATGTTTATTTCCTTTAATTTTGATAATTATAACTGACAACTAAGGAAAATCCCAAATTCGTTATCTCAGAAAATTTGAATATTACTTTAGACCAATACAAAGAAAGGATTTTTATAAATCTTGGCCAACTGAAAAGTATGAACATGAAAAATATGAGCATGTACAGCACTCAACACTTAGTTGGGGCTCATTTGCCTGAATTACTGCAGCAATGCAGCGTGGCATGGAGTCGATCAGTCTGTGGCACTGCTCAGGTGTTATGAGAGCCCAGGTTGCTCTGATAGTGGCCTTCAGCTCTTCTGCATTGTTGGGTCTGGCATATCGCATCTTACTCTTCACATTTCCCCATAGATTTTCAGGCGAGTTTTCTGGCCAATTAAGAACAGGGATACCATGGTCCTTAAACAAGGTACTGTTAGCTTTGGCACTGTGTGCAGGTGCCATGTCCTGCTGGAAGAAGAATCTGTATCTCCATAAAGTTGGTCAGCAGCAGGAAGCATGAAGTGCTCTAAAGCTTCCTGGTGTACGGCTGTGTTGACCTTGGACCTCAGAAAACACAGTGGACCAACACCAGCAGACGACATGGTAACCCCAAGCCATCACTGACTGTGGAAACTTTACTCTGGACCTCAAGCAACATGTATTGTGTGCCTCTCCTCTCTTCCTCCAGACTCTGGGACCCTGATTTCCAAAGGAAATGCAAAATTTACTTTCATCATAGAACATAACTTTGGACCACTCAGCAGCAGTGCAGTCCTTTTTGTCTTTAGACGCTTCTGACGTTGTCTGTTGTTCAACAGTGGCTTGACACAAGTAATGTGACAGCTGAATCCCATGTCTTGCACACGTCTGTGTGTGGTGGTTCTTGAAGCACTGACTCTAGCTGCAGTCCACTCTTTGTGAATCTCCCCCACATTTTTTAATGGGTTTTGTTTCACAATCCTCTTCAGGGTGTGGTTAACCCTATTGCTTGTACACTTCTTCTACCACATATTTTCTTTCCCTTCATCTCTCTATTAATGTGCTTGGACACAGCTCTGTGAACAGCTAATCTTTTTTGCAATGACCTTTTGTGTCTTGCCCTCGTTGTGCAAGGTGTCAATTCTCGTCTTTTAGACAACTGTCAAGTCAGCAGTCTTCCCCATGATTGTGTAGCCTACACAACTAGACTGAGAGACCATTTAAAGGCTTTGCAGGTGTTTTGAGTTAATTTGCTGATTAGATTGTGGCACCTGGTGTCTTCAATATTTAATCTTTTCGCAATATTCTAATTTTCTGAGATACTGAATTTGGGATTTTTCTTAATTGTCACTTATGATCATCAAAATTAAAAGAAATAAACATTTGAAATATATCAGTTTGTTTGTAATGAATGAATATAATATACAAGTTTCACTTTTTGAATGGAATTAGTGAAATAAATCAACTTTTTAATGATTTTCTAATTATACGACCAGCACCTGTATACACCTGTCATAGGGATAAAAAACAGGTCTTTATTTTATGTTATTTTTTTAATATTTATTATAGTCTTTCACCAGGAATCTGGAAATTAATTTATTTTTCAAATTGTTTTATAAAAATCATAATGAACTTAAATATACTGGAAACATGCTCTTTTTTTCTTTTATTACTAATTTTCTAAATCAATTTAATTACAAATTATTTGGTTTTTGGTCAGTCAAAATTGGTCTTATTTATATGAAACTACTTGTGCTGCCTGTCTTGTAAACTACAAAATAAAAAAAGAACATTATAAATAAACTATTATAATATTATAAATTAATTAATTGATTAAACAGAGAAAATAAAACAAAGTGTATATATATATATATATAATATAATGAAGTGTGTGTGTGTATTTATAAATATTCCTGATTAAAAGTTAAATAGATCTAATATATTATTTAATAAATATATAATTATAAAATATAATATGTAATAATAAATCTATTATAATATATTTATTAAAAAATTATAATAAAATATAGTATTATTTATTTATTTATCGACGTTTTACCTGGTTAAAGGTTAAATATATATATACACATATATATACAGTGGGGATCGAAAGTTTGGGCACCCCTTGCAGAATCTGTGTAAATATGAGAGATCATACTAAATGCATGTTATTTTTTATTTAGTACTGTCCTGGGTAAGATATTGTACATAAAATATTTTTACATTTATTCCACAAGACAAAAAAAATGCTGAAATTATTAAAATAACCCCACTCAAAAGTTTGGGAACCCTTGGTTCTTAGTACTGTGTTCTGTTACCTGATGATCCTCGACTGTCTTTCTGTTTTGTGATGGTTGTGCATGAGTCCCTTGTTTGTTCTGAACAGTTAAACTGAGCAGCGTTCTTCAGAAAAATCTTTAAGCTCCTGCAGATTCTTCAGTTTTCCAGCTTCTTTGCATATTTGAACCCTTTCCACCAGTGACTTTACGATTTTGAGTTACATCTTATCACACCGAGGACATTTGAGGGACTCAAACACAACTATTTAAAAAGATTCAAACATTCACTGATGCTCCAGAAGGAAACAAGATGCATGAAGAGCTGGGGGTGAAAACTTGGTGTATCTCAAAATCGTAAAGTCACTGCTGGAAAGGGTTCAAATATGCAAAGATGCTGGAAAACTGAAGAATCTGCAGGACCTTAAAGAATATGTTTTAATAAATAATAAAATATAATTATAAAACATAATAGATATTTAAAATATTATTATTATTATTTCACTGTACTTCAAATCTACAAGCTACATAAGGACTTTCTCGTCTTCCTCACAGGTGCGATACATCTCGGACTTCTTTAAAGAGCGCCCCCCTCTCTGCCAGGATGTTGAAAACGCTGAAAACGAAGACAGCGAGCGCAAGCCCAGCCTTCATATCACAGACACAGACAGAAACCATTACTCCCACAGAGGGCCAGTATGAGCCTGACCTTTGACCTGTGAGAGCAGTCCCACAGAAGCACTGGATGCTGCAGCACGTCTCATACAGACAGCCACACACACTGTACACTGGCTCCGACTGCGCTCTCTTCCACAGGATAATGCTCCCATTTCACACACAGAGAGACAGCGAGTGAATTCATCAACTAACACTTAATATTCGATTTTAAACTTCTCTACAGATCGTGCTTTATACCAGATTTTGTCTTATGCATGCTCATATACGCCAAGTGCACAGATCACCTGACATCTGATGAACCGTGAGGGACTTTATTGTAATCCGAGCACAAAGACGAACTTCTCCAAGGGGAACTGGTCTGTTTCCATGACAACCTCAAAACCACCGCTTGACATTTACTGACTAGCTGTACTTCTGCTGTTGGAAGCGATTCTTTAGGCATGGGAAAGAAAGTGAACTTTTCTAAGTCATCAAAAGACAAGAGTTAATGTTTCTCTGAAAAAGAAATCCAGAAAGGGAAGTCAAAGCATGGAACATTTGGCAAAACAGGTCTTTCTCACATTGTCAGAATTAAAGTGACTTCATTATATATATAAGAAATTGTATTTTCCTGTGGCAGTAGGTTTAGGGACTGTTCTAAACTTAACATATTGGTAAACTAGTTATTATATCCGCACACATCTAGAAGAAATTCTGTATACCATGAATCATTTTTATAAAATATGACTTTTTTATGTTTAATTTACTTAAGTCTACCGTGAAAACTCGTAATTTCTTCGTTGCATAACTCGTTCTTATAAAGATGCAATTTTCTGAAAACCACTAGCTAACCGAGGCACATATATATCGGTATATTTCATGAAAATGAGTCTTACTAACCGTCCAACAGTAAGGATCAGTAAACGTTAACTATCCGATTTAATACGTTAAACAGCTGTTTATCAATTAATATTATCACACCTGTGTTTTAACCAATTGAACGTCATAGTGATGGATCGTTCTTGGCTGAATGAATCTTTAATATGATTCGGGATCTACGCGACGAGTTGTCTGAGCGAGGGATTTGTTTATTTCGTGTTGACCGTGCATGCGCAACATCCAATAGCTTGTTTAGAATAGACGGCTTGCGTTTAGTGGCCCATGGTAAAAGTCACTAATGAGGCATCTACATATAAATATCAATGCCTTAACCAATCACATTACAGACAGAATTTCAGTCAGAGTTGTGCGACACTCAATCGTCGTTTACGGATGCCATAGGAATGAATGAGAAATGCTGAAAGCTGTATCCCACCTGTCCCAAATAGTCAGTGACTTCTCTTATAAAATTTATTTTTTTGGGGTGTAAACTCAAAAAATAGTTCAATCCAGAAGTATTGTTTAGTGTAAAATATGTTGGAGATTAGCTGATAGGCTGTCGATTCATTAAATGATCAGCTGTTTCCTATAAAAATAAAAAAAGGCCTCTGGTCTCCTTTCCCATGTACTGGCAAACCGGAAGCTTTATCTTTAGCCGTTATGCTTTTTTGGCTAAAGGTTGCAGGCTTGCTTTCTAGTGGCTTTGGTTCACCTCCTGAGTCTTCGGGTTCGAGTTGTTCGTTCATCACGTGACAACCCCATAGACTTGACTAGAGGCTACGCAATCTGTACCGGAAAGAGAAATGATTAGTTCATCTTCTGAGTCCTGGGGTCCGAGTCGTTCAATCTTTTGTCAATGTTTGCATTCGATGTGTTGGGGAATTTGAATATTAACATGTATCAATTTAATTATATTCTGCTGAATTGGACGAAATTAACTAAATGACTTGAAAAAGCATTCGTTCATTTTGCTGAACGAGAATCAAAGGTCCGAGTCAGTATAATGATCCGAACTTCCCATTACTAGAACATGAAAATGCTGCTTGTAATGTTAAAATCCCAGCCAATCGTAAAGCTATATGCTGATTCTGAACCAATGAGGATTCTCAAGGGGCGGAGCTACCCTTCATGACAAGAAACTGACAATTGTAGATTACAATGGACTTGGAAAATGTTGTACCTACATTATCGGGATGAATGTTTCCACAGTATCATGATTGTTTAGTTTTATTTACAGTGGAAAACGCCTCTCAAAATCACCAGTGAATTCAAGAATCAGGTTAGTTTTATTTTCTTCACGACGCGTCTTCGCGTATGAGAAAATTGTTTTAATCGGACGGTGCGTTTTAATCATTGGTCCATTAAAACCATTATACCTGTATCTCTCCAAAGAAAATTTTTCTGGGATTTTGTCTCAATTTACACTTATTATTTACTCTAATTTACCTTGTTTTATCTAATTCTAATTTATGTTAATTCGGAGCTCGAAGCGAAATTCAGCATTGAGTGCTGAAAATCTAATTGATCACCAAGTCGTTAAGACTGATTGTGCAGGTGACATTGAAATATTAATTTTAATAATAATATCTATGCAAATTGGAATACAATTACTGAGTGTCTGTACTTTTCCTGTGAAGAAAAAGTAGTGCTATCTCTTCTTAAAATCCTACAAACGCATTCCTCATACAATTTGCACTAGCATGAGCTGAATTATTTATCTTAAAATGAATTATTATCTTTAGATTTAACGTAGACTCTTAAGAACTGTCTTTTCTCAATATTTTTCTACCGCTAAAAAGGAAAACGTCAAATATTTCTCCTCTTTGAAAATAAATAATGTAATCTGGCACATATTTTAACGTCCCCTCTCATCTTTTTTGTTATTAATGTGCGCAAACTTTTTAATAATTAAAAATAAAAGTTTTCCAACTCGCTCATTATTAATGGAGGAAAACCAATCCTTTTTTTTAATTAATTTTTTTTCTCTCCCCTCTCATACATGTTGTTTATTGAAAAATACATTCCTTTCTTAGTTTCAAGTTGTTGACAATCGCTCATCTGAACCCTGTACAACAGAACCTGCTGTCTACTGTGAGTTGCTAATGCTGCCATTTTTTATGGACATATTTAGTGAAAATGAATGATGTCTCCCTGTTTTTTGCTTCTATGTGGAACAGAGACTCTCTTGTGACTCTAATTGAGTCACAGAAAACCGGATGGCCTTAAAATAAATGAGGACTGAGCTCATAGAGTGACTTGCACACTGAATGTGAAGAAGATTGTGGCTCATGTTTACACCTATATGCTGTTGCCAATGTGTGTGAAATGCAACTATTGTTTTTAGTGGAATGTTCCAGAGCAATGTTGAGTATTTTTGGAGGATTGCTGTAAGATTGTGCATATATACACTCTTAAAAATAAAGTTGCTTCAAAAGGTTCTTCAAGCAATGCAATAGAAGAACCATTTTTGGTTTAACTATAAACCATTCAGTCAAATGTTCTTTAAAGAACCATCTATTTCTTACCTTTTTATAATCTAAAGAACATTCTTTTGCCACAAGGACCTTTTGTCAGAAAGGTTCTTCAAAGGTTCTTAATGGAATCATTTAGACAAAAAGGTTCTTCTATGGCATTGTGAAGGACCTTTATTTTTAAGAGAGTGTGTGTGTATATATATAGAGAGAGAGAGAGAGAGAGAGAAAGAACACAACCTCATCATGAATAATACATCATTTTATAAAACTGGTTGTGAAATATGCATTATAAAAAAATAATGTGCATTAAGTTGCATAAATGAACATCGTACAATATATGTCAAGACAAAAGGAAAAAATATCGTCTGATTAAATTGAAGCTACTGAACTTTTTCTTCTAAATTGTATCATTTTGAACCACTTATAATTCTTAGAGCTCCAGATATTTTACATGAACCAATTATTTTTTAGGCCAATTATTATTTTGTATTGATTGGCATCCGTGACTTTATAAGAAGTTTTGAGTGTATAGCATTTAACTGATGCACAAACACACACACACACACACACATAATATATATATATATATATATATATATATATATATATATATATATATATATATATATATTCTTTTCTTGGTATGTTTTATATTTGTTTATACAGTTCATAATAAATAATAATAAAGTTGTACAGCATCTTTTGTAATGTTTCTGCTCTTGCTGTAAATGAGCTCAAAACAGAAATGAATGAAATCTTTTGAAACTGTTCGAAGTTCACCGTGCAGATATCTTTAATAGTTTTATCTTATCAGTTGGTAAGACTTCATATTTCAACATCTGTTATCTACATGACATGTTTGCTGAGCCAAGTATTATGATTACTCTTGCTTATACTTTGTGTTGAAGGTGCATACTTGGTATGTAACAATACATGCCCTGTACATGTGACTTAATTATTTATAGCATGTTCTCCTGCATTGAAGTATATCATTTTTATATTCAGCATGTGCCTTCAATTGGATGAAATTTTCAGTCCGGTGCCGTTCAGCCAAAAACTCCCCTTGATTTAACGCTGAATTGTGGGAAATGAAGCAGCCAAAACTCTAAGATAAATCCTGTTTTGTTTAAACAGAATGAGGTTCAGGGACAGTCCAGCTTCATTGTAACCAGTTAAACACAAGGAGGGCTGGAAACATCTGAGAAACACTGACTTCACATTTAATGTCCTCAAGGCAAAGTGGATCTGTAAAATCTCTTTTATGTTGTCTATAGGTAGGTCTGGTTTCAGGCTGGTTTTCATTTGTGTGTTGTGTTATGGACACGTGACATCCTGCTACTACAAAGAGCTTTTTTTTTTTCTTTTCTTTTTTTTAATCCAGCACTGATTCTTGAGAAACACACCAAAAAGTTTTCCACTTCGAAATGAGTCAGAGATGATCACTTAACCATTATCACAAAAATAATATTTAATTCAATTGCCTTTATTTATTTTAATCTCCTATATATAAAAAGTCCTGAGATTTGTATTCCTCATTTAAAGAAGATCTTGTTAGTATCTAATAATTTTTATTTTAGTATCTTTGAGATATTATTGCAGTTTTTAGATATTTTGAATGTTTTTAAGTGTATTTTAAATTCACATTTTGAATTTATATTTTTCCTTGTTTTAGTTTTAGTAAATAAGTAAATAAAGTAAATTTTTTATTAAATGTTTTCATTTATAGATTCAATTAATTTAGTTGTTTTTTTTAATGTCTTTTTTATTACAGTTTTTTTCAATTAACAAGTGTTTACCATTACTTAAAAGTACTTTTTCTAAATTCTTAACACAGCAACACAACTACATCACACACTTAGCCAAATAGTTAATTTTATGGCCAAAACCACATTTTGTTAAATGAATACAAACTCTACATTTCAAAATGCTGAATACCTTTTTCTACATATGCTAACTCTATCAAAACACAGCAAACCCAATTCAAAATCAAGTCATTTGGAAAAAACATTAGCACTACTTTCTATCCAATAGGAACATCAATAATAGAACACTGACTGTCAAAATACTACAGTTGATGGCTTTACAAAAACGGCATTGCTTTCTTCTCCATGTTTTACATAGACGTTTCAGTTCTACTTGCATAGACAATAGAAAAATGTTTCATTGTTCAAAAATTCAATTCAATTTTAGTAATGTAGTTACCTTCAACTAAAACAATTTTACGTGTTGAATGTGTTCGTTCTTGTCAACATTACAGCATACATGGCCTTTAGTTACTATGCAAGCTTGTTTCAGGATTTAAAAAAAAAACAGTAATTTTAAACTTTTTATCTCACAATTTTGACTTCTGTTCTTGGAGTTACGAGTTTACATCTTGCAATTCTAACTTTATCAGATTCAAAATGGCAAGAAATTAAAGTCAGAACTGTGAGACAACTGTGTCATAATTACCCTTTATATTCCATAGCAGAAATAAGCTTTCAGAGGTTCCACATGTGTAAGAGAGAGAAACAAACAAACCGAAAAATATACAGTCCAGCACACATTCTTACACCCTCCCTTACCTCTTCTTCTCTCTTACCTATCTTCTTCTGATCCAAGTACTCCTCTCCCTCCTACAACTATTCCTCTTCTTCTCCCAGGCATTTTTTTTTACTCTCTTTGATTCTTTGTGTTGTTCTGCATCCACAAAACCAATTCAAAGAGGAATTTTTTACTGTGTTGATGTAATGGAAAGAGAATCTACACCTGACTATTCCTCCAACTGAGACTGGAATCAGCTATTTCTAAATATTTTAGTGATCTGTTAATTAAAAATGCTTATCAGTTGTTACAATATTTTATATAGAGATATTTTTCAATACTTCTGAGTTGCTGTTGTTGCAGAAGTAGAGAGGCTTTACACTGTATTTAAAGTTTGGAACATTAGGTCTTCATTTCTGTCATGCTGTGTTAAAAAAGATAAGAAAGATCTATGATTTTGGTATGGGGTAAACTAAGCATTTTAGAAATGTGTTAATTTACTGAATATTGTGTGAAAACAATATAGTGTATACACTATAATTGTGTATAGTGTTTTGAAAATGTGATTACAGATTGGACAAAAGGATGTTAGCAATAGAAAAAAAATAATATTTAGAAATTTTGACTTTTTATATTTTCCATTTTATATTTATTTTTTTATTATTATTTGAGATATAGTTTTATTTATTTTAACAAATCATATTTAAATTATTAAAATGAGAAATGTTGCCTTATCTACTAGCTGAAATAAAATAAGTTTTAGGTATTTTGTATTTTATTTTTAGTTTACATTTATTTCATTTTTTTATGATTTAGTTTATAAAAACCATGCTAATAACAGCAGAAGAGAATGCAGTACATGTGCAAAATATTTATTTGTGAGCACAGTAAGATTTTCTAAGGTGACAATTCAAGAAATGGAGCAGAAATCAGTTTGAAACCAAATCATATTCCAATGCAAGATTCCTTAATCAGTTTTTGAATCCGTGTGGATGTTGATACAAATCGAGTGACTGACAAGAAAAAAATAAAATAAAATAATTTTGTGTGAAGGCAGTTTCCACCTAAATTAAAATGAAAACCCCATGATACCCAAAGGTTTCATTTTGCACTTCTGTCCCGGTATTCGTCAAGAATTGGTGTTAGTGAGAAGACACCAGGAAATGTTTCCAGTGCTTCATCCTCAAAGTATTCTGGGATGTTTGACCTGCATTTGACCTGTGGTATTTCATGGTGCTGTCTTACATCAGTCTGATAAAACTGTGGCCATTTCAGCCAAAAGATTGGCTCGTCTGTTAAATGATTTTAGATGCACCAAATCTATTAGTGTTTGACGTCAGCTGAGCATGAGTCAACACATTTGAATTTATTTTTATCAGTTTGCGTTAACCCCATTTTGGAAAAAGTTAGAAAATAAACAGTCAAGCCATTACATTTGTGTAGATAGCGGGTGAAGGTCTCTTAACTAGCTCCACATGGAGCAAAGCAAACGTACACCTGCTCTGACTGATGTGTGTTTGATTATAGCGCCGCCTAGTGTTGAAATCAAGCAGTACAGCAAAAGATGGCAGCCTTTTAAAACCCAGAGATTGATTAAAGCCTGACCTGTCCTGGTTTACAGTTCAAACATACAGAGTTCATTTCTAGGTGGCTTTCTGTGCATATGATCCAAAGGAGAAAAACAGACATGAATTTGTTTTTAATAAAATTATATTTCAATCAAACTTTGCGTACTCAATTTGTCTTTATTATGCACTAATCATTTTAAAATGTAATCAAGAACTCCGGATTGTGCTGTATTGTGAATATGAAAACACTAACAGCATCCTTTGACTATGATTTTATTCACAATACAGTACAGGTTCTCATGCTTTAAAGTGAGTATTCATATTTGAATAACAGAAGCCTGTTTATTACACGCAAAAACTGCATCATTTCTCTTCGAATGGAGCTAAATGACAGTTTTAATAAAGTGTGCTGGGGAAACTTCAGGGTGTTTGGAGCTCTTTACTGACACCGCTGAAAGCTCTTGGGGGAGAAACATGAAATGGTGCTGTAACAGGAACTCCTTAACATCCATTTGTCTGGAAGTCTTAGTCTTGAACTCATTTTGACACAAAACTGGCAGTAAAAGCATCTCAGTCCATTTCTGTGAGGGAGATGATACGGAGAAGCCCGTCACACTGAAAGACAACAGAAACCGTATCAGCTGCAGTTAAAGAACATCAGAGATCGTTCTGGCTGGATTTATACTTTAATTTTCAATATTTTTCAGTAACCATGCTTTCAGGAAACATCTAAATGAATAGCCCACAAAATACATCATCATCAAATGAACAATGAATTTCATGAAATGATGATTAAAACTAATATCGGACTTAAAAGTGTTAAGATTTATTTATTGTCTTTGTAATCTTTCATCAAAAATCGAGGTATGTCCACTTGGAAGTAATGATCATTAAACAACACTTTAATAAAAATTAATTACTGATGAATTAGATCTCAATTTTTTTTTTTATGTTTTCATTTTTTTATTTTAAATAAAAAGTTTAGTTTTAATTATTTTTGTTGTTTTTTAAATGTCTATTTATTTACATTTAGAATTTGGACTTTTTATGTTAACAGTTACACATGACTTATGAAATGTGAAAATGTAACATTTATTCATTTACTAAAGAAGTGTTTTAGTAAATAGATTGTTTTAGACAAAATAAGCTCATGTATAGTTATCATTAGTTGTTAGCCATAAAGAAAATGTTTAATTTATTAATAGTTTAATAACATGTATTTGTGTGTGTGTGTGTGTATATATATATATATATATATATATATATATATATATATATATATTCATAAAATAAGAAACATTATAATATGATATTAAATAATATAATCAATTATATGATCATATTAAAAACTAAATTATATAAAATAAATATAAGTAAATATATTTAATGTAATATATTATTAGATTAAAAAAATAATACATTACACACACACACACACACACACACACAACTCACCAGAATCTTCAGCTTTCTTTCTAATTGGCTGACAGAGCTGTCAGACAGCTGATTGGCTGATTACTCCCGGTGTGTGAGAACACAGATGCGGTTCGCTCAGAGTTCAGCTCGGAGGGTCACAAGGACAGATGAAGGGCTTCAGACAAGGCACCTGATGCCCATGCCCGAGCACTCTGGGGCCCGACCCGGTGCATTCTGGGACTGGCCCCGTGCATTCTTGGAAGGGCGGGCTGGGGAGGGGTAGCGGCTGTCTTTCACTAGCCTCACTCCATGGCCAGGAGTGGGTCCTGTGAGGAAAACCAGACGTCAAGGTGCACAAGCATTCATCACTGGAAAGGAATTGCAGGAATTGGAAAAACCATTTGGAGCCGAGCGAGAGATGAAATCACAGCCGGCTGAAAAACCATCCCCCCGCCGCCCACGCTTACTGTGAGCTGTAAGAGCAGGAGTCAGGACGTACCTAGTGTTTGAGAGCAGGAGACGAGAGAGGACGGGGAGGTGCTGGAGAGCCAGGAGACGCCGAAGGACAAGGAGAAGGAGATCTCACTTTCTCCTGAGAACACAGAGAGGAAAACAACTGAACCAGCCCTCTTTCTTAATAAGAAAACTATTAGATATAATATCTAGGGCACTATGAAATACATTTTATTTTTCCCCAAATTCTGAGGGTCTTTAATTAAAAGGATGTCTAATCAATCATTTCATTTAATAATCATTTAATAGAATTTTAACAATAGGAAAATATGAAATGCATATTTTTCCTTTAATTTTGTTTTGTTCTGTGTCCTGGATCACGCTTTTAATGGTTTAATAAAATTGTATTAAGAAAATGTCTAATTATTTAAATGAACAATATTATATGTAATAATTTATTACAGTTTTAACAATATAAGGGGTCTATGAAAAGTGTTTTGTTTTAAAAAATTCCATGTTGTGTTTCCATAATTTCTGTTTTCTTTTTTCTTTTCTTTTTAATAATCAAAAAGAATGTCTAATCAATGAATTCCTAAAATTTTAACAATGCAATAATCTATTACAATTTTAACAATAAGATGAATTTTTTTAAATGCCATGATTTGCTTTTTAATTTTTCTGGATCAGGTTTTTAATGGTATATTTCAATTCTATTAATCAAAACAGGATCTCTATCGTAATGAACTCACAAAACTTTAACAAAATAATCATTTCTGTGCTTTATGATTTAATACAAATTTATTTTCAAAAATGGAGGTAATCAAAGGAATGCATAAAATCTCAACAATTTATTAAATCTTTTGAAATCTAATTAAATAAATCGGAACAACTGCCTTCGCTCTTTGGCCACTTCATATTTCAGGAGCAGTCTTATATGTAGTCCATATAGAGATCTGATTAAGTGTACAGCACTACTTTTGATCTGTTCTTCCAAACTTTGGCAAATAACATGACTTTTCACATTATACAGTAAAAATCCATTTGCATGACTGGATTCTGTGATTCTGTATCATGGATATCATAGAGCCCTAGATATTTTTGATAAACTATGATTACCAAACCATTTAAATAGCATGAAAAGAACATCGTTCAACACATCAATGGTGTGTTTCAGACCTTATTTTATGAGAAATGTTGTGTATTTGTATAAATCATTGTATCACTGTACCTGAGTGGGGCTCTTGCAGAGTCCGGGCGAGCGCGGCTGAGATTGAGGAGAGGAACAGTCTTCTCTGGACGGATTCTTTCTGAGCGCTGGAGAGCAGTTCAGTCCGTTCCCTTCCGGCGATCTGGGAGAGACTTCTGCGGGTGATGCACTTTTCTGCAAACACAGACAGGACAAGATGTCATCAATAACAAAGCATCAGCAACTACAGCAGTGTTTGAGGCTGTGCGATTGAGAAGTATCATTTGAAGCACAGACCAATGATTTTGATGAGATCACATATGCACTGTATTTACACCAGACAGGGCTCAGAATGTTCACTGATATGGACCAATCAGCTGCAGGCTACTCTTCAGTGACAGGAAATGAATAACTATGTAACCAGCTTTACTGGAACAAAACCGACTGCCGTTGAATGAAAGAGAGAGAAAGCCAATAACTGTTTTCACACCTCTTTAGTGCCGTCTCTTCTGAGAGCGTCTTCACTTTTACTGCCACTTTCCTGCAAGAAACACACATGATCAGACCAACACTAATTACTTCAGTGAGGAGACTTCTCCTGTACATGAGTCTTAGAAGAGATCGCAAACATTTCTTAAACTGTCCCAAACTTTGTCAAGATAACATCGAAAACACAGCAAATACAAGAAGATAGAAATATTAGAACCTTTTTTTTTGTGTCTTTTTTTGTGGAAAATCTCAAATTATAAATGCTGCCTTGGCAACTAAATGAAGTAGGATTAAGATGAAGCACTGAAATAACAAACTGAAAATAAATAGAACCCAAAACCAAAATGATAATTAATTAAAGCTAAACAGTTATATTTAAACATGACAAAAGCACATAACAAAAAAATATTTAAAATAAGAACTGAAGATGTAAAAACAAAAACTAATTCAAAATCAAAACTATATATAAATAAAACTAAAATAACACTGACCTCAATATTGACGTTCATTCATTTTATAGGCCCATAACCCTACTGTATGGCAACTATTGACTCATTTGTGTCTATATTTTATTTCTCCAAAGGAACTATGGAAGAAACATCTGAGATTTATTAATACTTAGATATGAAAGAACAACATCTGAGCAGTTTGTCTCTGGTTTGGTGAGTGAATTCACAAGTCAGTGAATCAGGGATGAAATGATATCACTTTAAATAAATAATGATCATTAATATCCAATCACAGTCGGCAGTCTGGTGATGTCGTCTAGCTGAACATGGCAGCACAAGTGAAAATCACACAGACTTGTAACGCATCGTAAAAGAGACGCTTAGAAACTCTAAACTTTGGTCTTGACTTACCCTCCGTGTCCGTCCCATGCTGGTCTGTTCTGCGCCGCCCCGTTTAGTGTCCATATCAGCGTGAGAGGAAGAGGAAGAGGAAGGAGGAGGAAGACCCAGACGAAGGCCCACCGGAGAGCCGCTGGCGCTCTGAAATACACACACACACACACACACACACACACAATACACAATAAACACACTATAATCTAACACTATCTGCATGTGTAGATATGTAGACTATATGTGTTAATATAAATAACTGTCTAAACAGTGTATAAAAAGGGGCGGAGCTAGGGTTGGCCACCCCACTCACGCATATCATTTAACATGGTACATTATTTACCAAAAATGCAATTCTATACAAAAATCCAATTAAACATTAAAAATCCAATCAGCAGTGCAATCCTTACATGCAGACACATGAATAATCTTCTTCTCTAATGGATGGACCAATGAGAAGTTGACTACACACAAAGCACTGAGGTGTAATACTCACCCTGTTTAGAGCTCCATCTACAGAAACAGAGAGAGACAGAAGGATTGACTCATTGAAACCTGATGATCCTGTTATCTCGAGCATTCACAATATATATCAGGAATATTCCGGATTAACTTCAATCTAATGTCTACGGAGCAAATCTCTGGCATGCTGTGGCTTACTACAGACCATTGAAAAAGAAGCAAAAATCACATTTGCACCAATGCACGTACAATGGAAGTCTTTGGGCCTTTTTCAGAAGAACTGTCAAGTTTAAAATCTGTACAAAAGTTGCTATTTGAGCTGTCTGGATGTCTAAGTCACCACTTTGAGGTGGGACTACTTCTCTAGGTGAAGGAAAATTTCATTAAATGTAATGCCAATAATTGGAGCGTCCATGTCTGAATATATTTCCCTACTAGTATATAATATGCAAAAAGCGTTCAGGCTTCATGTGATAGTGGTAACAGTTATTTTGCATAAATTAAATGTCACACAAGAAGAACTAGCATCATTTGAAATAACTCTAGATTTAAACCACTAATAGATTCCCGCACACCTCTGGAGTCCAGGGGCTCGAGGAGAGCGATGTCATCTTTAGGCACCAGGTGCGGGGGGAACGGGAAGCCCCCGGGAAGAGCCATGAGGCTTACACCCGCCCCCAGGGTCAGTCCTGAGGGGTGTGGCGTCAGAGGGAAGCCCTGGGCATGATGGGATAGATGCTGAAACTGCTGCTGCTACAAAGAGGGAATGGAGAGAAGCATTTCAAGTCAATGTAAAACCTTTTTTATGTAAAAAGCATTTGGTTACACTTTATTTTAAGGTGTCCTTATTACAGTGTATCAGTACTGAGTGATAAAAAATAACTACATGTATTTATTATATGGTAAGGGTTAGGATTTGTGTTACTTGCATGTAATTAGGCATAATTAATTGTTATTATAATAGTAAGTACAGTATATGTAATGTGTAACAGACACCTTAAACTATATTGTAAAAAAAAAGAAATTCAGTGCAACAACAGTTGTATAACAAACCTGCCTTATCAGGCATATAAGAATCATTAGATGACATCAAAAGAATATTTAAGGATCACACTGCAGAGCCCAAAATACTTTTAATTGTCATTTTAAATCTTTCACCATTCATCAAACCACTAGGTTTTACTCATTAGTCAGCCAGAAGTGTTTAATCATTTAAAATACAATACAAAATGTATATGATCACTTTTAATTTGTATAATTTTTTAATATTGATAAGATTGATGTTTCATTTTTACATAAATATATATGTTATGTTAAATGATGATGGGAAATTATTTCATCCATATTTTGACATTTTATTTTCATAAAAGTTATTTTAAACATAATTATTATATACATTTTTCGTTTCAGTCAGCTTTAACAATCGTGATCAGAGCTGAAAGACATGAGGCTGATCAAGGGCCTGCTTGTTCTTCTCATCGGTCAGACTGAAAACTACTGAAATTTGACTGATTAGGGTGAAAAGAACAGACTCACCCCGATGATAGCGTTGAGCTCGGCCATGCTAACGTGTTTGGATCTTTCCACTGCTTGAGCCACCTGATGCTGATGCTGCAAGAACACACAAATTCAGCATGCACCGTCACACACGAAGCATGAATAAAACAAACCAGCTAACAGAGAAGAGATTCAAAGATCAAGACCAAACATGCAAAACTACACCCAAGGCAAAACCTGCTACACGACTGCGCCTTTCATTGTGAAGAACCGCAAACAAAGCAGAAGCGCGTGTGCCACAAACAGCAGGTCAACTGAAAAGAGTTGTTGTTGTCTCTGTGGCAGACCTGATGTTCCCAGAAGGCATTGCGATTACAAAATAACCGAATTCACTCAGCGTGGCTTAGAAAAGAACAGTATGAAATATTGATCCAGGAAAGAGCTGGCCGATTGGAAGCTCTCTGCTGATGACCACCTCTGCTATAAATAATTCATGTGTAAACAGCCCGCGGGGGGAGAGCAGCTTGGAGAGGATGAGTGTGTGTGTGTGTGTGTGTGTTCGCTCACCTCTTGGGACAGCAGTGGAATGATCTGAGTGCATATAGCACTGAGCCGCTTTACAATCTCTGCCTGCAGAAACAAACACACAGTTCCCATCAAACAACAGACCACATACTGAAGAAAACAGGCTAATTCAGGGTTACTGCTTTGAACAGTAGCTAATGCGTCAGTATGTGCTGTTCATTCAGGACCGTTTCACATTAGATTTTATTATTATATCTGAAGAAATCTTTTATGCCCTGTGTGTTTGTTAACCTGATCTATAGATCAGCGGTTTGATAGATTAATAAAATCTGATTCAAGTTTGGTCTGTTACAGTTTGTATATCATTAACAAAAATCTCATTTCATCATCAAAACATACATGCCATCAAAATAAAATTTACTAAAGTGTATTATTAGTTATTACCAATGAATGATAAAACAAATGATTACAATGACATATTCGCAAACTTTTAAGGATTTGTGTGGAAAGAAAAACTACAAATGACAAACAATAAAGAAAAACTATTGAAAATGATCAAGAGTTAAATAACAATGATTTCTGAAGTGATATATAAACAAAAGAGCTGATAGAACAATGACAACAAAAGAACAATTGATAGAGAACGATAGATAGATAGATAGATAGATAGATAGATAGATAGATAGATAGATAGATAGATAGATAGATATCTTGACTGACAGAGATGTTTTTAATACACCGCACACACACACACACACACAGAAAGCACACATATGTCCACACACTTCCATTCAGGCTGATCCCACACACTCTGACCCACATACACTCTCAAATCCAGGCATTTCCAACAGATGGCCTGGAAAACGAGGAGAGATGCAGGGGTCTTATCTGGATTAGCCCACTCTAGCGTGTGTGTGTGTGTGTGTGTTTGCTCATATAGAGTAGTCAGGCTTAAACCCTGCTTCAGAGTAAATACCCAACAAAACACTGAATCAGGCACATCGCATGGATACAGTACATCTCTCCTCAAAACGACAAAGAAAAAACCGTTAGCTTTCTTTTAAATATGTTTGAGGAAAACAGAGATAGTTTGGTTTTAGCTCTGAAATCTGATTGGATGAACAACATTAAAGCTGCTGTAAAACAGAATACAGTATAGAGGCACGCATCATAAATATTAACTCTACATCTGTATCACTACACCTTCATATGCAAGTCTACATATATCACATATACTAATACACTTTTTTTACATGGTATAAGAAGTGTTTAATAAATAATAATATGTGTTTTATAAGCTGCAACAGAAACAGTTTTATCAAAGCCATTTCAAGTGTTCAAAACCTTTAACCATATCACAGCAATGCATGTACACCACCATTCAAAATTGGGGTCAGTATGGTTTTTATTGAAATATATGAATACTTTTATTCATTTGTTCATCTAATAGCATCAGACACCTGGCAACCTGCCAACCAGACCCCATAATTCCGGCACACAAGGACACCTCATACTGTAAAGCTCATTACACAGAGATCCTGCTGATCTGTAATGAAATCAGGCTGCAAACCGCACATCAGTCACTCACCTGCTTCTGCATTTCAATGTTCAGCCCGTAAGACATCTCATAATACTGTGGAAGGAAACAAGGGCAGTTCAGTTACACGACATAAATCACACTTCCATCCACCTAAATGACAGAAATACTCTACATGTGTTACCAGAGGCCAGAACTAACCCATATTCACAGAGAAAGACCTGACACTCACTGTCTTTCATATTAATGTGTGTAGATCATCATTTGTATCTAAGAACTTGACAAACGCCTTTATTCAAAGTGATTTATAGTGCATTCATATAGTGCACAACACACAAAGTGAGGGGGCATGCACAATTTTTGGGGAGGCCACCTTTTTTGGGCATCTTCTTTTCAAGTGTTATATCTTTTACTAGGATGCTGTAGTAAATACAGCTGGATAGAACAAAAACTTTATCCCAGGATTTCTGTGGCGTCTTTGACAATCTGCACTGCCATTATATTGGTCAAGAGCAAACTGGCCACTCAAAAACACATATCAATCAACCAGTACTATCAGCTCAGTCACAGCTGGGCATTATGGGTAATGTTGCTCGATTTCACTCTTACCATGATATAATGTCTGTGCATCTCTGTTTTCTCACTCGCTAACTTCTCACATTCCAGCTTCAGACTGAAAAACAGAACACAACACACGTTGTGAGGTCATGTGACACTGTGTCCTCGTCATGTGACAGTGGTGGATTAGGCCACAATATCAGCCCTTCCAACATGAAACAGAACCACTTCTACAATAAATATGTTTCAACTATAGACTTATACTGTATTAGTGAAGCCAATCCAGTTTTATAACTTCCATTGATGTTTACTGCTCTAAAGAAAGAGGTTCAGTAGCTTTTGTAGTTGGTCCTAATGAGACTATCAGGATTAGCTGGCTAATAGTCTGTATCAGCCAATACAAGCGTTTCTAGCTGCTGGAGTGATTTTAGAGCATTATGGTTTGATAATCTCATCAGCTTTACACAGGTGATCGCAACTGCAGTTCAGAGAGGATGTAGATCATCTAAATCACAGCGTAATTGAGTAAAATGTAGATGCAATTATAGAAAATGAAGTAAACAGCAGTAAACATCAAAGAACCCGGGAAGCGTTTCAACTCTGGTTGGATTTCAGGAGTCGGTTGAGTTACATTTGGAGAGTTTGTGTGCAGAATCCTCCTGGATGAGGTGAAACGAAGGAGCTGTGTCTGTACCTGTGATACTGGGCCTGAAACAGCTGGAATTCCTCTTTTATATGGTCGAGAGTTTCCAGGACTGTGAATTTCATGCCGGCGTGGCCTGACACCAGCGGAGCCTGAAAACACACGAGTATTGTGAGGGACATCACTCCAAAACAGCTATCATTATTAGCACGTCCTGATTTTGCCAAGTCCGATGTGTTCCTAGGTCAAATATTTTGTTGACCCTGGAACAACATTTTACTCCAAAAATATATTCTTCTAACCTTAACCATGAGTAATCCCTAAAATCATAGGAAATGATAGATGAATGACACTGATGTACAAGCACCAAACACTGATTTTAAGCATAAACTTCACAAAATCTATAAACTGGTTCTTCAAATCTGATTGGTTAATCACAATGTTGTTCCAGGGTCAACAACGATGTTGTCCCAGGAACATGTCTCACTTGGTAAAATCAGGTTAGGCATCATTATTATATATAGCCTATTATTTACTATTTCTACATTGTAATGGGACTAGCTTGGTGATGATGTTAGGTAATCTCAGGAGGACAATACAATACAAATTCTACTTTCAGTTCTTCATTTAACATACAAGATTCATGTAATATATGTTTTTCAAAAAAAAAAAAAAAGTTTTATTTGGTATTGCATAACTATAAATTGAGCATTTTGTGTGTATTCTCATTTTGCTAAACAACTTGTATGATTACGCTGTAGGGACTTATGGCTCTATGAAATGAAATAAAATAAAATACACTGAATAAACAAACACCATGCTTTTTTAATTAATCCTCTGATACACACACACACACACACGCACACACACACACACACATACACATACACACACGCACACTGACTGCACAAAGGACACTTTATATGGCCCTGCCGTTGACAATAAAAGCTTTGTTTTGTCAGCTTTATCAAAAACACAAGACTGACTAGGCATATATTCAATATACACCTTCATATGACCCCTGATCGAGGCCAGACCATCAGAATCAGAATCAGAATCAGAAAGAGCTTTATTGCCAAGTATGCTTACACATACAAGGAATTTGTTTTAGTGACATAAGCTTCCAGTACACAGAGACAACAACACACAGAAAAAAAAAAAAAAAAAAAGAGATTTACAAATTGGCAAATAAATAAGCACTAACAGCTAACAGCACTTCTAACAAACTACAACATTTGTCTGGCTTGCTAAGTTGGGGACGCTTGAGCGATTGCACAGACACCATTGAAAGAGAGCTGAACTGGATGATGACATCACTGAATCATCAATGAACTGACTTTAGCAGGAACAATGACTCTGTTATTGTGCTCTCGGATTACTGACACACTGTTTTCCTGTTTGACACTGTAAAGCTGTAAAACAGAAATGATGTATGGACTCGCACTCGTCTTTTACATTAAAAACGAAAAGAAACAAAAATTGTCTGTTAGACCTTGCAATAAAAAATGACTTATAAAAATATATTAACTAGTTTCTTAGTCTGTTCTAAACCAATAAGTCAGTTAGACATGACAAATGATGATACCTGCACTATGCCTTCTGCATCAAAATAAAATAATATTCTGTCTGATAGACAATGCCAAAAAATGAAGTATTGCGATATATTTCTATGGTGAAAAGCAGATATTGAGAGGAATCAAGGCTATGGTCAGGAAACAAGAGGGTGTTGTCCAGCGGGACAGAGCCATGAATTGTCACACAGACTGTTCCTTTCACAGCAGCCCTGAAAGAACGCAGTCATCTATCTCACACTGTTTACTGTGAGAGATAGAGACGGAGAGGGGAGGGGAATCACAGAGCCGTGAATAACCGTAGGCTGCTGAAATATTCAGCACATGTGGCACAAATACAAGAGCAGTAACAGCCGCGAGTGTGCAAACGACACATGAACCTGCTGCCTTCCCAATCGATGCTTCCTGCGCAGATTGCTGCAACTGACAAAAAACAGCACAGTTTGGGAGGAAAAAAACATGCACATCTGTTCGGAGGGATCGTCTCATTCCAAGAGACTGAATCTGTACTGTACATCAGCTCTGATGAGCAGCTTGTTAAGGCCTCGATACACAATACTGCTCTGATGAGAACTGACACCATGCACCGCCGCCTCCAACACACACACACACACGCACACACACACGCATGCAGCCGCTGCACTTTATCTGTTTATTAAGGCTGCTCATTTTATATATTCATTTAACGCCATTAATTTGTGCAAACAAATAATGATTAAAGCAATTGTTCAAACAAAAATGAAATTGTACTCCCCTTCAGGCCATGTAAGATGTGGAGGAGTTTGTTTCTTCATCAGAACAGATTTAGAGAAATTCAGCATTCCATCACTTGCTCACCTATGGAATGGGTGCCGTCAGAATGAGCGTTCAACAGCTGATAAAAACATCACAATAATCCAAACCTCTCCAGTCCATCAGTTAATGTTTTATGAAGTGAAAAACTGCATGTCTGTAAGAACTAAATCCATCAGTAACTTAAAACCATCACAATGACAAAAAAGAAATAAATAAAGAGTCCTCCAAACATAATATTGCTTTCTTCAGAAAAAAAAGATACCCAACTATAGAGAGAAATCTGCCTAGATTTACAAGCAAACAGTCCAAACCAGCTCTAAACAAAGCTGGGGGTGGATTTTAATGTGAGAGGACAACAGGAGAGGGACTTTTTCACTGGAAGAAGAGTTATTATGGATTATGTTGACTCATAATTGATATTTTTGCCAGAAGGGACCGTTTAAACTTAAAATATCTTAATAAATGCATGGTTCTTACACACATGCAGCTTTACTCTTCACAAGACATTAACTGATGGACTAGAGAGGTGTGGATTATTGTGATGTTTCGGTCAGCTGTTTGGACTCTCATTCTGACGGCACCCATTCACTGCAGAGGATCCACTGCTGAGTGAGCAAGTGAGGCTAAACTTCGCCAAATCTGTTCTCAATACTCATCTACATCTTGAATGGCCTGGGGATGAGTAACATTTCAGCAAATGCTTATTTTTAAGGGAACTATTCCTACCATGTGAGAAATTCAAGCTCGACAGGAGCACCTAAGTGCATTTTTGCAAATTCTGCAGCTAGAACAGTCTCAGCTGCTGCTATGTGCTATATATTTCATTAAGCCACATTTATTGAGAGCAGACGGCACAGAATGAATATGTTTTCAAAGATGAACTTTTAAGTTGACACAACACGACAGTGTCTTGACAACAGTGTTAATGCTGCCAGACATTAGACGTGACACAACGGCCAAATCACTCCACCCAACACATATGTACACAGATAAAAATATAGCACAGATCGAGTCCAACAACCTCCTGTAAACAGATCCTCACTCTGTTTGATATCTCAGGACAGAAAAACACTGAAGTGCACTGTAGGTCAGTGATGCCTCCATTGCTCTTTATTTGTGGGCATTTTTCTCGCAAATATTGATGTATGTGATTAACTGTAATGGACTGCACTCTAAGACAAGTCTGTAAAAATACAGTCCAATTTTGTGTATTGGTTTAATTTTACAGGTGAGTTATCCATATTTTGAATAGTGAATTGTATTGTATGGTTTTTTAGACAATGCCAAAATAAAATGTGTATGGCTTTTTGTTAGGAAATGTCAAAAAAAAAAAAAAAATTATGTTGCTATTAAAAAGCATATGTTAAATCCAAAAACACATGTAAGAATTAAATTGTCATTAACTCAACATACAATATTAACCATATTAACTTAACATTAATTTTTATTTTAAAAAATGTGCATATAAAACTGACAGAGTGGGCTTTTGAGAGGTGTTAAAATGTGTGTGTGATTTTATGTTAAGTGTTATAAAGCTAGTGTGTGTCAGATCTAATCATTAACACCATCAATATAATGATATTAAACACGGCTCAGATGGCGAAAGATACAGGCAACCACACACATTTACATGCAGATATCACTCTTACACATATTCTCACCGTGCTGAGGACTCTTAAATCTGGTATTAATGTCACAATCGTGTGAATCGATCACAAATGCACAGCACTGAACTGAGTGTGGCCGTATGATTCCCAAACCTAAAAAAATCACATTCATTTCCCCATGCAGAAATTGTTTTTTAAAAATAACATGAGATGCGCCAAAAGCAGGAGATCAGCAGTGACCCTCCACTCCCATGAAGCACTGCGACTGTCTTAATCGAGCATCCCTGAGAATAAAATATACCTAGATATTTCCATATCTATTTATACATTTTTAATACTTGTAGAGAATGACTACTGGTTATTAGTCATTAGTTTCCTCATTAGTGACTACCTTTGTCTTTTCAATTAATTTCACATAATAATGTTTATTATGCATCCTTAACAATAACAAAAGACTGCAAATTCAACTCATTCATCTGTTAAAAAAAAAAGGAACAAAAACTTGTTGTTACTTGAAATAAAATAAATATCAACTAAACTAAAATAAAATATATAAAAACAAACAACATTTAGATTAACTTGTGCTAAAACTTAAACAAAATGTAATAAAATGTAAATAGACATATAACAAAAACTAATAAAAATGACAAAAATGCACAAAAAAAAAAAACTTAAAATAAAAACTAATTCAAAATATCAAAAAATAAAATAAATTGATGCTGCTGCAGTCTAAACATGTTAATAAGAAGAGGACAGAACACAGCATCCAAACAAAATTTCAGTAAAAAATCTAGTTGAAAAAACTACAATAAATAATAAAAATAATAATTAAATTGACAAAAATGACAAAAAATTATCTAATATTAAAATAAAGATAAAATATTAAAATAAGATAAAAAAATCTAAATATTTCTTAAAACAACAACAGCATCTGAATGGATGGGATCACAGAGGCAGATGTTAATCCCAGGTGTAAAGCAGGCACGAGCGTCCTGTATCAGATCCCACAGGGTTTTGAGAGCAGACAGAAGCTGCCCACTGGAGTCAGATCATCAGCGGCCCAGCAGGCAACAGCACACACAGTCATTACGTATTACCACATACTGTCCACTAAACACACAGATGTAAAAACAGCACACACTAACAAAGCAAACCACACTTGCACAGTCTCTAAAGGTTATTCATTATGCACACGAAAATTCCTCATGTTAAATCTGATGCATGTTTCCACAAAACTGGGTCTCCATGGGCTTGTAATAACATGCCATCATAGCAAAGGTGGCTTTGAAGTGCAGCTCGGTGTGAGAATGTGTGTGTGTGTGTGTGTGTGTGGTATCGTGTTGCCCAGTAACGATAATGGAACATGACATTTGCAGTGGAGAGTGGTGTGGCCTGGATCCATATGTAGCAACATGCAGCAATAACTCGAACAAGCCATTCATTCAGCCGTCCATCCATCTGTCCATTCCTCTGCCACACAGAGCAAACTCATGCCACAAGTCTCTCCCTGTGTCCTTCTACTTTATTTCTGCCTTGAATAATGCCTCATTCTTCCTCTTCTGAACATGCACATCTGCCCATCCATCTCTACATTCAAAGAGTTTTATTGGCATGTCTGTTTGATATACAATAATAAAAAATGAAAGTAAATTAAGTTAATATAATAAATGTTTTTCGAAATTGAGTTTGAGATAAATAAGCTTTCCACTGATGTATGGTTTATTAGGATCAGACAATATTTGGCTGAGATACAACTTTTTGAAAATCTGGAATCTGAGGTAGCAAAAAAATCAAAATACTGAGAAAATTGCCTTTAAAGTTGTCCAAATGAATTCTTAGCAATGAATATTACTAATTATATATATATATATATATATATATATATATATATATATATATATATATATATATATATATATATATATATTTATTTATTTATAGTAGGAAATGTAAAAAAGTATCTTCATTGAATGTGATTTCTTAATATCCTAATGATTTTTTATCATAAAAGGAAATTTGATTATTTTGACCCATACAATGTTTTTTAACTAATACCCCTGAGACTTCAGGCTGCTTTTGTGCTCCAGGGTCACATATTATAAATGTTTTGTTTAATTTTAGTAATTCAGCTAAAAGCAGGTAAAAGTGCTTGTTTATTTTTATATATTACTTGTTTATTATTTGCATGTATATGCTACACCTGGTCTAATTAACATTTGAGCATGTACATATATGTATAAGTGCTTTGTATTCAGCTTCAGGAGGATTTCCCCGGCTGAGTTTGGTTCCTTTTGAGGTTTCTTGAATGTAAAGTAATATAGATGAGGATAAATATAATATATAGTCAAATAATATATATGCGTTTGAGATATAGAATGATGTGTATAAATAAATAAATAAATAAATAAATAAATAAAACTCTGTATGCAGAACAGAATCATGAACAACTTAAAAGATGAAGGCTGCTTAATAATAGACTTATTTATATATATCTCACGGTGACTGTAATTGGACTCCAGGCCTGTGTGTTTTCTTAGTCCGTGCATCAATCATTGAACCCATAGGGCTGTAATTAACTCTTCATCGTGACCGTAACCCTGACCCTAACACCAAACATAATGCACGTTAAAACGGGCCACCGCGCGCGACTCAGCGATCCGCTAGAGACGACCTGGAAAGGAAAGTTCATTAGGCTGCGGTACCTGGGGTCTTCCGTGCGGATACATGGTTCTGGAGGTCATCCACGGGGATCTGGATGGTCAGGACCGAGTCCGGAATCACCGTCTGACACCGAACCCCCCCCGCGTCCGCTGCGTAAATCAGGTTCGCTCTCCCGCGCTCCAAACGTTCTCGAGTAGTCTAAGAATTACAAGGTATCCGATGAAAAGTTTGAAAACGTTCTATACGCCTGGATCAAACGCTCTTCCCCTTTATGACGCACAGTTACGCCGCGCTACAATGTAACAAAATCATCCTGAGTGGAGCGCGTGCACGCTGAGCGCGCGTCGGAGATCAGAAGAACATAAACAGCGCTGACCCTGCGCGCACACGCTGTCCGAATAACGAGCGAATCGGTTCGCTCAAACAATTCACAGATGGTTCACTTGAGTCTCTTAAATAAGCACCATGTCAAACAGCCAAAATACCATAATACTATTACCGCGGATTTTGAGGTATTGTCACCGCTGGATTTGGAGAGAGAAGGAAATTAACCAAATTAATTTAAGATTTAGGCATGAATATGTCGGTTTTAGAACAAAACAGTAACGTCATCTCGAAATTTTTACTTGCAAATTTTAAAATCCGCGAAAACCCACAGGCAAATCCTAAATTAATTTATGGCTCGAAAATGTTAATCTCTCTTTGCGTCTAACTGCAAATTTATAATCTCTGTCGTTTTTAATGTGATTTCTACAAAGTTGAATATATTTTGAGGGAACTTATAGCAATCATTCTGTAATAAACGCATGTCAAAATAATAATTAATACGAACGCTCTGCGATTCGGCAGGACTGAATCATTAAAAAGATCCGGTTCAAAACAATGATTCGTTCTCGAATTGGCTGTCAGCGAGCCAAACTGCAGCAAGCAAGGGGTGTATTGGATTTCTGAAAATCTTAAATAAATATATGAGAGATTGAGAGGGAAAGAGAAAGGGGTGAAAGATCAGAAGAGAAAAGAAAACGCACGCAGCTCTTCTCAGCGATGAGATTGACATTAACTGCGGAGAGCCAAGGCTGCTCTTAAGGTCGACCGCTTACATTTGCTTATGAAGACTATCTAAATAGGATAAAACGGGGAAAATACAAGTGATAAAAACAATTTAAATTAACTGATACTGGCATATGTTATATTAGTATTATAAACTCAGCTATTTAAAATGAAATCCTGTTTGAAAGAGAAAAAAGCGGGAAGCCGTTCGTGTCATAACAGAACATAATGTACAAACACTGCAGCCTTAACGTCTCTTTCATGACTGGACTCTGAATGGCGAACAAGATTAAAGGCAAGGCCAATGAGTGACCTGAGTGCCCACGTTGGGTTATTACATCTGCTTTGTTCTCGACCAATTGCGAAGCAGGACTTCAGCGCAGGTGCGACTGTATTGCATTATGGGTAATGAAGTCCTTTACTTTCTCAATCGCCATCATAATAAAGACGGAAAGCCAATCAGTGTGCAGTAAGCGAACTTATATCTGTATATACACAGTACATATTGTACTTATACAATGAAGTTGGAATTAATTTTAAATTAAATTACAAAGAAAATGTAAAAAAGTGCATACGCTCTGCAAATATGCTCGACTGAATCACCAAAAAGAACCGTTCAAAAGAATGATTCATTCGCGAATCGCCTGTTAACGAGTTAGACTGCATCGAATGAAATATTAAAACTCAAGGATTAAGATGCTAATCATGATTATACGTTTTTCTTTTATCACAAAATCACAACAATATGAACATAACCTGTTAAAGGAAATTCAATGTTTTCCATTTGCATAAAAATTTTAAAATAAAATTTAAATGCATCAAAATAAAAATCCTTAAAAAATAAACCTTTGTCTGAGCAGATTTAATTTTTATACAGCTAAACTAAAAACTCAAACTGGATATTTTCTTAGGAATATTGTTTTCCGTATCACTTTACATTGTTTCCATTGTGTTTTAAATTCCCTTCAACAAAGGATGTGACGATTTTGTGGTGCATAAAATGTATATGACATATATACACACACACACATACATATATGCATTTGTGTGTGGAGAGGAGGAGTGGTGCAGTGTGGCGGAAATAAAACCGAGATGGGAGGATGAAGACAGGCTGAGGAATGAAAAGTGAGAGACAGTGACCACACACACACAACAACACACACACACACAGCCTGAAAGATTTTAATGAAATATCATGTCAGAGCTCTGCCACCGGCCACATCTCCATCAACCAGAGGAAATGAACAGAGAGAGAGAGAGAGAGAGAGAGAGAGAGAAATAAAGAGAGATAGAGAGAGAAAGTGCACAGTTTGGTTTGTCTGTATTAGACAAAGATAGACTGGTGAATTGTTACCTTATTTTAGTAGATCATATAAACTCAGAACACTTTCTAAATGTAAACACAATCTAAATGAAAATATACAACCATTATTATTTTTATTAATAATAATAATAATAATAATAAAACTGCTTGTATAGAGGTGAAAAATTAGATGCATATATCAAAGACACTGGTTTTAATACTTTCCACTGGGTGAAAATAATTATTGCAGACTGAATATTATAAGAACCACACTGAACTCCAGACATAAAAAAATAAATTAAAATTAATCAGTTAAAATTAAATAAATAAATAACTTCAAAATAAATAAATAACTAAGACTATGAAAATAAAATGTAAAAATAACTAAAAATAAAAAATAATTTTAAAACTGAATAAAATAGCTAAAAATAAAATAACCAAAAATAAATGAAAATCACTTCAAAACTTAACAGCTAATAAGGTAAAAATAACAAATAAAGAAATACATACAAAATAAAACACCTGTATGGTCACGAGGAAACCAAATCAAATAACAAATTAAAACTTAAGTAAAAATAAAAAGCAGAAACCTGAACAGCATAAAAATGTGAGTAAGTTGTATGTGATGTGTGGTATAATGCCTGATGTGGTAATTATCCCTCTGTAGATGCTGACACAGTGCGGATGAAGCGTGCAGGTTAATGGTGTGTTTCTTAAGCCACGCTGTCATGCAGATGAGAAGGATACACTGATGACTGTAATTTCTGCTCATCATAACACAGAAATGAAGCTGGACAAACATCAGCAGTTTCTGTTTCGTAAGTGATTTAGACTATAAACAAATATGCAATTTAATCATCTTGACAGCATGTTTAATGTTGATACTGAAACAAGGATTTTGTTCTCATATTTATGAAATATCACCACTTGCACTGTGAAAAGCATGCATTACTGTAAAACAAGAGCAGCACCTGGTGTACAGAACAGAAACTGTCTCCTGAAAAAAGCAATAGTTTATAGTAGTCAAGTTTTAACTTTAAAATACCAGTTAGCAGATCTTCAAGCTTGTAGAAGTTGCTTAAGAAAAAGTTGAATTAAACATGAGTGTAAACTGCTGTTCAAAATTTTGGGGTTGGTACATTTTTAAAAATGTTTTTAAGCTCTTCTGCTCACCAAGGCTACATTAGTTTGGTTCAAAATAAAGGTAAATTGTGAAATATTACATTTTAAAATAACTGTTTTCCATTTGAATATATGTTAATTAGGGGTGTAACGGTTCACAAAATTCACGGTTCGGTTCGGTTCGATACACTGATGTCACGGTTCGGTTCGGTACGGTTCGGTACGTTTTAGATACAGCAAAAAGAAAAAATTGGCAGATAAATTTCCTTGATTTTTATTTAAATGTTTTATTTATTAAAACTAACAAAGTATGTGTTTTTTTTTTTTTACATTGAACAATGATGGAGCTATTCTTTACCCATCTTCTATGGTGTTTTCTTAGCAGCATACTGTATAAAACAAAAATAGCTCCTTATAAATTTTTTTTACAAATTAAATGTAATATTGTTGTAGTAGTTATGAACAAATACAAAGATGTAACTCTTTTTATATTGAACTCTATAACTCTTTATATTGATTGTGTTTTTACTCAGTTGGTTCTCTACAGGGCTTATGTTTTTTGGAACAAAGCAGGAATTACGGTCTGGCTGAAATGGGCTCGTGAAGGAATATTGTAATGGGGCTCAATTACATTAAGCATGTTCTTAAAACCTGCGTTTTCCACTACAGAGTAAGGTCTCATATCCGCGGCTATAACGTAAATGCACCATTCGCTGCGGTGATGTCCGTATACGGAGCCCGGGACGTCACCTGTAGGAGAAAAAAAATCAATCCGTGGCGACGGTTTTGCAATCCGTCCCCTCAGTTTATAAACCGTACTCACGAATTCATAAACTGTTCACTCGATTTAACAAATCGTGCCCACGAATTTCCAATCCGTGCACTCAGATTTTGTAAACCGTACCCTCGGTTTTTGAATCCGTACTCACGAATTCATAATCCGTGCGCACGCTTTCGCAATCCGTTCCCTCGGATTTGTAAACCGTACTCACGGATTCATGCAGCAAACTCCTACGTGTTAACATACAGTTTTATTGAATATTATTATGTGGAATAGGTTTACAGCAAAGTGCCTTAAGTGATTCTCTATCAAGTGTAGTACGAGGTGGAATACAAAGATTTAATAAGAAAGATGCGCATTAAAATCTTGTTCAATTGCTGATAATCTATAATAGCACTTGATTATTATTGTGCAATAAACCTGGCATTGTGACTGACTCTGGAGTAATTTTTTCCTCTTTTGTAAGTTATTTTGGATAAAAGATTCTTATGCATAACCTGTTTAATAATATATAATAATGATACAAATAAAAATAAAGTTATTTTTTATAATTTTAATTTGTAGGCTAAATAAATGAGTACAAGACAGTAAAAATGTTTGTCATAAAATAATTTGTGAATTGCTTTATTTTTAAATAACCTTTGACAGTTTTGGAAATGCTTGTGTACAATTCTTTCTTAACATGAAGACTTATTTTTGTGATTTTATTATACTAAGCTCCACCCACCTCACCCCACCTGCCGGAGTTAGATGCATGTTTCACTGTTAAGTGTAAAATGCGTGTCAGTTTTCAAATCCGAGGGAACGGATTGCGAAAGCGTGCGCACGGATTATGAATTCGTGGGTACGGATTCAAAAACCGAGGGTACGGTTTACACAATCTGAGCGCACGCATTGGGAATTCGTGGGCACGGTTTGTTAAACCGAGTGAACAGTTTATTAATTCATGAGGATGGTTTATAAACTGAGGGGACGGATTGCAAAACCGTCGCCACGGATTGATTTTTTTTTCTCTCCTACAGGTGACTCGCGGGGCTCCGTGGTACCGAGCCTTCAGCGCGTACTGAGTGAGCGAGCGCCTGACTGAGTAGCCTAACATAAACATATAAGTGTGTTTTTTTTTTCTTCGGGGGTGTCAGGGGCGTTGCCTGTTACGTCGTTTGGGTTATTGGGCTACCTTGTTGAACGCATAACATTATATTTCACACACCTTTTTTATTTTCCAAATTTAATTAATTAGTCCAACGAACCGTTCGGTACATAATGCGTACCGCGTACCGAACCGAAAGCCTCGTACCGAACGGTTCAATACGAATACGCGTATCTACACCCCTAATGTTAATGTAATTTATTTCTGTGATGCACAGCTGAATTTTCAGCATCATTCCTCCAGTCTTCAGTGTCACATGATCTTCAGAAGTCATTCTAATGATTTGCTGCTCAAGAAACATTTATGATTATTATTAGAGTTGAAAACAGTTTTGCTGCTTTTTTTTTTTTTGCATTTCTTCGAAAAACAATCTTTTGTAACATAATACATGTCTTTAGTCACTTTTGATCATTTTAATGCATTCTTGTTGAATAAAAGTATTAATTTCTTTAAAAAAATAAATAAAATAATTGCTGATGCCAGATGGTACTCAATGATAATAGACCGCTACAGTGGAGAGAACGAATTCTTTGTTCTTTCAATGAAATGAAAAACAAACAGCAGCACTGATAAAGGTCCAATGAAGCTTTTATTTGTAAGGCACCATAAATACTTCCTTACTGCTCAATCTCTCATAGTAAATGTTTTAACCTTTTTTCTTCCAACAATCATCTTTAAATGAAGTTATAATAGCACAAACAACATACATTTCCATCAAGAACATCATGTTACATACAACACACGCACATTTGAAAAAAAAAAAAAAAAAACTACTACAAAGCTTCAAAATGTGGCAAATATCAGATGAGAACTGTCCGAAGACGGAGGCTTCAGGAATCGCTCGTGTCAGTGGATTTACAGAACGCTTTTTCAGCTGATGTTCATGAGATTGAGACCAAGTCAGAACCTCTGAACAAATCATTTACCCTTTAGCAACTAGAACTAGTCGAGACCAGCCAGTGCTACGCACAACTGAACAAAGCAGAGCGGAAATGTTCGATTTGACGACTAAATGATCAGAGATTTCTGTATAGCCTGGGCCACATACACCATAAACATAGCTTTATACATACAAAATTGTTTACAAAATTAAATGTATATTGATATATTTATACATGATGTATATAAATTGGCAGACAGTTTTTGAAATCAAGCAAAAACATCTAAAGAATAAAAGTCAGAAAACTTAATTTAGAGATTAACGTAAGAAACCAAGGGCTCAACGGTGAGCGTTTCTTAGCATACATCAATCAGCACTGGTGTACTGAAAAACTGAAAATACAAAAGCATCATGGGACAAACTAATACTCCCTAGACACATACGAGAAATAAATGTCCAGGAATGCACAATCATAAAATACCCACAATGCACCAGTGCCTATGTACAACCTTAGGTAGTCTTGTCTTTAAAACAGCCTGGAATACTAGCATACTAAGTACTGTGTGCCGCATTGGGATGAGCTCGTCATTTTGCAGGTTTCATTCAGCAAGTAGTGTCCATGTAAAAAAAAAAAAAAAAAAGGTTATTCTGCAAATCCCGGTTAGATTTATTAAACTGCCTTAAATTATGACAGCTACTTTTTTATTAAGAAAAATTGTGAGCACTGGTAATGCTTTACAATAAGGTTTCATTTGTTAACTATATTAGTTGAAATTAACAATACTTCTACAGCATTTATTAATCTTAAATGTCAATTTCGACGTTTAGGGATGAATTATTCAAATCAAAAGTTCTATCTGATAACTTAAACTAACATGAACATTATCAAAGGTTAATAAGAGTGTTAAAAATCAATTGTTCATATACTTAATGCATTAACTAATGTTAACAAACGAGACCTTATTGTGAAGTATTTTATCTTAGAGATTTCAATAACTTCATTTAAACAATAGTTATTGAGATAAAAAAAAAATTGTTACTGTATTCTTATTATTATATTATATAAGAAATACATTTCAGTCTTAAATCTTGATTTTTTTGTTTGCATTTTAGTTTAATTATTTTCATATTTATAGTTAACTTGAAATGCTTTATAGCTACTAATAACATAATTTTAGTCAATATCAACCAAAAAGCTAAAAACTACTGAAAACCACTGCTGTAGTAGTAGTATGATAGTATGCCATTTCAAATAACGCAATACATCTGCACCAATCCTTCAGCACACACACACTCAGTGGCTGCCACCTGCTGGACAAACATGAAACCACATTCACTGCAAGCCAGGATGACACAGAAAGATTCCAGGATGTGGGTCTGAACTTGGAATATCTCTGTGTGTTCTGAGGCCTTTCACTTTCCCACACAGATGCTTGGCCAATATAGATAGCGCGTCACCTTTTTATGTAAATCACTAGGAATAATCCAGCGAAAGGTTCACTAGTGTTAAAACCCTTAACTAGACATGCGCAGAATAGAATATGATGAAATATATTGAACAGTAGCTAAGAGAAGAATGGACTGCAGGCTTATCTGACATAAACCGAACACTGACCGGCCAACTCAAACACACACAACAACATCACTATCAAGTGCTCGGCTGTTTCAGGTGGTTGCCAAGGCATTGGTATGGTTGCTAGGGTGTTCTATTGTTTTAGCATGTTGCTATGCCACTAACAGAACATTCTGGGTGGTTGTTTAAGAGTTATGAATGATGCATTGCTATGCAAACGCTAGGGCATTTGGATTGGTTGCTGCCGTCGTTATTTGGAAGTTGTTCTAATTGGTTGTTTTGTGCACTGCTGTGTTTGAGGTGGTTGCCAGGGTGGATATGCAGTTGCTAGGATGTTACGAGGTGGCTGCTAGGCCTTTCTGGATAGTTGCCAAGGTGGATGTGTGTTTTAGATGTTTCGAATGTTTTGAGTGTTTTATAATAAAAACGGTGTTTTGTTGTTTTGGTTATTCTCAATGGATCCGTATAGTAGCATGTACAGTCAGGTTAAGGAAGCAGGTTTAGAGGTCTTCCTCTGGTCCTGTTTGGTATCGCAGCTGAACTGGTGCTTATTTATATTAAAAATGCTCTAAACATTAATAACATTATTAATGCTACTGTTGCTAGAGTGCTACCAGGCCAATCTGGTTAATTGCCAAGGCATCGCTCGTTGTGTTTGTTTGCACATGTGTGTTTGGAGTAGTTGCCAGGGCAGTTTTGCAGTTGCTAGGGTGTTGCTATGTGGTTGCTAGGGTCTCACTCTGTGGTTGCTTGTTAATGCACTATGCAAAGACTTGGGCATTTGATTAGTTGCTAGGGCGCTGCTGTGCTCTTGCCAAGTTGTTTGGAGTGTGTTTAGAAAAGTGGCCAGGGCCGCTATACAGTTACTAGAGCATTGGATGATGCATCATGAAGACTATTATATTCAGGTCTCTGGATACGATTTGGGTCTCTCGGTCAATATCTATGGCATTTTTTCATCCATTTTATTGACTGCCAAGAAAAACCAGAAGTCAAACTTACAGTAATAATACAGCTCTCCTCAACAAGACACACAATTTGAGGTATGTTACATGCTGAAGTTTAATACTCCGGGTTAGGGGTCTGTTCAAATCACTAACCCCAAGTATGAGCAATAGTTCTAGAGCCTTAGCAAACATCACTAATTAAAAAACAAAAATTAAGTCAAACAAAATTACAGAATAAAGATTTGCAGTGTGAACAGAGAGAGAGAGATAGAGAGAGAGTGAATCAGACCCAATCCTCTGAGACGATCCCTCCTCCTCTCTTTCTGCACCCCGTCATGACAGAATCAAACTGTCTCTGTGAAGGCTAGTCGGATTTGTCGGCGTCCTCGTCACGGTGGCCGTCGGCCGCGTCGCGGAAGCTCTTTTCCTCCTTGGCCAGGTGCGCGTGGGATGCGAGGATGCTGGACAGAGACAGGAGGCCGGAGTTGGAGGTGACAGCGGGCAGAGAGTGCTGAGTCAGGCCCAGGGGCAGATGGGTCATGGGTAACGCTAAACCCTGAAGCTGAGAGAGCTGGTGAACCTGAAGCTGCTGCTGCGTTTACACAGACAAACATCCATGGAGGTTAGGGAGAGATCACGTACAACTTTCATATGAACTTGACTTAGCCACAAACGACTTGATGACAAAGCCACATTACTGTACATTTAATTATGGTGATACTATTTTGCAGAATAAATATACTCTGATTACCTTGAATTTACAAGACTTACTGATAGGAACATAACAATTCTAATGTACTTTTTATGTTGCAGTTTATTTTATCACCGTTTTCGCTATTATTTTGCTTTGCGAATATAAGGAAATCTAGATTTATTTAGTAGCAAAAACAGGTTTAGTGTTAGGCTTGGTTTCTTTGAAACTGTACATGAGTCATGCAAACATAGATCTATGATTGAAAGATATGCTTGTGTCATCATTGCTCAAATAATATAAATGGAAATTGTAATATTTTTTTAGGTCCTACACAATAACACAAAATTGACCATTGTGATGTCCGTACCCGAATAATTGAGTTCATCTCAGGAGGGGTGACCTGTTTGGCTCGCTCAATCGCTCCCAGGACCTGCTGCTGGTGCTACACACACACACACACACACACACACACACACACACTTATCTCAGCATGTATTAAATCTCTTTAGGTAAAAGGAACAATGAACAAAACCCAACTAAGGCCTCTTTGGTCCATAAAAGCAACCAATGACACAAAGCAGCAGCACATTTATGTCACTAATGAAGCTGAGGGTCATTATAGAGAATATGTCATATATAAATCACAGTCTGACCTCTTGAGACAGGTAAGGCAACACCTGAGCACAGATTCCGTTCAATCTCTTCACAATCTCGGCCTGTGGACAGAACACAAGCACATCTCATGGGTTTACATCCATTAATAAGGTAGCTGGGGATGCGTTACAGGCTGCTGATGTTGCACAGAAACACACAGTCATGATAATGCATGCTGACCAACCGTGTTTTAGAAAAGATGCTACTGAATCTAGGAAGCTGCATGTGTATAAACCATATAAATAGACTTATGGTTTAAAGAAAACTGCTGATTTTACACAACTATCAATCTAAAGATCGACATATCCTCCTGCCATATTTAATTCTTAAATATTTTGACACATAGAATAATACTTAATAACTTTCCACCACATTTAATGCAGAAAATATGCAATGGTACAACATTCAGATTCTCACCTGCTTGTGCATTTCAATGTTGAGTCCGTATGACATCTCATAATACTGCAGTCAGAGGAACAGGAAAGAGAAGACAAAGAGGCAAGAGAAATCACACTTCTAAATATATTCAAATAGAGAACAGTTCTTTTAAAACGGTAGTAATATCTCACTATTTTTACATTTTCAGCAACAGATAACAAGATAGCTGCACATTTAATCATTCACATTTTGGGACATTTGCTACAAACATCAGTTTTCTTGACACTTCCGAGCGAGCCGACCCTGACCCGACTGTGATTTGGGCTCATGGTAAGGAGCTTTGCTCTGGGCTAAAGACACAGCTGTTCCAGACACGCATTCACATCGATCCGTCAGCAAGACGTCAATACACTTGTGCACACTTACAACTCATCATACAACTGATCGATGAGACGCTTGTGTATGAATTACTGCAGATGCCCAAAGGGTTACAGGCAAAATCAAAATCAAAAAACATTCAAATCACATGAAAAATAACTTACTTCTAGAAGAACTAAAGCCAAAACAAAACTCACTTTACAATTCAGACATTTCTTCTCAGAATTAAGAGTTTATATCCTTCCAAGCAGGAAGTGTGCAATAAAAAAGTTACACTTATTATTTTTTATACCGTGGTGGGAACAGCTTCCATATGATCTGTGTATAACTGATAAAACATGCATGCATTACTCACCATTATGTAATGACGCTGCATTTCAGATTTCTCACTCGCCAGTTTATCACATTCCAGCTTCAGACTGAAAAATACAAGACCAGATGAGATGCATTACTCATCTTGCAAATTAAGTTACATGATGCTTCTTTGAGTAATGGAAACGTGGAGAAGTTTCCAGGGTTTGAATGACACAGCCTGTATATGACAACTTCAAGATTTACATTTCACCATAAAACACACACACACACACTTCATTGAGGCTGTCAGCTGCACTTCACCTCACTTTCTCTCTCTCTCAAAGCGATAAAAAAAAAAAAAAACAAGAAGAATTCTGCACCATTCTAGCACCATGACAACCAGTTTCCTGTCTGGACTGACTGATGAAAGCTTGTGATTGGCTGGTCATGTGTTTAGAAGAATGCAATAACAAAAGAATGTATGATTTTCTCCTTCATATTCAACTTTCTTTATTAAATAGTTTGTGTTACATGTACATTACCATTTAAAATTTTGGGGCTGGCAAGACTTTTATTTTTTATTTTTTTAAGTCTCTTGTGCTCACCAAGGCTGCATTTATTTGATCCAAAACACTGTAAAATAATATTAAATATTACGGTTTAAAATAACTTTTCTTTTTCAATATATTGCAAAATATAATTTATTTCTGTGATGCGCATCTGTATTTTCAGCATCATTACTTCAGTCTTCAGTGTCACATGATCTTCAGAAATCATTCTAATGTGCAGATTTACTACTGCTTTGAAAATTGAATTTTTCAATCAACTGAATGCATCCTTGCTGAATATAAAATTTTCTTTAAAAAAGAATACAGTACTATATATTTTTGATTAAGCACTATGAAATTATAATCTGACATTAGTGCACATCAATTAGCTTTGATGTCATCTATATGCTAATGTACTCCTAAAAGTTGACAAAATAAACTATGCTGTTTATGCATTTAAATATTACAATTCATTGTATGCTTGGAAACTGGTTTATGGTCTAATTTTGGACATAAAAATGTACAAATGCACTGTAGAATGTGAACGTCCCTCCCCCAACACCACCTGCCACTGACTAGCAAGTAGTAAATCATGCTTTATGACTGAGATGTAAACTAAAGCCGACTGACTACTTAAAACAAATGACTCGTTTTAGAATCAGCCCATCCTGACGCAATCAACAAGAGAGAAAACTGCAACCGTCAGGCCATTTTATGAGGTCTTTAATCACTTAAGCAATAATAAGAACAATATTATGCAATCAGAAGCAGCTCCGCAGAATAGTTCCTCATTAATTAGCATTACTTGTGTGACATGGAGCTGTCAGACGAAGCGGCCGTGATTTTTTATTAAACAGCTGAGCAGAGTTACAGCCTATCGATGCTGGGAATGAATATTCAGCGAAGTCTAAGTAAATCAAACACCAAAAGCACTACAGTGTGTTCTGAACGATCTTAAAAACATCAACACGTTCGACTGTTTATCCTTCTCCATTTCCCTCTTCCTTCCTCCGTCCGTGGTTGTTCTGATGTGATCGCTCTTATCTCTGCTGCTGACAGATGATGACAGGAAGCTTTTCCGGGTGGGGCTGTGTTCACACTATTTGACGTCCCAGAGAGGAATTCACACGGACAGGGTGTTTTTAGGGTGTGGAGTGAAAGTGTGCTTCTTAGGGTTGTGTTGAATGTGCGTTAAATAACGGTTCAACTTATTTTGTGTGTATGAATGGATTAACTATGCTCCTGGTTAATGTTTTTTTAATGTAAAAAGTCTCTTCTGCTCACCAAGTCTGCATATATGTGATAATTTCTTTTTTAAATATAACTACATTTAAAAAAAACTATTTTCTATTTTAATATATTTTAGAATGGATTTTATTCCTGTGATGCAAAGTTGAATTTTTCATTACTTCAGTCTTCAGTGTCACATTATGTTTTTTCCAACTTTTCTTTTTTTAATTGGTGATACATTTTTTTAGGATTCTTTGATGAATTAGAAGTTCAAATGAGCATTTATTTGAAATAGAAACTTCTGAAACATTTTACATGTCTTTAAGGTCACTTTTGATCTATTTAATGCATCCTTGCTGAATAAACATTCATTGATTAAAAAAAAAAAAAAACATACTTTTGGGACTTTTGAGCAGTATTGTATGTGTGTTTGGTTTACCTGTGATACTGGGCCTGCAGGAACTGAAATTCATCTTTGATGCGATCACAAGAGTCTGACGTGGTGAATTTGAGCGACTGTGTCGATTGAGACGAAGCCTGAAAAACAAAGACAACAGATGAGAGATTGGATTCAACACAACCTCTAAATATCCTGATGAATAACCTAGGGGTTGATCAACACAATGAACCAGAAAAGATTTTCAAATGGTAAGACTCTTCCTCTGTGCTTAACAAGCTAAATTTAACTTAAACTGATGCTAAAATAAAATGCACAAAATGTTTGAACTATGAGCACAGAAAAAAGCAAACCCCAGCTATGATGAAAATCCTTTTGCTCAGAGTTATAACAACAACATTTCATTAATGCAAACAGGCATTACAGGGCCAGAGATTGCATCGCATGTTTGAGGTCAGCTGGTCAGGTCAGGCTGAAATTAAAGCTTCGTGCAAATAGAAAAGAAGGGCCATTGGCTTTTCACCTCCGACCTGCTTTTCCAGAGGTCACTGGCTTGTGAACTTTAAGACCAGACAGACAGGAACAACACAAACCATCACACATTACAAAGAGAGAAACGGGATACGCATCGGTGTTCAGTGTGCTTTATGGTCACACAGCCATCTGAAAGCAGATATACACAGATACTGCTGGATGTGTGTGTGTGTGTGTGTGTGTTTAAACACAATTGGCCCCCAGAGGAGAAACACACAGACTGAATAAAAACATCTCAGCAGGGAATGCTTGCTTCACTCCCCCCATCTCTGCAGAATCATTTGTCAATGTGCATGTCTTGTGAATTAACATTTTTACAATGCAGATTCAATTATTTTCTGTTTTCTTGAATGATGCCAACTGTGTGTATTAAGAACTAAAGAAAAATATTTTATATACAAATATTTATGAATTACATTTAAAAAAATAAAATAAAAAGCATATGGAAAAAATGCCTCTGATAAAAGTGTCTAAATGAAAACGTAAAATGAATGTAAATGTAAATACTTCTGTTCATACTTCTATCCTATTCCAAACTGTTCTTTGTGACTTCTATCCAGAGAAAATAAAAAAAAATAAAGGTTAATTCACCTAGCTTTGGGTGATATTATTGACCTGTAGACTTGCACCTTAATGCAGAATTCAGTTAAAATGCATGTTTTTTTCTCTCTTCATTCTCTTTATAAGCAGAACTATCCACTTCATGAAAAGACACTGAAAAGGTTTAAGGTTTTAACTGAAGCACTTTTCTCATCTCCTCCCTCACATTCCATCCCGTCATGTCTCTCTTCCAGTAGATGATAGTGTCTCCAGGGGCAGGAGAGATGTGTGTGTGTGTGTGTGTGTTTCAGTAAATCCCTCTAGTCTATCCCTGCTATTAGAAATCAATTAGAGAAGGAGAAACAGCAGCAAGACCTGTGAGCGCTGAACACATGGGGCTGTTCCTCCTCCTCCAGCGTCCTTCTCAGTGTTATTATGCTTTATTAGCATGACATTACAACACTAAACCTTAGTCAGAACACCTTTAGCCAAGCACACGCTACAGGACAGAAGGTCACAGACTCAAAGACTCCGTGTTCGGTTTTGTTGTTTTGCAATAAATAGTTTTTACACTCATTTGCACAGAACAATTGCAAAAGACAAATAAGATTTTTTTTTTTCTGCTTGAGCTTCACAATGCCTTGCTTTCTTTTGCTTGCACAAAAACTGCTGTAGCGTCTGCAAATAGTGCACACACTACAAGATCTGCAACTTCTTGCAGACTAAAAAAAACACGATCCTGAAATGCACTCTTAGTGTTAAAAATGTAAAATAGCACTGTGAGTTTAACACAAGCAAACATCATATATTCTTAAATATACTCCATCATATTTTATTTTTTATTATAAAAATTAAATTAAATAAAAATATAAAAAATAAAAAGCTTTAAAAATTAAACAAATAAAAATGAAAAGACTATAGAACAAAAAAAATAATACAAAAAAAAAATAATGGAATTGGAATATAAAAATAAAATCTTAATTAAATATAAATTCATGAAAATTTAATAAAAAAGCCTCTATCATACAACAGAAAATAAATAAGTTTCCATATAAAAAATACAAATATTAATAAATTGAAGCTTCTATAGACTGGAACTGAAAAAATAATAAATGGAAACAAAAAGCATCTAGAATAATAAAAAAAAAAAAAAAAAAAAAGAGAGTAGTAAATCAAATCTTTCTCTCCTCTGGCGGCTGGCAGGGCTAAAGGCTCTGCTGTTACACCCTTTGTGATGCTAATGAGGGACTTTGGGCTGAGTGACCCAGACATCTGCTTCACACACACAGACACACACACACACACACTTACAGCCCTCAGGCTCTTATCTGCTTTTTTCGTCTCCGAAATTGCTGCTAGTGTGTGTGTGTATGTGCGTGTGTGTTATAGTAGCAAAGGAAGTGAGATGTTTCAGGGGGGAGCTGAACACCACAGACAAAAAACGCCTCACAATTACACTCAAGCTCATGTGTGAAAGCATACAGATATTCATACATACATATATATATATATATAAATAAATGTGTGTGTGGTTTCACAGTGTGACTGATCTTTCAGCGGTTCACTTACACATCTGCAGCAGCGGCGAGGTGTGGTGTGTTGGCGGTAGCTGTACACACAGATAACACACAAGAGTATGTGTGTGTGTGATTATTCCAGAGAATATGAAAGTGTGTGTGTGTGTGTGTGTGCGCGTGCTGGAGGGATTAACCTCTCTCTCTGTTAGGGGTGGTTGTAGTGAGAGGGGGGGCTTGTTAATTCAGTTGTCCTTAATAATGTCTTCCAGAGCCCTGTCCACCCTCACAACACAATACACACATAATGAACCCAGACTGCTCTGTGTGTGTGTGTGTGAGAGAGAGAGAGAGACAGAGAGTATCATGCTAAAAAGAAACACAAGGGAAAAACATTTAAAAATGGATTCAATTTTGAAATAAAATTTGGGGATTTTGCTTGTTAAACAAAAAGCTCACAGCCACTATGATGAGGATGGTTGCCAAGGCATTGCCATGAAGTTGCTATGCAGTTGTTAGTGTTCTGACTGTTAATGGCACATCGCCAAGAGGCTGTTACAGTGTTCTGGTTGGTTGCCAGGGTGATACAATGTGGTTGCAAGTTGCTATGCATTTTTTAGGGAATTTTTTGCTAGTCCAAGTCAAAAGAAATCTCTACAAGAAGTCATAACAGTTTATAATGCAAAATCATAGATAAATAGAAAACTAACCATGAAGCCAGAGCTCTAGACAAACCCGTGACACAGGCCTGAGTGAGAAGCAGCAGTCGTGTGTTGGGATGCAACGAACATACGAGTCTCTAAACACTGCTGAGGACACAGAGATTACATTTCATTTTCAAAGGAAATGTCCCAGAACCAAAAAAAGGAAGAGTACTGTGTTTGTGCTGATCATTTTACACCGGAAAGCCTCTCAAACAAGAGTCAGCTCAGTGCTGGTGTTGTGCAAAGGTTGCTTCTGAAAGAGGGATCGATACCGATGCTTTGTGTGCGAACGTCCAGACAAAGTGAGCATCACGCATCAGATTTTGTTTTCCAAAAGAGTTTCTTGGCTCTCCGGAAATCTAATGTTGCTGAAGCTATCATTGTCCCTGTCTGTTTTCACTAATGCTGCCTTCACGTGAATCTTGCTGCCCTAGTTCAAATCATTAACTTGTGTAGTATGACCAATAATATCAGTGCTGCTAACCTTAGCAAACACCACGACACAAGGACATGTGATGAGAGAGAGATATGACTGATATGGGACTGAAACACACACACACACAGCTGGCTTCCTGATTTCAGAATTCTGAAGTGAAATATACAGATCTGTGACATCACAACATGAGCGGAGAACAGAAATCACATGTGTAGTGGCTCAGTTATACCATCACAAGAACAAGCTGAAAGAACACGAATCACTCATTTCCCAGAAGACGACGATTGACCTACAATCAGTCTTTCTGAGAACTTCCTGATGAATCATCACACTAATAACAGATATTCAAACAACCATGTGATGTTGAGACGTTATATGGTTCTTTGGATCCTTCTAAAGCTCTTGACGATTGGTTATAAAGTCTTCAGATCAGTGTTTTGGTTTCTGACTTCTTTAAAGCACTGGTACTGTACGTAGATGATTTTCTAAAGCACTAGAGAATAAACGCTTCTTTGTGCATGGAGTTCAGACGGTCCTCGATGAAGTAATCTCTAAGTGCTTTGCTTTGGCTCATAACCACAAGCAAGCAGAAGCAAACGCTGGTTCTACTTGGAACATTAATTTTTACGACTTTACGAAAAAGGAAAAAAGGAAGGAACACAAAACAATGACCAAAACAAAAATGTTTTCTCAGCAGAAGACGGCTGCTGAATTCAGAGAAATGGAGTCTGTTTTCGTCCATCATCTCCACGGAGTTGAAGAGTTCAGATGGAGAGAGGAAGATGATGGTCAACACAATCTGACGAAGAGCTGCTTACGGTCACCAAACCCATCTGAGGCAGTAATCCCTACCCATAATCCACTGGACCTGAATGATGACCACAAACAAGCCGAAAAGGACCAGCAATTGGATTAAGAGTAATGGTTTCTCAAACACTTCATTCAGAATTTTGAAATTATTTTGAAAATAAATCATTCTCAAATGACTGTGAGCACAAGCGCCACTGTTTTCAGCCAAATATTAGTCCTGTGAAGCATTTGTCCCACAACAAGTTCTTAAATCCATCGACCAGAAGTCTGTTTTTAAGTAACTTCAGAGGTTTGAGAAGACAAACTGATCCTGAATTCCAAAGAACACAGTAAATCTTTGAGGCTAAGATTAAACGGAGCAGTCGGCTGTAACTCCTAATCCAAGATTTGGGATCCCGCAGTAAATCCGGCTGATTCCCTTCTGCTGAAATCTCAGAGGTTTAAGATCAAAGTTTGTTCAGTGTACTTAAGAATTCATCAGCGGCAGTAAGACATGTCAAAATAACGACTTTAACATGGTCTTTTTTTGCTCTTGAGGTATTAATCTGTTCTTTTTTGACACCAGAGCCTGGTCAACAACAACAAAAAGTCTTCAAGTAATGTCACTGCCATACTTTGGAAAACAATCCAAATAGGTTTAAACCAGAATTCTCTACAAACTAAATAAACTGACATTACAGATGTTGACATTTAGACTGACATTATACATTTAAGAATATATTTTGTATTAAAAATACGTGTTTTAATTATTTAAATTTAATGTTATATTTAAAAGTGTGCATACATGAAGATGAACAAAAAAAAAAATATATATGTTTTAACTAATTGAATGGATTATTATTTATGGTTTGAGCAAGTTATGGGTTTTTAATTATCACTTAATGAATCTATAAGGCTATATCAATACCAACAGAAAACACCATCATTCACAGACTACAAAGTCAAATATTAAATGCAGGACTTGTTTCAGGATGTTTCTCAAACTCAGATTTCAGATTCATGTTCTCCTAAATCTCCACTCTGAATTAACAAAAGGGCCTCAATAAGAGAAACCCCCAAATCCATCCACTCGTGAGGTTTTCATTTAGCGTCCCTGTGTTTGTGTTCACATACGTCTGTGTGCACATGTATAAAAAAAGAAAAAAGAAAAAAAGGCAATTAGGCTTGAATGCAAACACAATAATGACTGGGGACTCATTAACACAAGCTGCCCACTGTGTGCACAGGAACAATTCATGGAAACGACACAATTAAGCCTCTACAGGGAGGGAACCAGGCAACTGGTGTGCAAACAAGCTCCTCCAACCCAACCTGAACCAGAAAAACAATCAGAAACACTTTCATTTAGACATGCTCCCTGCAAACCTGATATCAGAGTCATGATATAAAGACCAAACATGTGGAAGAAAATTAGCCAGAGAACAAAGAAACAAACATATTAAGAGGCAATTGCAATGATTGCAATTAAATAATATTTAGAGATTAAAAGTCTTCTAATATTTCTCTTGAGGTGAACTCTGAAGCAGATTTAGATGCTAAAATCTTAACATATTCCAGTGGTAATAAAACACTGATAAATATTGGTAAATCGATGCTTTCTTAGGCTCATTTTTATTTTTTACAGTGCATTCAAATAATATGATTTATGTAACTCTAGGCACTTCTACCAAAAACTTATATATATATATATATATATGTATGGTAACACTTAAGTATAGGGTCCAATTCTCACTAATAACTACTTGCCTATTAGCATGACTATTATTAACATTTTGGCTGTTTATTAGTGCTTATAAAGTACATGTAATGCATCGCATCTATACTCTTACCCAATACCCTACACTTAACAACTACCTTATAAACTATGAATAAGCAGCAAATTAGGAGTTAATTGAGGTCATAGTTAATGGTTAGTTAATAGTGAGAATTGGACCTTAAAATAAAGTGTAACACACACACACATACATATATATATATATAAAAATAAATATATATATATATATAAACAGTTTAACATTATTATAATATCTAGTGCATCACATGAGTTTATCAAATATATATAAAATTGTTATTACCATTTCTGGTACAACATACTGTTGAAGTACTAATTGTAATACCACGATACTGAATCATTAGCATATTCAAATAGCATGGTATTTGTATGCAACGCCGACATATTTCAAAGAATAAAACAAAAAGCTTGACTTTCATATATAAACAGATACATTTCAAAGTAACATCTGATACAATCACTGTACAATGCAAGTGCATCTAAAAACAAAGGTATTGCCATGGTTTTAACACTATTCCATTTTCACAAACACTGTATTCCCATGGTGCTTGTATAAAAAAAATAAAATAAAAAAAGACATTATAGAAATAAAAATTTTTTACTTTTGTGTTGGTTTAAGTGATTAAATGTCCACATCACCGGCTGTGTGGCATGAATGAAGGAGAATGAGAAGCTTACCGAGTGCCTGGCTTGTGGAAACATCATATCAGCCTGTTTTTTTTTTTTTTTTTTGCTTTATTCTCTTTCTGCAGATGGAATGAAACGGCTTTGGATGGATATCCTCTTTGTTTGCTCTAAACTGACGAGTCTGAAGGCAGAAAGGGCTTTAGTCTGCTCTCCTGAAGATATTTCCTGGCTGTGATCTCCAGTTTTCCTGGGTTTTGTTAAGCTTTACAAACCTAACGTAACGTTACATAAACTTCAGACAGCGCCTTTGGAACAACACAAACAACAATCAATATTTACTACACTGTGTGACATCGCGGTTTCACGTGAGAAAAATGAATCTTCTGTTACAATAGGCCGATTAATCCACCGCCAGGCTGATCATACTTGTCGGATTTCCAGATGCAAGCTACCTGGCTAATGCTAACAGAGTAGTTTATATAGCAGGAAATGAACAAAATGCGTTTGAAAACGAGGAAAAACGTTACAATCTGGTCGTGTGTTCGCTAGTCGTGCGTGTGTCTGTCTATGCGCGGTTAAAGAGAAGACTGCGCTTGGAAAATCATGCCTCTTCCGCCGCTTCAGGACTCTTGATGCGACACGCTAAATTACAGAATCTACTACAGGAACGGCTTTACTCATGAATATTAATTACGCCGTGTGCGCGTTGCCTGCTTACCTTCCGGAGCGTATGTTTACGTTTTAATATATTTAGTTACTTGCTTAAATATTGAATTTTTTATTTAATGTAATTACCTGCGAGGGATGAGATTTCGCTTTATTGTTTTATTTTGCACTTCTTTGACAACACAAATATATATTTATTGTCATAGAAATCATAAAAATACAAGTACACACAGACACAAATAAATTAGTGTTTTAAGGTAAATATATGTGTAATGATATACTATTATTGCTTTTTGTTTATTTTAAGAATATGTACTTGGAAGACTTCTTTTGGTAGCGTTTGCATTACAGACAATCCGAAAGGCGCACCAGGAGAACGCCACGTTGCGTCATTAATATTCATGAGACAATCCTTTATCGTAGTAGGATTCGTCCCTTGGTACATTCGCATGCAGGATTTAAGGTGGCGCTCAGGAGGCCCATTTTAAGACGTCAAATGGATGAAATGACAGTGGCCGGAAGTGTGTTTTGTTGGTGGAAGGTGTTGGAATTGCTTTTGTTCCCGGTCAATGTACAGCGACTCCACTCTGCAACACTGGCAACTGCACCCATGGGAGTATTTCCACTGTAGTGAACATGTGATTTATTAACAACTTTACCTCTAAGAGCAGAGATTATTACAGGTGTGTGCTGAAAACGACTTCCAGGATAATATTACATCATCATTTGTTTATAAGTTTTAGATATTTTAGACATTTTATGCAAGCTCTGTACTGGACAAAAAACAAAACACATTATTTGGCAAACAATTTAAAAACAAAGGCCATGAGAGACTTTGTGCTGAAATCATAATTTCAGATGAAACAAAATTAAATGACTTTAATTCGAGACATCTGAAAAGCAGCAATCTATAGGATTTAAACACTTCAGCATTTCAAAGAAAACACGTTACAAGACCATCAGCAAGTATAGGAACAAATTTATTTAAATTTAAAACAGATACTTTATAATTTTTTTGTTTGTTTTTTTAGAAGGCGGTTATGAAAATCATTTCCATGTTTGAATGAGGTTCAGGCAACAGTGGTTGAAATGAAACAAATACAAATAAAAACAACAATAAAATATGGCGAGAATGTGGTAAAATGTATTTCCTCGTCTCAAAGATTTTGTTGCTTGTCTGAGCCCAAAACTCTCGGCTGGACAAAGAGCACATGCTTTAATCATTACAATTCCTTACACACACACAAAAGAGGAAAAACAGCAGTTTATCTTCTAACTTAAATACAAAGTAATTAATTTACTTTCTTCTTTAGTGTTGTACTCATTTTTAAAAGGGGACCGTGTCTGATTTCACGGTCTGCGAGTGATTTGGACAACAATTGGCACTTGTTATGAGTCAGTCTCAGAGAAGGGGATTGGCACGCACAATATTATACAACATTTACATTTGGTGGTATAATCACAAAATAAAAGGGTACAAAGACGCAGATAAAGAATGAGAAAGAAAACAAGTAAAATGTACATGATCTAGTGGTCCTGGACATAACGGCTCTCAGATAATGTATTACAATGAAAGAACAGGGGATAAAAAGCAGAAATCAAATGAATGACTCTTTCACTGGGTCAAAACGTCAACCTTTCGACCATCCACCACACAGATGCACCTCACCGTACCAGTAAACATGCGTACATGGAAATAACATAATAGTCTCGCTCTGTCATCTGTAGAAATGTGACTCCATGTCGACAAGCTTATGTGTTCATTGCATCTTACCGAGCGAGTCTTCACAAGCAATCAAAAGCAAAGAGTCGCTGAACTGAATCACAACCATCACGAGAACTACAGCAGACACAGAACTCGAGAGGCAAGAGACCTTACTTTATGCTCCTGGACTGAGACTTATTTAATGCACACTAGAGAAAGATAGGAATGCGTATTATTCATTTTCAAGCCGGATAACTGGAAAGTAAATACAGTGAATTTAGCTGCCACAAAAGCAACTTCCACAAGCCAATTTTCCTTTTCAGGAATAATAACATCTGGTTTAATGGCACAGATATTTGAAGGGAACTCTAGTGCCCTCTCGAGTACTGAGGACTGTATCAACAAGACATGTTTGCAATGCTTTGGTCAAGCATTTATGCATTATTATATGGTATCTTCTAGACTAAATTATATCAAAATTGTTACCCAGAACAGCCAAAGCCTTCATGACTGATATGTCTATTCACTGAAACAAAGCCACAGGCATACAATTCTCTTCCCAGCAGCAGAACAGATGTTATTTTTAATGTATCACTACCGCCTGACATTTAAGGAAGATTTTTTTCTGGCCTGAGAAATGTGCTGATTTGTGTTTAACGTACAAGGTGAACAAAATACATGAAGGTTGGCAATATCCAATAAATATACAATGTTTGGCCTCCAAACCTCACTGACTGTGGTGAAGTGTGCTTGTCACGTGACTACCAATCCTAAAATGCCCGAAAAACGTCTCACGGATCACAGAGGTAGAGGTTCTTGAGGGAACGCTGAATACGAGACTTCTGGGATGAGCACATTTATAGATATGTGGAGCTCAAATGATCGGCCTGCTGCTCTAGGCGTTTGCCTTGTGGCAAGAAAAAAAAAAAGTGCAATGAGAACAAATCAAGCTGCGCCAAATAACACCCCCTTCTACTTGACAACTGCAGATCCAACAAAGCAACACATTCTCCTAGTGAGCAGAGACAAACTCACCAGTCGCAGTAAACTGAGGTCCATTTGAACACGTTAGAGTAAGATGCGAAATGCATTTTAGATGATTTAGTGCTCAGTTTGCTTTGTATCATCAGTTTCCTCAAATCTAACTCACTACGAACATTGAAGAAAACACTGCAGGATTTACAAAATGGTGTGGCATTTCCAGACCCCACTGAAACACTGAATTAAGTTTACAAATAACACGTCAGGTTTTACATCCATCAAGAAATCGTTTGGGAGTTTGCTTCTCTAGTAGAGTGTCCGATGGCAATTGATGAACTCGGATGCATGGCAGAAAAAGTGATAAAATAATGAATAATGCATGAGTATTTGGTGGAATGGGTGCATTTGTGATTGCGTTGTGATCTCCTGCTACCAAATCACACACTGAGCTGTGACCAATCGTTTCTGGTTTTCATGTGACGTGTTTTTCGTAGCCCTTGATGAAAATGAATGAAACAACACCTGTATAAAATAGACTGTAAAAGAACCGTAAAACACTTTTGTTCCTATCTGTGCATCACATACACAATGAAGGAAACAAGCTGTGAATTATAAAGAAATCAAATTGAAATCAGAATTGAAAGTCACTACTTGCAAGCATCGACCAAATAGATCTTCTATTACAGATAAAAAGCTGTCTATTTTCATATGGTACATTTCCTATGTTCGTTTTTAAATACTTCACCTGAACGTAATTTGGAAATGTAACAAAAAAAAAAAAAAAATCAGTAGGAATGTGAAAACTGTGGTTAGGGAAAAATATTTATAGTACAATATATTGCGTTGGGGGGGGGGGGTTATCATTGTAGGCTTATACAGCAGTACAGACACTAGAGTCTCCTATTTCGGTCTCATAACATGGGAGTGCTTCAAATAGGAAAAGTGGAAACAATAGCATTCAAATTATCAACAACTTCAGATCTGGTCCATAAATTATATAAATAAAATGTTCTTTATTGATTTTTTTTTCTTTTGCCTAAAAATCATAATTAAATTTTTATCTTATATAACATTCACACCATAGAGGAGACTGTTTTCTTATCCATCTCTGATGTTTCCAAACGCTTTCCCAAGCCTACTCTAGACTATTGCTCATTACGTTCATCCTCCACACATTACCGTCAGGTACAGCTATGTGTATATCATTTTACGTATTGATAGAGACAAAAAAAAAAAAAAAATCTAGTATTAAAACGAAGAATCACAGTATCAATAATATTGTAATTCATAAGAAAACCAAAAGAACCGTACAGAATTACTAAAAGTGATTTCTTCTTTTTTTTTTTGCCAAAGATAGTGTACCACAGACGTTTTGTACATAAGCAATAATGTGTATAAGTATTTACAAATATAAATATACACAATCAATTAACTTCAGCGCATAAATGCTTTCCTGTATCCCCAACCTCGTCCTCCCGCAATCCTCCTTGAACTCGCGCAAAATTCTTGAAATTGTCGATCGGAAAAAGTTGGATTATGACTATAAAAAAAAAAATAAAAAAAAATGGATTGTGTGCTTCCGTGCCGCTAGATGACGACGATACCCGCAAGTCTGCAGCCTGGATTTTGAATTAATAAAGTATCTGTTCATGAGCGGAAAAAGATAACTGCCCACTCCAAAACTACTTTTTAGATTGTGAAATTAAACGAAACCGGAAGAAGGATAAAACATAACAACTGTGGGGAAAGGAAGCAATGCAATCATTTTCAACGTTAAATGTGGAAATCTGCAGAACAATACCAATCATAAATGTATAATCCCGTTTTGCACACATTTAAAAATCCTTAACGTCCCTTACCCATCATTAATTCGACTGCCGTTATAATTTACTATAATTCGGTAGCAGTAGAAGTAGCTATAGTTACTTTTCGTTAAAAAGTTTTTAAAATGATCATCTCAGCAATATACACAGATTTAATTAGTTTCATCTCTCCCTTGCGTGCTTTGTATCGTTTTGCTTACATAGGCATTCTTACAATATTTTCATTCTTTATAATTTTTTGGGATTTTTTTTTTTTTTTGCATTTGCGATGCTTTACATTCCTAGATGTGAGTTGAAGACTCTGCGAGTGAAAGGTTCTCCACACCATCAGTGGAACCCGCTGGAACTCTGGATTCTAGAATCCTCCAGAATCCGTTTCGGAACTTCCGGCACCACAGCACTGGTCCATGTGTCCATGTACAAGTATGTAAATATGTTGTGATTTATTAATTCTTTTGGTCTTTTTGCAGGGCTGTGAAAAACAAAATTTTCCATTCATCCAGGCGGAATTCCAGAGAAACGCTCAGAGCAGATGATGTGATTGGAGCAAGTGATAGTACAGGACAAGGAACGTCACTTCCAGTTTTTTCAGGCCAGCGTATCACAGGTCATTCTCATCGTAGCTCCGTCAATCCAACATCTCCATGAAATATGTGAATGCTGAAGTGGCTAATAGGAGTCTAACGCCCTTTGTCAAATCCGAGCCATTTCTTTTCTTTTTTGGTGGTCAAATTTGATAAAAGGGAAAGAGGCCTTTGACGAGAGCTGCCAGGGATGAGCGGATAGACTTTGGCAAACAAATAAAAAACAAACGATGAGCAGGACATGTCCGTTATTATTCCGCTGGACAGAAAGAGAAAACTCTGGAAGCTGGGAAAGAGAAATCACAAGAACCGTGTGTTTCTGAAAGTGTGCATGATGCATGTGTGTGTGTGGTGTGTGGACGTAGGTGTGCGCACTCTCTGTGGGTGCCTGTTCTATACTGATTCGTGTGTCGGACTCGTCACATATCACACCAGGTTGTATTCCTTCAGGTTTAGTTGCAGGATGGTGTCTTTCACCGCTGCGAACACAAAGCGGATGTTCTCCGTGTCAGTGGCACAAGTGAAATGAGAGTAGATGATCTTGTCACTGTCTGGGTTCAGATCCACAAACATCTTCAGGATGAACTCTCGTGCAGCCTGGGCATCTCTTTGGGGCCCTACAAAACAATATGTACATTTCAGGAGACCTGACCACTTAATATACTCATATATATATACACACACACACACATATACACACACACACACACACACTTATTAAGACTGCCACTTTTTATTCGCTATTCGAATATGCATGCGAACATGACGTGAAATATCCGTAATCTATCTATAAATCAACTATCCGGTTTTTAAAATGCCATGTGTAGCGCATTTTATTTTATTCTTTGCCATCTTATCCGTATTGTAGCGTAGGCCCATGACCAAATCAAGCGAATAATAGCTAGTAGCTACCCTTTTTGATTATGGAAGCCAACGAACAGAACGCCCAGCTTGAGCGGACAATTACAATTGGTGGAGAGACACAGGCTGCAATAAATACCCACTTCTCTCAACACTGACGCGCAAATACCTGTGTGTGCAAGGCACGTCTGTGCGCTCCGAACGTGTGTTCTCCACTGCAGGGAACATCGTAAATAAAAAGAGAGCCGCACTTGATCCAGATCAAGTTGATAGACTGGTGTTTCTTGCAAACAATGCCTTACTCCTGCTGCTGTTTAAGTTACATGTTATTGTTTGTGCCTGTTCTGAATCATTTTTTTTTTCATATAGCATAATGTTGTGGGTTATGCATAGTGGCACTTCATACAAGTTGATAAACGGCTGTTTCTAACATTAAGTAAAAAAATTATAATCCAGACAGTCCTGTTTATGACTGTCACTGTTAATAAATTTAGTGGTGGGTTGTGCACATAGATATTCGAATATATTTGAATATATTGCATGATATTTGATATCCGTTCGAATTAGATTTTTCTAAAAAGTGACAGCCCTAATATATATATATATATATATATATATATATATATATATATATATATATATATATATATATATATATATATAGAAATAAACCAAACAGCTGAAAGATGAAGTCAGTGTCACATGACCCTTCAGAAATCATTCTAATATGCGGATTTGCTGCTCAAGAAATATTTATTATTACATTAAATTGGGACTGTTTGCATAAAACTAGTCTATATGAAAAAGACTATGACAGGAATCCAACACACCGTCGAATTCTGGGAAATAGTCGACCAGGTGGGAGTAGGTGATCTTCTCCTCCAGCAGATCCTTCTTGTTGAGGAAGAGGATGACAGAAGAGTTTTGGAACCAGGGATATGTGATTATCGTCCTGAACAGAGCCTTGCTCTCCTCCATACGATTCTGAACACAAACACAAGATTGGATCGTCATATGTCAAAATGCAGATTGAAAAATAACTTGCTGACAAATAAAAACGTTGAGGTTTTAGGGACGCGAGTCCAAAATCTGCAAAATGTAATCGTGGGCCTCTGCATCGTAATATAATCGAATCGTGAGATACCCATACATTCCCACCCCTAGTTCACAAGGGAAAATAAGTCGACCCTGTTCAAAAGGTTTCATTTGCTTGATTCTTAATCCTTGATCCAATAATTATGTTACCTGGATGACCCACAGCTGTTTGTTTTTGTGATGAGTCCCTTATTTGGCCTAAACGGTTTACATGAAGTACCACAAAAAAAAAAAAAAAATTGCTGTTGATCATCCACGTACTAACACAACTTTTGAACAAGGTCATTTTTAACCTATTATTTTCTCATGTGGACCATATGTAAACATCTTTTATGTGAAATATCTTATTCAGGTCAGTACTAAATAAAAAATAACATGCATTTTGTATGATCCCTCTTATATTGGTAAAATAATTAACATTTTGCAGTTACTGCAAAGACTATGCTAATTTTTTTAAAATGTTGCAATATATCTTAGATTTAATATTTTACATTTTTTATTTCCAAAAATCTATTGATATTTTAATTTATTTCTTATGCATTTTTTGTGATTGTTTTTACATCCCTACTATGGAAAGCACTTTCAACCACTGTGTATGAATTGTGCTATATAAATAAACTGAAAAAGTGAAAAAGTATGCAGTGTGCAAACTGTAGTTGGCAACACTATCATCAAATTTCCACTAGGAAATATACTAAAAACTATGAGACCACCACAGAAGGGGAAGATAAACACATCTATAGCTGCTTACCTCATTGTCCGATTCAACCAGAACCTGATCGTACTCGCTCAGAGCCACCAGGAACATGATGGACGTCACATTCTCAAAACAGTGGATCCACTTCCTGCGCTCTGACCTCTGACCCCCTACATCAACCATCCTGAAAGACAAAGAGAGTGAGCGTTTGCATTATTGATTTGTTCTTGACTTTTTATACATTAATAATTCATGCTTCTACTGTGCACAGTATGCAAATCTTCTGTATGCATGAAAAGACGTGTTACAATGCACAGTACATTCATGGAGCACTGTATCCCATAATGCAATGACCTTACAGTCTCGTGTGCTGAATGCACTGAAAGTGATAAACACTTTTTAACACATTATTATACGCAAGTTAAGACAATTTAAAGCATATTTTAATAAAAAAAGCAAATTAACTATATTCATCGCTGAGATAACAACTGGGTTGAATCTACAATATGGCGAAAGCATCATAGTTTAGTAACGTTTGTTTATCATTGCATAATGCATACATTTTTTTAACATATGAAAAAAATATTAAGCAATATACAGTATGTATAGTTACACGTTATATGTACAGTACCTACTATTATAAGAACAATTATGCATTATTACAAGCAATTAGCCCTATTCAAACCTAATCCTAACGCTAACCATAAAGTAAGTACATGTTGTCAATTAATACTGTATTACTCAGTAATTAAATGCATAATTACACTGTAACAAGGACACCTTAAAACCTTAAAATAAAGGGTAAAATAAACCCAAACTTTTTTTTTTTAACTCAAAAACATACTACAGTACTGTTTATTAACCATGGCATAATACATACTTTTTTCAGTTTTACATGCCATTTAAAAAACAGATGTGTAGATGTGTACTTACAGTATACTGTAATATGTAGTATGTATAGTATAAATATTTAAAATAGTATGCTACACTGCTGTTGCTTGTTTAAATTACGTGCAAATAACAATATTTAACACAATTAAATACAAAAACAAAATGTAATGCAATTGTGTAAAATGTTAATATGTGTTATTCCAATCAACGAGTCAGTTAAGATAAATGTGGAAATTTGCATCCTATACACAATATGCATACTGTATTAAGAGTAGAGGTAGTGTTTTAGCATACTTTTCTGCACATATTTGAAGTCCTAGATTTCAGAAACATGGTAAATGTGTGCAGCCAGAACTGGGGCTGATTTTGGATTTATACAGTGCCCCCTAGTGGAGTCCGAACTCCAGTCCTGAGCCAGCAGTTCACAGAGGGAGCTTTGATAAATGAAGCCCTCTAGGATTGGCTGCCCAAAATAAAGCTCCTTCAGATAGAAGCGTCCTCATTTCCTTCAGCCAGGGGCTCGCTGACATACTTCTGAACATACACACGCTCTTTAATGTAGGACGAGTCTCCACATTCAATCCGCACTTAGCGAACTTTGGCAGGAGAACAGAGAGAAAGAACGAGAGAGAGAAGTGAAAAGATAGACGTGAGGTGCGTGAGGGCTTAAGACAGTTTTACAGAGATTAAAAAAACCAAACAGCTGATGGTAATCATTTATGGAGTCAATATGGCAGAAATAATCTCTTGTGTGTTTTGATGAATTTCCATACCATAACACAGTGAGAGAATTAAATGTAGCACTTTTATTTCCAACATGTGCTCATTCATGGCTGCATATTAATCCAGGTAAAGTTACGCCTTTATTGGGACAGGACTTGATGGACTATTTTACATGACTCCGTGAGGTGGTCTCTATTTCTTAGAGCCAAGCTAAATAAACTACATATCAGGCATGTATGGAATGCATTTAATTTGTTCATAACTGGTTTTATGTTATCTCGTCTCCACTCAGACGCGTGCTGCAATGGCGATCCTGCGCAATTCTCAAAACACCCACAAGATTCATTTATCGGTGAATCCGATATTTCAAAACCGATATCCAATTATGATAAAATGCTTAAATATCGGGGAAAAATATTGGTAAATCCCTATATTGGCGGATCTCTAGTTTTCATTCTTTTGCAAACCATTATTTATACTGAATTTCTTTTAAGCTAGTTTTGTCTACATAGGCCACACCTTGGGTCATGAATATTAACATTATATGATGTTCACCCTCTCTGTTTAGCAGATGCGTTTATCAGACGCAGGCAATAACACACAAAGTGCTACCAATAAAAAGTTTAAAATACCATCTAGAAATCTGATTTGCTTAAAGTGGATGTTGGTAAATGCTAACCATGGTGGGATTACCATTTACCACATGTGCATTTGTTTAACCACAACGACCATGCAAAAAGGTTTCTGCTTGGAGTCATTTAAACTGCGCCCATGAAAAAAAAATACTTTGTTCAAATATAATGAACATCTTTTACTAAGCAAGGGGTTTCTATGTCCCTGCGCTCACTACAGTAAAGGAAAATTAATACTTTTACCAAGCATAGATGCATTAAACTGATCAAAACTTACACTGAAGTCATTTATAATGTTACAAAGATTTACATTTCAAATAAATGTAATAATAATAAATAAATAATACTTTCAATTAGGGGTTGCCTCACGGTTTTAGAGTCACGTTTCGGTACAGTTCGGTATGTGCTGTTTGTGAAAAAACTATACTTAAAAAAAAGAAAAAGAGAAAAAAAAGTTCTATCCAACTACAAGCAATAGCACAAATAAATACAACAGAGTAAAGATACAAACAATAAACAGTGATTTTCAGTTTTTTTTTGTTTTTTTTTTAGGTAGGTCTAGCATAAGTTTTTAGGTACAGAAATTGAATAAAGTATTCAAATGTAAAACAGCATTGCATATTGGACTGAATAAATTAAAGATTATTCTTTACTAAAGTTACAAAACTTTTTAATCAAGAGCAGCGAGTTATTTCTTTGTTGTTGCTGTTGGACCAAGACTGTCACTTTAAGAGAATGCACTGATCCAGTAGGTCTATGTTCAGCCAGCTATGTCTGCTGTAGGATACTTACTAAGAAGGGCATTTTGACAATTTTTTTCAGAATTAGTCAATTTAAATAATACTTCAGAGAGCGCGTAATATTTGCGCACGTTCTGAGATACAGGATTGCACGCTTTGGGTGAATTCTTCTCACTGTGTGAGTGAGCTCGCGCCCTGCCGCTCTTAAATGTTTAAACTGACAAAGTTTAAATGAGTTTAGTTTAAACTCATATTAACGTGTGCTGTTCAGATCTCATCTGTGAGCACGCACGATCAGCACCCGGGTGATGACGGAATAAATGACTGCTCACATTCCAGAATACAGGAGTCACATATTAGCTGAACCTTGTTTGTTTTAGGCCTACATGTTCTTCATAGTAAACCGTATTACAGATGCTTTGTCAGATTTAAGTTGAACCGTGGTCCCAGCACGTGCCGAACCGTGAGGGGTGAAATGTCCGAACCGTGCCACCCATCCTTTCAATAGATCAAAAGATACTGACTGGGAAAAAAGGTTTTCAGTAAAATATTAACAAATATTAAAAACATTAAATATAAGCACAAGAGTTTTTAACACTGATAATAATAATAATGTTTTCAAAGCAAATTAAATTATATCAGAAATTATATCAGCATATTAGAATGATTTCTGAAGGATCATGTGACACTGAAGACTGGAGGAATGATGCTGAAAATTCAGCTCTGCATCATAGAGACAAATTACATTATTAAAAAAATTTATTCAAACAGAAAAAAATTATTTTAAATTGTAATAATATTTCACAACTACAGTTTTTACTGTATTTTTAGATCAAATAAATGCAGCCTTGGTGAGCATTTCTGTCAAAATCATTGAAAAACCCTACATTACCCTACAGAAGTGCAGCAAAGACAACTTTGACTGATGTGGGATGTGACTGCATCTTTGTAGGTCACACACTAGAAAGTTGCTTCAGTTTGGGGAAATATTAATAACTCTCCTTCATGGATGTATTCTCAATGCTAACCTACATTCAGTGCTTAGTTCCTGAATTTCAAATGGAAGCTGATGAATAATTGGTCCGTGTCCTCTACCTGAAAATGATGCTTTGAAGGTCGAATGGGTATTCAATTATCCCTGTGGTCGGGATTCGAACCCTCAGAACATCCTGCTGGGTGGGAAGGTAGGAGGGCTCGGCGATACGATCCAGATCAGATAGATAGCTACAGAAAGAGAAGGAGAGACATCATTAACCCCTTTATATCAAAAGCAGTGGTTTGGTAAAGAATATTTCCAGCAGAATTCTCGAGAGTCAGATGTCGTCTCCCATCAGCAGATCTCAGAGGATGCTCATTACGCTGTCATGTGAGACAATCTGAAAAAACACAATGGCTAAATAGGGAAGACAAATGTGGTGTGTGTCTGGTCAACCTTTTTTTTCAGGATGTACAATGCATACGGTCTAATATTGCTGAAATAGAATGCTGTATGCAACCATAAATCTCTTTATTGTCTTATTTGAACAACGTCGAATGAGAAGGAAAACACCATGAAAATTGCCAACAACTTTTCCAAAATCAAAAGAAATGAGAAACTATATTCTGGATAAAGAATATTAAGATGTTTTTAGAACACTTAAGATTTTAATTGCATTGCGACATTACTTTCATGCAATTAAAATAAACAAATATTCATAGAATAAAAGAAATCAATGTTAGTAAATTTTTTTTACGTTCGATTTTTCCGATTCATTCTTACTTTTATATTGCACAAACAAAACAACAATTATTCCTCAATTGCATATGCTAAATTTAACAGGCAACATGCATAATGTACATTGCATACTATGCAGTACTCTGGCTATAGTGTTGTCACATGACCTCTTTATGTTGTATGTTTAATTCAGCAAATGCTGTCAAAATCGTAGAAATTAACACTTTAAATTAAATGGGTCCATATGCATCCCTGACAATTGTTTTCGCAATTAAGCTAAAATATACCCGTTTTTTTTTTTTAACCAGTTAGAATACAATATATTCTGCAGTCATCAACCTAATCAATAAGCAAATGCTTTTGTAGAATATCCCATCTTCTCATATGTAGTGCTGGAAAAGTCTGATCCATTTGAGTGAACCGATTCATTTATTTCAATACCGTTGGATTTTGTAGCAAGATATTAAGTCAAATTCTGTAGTTTGTCAATGCTGTGTATTAATGTGGTTAAATTTGTATAAATAAAGTGTCAATTTATTAAATGGTGATTATTTGTGTCAATCTGTTCAATAGATTGCATTCAGCCAGATATTCCAGCTGTACTGTTGTGATCTGTATTACCCCAACAAACCAGCAGGGGGTGTGAATCCCTCTGATGCCAATGATTCTTGAATAAACTCCAGGCTTCATACATGTGTGTTTTACTGTGGTGAAATTCACACTGCCTCTATATTATATCAGGCCAGTAAAAGAAATGGGGCAAGACTGACTGCCACCAAACTCTTCAATTAGATCATAGACATGGACGCAACATCATTGACAAAAAGAAAACCGTCTTTAAGGCGTGAACTGATTTGTATGTGTTGCACAAGCTCAAAAGCATGTTATTTTTAAACAGAAATTGCCCCCCCCCTTTCTTTTTCCAGATTTAATAACAATTTGTTTACTTGGCCTCCTATCTTTTCATATCTGACTTTTCTTTCTTTCAGAGAAGAATGTATTAAGTATTGTGTTAGTCATTTACAGTGCACAGGAACACCAGCTTTCAAGCTCTAAACAGGACAACTGCATCATAAAATGTGTCTATATGACTCATGTGCTATGTTGTAAATCTTCTGAAGTCACATGATAGCGCTGTGCAAGTTATTCACTGAAAATTGCTCTCGTTCAGAGTTCATGAGAAATAGTGTTGTGCGAAAGGTCAATTTAAAATGACCTTGATCTTATGAATTTTTTTTTTTCAAAGAATCAGTTGAATCACCTTGCAAATTGGATGACTGGAAGACTGATTTTAAGAGTCAAGAATTAAAGACAGAATTTGACTGATTACAAGCTCAAATTTCAGTCTGTTCCCCACACACAGCTAACATATGAGTTGAGTTGACTAGAGTACAAGAGTCAAATCAAACTTTTGCAAGCCAGAAAGCCTCAGTTCATTCATTGTAATTTGCATAACCCTTTAGTGTTCCACAAAAGAAATAAAGTCATACGGGTTTGGAATGACTTGAGGAGTAAACAATGAAAAAAATATTCCAGAAATGTTTTACAATGAATAAAATAACATTCAACATTAATCATTTACAATATCACCAGGGACACGTGGAACACAGGAACGTAAATGGGGTCATTTTTGATTTCATGTAGATTGTTAGCATGCACAAAAGTATGAATACACACACACACACACACACACAGTGGGTACAGAAAGTATTCAGACCCCCTTAAATTTTTCACTCTGTTATATTGCAGCCATTTGCTAAAATCATTTAAGTTCATTTTTTCCCTCAATGTACACACAGCACCCCATATTGACATAAAAACACAGAATTGTTGACATTTTCGCAGATTTATATATATATATATATATATATATATATATATATATATATATATATATATATATATATATATATATATATATATAAAAACCTGAAATATCACGTGGTCCTAAGTATTGAGACCCTTTGCTGTGACACTCATATATTTAACTCAGGTGCTATCCATTTCTTCTGATCCTTGAGATGTTTCTACACCTTCATTTGAGTCCAGCTGTGTTTGATTATACTGATTGGACTTGATTAGGAAAGCCACACACCTGTCTACATAAGACCTTACAGCTCACAGCACATGTCAGAGGTCAAAGGAACTGCCTGAAGAGCTCAGAGACAGAATTGTGGCAAGGCACAGATCTTGTCAAGGTTACAAAAAAATTCTGCTGCACTTAAAGTTCCTAAGAGCACAGTGGCCTCAATAATCCTTAAATGGAAGACGTTTGGGATGACCAGAACCCTTCCTAGAGCTGAGCTATTGGGGGAGAAGAGCCTTGGTGAGAGAGGTAAAGAAGAACCCAAAGATCACGGTTGCTGAGCTCCAGAGATGCAGTCGGGAGGTGGGAGAAACTTGTAGAAAGTCAGCATCACTGCAGCCCTCCACCAGACGGGGCTTTATGGCAGAGTGACCCAACGGAAGCCTCTCCTCAGTGAAAGACACATGAAAGCCCCCATGGAGTTTGCTAAAAAAACACCTGAAGGATTCTCTGGTCTGATGAGACCAAGATAGAACTTTTTGGCCTTCATTTTTAAGCGGTATGTGTGTAGAAAACCAGGCACTGCTCATCACCCGTCCAATACAGTCCCAACAGTGAAGCATCATGCTGTGGGGGTGTTTTTCAGCTGCAGGGACAGGGCGACTGGTTGCAATCGAGCGAAAGATGAATGTGGCCAAGTACAGACATATCCTGGACCAAAACCTTCTCCAGAGTGCTCAGGACCTCAGACTGGGCCGAAGGTTCGCCTTCCATCAAGACACTGACCCTAAGAACACAGCTAAAACAACGAAGGAGTGGCTTCACAACAACTCCGTGACTGTTCTTGAACGGCCCAGCCAGAGCCCTGACTCAAACCCAATTGAGCATCTCTGGAGAGATCTGAAAATCACTGTCCACCAACGTTTACCATCCAACCTGACAGAACTGGAGAGGATCTGCAAGGAGGAATGGCAGAGGTTCTCCAAATCCAGGTGTGAAAAACTTGTTGCATCTTTCCCAAAAAGTCTCATGGCAGCATTAGATCAAAAGGGTGCTTCTACTAAATACTGAGCAAAGGGTCTGAATACTTATGACCAGTGTTTGGAATAACAGCGTTTATAAGAACGACATTAGGTAACGACGTTATTTTTTCAGTAACGCGGTAATGTAACTAATTACTTTCCCCGTCGTTACAACGCCGTTAACGTTACTGAACGTTAGGTGCGGTGCGTTACTATGCATTGATTTAATAAACTTTGCAATCCGAACGCACCCCTGGCTCACACAGCGAGTGAGCAGGTGGGTTAATAACGAGATAAGCGATTATGATTGGCTAAGGCAGAGTCAGGTGTTTCATGGTAGCCAATCAGAGCCAGTATTTTTACACACATGCCAGCACATGCGCCAGCGGCGTCAAACACACACACACACACACACACACACACACACACCAGCTACACAGAGATTCACTGCAGCAGCAGCAGAAATGGCAAATCAGGAGCAATCCGATGAAAAGCTGGCATTTTCACGGTGGAGATATAAGCACTACTTCAAATTCATTGTGTTCAAAGGCAAGAACGTGTATGTAATGTGTACTTTTAATGTGTGACACACGCATCTACAAAGCTAGTGGCCAAAAACATTTTTCTTACAAAGATAATACTTGAAGTGCAGGATAAAACTCTTGCTGTCTGTTGACGTGCAATAAATATTGAAAGTTATGTACGAACACCTGTCTGTTCTCATTTCAATTGACTTGTGAAAACTGCAAAAAAAAAAAAAAAAAAAGTACAAATTCTCTGACATATAGCAACTGTTTTTTTTTTTTTTTTTTTTTTTTTTTTTTACAGTAACGCAAATAGTTACTTTCCCTGGTAACGAGTTACTTTTATCATAGAGTAATTCAGTTACTAACTCAGTTACTTTTTGGAACAAGTAGTGAGTAACTATAACTAATTACTTTTTTAAAGTAACGTTCCCAACAGTGCTTATGACCATGTGATATTTCAGTTTTTCTTTTTTTAATAAAAATGTGCAAAAGTGTCAACAATTCTGTGTTTTTCTGTCAATACTCTACACAGTAAAAAATGATGACCGATACACTCACTATTTGGTGGAGTCTGACAGCTGGTACTCTCGGCGTCTGTCGTAGGCTTCTTGAATGCCTGGATCTGTCCACAGCATCTTAATGGCATTAACGTAGGGCTGTTCGAATGACGACACTTTCTCAATGTCCACATCCTTCACCAGCATGGCATTTGCCTGCAGCCCAGAGCAGATGAACAGTTTAAGGCAAAACTAATGGAGAAAACTTGATAATATCTAACATACTTTTAATAAAAATCTTCCTAAAAATGTAGAGGAGTTTGTTTCTTCATGGGAACTGATTTGGAGAAATTTAGCATTCCATCATTTGCGCCCCAATGGATGCTCTGCAGTGAATAGGTACCGTCAGAATGAGAGTCCAAACAGCTGATTAAAACATCACAATAATCCACATCACTCCCATCCATCAGGCCATCACTTCACAATCTTGTGAAGGAAGAAATTGCGTTCTTGTGAGAAACAAGACCATCAAGACATTTTCAACTTCGAACTGTTGCTTTCAGCTAAAAAATGAGTGCATAATCCATAATAATGCTTCCCCCAGTGAAAAAGTCCATCCCCTGTGTTCCTCTCACATAAAAAAAAAAACACCTACATAATTGTTTTTTTTTTTATTAATCCTAATCTGTGCAGATTTCTCTCCTGATACTGAAGAGACAACCTTTTCCACTGAAAAAAAGCTATATTATGGATAAAGGAGGTATTTTAGTCAAAAGCAATGATTTGAAGTTAAAAAAAAACATTGATGGATTTGTTTCTTACAAACACGCAGCTTTTCACTTCACAAGTCATTAAATGATTAACTGGAGTGGTGTGGATTATTTTGATGTTTTTATCAGCTGGACTCTCATTCTGACGGCACCCATTCATTGCAGAGCATCCATTGGTCAGCAAGTGATGTTATGCTACATTTGTAATATCTCAATAACAAAGGCTTCAACTTCCTGTATGATTTAGGTGTGAAACATGACCCCAGACATGTTTTCATCAGTTTCAACCTGTCTAACTTTAAATCCTCAACATGAATCATTCTCACCTTGTTCTGCTCATACTTGAAGCCGATTTTCAGAGTCTCAGTGGCACGGATCATGGACTGCATGGAGGTGAAGATGTTCTGGTACACCAGTTTGGTGAATCCGCGTTTGTCCTCGTCTGTGTATCCGGTGCCATGGATGATACGCATCTGTTTGATGAATGTACTCTTGCCGCTCTCACCCGTGCCTAGAGCAGAGGGAAAGGTCAGAGGTCAGGTTTCTTGATCTACGTTCAAGACCATCGGTACAGCATCCTTCATTCATAATCCTCTGTTCACATGTGGGAGCAAATCAGGACACTTGGAAATGATTTAATTAAACAACAAAAACCCATTCAATTGAGGGAAAAGTGCCACTTCTAATTAATGAAACAAATACGTGCTTGTGAGATGTTAGCTGCAGATCCATTTTCAAACAGAAAAAAGGCATGGCTCACTTCAGTGTAAGTTTATGGGATTTATTTTACTTGTTTAATTTTTGACCAGCACACTTCTTGGTTCATTTTATGCTCTGTGTAAAATCAGCATTTCCCAAATGGGGTCTGCGAATCCTTGTGGGTTCAAAGAGGAGCTGGATGGGGCAAAACAATAAACCAAAATGAAAACAGAAATCACAATATAATTAAGAGAGTCTCAATTCACAGTAAATGCTTTATCTTTTGACGCAATATGAGTTTAGCATGCATTTTGGTACTGCAATGTGAACTAGGTAGACTATTCACACATTTCCATAATTATACCAATATTTAGCCAAAATAAAAAGCATGAGGGTTTGAATGACTGAAAATGAAAAATTAAATAAACAAATATTGGTAAATTGTAGTGTAAAATTAATTGCTTATAATTATAAAATATTATTTTTTTATTTGACAGTTCAACTGTTATTTACAACAGTAATATTTTTTAAATATTTATATTAAATATTTAACCAAGCAATTTAACTATTAACTAACTTTAGTGAACCATGAATATGCAAATATGTTGTTACATCACTGAAATATCAATTTACAGTTTCAGGGGGAACTTTATATATTCAACATTTAAGAGGTTCAAATGACAAAATACTTTTGGAACCTCTGGGCTTCATTAATTCAAGCATTTTAATAATAATAAAAAAACAACATTCTATACAATGTTGACTGTCTTTGAAGCCTAGTGTTCAGGCTGAACTTCAAAAGGGTTCATATGATCTGTCACACATGAACTCGCCCACACACACACACACACACACGCAGCCTGCCCTCATACAGAAACACAGACTGAAGTCAACATGAAATGACGCTCACATTTGAATTCTGCAACAGGGTATTCAATGAGAAAAGAGGCAGCAAGTCCTTTAAAATAGCATGAATCACTTCAAAGAGCACAATAAAGTAGACTGTAATAGATTGACTGTTCCCATCTACTCTCCTAAAAATAAAGTACTTTTTTTGGCATCTACGCTTCTATGAGGAACCTTCAACGTCCAAACCACCTTTTTATTCCTTTACGGCTCTTTACGGAGAAAAAGAGATTGTTTGGATTTTTTAAATGTTCTTCACACTAAGAAAAAAAAAATGGTAAGAACTGCTCTCTGAAAGTTTCTTTGTGGAACCAAAAATGGCTTTTCTGTGGTATCGCTATGAGTGTAAAGCAGCTTCTCTCAAACTGTAGCCACAATAGAAGGAGGTGAAACTCTTCAAGCTGGTTTTCTAAAGAGCAACGAGGTGTTGGACACACAAACCTATTGAGTGACACCAACAATATCAAAAGTTTTTTAGTTTTTTTTGAAACTACAAACCTTTCAAACAAAACATCCCCTCTCACAATTAAAAGCTCTTTCTCCGTCCCTCTCTCGTTACATAACACTCCTGTTTTGCTTCTCAGTTCAGCTGAGTGAGGATGTCAAAGGAAGACCGCTTTTTCAGAATGAGAGGAGTCCTTCACCCCCTCTGTGACTGCAGGAAGTGAACCGATCAGCGACGGGGCACGAGCCTATCTGTACAAGTTTTTGGAAAAATGTTGAGGCTGCGAGGAAGGTAAATGTGGTTAAAGAGTTAAGCTGCTTGGAGCAATAACAACACTACTTGCAGCACAGTATCTGCTAGATTTTTCTACGACTTCTTGTCCACAAGCACCACTACCGAAGGTTTTTCCAAACATTTTCTCTATCTGCAACTTGAGTTTTCACAATATTTTGCAACCCCAACTACCAAACTCCCTATATGAAGCATTTTTTCACACCCATTTGCTTTTTACATTCCACGAATGAGGGGAGACCCTTGAGCAGGGCACTGATCCGAGGCGCTGCAGCAAAAATGGCCTCCCACTGCTCAAGGTGTGTGTGTGTGTGTGTTCACTACTCACTGCCGTGTGTGTGTTCACTTGAATGAGTGTAATGCAGAGCATCACTTTCACTTAATCTTACAAAAGAGCAACAAACATTCTTTAAACAAAAAGGCTGCATTTATTGTGCAGGATCAACCTATTACAAGCTAAAATTTTCTTGTTCTGATATTTGTGGCTTTTTAGCGGGGGTGGGGGGGGGTTATGAATTATGGATGTTGACTAAAATTGTTTTATTCTAATTAACTGGTGCCATTAAATGGCAATTATATATACACTTAGTAAAATGTAACATCTTTTTGTCTAAAGTTAAACATTTTAATTCTTACAATTTCAAAAAGTACAGAATTATAGAAAAATCATTGTTTCATGACACACGTTTAAGAAACAGATCTGTGCATTAGGCTTTTGCAGTGTAAACGGAAACAAATGGCAATTTTATTTTGCATATTAAAAACACTTAAATAGGTGATTATAATAGAGAAAAGGTTTTTTGATAAAAGAAAACATTATAGTGCAGTTACTGCCCCTATAAAAATGTGCATATGCATTTATTGCATATCTCTCTGCAGATATCAAGTACCAAATAGAAAACTATAGAAATAAGTCTTATTGATCTTTAAGGAGAAACAAAATTAATGTTATTTTTCTCTTTTCTCTCAGTGTTTTCATGCATTAAACACACTGACTGTGTATCAGGTCCAAAATGGAAACACATTAAGACGTGATGCATTACACAACTGAGGTGGCAACACCCAAAGTTTAACCAAGAGAGAAGATAAAAGAGTGTACTTTGCTGTTCCAAAGCAAAACGAAGAGGTCAACCCGAGCTGGTTTTTAATGGGTCAGTGCTGATTTTGTTATGTTAAGGCTGAATCTCTGGAGAGTCGATGAGCTTCAAGTTTCACAGGACAAACTGTGTTTCCTTTAAATATTAAACAGATGCAAATCCAACTGCATCAAATTACAGTATATGTGCATCGATCAAAACTCATGTGCAACCCGCAAAACAAGGGGTGTCAATATGTTCAACCGAGCAACACACCACAATGTTTCTTTCTTCGGATCTTTGTTGCTCTCACAACCATGAAATGTCCTGAACGCTGAGAGCATCTGAAAAGGGGATTTTCCCGATCACAAAAAACATCTTATTCAAATATAGGTATGCATTAAGGCCAAGAGACTCCTGGCTTATTATAGGATGTTCATCAAAACAAACCCCAGAGCCTATTAGGGGAAGAGACAGATGAGATTGGGCTCTAATGACCCATGATTCATTTCAGGTAGCAGGGAATTTTCTAGAAATGTCTGATGTTGAATAGATCTGTTGTAGCTCTGAAAAGTATCTAATGAGTATGTGATCATCTCTGAACGTCTCAGCCCTGTCCAACAACCCCCAAAAGACAGATAAATAAATCCAAACTTGCTTCTCCAAGACAGTAATGAGATTAAATGGAGACTTTTGTTGAAGTCTCCTGCTTCTACGATGTTTAACTTATGAAAAGAGACCCCAGGAAACTCACATGTGCCTTCTCTAGAGTTTCAGAAGAGATCTCAATGTCTCAAACTGTGCTCAGATATGCCAAAATACCAAGGACTCCAATTAAAGCTTCCATCTACATTATTACAAATCAATAACAGTCTCATTCAGTTACATTCTATCACTGAGATCCATTGATATCTCAAATCTGTCAAAACAATAGGTAAAGATAAAAGGCAAGTCCTCATTCAGCACACACCTTTAACCCAAAAAAGACTCATGTTCACAATGCTTTCAACTGAAATGGGAAATCTTAAAGACAAACATCCGGCACTGCTTCACAAACTCTTCTATACCTCTAAGAATGTGTGAATAAAAGGCTGATAACAAACAATTGCAATGCTTCAAAGGAAAAACAATCTGCATTCAAAGTGCCAGTCATTTGGTTGCTATAGTAACAATGCCACCCCTTAGTGTGCCGTAGTTCAGTTTCGGTCACAGAAATGCTGGATCTCTCGTGAAGGAGTTGTTACAGAAGGAAGAATCAGAAAAATCACTTGCTACAGTATACTGTGAAATTTGAAATCACATTTCAGTTTTTTAGTAAATCAGTTGGGTACCTGCCTGAAAAAAAGTTCTTGTAGTTATCTGAGCCACTCCTTTGGCAATCTATTTGTTTAAAAATTTAGTTTTAAATTGCAAAAAAAAAAAAAAAAAAAAAAAAAACACTATTATGTGCCAAGCCATGGGAACCAAACCGAACTGAGAGGTACGTATTGAACCATGATAGATAGATAGATAGATAGATAGATAGATAGATATAGGCTTTGATCTATTTGACACGGACTAATCGTTGATTTGAAGTGTGGTGATTTTAGACATGACCTCAGGACATCATGACACTGAACGTCCTGTACTTCTGTCGCTTGCAGCGCTGTTTTTGTTCACATCAAATCAAATATGCAGTTTCCTCCGAACAGGCTCTAAACGCACTCATTCATTCATGAAGCAAGTGGATCCTCCTCCAAACCCTTCCCAGACGTGCCGAGGAAAAGAAACAGAATAATTTAAAACATCTGATTTATTTCTCGTGACCCTGTCACAAGATTATATCCCCCCCCCACCCAACATACACTCCACCCTTCCAGCAGCCGGCAGCTGTTATCTCCGTCCTCTCACTCTGCTTTGTGTACAAGGACAGACAGACGCTCCTCTTAAATCAGTCATTTAGCTCCTCTGAACAGCCGGCCCTCCTCCTCATCCTGTATTAGGCATATTCATAACTCAAATGTTTCTCTATGCTATTTTTTGAAGCAACCTAGAAATAAGGGGGCAGCTATTATAGTCTCCAGCCGGTACGGTGCAGGCCTGCGGTCATGCTTCGGCTTCTGCTCCCTTACTAAACCAAACACCGGACTGGACAACCGGCTCTGTTGGAGGAGAACTAGGGAGGGAACGAGTATGTTTGTACCTTTTATTGGGGGAATGAAAAGCACCGCTAAAACAGAGCAAAAAAATGTATAAATAAATAAAAAAAAAACATCAATACAAGCAGATACATGACTTATCAGGTGACTTAATTTTGTAAATTCACTCACTCCATTGATAGTGAATGGTGAAAAAGCGCTAAAAAACTAGTTCATATAACTTGTATGGCTTCAGAAGACTAGAGGTTTACTACACATCTCGTCAATGGACGAGAATACTAACAATGTTAAGTTCCAAAACAATGACTCAGTCTGGATCAGCTGACTCTAGACAAAACTAGATAGCATAAACCATCACTCCCACTAGAATAAAAGCGGCCTACACTGGAAGCACATAGAGCACTGCATTACACTGCACATTTGGTTTTCTCAAATTAATAATTTTTTTTCTGTATGACCAAAATTAATTATTTAATATTTACAATTATATCTTGTGAACCTGTGACACAGAAGACTACACAATTCAGCTTTAAATGTCACAGGAATACATTTAATTTATAAAACACAGTTGTTTTAAATTGTAATATTTCACAGTACTACTGTTTTTCTGTATTTGATCAAATAAATGTAGCCTTGGCAAGAAAACAAATCAATACAAACAATCAAAGACATTACTGACCACTAACTTCTGCATGTTAGTACACATAATATATAGAGTTGTTCCGATTCCGATACTAGTATCGGAAATATCTCCGATACCACAACAAATTCTGGCATCGGCATCGGCGAGTACATAAACCCATATACCGATCCGATACCATTTTCTTAAAAAATACCTAGTTATGACCGCAAGCTTTGCCTAACTGCTGCACGGTTCTTCTTCGCTGCTCAAAATGCATTGAAAACACAGGAAGTTGTGCTGTGTTGCCACAAGCAACCCCTGTTTAGAGCAGCGAAGAAGAAATGAAAACGCGTTAGCAGCCCTGATCTATATATGACTGGATCACTCATCACATTCTAAACTGCCAAAAGACAGTGAAGCCGCTTCTATATTATAGATCAGTGGTTAGCAGTATGTCTCTGTAGTACCGGTAGTTACAGACTCTCAAGTATATTCAGTACCGGCAGCTGCGTTCAGTCGCTTCCGTGTAAGTCAAAGCGCAGGGCTCCAGACAGTAGCCGAATATATACTAGTGTCTGTGAATATTAAACTGCAAAATACTATTTAAATATTACTCCCGCAAAATCTACATCTCTGTGGGTGACTGGCACAGATGCGCGAGAGCTCGCTGTTTTGTAGTCTCTGCTGTGTGTCATGAGGACACGAACGCATAAACCGTCACTTCATGAGAATTTACCGTTTCATTTGAGAATACTGTCATATCATAAACACAGACACTCAAAGATCTTCATGGCAGCCCATTAAAATAAATGTTTGGTTTACATGAGTAAATTGACAATATATAAAGCTACTGTTGTAGCCTACAGTAATAATAATACGTCTCTATAATAATAATAATTATGCCTAGATGGTTGCTTGTTTTTTACTTGTTTTGTTGTAAAGAGATTATCTGATTAATAGATCTTTTTTTATATTCCTAGACTTATTTGTTGCAGTTTTTTTATACAGTTATATTGTAAAACTTAAATACCTTTTTTAGTTTGCGGTGTTAGATTTTTGGCTGCATTTGAAGTTCTTTTTTGCATATGAAAATAAATAATACTGTCAAATTCATGTTAGATAATAAAAATACTGTAATAAATACAGTAGTTCACCATGTATTTGTTCATGTTTTATTGAGGGATCTGTCTGAAGCACACCATAAAAAGAATTCTAGCAATTTACACAGGGCTAGTAGTATATACAGCTGTATATACAGATACACACCCAGGTATCGGATCAGTACTCGGTATCGGCCGATACCCTGAGCCCAGGTATCGGAATCGGTATCGGGAAGAGAAAAAGGGTATCGGAACATCTCTAATAATATATTCAGTAGCGAATATATGAATTTTAGTTTGTTGCTCAGTAACATGTCATTGTTTGGATCTCAAAACTCTGACACTGACACAAACAATGTTCACCCAATAAATCATGCAAAACTAGATCCACAAACCACTTCTCAGCCAATTCTCAGGTCCAATAATTACTCCAAGAACAGTGGAAACAGGAGAGCAGTTTGGGATGTAGGATATGGCGGCACCTCGGGCTACCGCCCAGCACGATTGGCCTGTATAACACCAGAGACGCTGGCAGCAGTTGAGTGCGCGAGCCAGAAAAGTCACTCTAATCTAGGCTACAACTGTCTCTAAAGTCCTGCAGGAGTCTCATTCAGAGAACGGCCTGAAACTGTGTGGCTATGTGTGTGTGGGGGGGGGGGGGGGGGGGCAACAAATCACACTGCGAGCACCTTGTGGGTGGACAGAGCCGAGAAACTGTTGTTGCCATAGCGACAGGCCAAATCCCCCCCCCCCCCCGCTGCAAACCACCACGTCAATCCCCCGAGTGTACGTATAAAACAAATGCACTTGCATCTTATCACCTCACTGCAGTCAAGCGAGGACTTGATGCTGGGAAGAGGAGGAGATATTTGGTAAAAAAACAAAAAAAACCACTCCAAACTTGGGGTCAAACAGCAAAGGCGGCTCAGTTTTAATAAAGCATTTCAGCAGAATGAAGCACACAACAGGCTGCACCCACTTCCACTGCACTCCCTCCTCCATACGTAACACTAACCCTACGGTCAGCGCAGGTTTGAATCACTGCAGACACCCAGACCGTGAGGGGGAAGTGACACGGCTGCTCCTGGAAAGCATGCAAATCTAACCAGTAGGCCATTTGCAGCGAGTCGTAACCGCAGTGAAGTGTTTGAGATGTGTGTATCAGATAAACAGCAGCCACAGAATTTGCATGGGCGGTAGAGATTACCTTCTGAGGTTTACATGATTCAAGAAGGAAGTGCTTGGTTATTTTATTTGACTATGTGAAATCGAATTGCACAAGGTGCAGCAAACTTTCAGCAAAAGACCAACAAGTCTCATAGCTTGACTTATAAATGTGGATTTAAAATGGATCTAATTCTGCAGAGATGTGATATTAAATGTCACATGACGGCAACAGTTCAGCCAACTAAACACTTCAAGTATGTCTTTTTAAAACAAAAAATCCCATTGGATCAAAACTCAAGAAATATTTTTTCTTTTTTCTTATTGTTGATTTATTACCAATATTAAGTTATCCAGCAGGCTAACATAGAACATAATAATAAAGCCCAAATCTGGATCCTTCTGAAGGATCACATGACACTGAAGTCTTACCCTTGCTGGAATAAATTCTGTTTTTAAATATTCAAATAGAAAACAGTTATTTTAAACTGTAACAATATTTCAAAAAAAGTTTTTACCGTATGTTTTTGATCAAGCAAATGCAGCAATGGTGAGCCTAAGCAATGTCTTAAAAGGCATACAAATAATAATAATAATAATATTATATATATATATATAGAAACATGAATTCTATTTAATAATAGAATTAATGTATTAATCAGTAATTGAGATTCATCTGCTCCACCTGCACAATGAGATACCAGTTTTACATATTTAAGGTATAAAGATTAAAAGCATTACCTACAAACTAGATGGCCATAGACTGTTTTAGTTCCTTTCAATACTACCATTTATTTACAGTGGTTTGCAACAATTACTTTTTTGGTTGCAAAAACTACACTTTTAATGTGTGGTATAGCACTAAATAATATTAAATACAGAGGTAATGTAACAGGGACCATAACAGACGTATGCTATTTTACTAATAGAAACGAGACATTTAAAAACCCTCCAAACTTCAACATGCTTCTAACACTTGATTACCTGCTTCATGAACAGAGAGACGGCAAACTAACAAGTACAAACAACCATCTCTAGAATCACATGACCACCGTCAAACTCCATAACAAAACAAAAATCAAGGAGTGCAAAACAAAAGACAAATAATATCTGAACAAAATGTTAGTATGTTATGTGGACGTACTGTCCACAAAAATGTCTCTTTTTAAAAGGTTATTAGTTGAACCAAAGACTATTTTACTGGCCTTAAAAAGTCCTCATTTTGGAGCCGTCTGTCATATTTCAGAAGTATTCGGTCCCTCACACTAGTTGCCTTATGATTGCTAGTTATAGCAGCCGTCTGGATGGAATGTAATGTAAATGAATGGCTACTTGTAGACTGGTAGAGTCGCCTACTGTTCCTTCTGTGTTCTTTGTAAGTGACTGAGGAAAATGCTGAAAACCAGGGACACTCCATGCCTCAATGCTACTACAGCAAAACAGGAAATGCTGCAGGGACAGAGCCAATAAAAATTCAAGAAGTCTTTCATTTCTACAAAGACGATGAACAGTAACTGTCAAAAACAAAACAATGATTCGGCGCTTCATTCTTCTAGATGACAATGTGAAAGCATTATCAACACGAAATGTGGTTAAAAAAATAAATGCCTGTCTGCACTAGTTAAAACTGTTCTGGGTGCTGGTCTAGCTGATGGAACGACAAAACTAAGATGTTTGGCTTACCTGTATACATATCTAAGTCAATCTAATCAAGACTTATTCAACTAATTAAAGACTAATTTACTTAAGAATCTACATTTCAAAAGTCTTATTTTCAGAGAATTTAGAGATCTGTAGGCTAAAAAAAAAAAAAAATCCAATGGGGTCAGAATTTTTTATTTTTAGGGAAAACAAGTTGATTTTTCCAACCCCGCTGGCCAATAGTTTCTGAACTTTAGTTGTTTGGTTTTGTTATTTAAAATGTCATGTTTACTTGAAAACAAGACAAAAATACTGAAGCAAAAGATATTTTCCATGCACCAACATTCAAAGCTGGAGAGCAGTATCTAAAACACAACACATGCTAGTAACCAGCAGGATTTTGCAACATTCAGAATTGCTTCCTTTCAGCTCATTAGCTGAATTTAAATTGATTTGAACTTGAACTGCCCACAACACACAGGAAGTTAAATTAGAATGACAGGAAGAGAACTTTACTGAACTGTAGTAATTCAAAGAAACTGAACAGGTAATGCATTCTCAGAAAACAAAGTGTTCTTAAACTATGGAACAGCAAAGTGAATTGATTAAATATGATCAAATATCATAAAACATATAAATTAATATTTTATAGGTGATATTTGAATCCATCAAACTTTTTAAACTTTTTTTTTCAACCCAATATTTTAATCAAGCCAAAATTGTTACATAATTCCGTTGAATTTCAAATCATTTTAATCCTACATGTATTCAAATTCAAATTAAATTTTGCATCCTGTTTTCTACCTCGATACAAAATCAGAAATTGATCTAGAAAAGCAGTTCTCAATTCAGTTCTGAATGAAGCACAGCCCTGGGAACCAGATGGTTATAGGCCTCGCCATCAAACCTGTAGACAAACACCAAGTATCCTTCAAATAACACCAGCAATAAGCCAATGCCTAACAAAGAAGCAAATCATTTCAAGTTCCAACTCTGCATTGTTTGGGATGTGAGCATGTACAGTATACAGTTGAGCATCTGCGATTACGTGTCAGCATACTATTAACTGAAAGCTTGCTAGCAATGAGATGGCAAGGATACTGCCTGTATTCCACATCTATGTGCTAAAAGCTCCCACTCTCTCATCTGTTCCTTCCCTTTAGTGGGCTTGTGTTTCTTTGGCCTACTTTGAGAGGAAATTGATCCATTAAATGTGTCAAGGATAAGAAAAGGAAATGCATGTATGCATACAACATGGCTGACAGGAAAGACCATTTGAGGTTTGCGGTGTATAATTAGATACTCAGTCACCATACAAAGTCATATTTTTTGGCCACCCAATATCTGTTTTTCATATAATGCGGCTGAGCTTAAGCAGAAGAAAAATTATGAAACGAAAGGGAGCAATAAAGAATGACATGTGTGTGCCATCCATCCCTGCAGGTCTCTGTGGTGTTGCTGGAGAAAGGCCCCGGTTCTATAAATACTACCACAGGGGGAGCAGCGGACGAACTGAGACAACCTCCTTGAAGAATTTCATCAGGGGTAACGGAGAATATGTCTATAAATATATGCATGTCATTGAAAATTAGACTCTTTTCAAAGAAATCTCACTGTTAGGCAGGTTTGGGATGAAAATATTCACAATTTGTTCTGAGCATGGTAAAGGCAAGGCACCATAGCCTGCATTGCTTCGCTCTCACTAAGCTCTCCTCCGAGAGCACCTGGCCCTGTTTGGTTCTAAACGCCGTGTGTGGCAGCATGAGCATTCTGACAACGGCACTCTCTACAGGCTGGTTAGGATGGGGGCTGCTTATGTAAGAGTAACAGCAGGGACTCATGGCCAATTAAAATCCAGCCTCATTAAAGAGTAGATCACGTTAGGGACACTTCAGGATTCCACTGTCATGCAAAACTCTGAACAACCTTGAAGGACAGACAGGCGAGTGATCGGATCTAGGGCAAATTCGGTGTGGGTGCAATTGAGAACTTTTACAATAATATCCGAAAATATCTGTATAAATGTGAACCAAAAAAAAATGTAAAAAAATTCAGTCGACACCTACAGTTACTCCATATGATAATACAAATACTGGAATAATAATGCAAGGCAAGGAATTGCTGAAACTGTGCCAAAGCGTATGTCAACTGAAGTTCCTTTTTCCTGATGTCAAACAAACAAAATACTTCCTAAAACTTAAAAACATGTAATTAAACCTACAACAGCTGACCACAACAATACAACCCGGCATCCACTATCATAGTCAAAAAGCCATTTGTCAGATTTCAGCATTCTCAATATTTATAAACAACTATTACAAACCATGTTCATGATGTCACTGTTGTCCACGAATGTCAGCATTTATAAAAAAAAAAAAAAAAAAAAAACGTCTTCAGAAACTTCAATTCCCAGTGTTTACATTGTGTACACTGCTTTGTTAGAGTTTCTGGAATTTCAGAATTTGAACTGACATAGTAAATGGCAAAAACAATTGATATTAATTACAATTAATTGTAATTTAATGAAATGTATTAATTCAAAGAATGTAATTCTTAAAAATGAAATATGTTTCGTCAAGACAAACTTTGAATGTTGACTTGACAGCCTTATTTAAAATAAAAATTCAAAAGGCCTGATGTTTGAAAGTTTTAGAAACCTTATAGACAGATTTGTGGACTAAGGTGGATAAACACCTAATATAGTAGGATAGTTGGCTCAGAAATGTAAATTCTGTCATTTTACTCACCAAACATTGAACTCATTCATTTAAAAAAGAAAGTCGTACAAATTTTGAAAAACATGAGGGTGATTAAATGATGGTAGAATTTACATTTGGGTGAACAGTACTTTTTATTTTCTAAAATTCCTGTTGAAGCTCTTGGAATTCAATACATTCCGGTTCCTGTCATTTCAGTTTAAATGTGTGTTTTGGTCAATTCAAATTCACACTTATGAATTGAAAAGGAGCCGGTTGTTCAATCTGAAATGTAATCAATCAGCTTAATGGGAGGCTAAATATTGAAATATTGTATTAATGTGGACAGAGGGCTGAGACAGTCAAACAGACTAAACCAGCTGATAGAAACATCATAATGCCACAATGCATTTAGCTACAGCATAAAGGTGAATCTTGGGGATTTTTATTGAGGTTCCTAGCTCCTGGTAGTGATAAGGAGAAAAATCATCTCAATGGCTGGCACTAACATCCAGCAAAGAACCACTGCTCTCTAAGAAGAGAAAGCAGACGGTTCTGTGATAAAATCAACTCTCCTAACATGGACCGGGGTGACAGGAAGCAACCCCTTCAGCTCTAGATGGGCCTGTCACAGCCGCTTTTCACAGAGGCACAGTCATGACTGCACTGCCTTATTTGATCATGACTGATATCACAGCATGTTCATATATCCATTATGCACTACAACGGCGGGTCGCAATCAAACAAAAGCCCTGCGTAGACACCTGATGCGCGCGCCTGCCAAGAGTTTCGTCACCTGCTAGGTGATAGTCCAAAGAGCAAATCCTCTTGTTTGCACTGGCTGTGGAAATCACCGTAAAGCCTTGCTTGGGAGGGAATTGAAAAAGGGACAGCTCAATTGTTGCTTTGAAAACAAGGTAGGGCTTAGTTAAAGGATTGCTAATGAAAAAGAACCAGACAAATGTGTCCTATGAGCACTACAATTGAAAGTGAAAGTGTGTAGAAGCCAAGGCCCTTACTGATGAAACATGACGTGGCAGTCAGAAGCAAAGTTTAATCTTCAGTAGGGCAGCCAGGAACAAAGCACTTCAAAATAACAGCTGCCAATGCTAACATGCAGTCAACACTGCAAACTCACACCAAATCACCAGGCAGTTTTTGGTGCATAAAAAAAAGAAATCAAATCGACAATGTTGCCTTGGAAATAGATATGTCCAAAAAATTATATCAATGTATTTGTCTAAATTATACCGGTTTCATGGTATATGACGATTTATATATATTTTTTTTTCATGCATGACCGGGTGTAAACCCCATTTTCTACTGAGAGAGGAAATAGTCTACTGCAGTAGTCTGACCTAGAATGCCTATTTTATACTGTCATTATGAGTGAATATTGTAGAGAAATTCCACCCTAAATAGGGACAAAACACCCATTAATACATGTTAACCAGGAGTCACTCATTTATAATCGTGACATCGTCAGGTAAAATCAACATGCATGTACAGCAGATGCATGTTGAGCGGTGGTTTTGGCCATATTACTTTTTTGTGTCATGCAGTGCACTGTCTGCGCCGGAGTTACAAACAAACAAACAAAAAACGCATAATATTAACAGATGAATTATGCTCATATTTATAATTCCAAACAGTTAGTAAGCAGCAGGTGCTTGAAAACGTCCTTCTGTGTCTCATCACGTTCTACTTGTTCTACAGCTTAATTTTCGGAACTTTCATGCTAAGAAACACATACAGCTGTGTCCTCGCCACAATGCAACAGTGAAAAGAGACCCCTCTCAGACGTGTTCCGAACATTATCTAAACAACTTAAACAATACAGAATTAAAGTTAAAAAAGTCAAACCTAAAACAGAAGTAAAAATAAAACTAAACAGAATAAATAAATAAAACAATAATAAAGACAAAAGCACATAAAAAAAAAATCATCAACAGCTCACCTCAAACCATTACTAGTTAAGTTAAGGACCAGAATCACTTCTACAATACTGTCCATTCCAATATAGGACACTTAATTTTGGTGGGCAAAGAAATTCTGGCTTTAATCTGTTTTGACCAAGTACAGACAGTGACACGGCCTAGTGCGCTTGGCCCTTCCATAACCTGATAAGGGCTTCAGGGCAGACCAGTGGCAACACAGACCGAATGGACAGTGGGAAAGGGTGGAGCAGCCAGCTCAGTGAAGTGAGCGACTGGCAGGAAGTCATGGCCCTGTCAAACAAAGCCGGATAAAAGCTTCGAGAAGCTGGATAAAACTAACACTTTACCATTTCAAACACCCATATGATAGCAATATATTCAATAATTGACAATCCATTCAATCTATTACAACATACTTGTCAATGCATTAAAAGTTGCATGGGTGAAAGCATCTCTGTGGTTCACAGAACACACTGTAAACAATATGATTATATCATCAGGAGAAAATTTCCATAACTGGAAGCATGTATGAGATTAGAGCTGAAACAACGAATCGATTTAATCGATTAAAATCGATTACTAAAATAGTTGTCAACTAATTTAGTAATCGATTCGTCGCTAAATAAATTTTATTTGCCATAAGCGGCTCATTTCGTGCATACTTCAAATCTGCGGTGACCAAAGTGTGGCAGTAATGAGCCACCGGAGGTTTTACTCAGCCAGTACAGCAGGTGAAGAAGCGAATAGCCAATAGCTGGCCTCGTTTTATGTCACGTGCTTCTCTGCAGCATTCAGTGGGAAGTGGGAGTACTTTACTTTGAGCCTTTAAAATGAAGAGTAACCTGTAAACTCTGCACTACTGAACTGTTTAAGGGGCCGTTCACATAATCGTGTCTTTTGCGTGCTCAAGTTCGTTATTTCCTATGTAGGCGCGCAGTATGCACTCTCATAATGGAAGCGACGCGGTCGCGACACGCACGCGGTGCGATGCGCCCGTTTTTCCAGGCGCGTCCACACCGCATCCATTTATCCTTTGCTGAAATTTCCGGGTCTTCATGGAGAGGGCAGGTCATGGAGAGAGCACGTCATGGTTGCTTAGCAAAGGCAGACGCCTCAGGGGCGCTTCTGCCCGAGCGCTTTGGAAAGAAGGAGAAAGCGGCGCCACTAGCGTTTTCCACGCGTTTTTAGGTGCGATATGTGAACGGCCCCTAAGAATTTTATTTGTGCAGATTCTCCAGTACAAGGTTGTTTGCAAATGTTTAGTCGTAAAAGCTGATAACATTGCTTTTTAACAGTTAACATTTAAAGCTTTACAAACATGTTATGTGATCAGTTTGTCGTTTACCAGTTCATAATTCAGACTTGCAGCCTAATTATGACTGAATGAGAGAGGTAAATGTTTGAGTATATTTAAAATGCACTTCTTTACTAAGTATTCACTGCTCTTTTTCACACAGCAGGTTTTTTGTGTGTGTCCCATTTTTTTTTTCTGGACAACCTTCTGATGGATTTTACTTTAAATTGTGAGTTCCATTCAGGTTTCATGCCATTGGCACTTTTTTTCGAAGGATTGTTTACAATTTCACAGCATAAGCTATAAAGCTTTTTCCCAGTAAATAATAAAATACAATGCACTGCAATTTTATTCTGTTTTATCCTTATACTTCGTGAAAATATGTTCTCAAAGATTCCTTAAGCTTTGTTTGGGATGTTAAACTACTTTAGGAGCTCTAAGGACTGCCATGGTGAAAACAATATTTGAAATCTCCTTGTGAATTTTGCTAGAGTATGGATCAGTGTTTTGATTGCAGAAGAGTTCGACAAAGGATTACTAACATAATAAAACAACTCCAGGTATATTTTTGATGAGGATATGACAATGCAAAATGGTTAAAATCTCTTAAAAATCTATGCTGAATGATAAAGACCCTTTATTAATAATTTACTTGGGGAAAAAATTGAAAAAACTAAAATATAAGTACATAAACCGATTAATCGATTAATCGTAAAAATAATCGACAGATTAATCGATTATCAAAATAATCGTAAGTTGCAGCCCTATATGAGATTACACAGTGGTAAAGATCTCAAACTTGGTTCCCATATGACAGCAAGGTGCATCATATTTTTGAATGATTCTTGATTACATAATTAGGAATCTCTGAAGTTTCTTAAATGAGCAATCATGCTTAATTTTAATGGTTACTCTACTAAGTAGTGCATATACATAGATGTTTTGTTGCTATACCAAACTTTTGAATGAGAATTTCTGAGGAGATCCGAGAAGCTAAACAACACAGACTAACCTCTTAATAAACTCAATACAAACCTTTAAGATGCATGGATTGCAGGAAAATGGATTAGCATATTTTGGATTAGCATTTCCAAATGTATTTATTAAAAACAGAAGTCCTTGAGCATGGCATCATATCCTGTTTCCCATGTTCTTTGTGGGGCTAACTAACCTTTACAGTCAATTAAATCTCCAGAAGCAGGACTGAGCTGCTGTACTAGTAAGTTTGGTTAAAGGCCAAAAACACAAGACTATTTTGTTTTCAGAGGTCATACAGAAAATATGAGGCTTCTCTGTACATTTAGAAGAGACCGTAGATGGTTTGCACTCTGAAAAACTAGACAAAGTCTTTAACAAAAAGAATCAGTCATTTTATTAGAGAATAAATTATATTCTCTGTACATTTGAAATGATTTAATATCTCACATTGTGAATGACATAACATATCCAGATTTCTGTTCAAAGGGTCACAGCTACATAAAAAATCTGAGCTCTCAAACAATACACAGCACATTACTTGAGCGCTAGCCATAGACAGGAAGGAATTCATAAACTTTAATTTAAAATAACAAGGCATTTTTTTGCAATGACATTAAAACAATTCATTATTGTTTTGAACCAGTCACCTCTGATGAGGAAATCAGCAATTACTATGTTTGTTCTGTTAATTTAAAACAATGCACCCAGTACTCTTGCTTTTCAATTTGCAGCCCACTGAAAGTAGGACACTGTCCTCCCAGTATGTTTCAGTGTGAATATGTGCAATGAAAGTCAATCGAAAATAGGACAAATACTACATTTAACTGAATTCAACAGTGAATCTGCATTACTTGTAACCCAAGCTAGCTTTAAAGCTAAAAAGTGATGATAAAACAGGCATTGGAGTTACAAACTTGAATCAGATTTAAAACAGCCCTGACACTGCATTCATTAGTTCATGAATTCACTGGGAATCGAACCTATGACCTCAGTGTTGTTAGCGCCATGTTCTACTGTTGGAGTACAGGTAGATTACAGGTTTGATTCCCAGGGAATGTATTAACTAAGACAAATGTTAAATAAATATTTTTTGCATTCAGTGCAGCTTTGGATAAAAGCATCTGACAAATACATAAATGTATAGAAATTTTTTATTTAAAGGGGGGGTGAAATGCTATTTCATGCATACTGAGTTTTTTACACTGTTAAAGAGTTGGATTCCCATGCTAAACATGGACAAAGTTTCAAAAATTAAGTTGTACGTTTGAAGGAGTATTTTTGTTCCAAAAAAAACTCTTCCGGTTTGTCACAAGTTTCGGAAAGTTTTTTTCGAGTATGGCTCTGTATGACGTTAGATGGAGCGGAATTTCCTTATATGGCTCCTAAGGGCGCGTCTGCCGGAAGAGCGCGCGCTCCCGTATAGCAAAGCACTGAGAGGCTGAGCACAGCCTGATCAGAGCGAGAGCGTCGCGAAATGTCACAAAAGAAGTGTGTTTTTGGTTGCCAGGGCAAGACAACCCTGCACAGATTACCAAAAGAGAGACAGCATTAAGGGACCAGTGGATGGAGTTTATTTTTACAGAGCATCAACGGAGTTGTGCAAGTGTTTTTGTTTGTTCCCTGCATTTCGGATTTGCACAACGTTTATTTCTTAAGGATAATGCAGTCCCAACGAAAAAGGGTCACGATCTTGTGTTGGAACCGCAGGCGGTGAGTAAAACTGCTTCACATATCTCTGTGTTGTTAACTTAGCTATCAGCGCATAAGCACATCAAGTAAACAACATGCGATGTTGTCATCAAACTGCACTTTCCACATGTACAGCTTAAAAAAAAAAAAAAAAAAAGACGACATAAAGTGGAACTTAGTCATTTTCCAAAACCGCTAAGCAAATATATAAAGTTTCAGTACATACCACATAGCATACCGCCTTTGCCGATGCTGCTCTTGTTAAATTTCAGCCTCTGGATCTGTGTCAAAGCTTCCACATGCTCTCAACTCAAAAGCCTACTGGCGCTCGTGATTCTTTAGCTCCGCCCACACGTCACGCCTCTAGGCGCTCGTGTTTTTCCGGGAAAAATCGGTACAGACTATCTTTCTCTTATAAATATAATAAAAATAAAGACTTTTTGGAGTTATGAAGGATGCAGTACTACTCTATAGGTACTCAAGATTAACAGGATATTGAGTGAAAACGAGCATTTCACCCCCCCTTTAACTTTCAAAAGCGCAGCTACCATATGGATTTTATATACTTAAATATACTAAACATTAACATATTATTCTGCTAAATACAAAAGAATTAGTACCGGGCCATATAGCATAAAATAATAATAATAATAATGAATAAAAATAATACATATAAAAAGGGTGTATATATATATGTATATATATATATATATATATATATATATATATATACATACATATATATATATATATATATATATACACCCTTTTTCAATCAAATAAACCAATATTTTGATTAAAGAGCTGCTGTAGTCAATTAAATGCACAATATTAAATTAAGTATGCTAAGACATACTAAACAGTGGCATGGCATGTGCTGCATATTAATTTTCACTAAATTAACAGAATGATATATGAACCAAAATATCACATAGGCAGCAATATTTACCATCAAACATTTTAGCACATGAATATCGCCACATAGAGACAATGCTCTCGTACATCCAAACCATAAGACAAGATCGCAGAATTTATGGCCAAAAATCATTGCATATACATTGTTAATATATCTGAAATATCACCCAGCCCTACTAATAGCCATATTTTGTCAAAGCTTAACTATCTACAGAGTGAGATGCTGGTTAACACAAAGCAGCTATGGTATCAACAATGGAGCAAATATGTGTTAAAGCCTATTAAGGTCTTGGCTAATCCAGACTAACCAAGACTTATCCAGCGCTAGGCTGACAGTTTTAACTTATTTAGGATGGGCCATTAATAGGATGACTGAGCACCAACAAGCTGCTTTTTAATTCTTTCTTTGGTGGCACAGGGATAGCGAAAGGGAGAGAACTTTTACTTATTAATTTTCTCATAGCGGTAAAGGTCAATCTTGTGTATTTTCACAGAGGTCACAGATCCACATAGGAGCAACTGTGTCCTTAGGATCTTTCACTGTTACAGAAATGCTCTGGTTTCAATCCAGAGATCAAGAACGCTTATGCAAAGCTCAGATTGCGTTGGCAAGCTTTGGTGGTGAAAACTTAAAATGAAAGGTAAAATAATCTTCCATACAGGTTCACCAAGTTTAAGTCAATTGACCCTTCCTTACACTCCGTTCCCAGCTTCACAGAACATCCCAGAGACCTCTTGGAAATTTCTCTGAACATCTTCAGTAAAACATGGTCATGAATGATACATTAACTTAATTTAAAAACCAAATAAATGGAACAGATATCTTTGGTTTAAGTTTCTGCCCCTATAGAGGTGTATCTTCAGAAAAGAGCAAAAACATTTTACTGAAAGGAATTCTTATCAAGTTCTTTTCAATATGATGTTCTTTAAAGCTTCTCGGAGTTGGCAACCAAAACCAAGGTGGCCAGAGTTTATCGAGTTTCACTTGGACGTTATCTCAGCGTGATTTCACCAAAACTCACACTTCTGTCCATCTCTCCCTATCGGTCTTTGCCATCAGCTCATTTTTTCATCCTACTGTACTGTCCATTTTTAATACAAGCAGCTCAATTTGTGGTTTCAAGCGGAAAAACAGTCCTGACTAATAGGAAGTGAATGAAGGCTGTCCGTGTCAGATATCACTGCTTACTAATTTACTGAGTCATAGACAGCACAGCAACCAAACTTCACAGCTTGATAAAGCATCCAATTCTCCTTCCTTGGGAGTAACCAGAGTCCAGTGTGCAGAGCAATCACGCCCTCACAAGGCAATAACTGTCCACCATTTTGAGATAATTCAACCCAGGAATAATTGGTAAAAGTGCAGAGACGTCCCAGATTTGACAGGTGGCACAGGCTGACATAGCAATGCTCCCAAGATGAATTTGTTGATTGATGCTTCGTAATCAAAGATGATACTTAAAATACTTTTTATTTTTCTCATTAACTTGTCAAGATTATCAAAGGAAAAATCATCTGCACCAACTAAAAAGCATTGATACTTCCTTTACTAAAGAAATAAACGCTCAACTCACAAACCTCAGCTGATTTACCTACGATTTGAATACTGTAATCCAAGAGGATTCATACAGTTAAACAAACCACTGTCGTTTACATTGCACTTAATGACACTTTGCAAAGCAACTCAGCTTTACATTGACGTTATTGTCATTCTCCATTGCTCATTTTCACACATTCCTCTCTAACTTAGCTCTATCAAACTGCATGCAACATGCATTATCATACATCAGACCACTGGTCAAAAACTGATAGCCAGCATACCACCATTTCGCTTTAAAGCAGACCTCTGGTATACACTTACATGTACATGCATATACACCAAACAATGAGCATGCTGAGATTTGTGTCCTGTTGCATGCCAGGCCCTGTCCAGTATTCGGCCCGCATATGCTAACGCGCTAACGCCTTAGCATATTCGCTAACGTTGATAGCCTGTATACTATTCACTTGCATACAAAAAATTATTACGATAATAAAAAATGATCATTAACCGCAAACACCTCAAACCTACTTTAGAAAACCGCCACCGCGATAAAACGGAGGTGGCGTGTTTAATACCACGACTCACCGCTGAAAACCACAGCGAAACCTGTCGACTAACTGTGTGTGTGTGTGTGTTTGTGAGTTTAACGACGGTTCTCGTACCTAGCAGGAGCAGCTTCAACTCCCGTCTCGCGTCGCGTTTGTCCCGACGCAGTTGCCTTTCGATTTCGGCGTTGATTCGTTTCGACTCCTTGGCCTCTTCGCTCAGGCAGCAGGCCATCATCGACTCTAAAGTCATCCCCACGGCTTTACTATACACAGCCCGGCCTCGTTTGGGCTTCAGAAACGCGAAAAATAAAAAAATAAATATATATCACTCGGTTCGAGTGACCGATGGGAAGAAAGCGGGTAAAAAAATGAAATAATCCCCCAATCCTTCTCCTCTTGAGGAAAAATATTAAGAAGAAGAAATAAGAGGAGATGATCTGAAGGGGGTTAGAGAGTGAGAGTGGGGGAGGGGCCGAGGGGGCCTCGCGCGCGGCGTTCAGTCTTCCCGCGGTGAGCGCGAGCTTCTACCCCGCGTGCGGTGTTCGACAAAATAACGGAGGCAAGAGATGAAGAAAAAACCGGGAGGATGAGGAAGGGAGAGCAGCGTCGACGACAACGACGGCGAGGAGGAGGTCCAGGAGCCTTATCTCGCAAATTATTGAAAAATCCAGGGCAAACTATCCTCGCGTACGTGCGACACTCCCACAACAGATCCGCGGCGGCTCACCAGCAACACGGGTCCCGTTGAAAACGGGACAGATCGCACAGTCGCGACATCCACTTAACCTATGTCCCCCTTCTCCACCCCTTCAAATGAAGGAAAAACAGATCCCCCCTCAGGAAAGGAAGAATAGCTGTCCGATCGGGTGGATGAAGCGTTACTGCCTCACAACCAGCAACTGAACAATGTCAAAAACATTCCCTTTTGTGTCGTTTTATAACACGGGAGCGCTCAGTCACAACACTCGTAGAAAAATACAATTCCTGGAAGGGGGAAAAGCCAGTTGTCTTTAAAAATTGATAAATGTTATGCCACTTTTTTTTTTTTTTTTTTTGCAGATGACAGCAGCGTCTCCTCCTACATCAGCGGACGGAGCTGCGTGCGCGCACACTAGAGTGGTTCCACACGGCCACGGATGATTGACAGGGAGACAAGTCGGGAGCAAGCGAGAGAAGGCGGGAGCTGTGCAAGCTCGAGTTCTGGAGGCGGATAACCAGGAACTGTCAAGTTTGGTCGACGGCACAATCACTGCCGGGGTGTGTCGCTCATTCTCAGGGAACAGTGTGCACTGACACAGCGCTATTACTTCCACATAAATCTCGCGTTATAGAACACATTTCTGCATAAATCATGGATGGTTCGCACTTCAGATTAGATAAATATACTTTTTTAATGATGCCAAACGGGAAATTGTCAATACGATTTATAATAATAATAAAGAAACGAAATTATTATGATCTGCAAATCATTAAAGTACTTTATCCTACGAAGAAAATGTGAATAATGGTTATTAAAATTAAAATATGATTATACTATTATTATTATTATAATTATTATTATTATTATATCGTTTTTGTTGTGATTACTACAACTACTACTATTATTTTATTTTATCTGACTAGTTAACATAGCATGGAAAATGGCATGGAATTATATAATAATTTTTCTTCTTCTTCTTAATGTCCCTCACAAAACGATAATAATATAACGACCTTTATATACGAAGACAGGAATTAAAAGAGTAAGTTATGAACATATTGTACACATAGGCTGTTAATAATTTAACGGTGCTGTAATTAAACGACACAATTGTTGAACTCTGCCTACATCTAGTGGACACATCTAGTATTGCATGTTTAATTTTAATTTAATTTTTTATTTTCTCAAGGGTCTCTAAACTCCGGCATAGTTGAGCTCCTGCCCTAATTAAACACACCTGAAGCAGCTGGTCAAGGTCTTACTAGGCACACTAGAAACTTCCCAGCAGGTGTGTTGAGGAAAGTTGGCGCTAAACTCCGCAGGACACCGGCCCTCCAGGACCGAGTTTAGAGACCCCCAATTTATATCAATGTCTAAATCAAGTCGCCTTGGTCTTGGTGGATGCTGTATGTTATGCAGACATTTATATTTAATTTTAAGATTCATGGAAATATATAAAGTGTAGCAGATAAGCAGAAAACCTACAGTGCTATCATGTAAATCAATCAAATAATCTGACAAAAGGAGGATAACCCAGTGTAATGACTATTATTTGTATGCTTAATCTGTTAAGAAAAGGAAAAAGACTTATTGTCTTGTCAAATATGAATTATATCAATCATGTAAATAGCAACATATATTTTCAATTGAAAACAACACAATTTGACAATAAATAAACAAATAAGGGCTAAGTAGTTTGCATCCCTGGATATTACAGTCTAACATTTGTTTTGTAAAAGTTGTCAAATTGTTTAGGTATTCACATTACCCCACTAAACATTAAAGCCCATCTCAGTCATTTAAACACTTAGACCGCTGAGGCAGACCAGCCTAAAAATGCACAACGTTTTGTCAAATAAAAGAGACAGTTTGGCCATTTCGAATTATTTTACCCTCGGTGTCAATGGGGTACAGTGTTGGACTCAAGTGTTCTTCAAAATATATTTTTTGTTTTGCAGAGACAAGAAATCCATACACTTCTGAAACGACATAAGGATGAGTAAATTATGAATTGTAATTTTTGGGTGACCGAATAATATTAGGCTACTTTAAACACCAATATAGTCAAAATATGGGAAAGACATAATAGTGTAGTTTGATATGATTGCTATTTCACAAATAAATAGAAGCTTTCTAGAGTACTTCTCAGAGTAAAGTACACTAGATCCCGACAGCAGAGGGCAGCAGATGTTTGTGAGCAATAATCTGATTATTCCATTGTTCACTTGTCTCTTCAAATAAAGAGGGCACTGTTCGATTATAAATGCTCTGAGACACTCACACTTATGTACAGATCTCAAGAACAATTGAATCTCTTGCACATACGTCACATATTTCTTCATTGTGCAATTTTATTCTAATTGCTATCAGAACTGAAACTCACTTCACATAACATACTCTTCAGTTTTCTTAGATGCCATTGCCAATTTCGTGTTTCCATGCTTCTTCCGGTCTCACTTTCTCTTTTCTCGTTTTGCTCTAGATGCAATATGGGCCTCTCCACAGCTGTGAACCCGTAAAGACAAGCTGTGAGTAAGATGCATGGCCGCTGACAGCTTGAGAGAAGCTGCTTCATGTGGCAGCCACTGGCAGCTGAAAAGCAAACACATTGCCAAAGCGTCCCTGTGCAGACCTTCGAGACTTTTGCCTGCCTTTGGGGGGAAAAAAGTGCTTGACAGCTTCTAACTCATTTTATGGTCGTTCTGCAGAATATTTAATGAGACTGTTATATGTAACACTATTGATTATATAAATATTTAAGAGGGAAAAAAAATTCCACAATTTTCAACGAGCATGCAATTCCTCTACTAAGTATAAATGCAGAAAATAATCAGTTTCTTTTTTCTTTTCTGTGAATGCATGTAACTTTGATTCATTAGCCCCTTACAGATAATAAATTAGAAGAAATATAAGAAAATGATATAACAGTTTGCAATATCAAGCTGTTTTTGAACTGGAATCTAATGACAATCGGAATCCCTCTCAAAATAAGGTGGATAGAACTGAAAGCAGAACTGATTGTAGTTTTGATGTTTGATAGTGAAGGTCTTGCCCTGGATTTATGTGCTTTAAACTGGATCTTAGCTGGGAGCGGCCGAGATCACTTTATACCCACCAGAGCTCTTCCAAGCCTCTGTTTCCAATAGCAACCGTATATGTGCAGCTCAGCGCAGCGACCAGAGAGTTCCACGGGGAACACAGAACTTTCTCTCGTCATCTGATTGCACAGCGGGAAATTTGTGATCTTAGCACCCGGCCAGTAATGGAACGTGTTGAATGCCAGAACCCTGTACACAGAAATGAGAGCTCTGTCATCATTAACTCATGCTGTAGTTGCACTAAATGCATTTGCTGTGTGAAATTAATACAGGCATTCACTGAAAATCTTCCTCTCTGCTGCAGCTCTCAAATAGCTCATTCTAAATCCTGCACTTTTTCTGTACAATTTAAGGAATATAGGGTACAAAAGTTCTCTCTGGAGTGGTATCCTTTCAAAAGGCACTACGATGTACCATTAAGGTACTAGTATGTACACTTCGGGTGTAAAGAGGGTAAACGCTCTTCATTCTGAGAGTGTATTTTTGCTAGCTTTACAACCATAGTCTCTGTATTGTTGTTGCTCCTGTTGGGTTCAACAGCATTCAGGTTTAGAATGACATGAGGGTGAATAAATAATGTCATTTGAATTTTTTTATTTAACTTTTCATTCAAGGTTGCAATCTGTGCCAGACACCTCAGAGAATGGCTGCAATCATGTTTCTTTCCTCACTGTTTGCTCCACTCCACTGTCAGTGTTAAAATCTCTTGCTTGTGTCTGCCATCCAGCTTTATACAATGATTTGGAAAGCCAATGTGGACGCACACATTAATGGTTCAGGATTAGTGCTTCTCCTATAAAGGTCACATGATCATTTATGAGAAGGAGTGACCTGTGCAACCAAAATATTATTAAGATGTCAGTTCTGACTTCTAGCTATTGTACACTTGATTAGGGCATTTAACCCCGGCCCTTCCCCAGAAACGTCCCCCACAATTAATGCCAGTGACAGTGTCACAAAAATATATGCTAATCGAGACTTTCTCTATTGGTGTTAGGGCCTTATTATTTTAGGCAAAAATAGGGGTTTCTATAGGGAAGTTATTGCCATGCATTTTTTTTTCAGAAAAAAACAAAAACAAATAGAAACGAATAAATAAATGAAAATGTAATATTATCAAAGACTATATTTATGCAATATTTTATAAACACAGAAAAGAAACTTTACAAAAAATAATTTTTGGAAAACTGGAAACTGATGGCCTAGCCTACAGTGCAAAACATTAGTCATTTATCATCCACGACTGTCCGAATTTAACATAACAAAACCGCATCTATGTCAGTCAGCTTGATAAATTTAGCTTGGTGTCAGCATGGGCAAAACAACAGTATTTAAACAAAGTTGCAAAGCATAAAAACAAATGTACATGAGCCTCACTGATGTTGATTATTGGACCATAAGGAAATAAATACTTACCTGTAGACTATAAAAAGGCACAAGAATAAGGATAGTGAGAGAGGTATGGTTTAGTTGTCACCAGTGCATTATCAGTATTTTACATTCAGTTTTCTATGTATTGTGTGAATATTTGATTTTTTTATATTTTCTATGTATTGTGTGCATATTTGCACTGATATATTGATATATTGCATATTCTGCTGATTTAAGAATATTCCAAACAAACAGTCACTATCACACAGTTTCAGTATAGTAATGTTTTGCATCATAATAATTAAGTTTTTTTTTTTTTTTTTTTACATCAAACCTAGAAACATTTCTATCAAATATAAAAACCGGAAGGTTATTTTTTATTTGTATTTATTGATTTATTTGGTGAAGCCAGTGAAAATATTTAGTAAACATAAAAATATTATAATTAATTTGTCCTGACAAAAATATCTATGAAAGTATAAAATATAGGGTGTTAGTCCTAACCAATGTATATATATATATATATATATATATACAGTATACATGAGAGCATACAATGTAGAGTGTAAATATGTAGTTATATGAATATTAAAATGTCATTACTAAGGTTTTTTAGAATGCAGTTTCTATAGTGCTGTTCAAATCTCTATCCTTAAATGAGCATTTTGCTAGGTTAAAACATTCATTGCCATCCGTTTTACGAATACTCCCAAGTGGTGCTGCAGGAAACGGCCACACAAATACCCAGAGTGCTCAGTGTCTTCTGTTCTCGATGTCAGGATCACAAAGAGAGTTCCCACATCAGGGACAGTGACTGCCACAAAGACCAGAATGCTTCTACTTTCATAACATAAATCACTTGACAGATACTATTTCATCTCTGTAGTTCTGCAGAAAACATGCATGCTTACAAACCACACTTTTCCTGACAGTGTTTTGACGAGTTTGCTGTTATCTATCACAGAGAGTGTGGGCTAGATGGGGTCTTGTGGTGAAGGAAAACAGTGGGGTATCTCTGGTATCAAACCCAAGTCTTTAATTAAAACCTCCTTCCTTCTACATCAGAGTCACAGATTGAAACTAACCAAGAGGCCCTTTGCAATTAAGATGCTCAGATCCAATTAAAAGAGTGATTAATTGGCAGGGAGGGAATTTAAATAGGAACGGCTGCAAACGAAGGCACAGCGGTCGGTCCTGAAACAGGTCTGCTGTCGGCGAGGATGAGAAATCAAGGAAATAATTGTCCAGCAACAGGAGGCTGAAAGGTTGGTTTAACTCTGAGCTATAAAGGACGAGCCCAATCATACTGTGCCAAGTCCACTAAAATAAATTATATTCTTCTAGACTTTAGACCAGGAAAAATCTCACAGCCTTTTAGGAAGAAACCCTAGAAGTTCTCAACAAAATCTTTCAAGAATAGATTATCTGAGCTATGCCACATTAATTTTATAGCTCTATACTTTTACTGTATGTCAACTATTGTCTCATTCGTGTCTATTTTAAGAGAAAACATCCTACAAAGCTGATAGTTCAGCTGAGAACTACAATAAAGGCCCATTCACATCAAGGACATCAACTATAATGATAACGATTAAGGAACTATTAAGGTTTAATAATCATTCAAGTTATGTGAGAATAGTAAAGTCCACACCGCAAGTTAATAAATAATGACAGAAAGAAATTATATTGTTGGGATCACTTTCAAAACATTTGTTTATTTTTTTCCCAGTTGAAATCTCTGACAGCCAATCATAATCCTTCTTGCTTTAAAGAGCTCAAGTATTTGAAGATGGCAAAACTGCTACCCACGCTTATAATAAACAGAGTGTTATCATGCATTGATGTGGGTGCTAATTTAATTATCGTTATATCATTATCTTAATAGTTATCGTTCTCTGTGTGAATGGCTCTCAAGTCTCCAGAGCTTCCTAAATCTATAAATTAGCATGTTTCTTGATTGTACATTTGCATGAATTTAATACATAAATGAGAGAACTTATCTAGTCTACATAAATGACTTATGTTATGACCTACTCCTTTCATTCTTTTCTTTACCTTCAAAATCAAATCACTGACTCCACTCCAATAGTCGTAATGTTGCTAGCTGTAGCGAACAAACAAGCATCATCGGTTATGTTAGAAATCAGGATGTGAAATATAATGTTAAAATTGTTTGCTGATTATCCACACAGATATGTCAGATCTTCAAAATAGAAACACCATAATTACACAGCAATCTTGGCAAAGCAGCAGGAAGAGGGTGAATGAAAGAAAGTGGGAACTAAAGAACTTATACTCAAAAGAAAGAGAACAACTACCCACCTGAAGGCTGGCTAATACCTTTAAAATGCTATACTGTCTGTGTCTCACCCCCCCCCCCCCCCCAAAAAAAAACTTTTATCACAGTGCCACCAGTTTTTTGCAGGAGATTTCTTCCTTGATCTATGATTGTTTTTTTCTTCACTTTAACTTTGACTTCAACTTTGTTTCCTTCAATAAGCAAAACTAAGCAATTGTACTGATATGTCTGAAGTTGCATTTGTGTTTACTGTTATTTCTTAATGTACAATGGAATAGCCATGCTTTTTTTGCACATGGTAACACATCCATATAAAACTGGGCGGCAGCTCATATAATTTGCATGACTATTATAGTTAACTATAACTAAAACCATAAAAATACATTCTCATTATAATTTATTTTTAAATGGATTTCAGTTAGTTGAAGTGAAGGCAGCATTTCTCATTTTGCATGATTTGATGTACTAAAATAACGAAAACTGAAAATAAAAACTTATTATAATAATAATAATAAAACCACAAAATTATTCTGTGATAATAACATGACACTGATCATTTGGTTTAAAACTGGTTGAAAATATTTGGCTTCATATTGAAATCTCAGTATTGGATCTGCAAGAAATGGGACCCAAATGCAAAGGAGCAGACAATGGTATTTTGTTAATAAGACGTAGCCTAGAACAGCAGGGGGGATGAGGAGTGAAACAGTCCAAACTGAGCGACACAATACGAGAAGGAGGGATGACCACCGAGACAACCCGAGATAGCCACGGACATATATATAAAATATATATATATAATTAAAAATAAATTAAAAATAAATACAATTCTGAATTGAAGAAGAAACTAAACTAGCCTAGAATGCACCAAATCAAAAACTAAAGCTAGTCAGGACTAGAGAAAATAAAACAGAAACAAGGATACAAAAACACTGGGGAAATAAATAAATCACTAGAACAAGATCAAAGGATAATTTCCAAACGAAGAACAAGAAAACACCACAACAAACCAGCAGAGGAACAAGGGAAAGGAGCACAATATAAAGGGGCAGAGCACGAGGAACAGGATTAGTAGTAGCCAAAAAAAAAAAAAAAAAAAAAAAATTGTATGGGTCAAAATTAAAGATTTTTCTTTTATGCCAAAAATCATTAGGATATTAAGTAAAGATCTTGTTCCATGAAGATATTTTGTTCATTTCCTACCGTAAGTATATCAAAACTTATTTTTGTTTAGTAATATACATTGCAAAGAACTTATTTTGGACAATTTTAAAGGAGATTTTCTCAGTATTTCGAAGTTGTATCTCAGCCAAATATTATCATATCCTAAAAAAAAACACACCAATGGAACACTTATTTATTCAGCTTTCAATTTAAACAAAATTGACCATTATGACTGGTTTTGTGGTTCACGGTCACAATTTGAGATCTCTTCTGAAACTCCAAGTTTTTTTTTTTCAGAAGAAAAAAAAATATTTTGAAAGCTTGAAAATAAAAAAAAAATCTAAATTTGCTCTACATGGTAAACAACTGAGACGTTAAAGTGAAAGTGAATGTTCTCTCCTGCAGGTGTTGTTGACAGGAGTGTGAGATTTTGAAGGTGATGTGATGAGCAGTGTCAAGCCCTGGGTGTTCAGGACTGCACCTCCAAAACACCTCGCTGTTCTCTGTCCACCTCCATACATCTCAAGACACTGTTATTCAAACAAGCTTTTAGTTGACTGGGCTTAAATTTACTTTGGACTTTTTATTTGTTTTAATTTTATTTGAATATTAATGTGGTTGTACCTTGTAAAGCACTTTGTGATTGTGAAAAGCGCTCTATAAATACACTTTACTTACTTACTTACTTACTTATATACATCTCAAAATCTGGAGAGAAAAAAGCCTCAGCACCTGTTTGGATCTGAAGCTTTTTTTTTGCAGGAACAGCAGTTAACTATTATGGTTGGTAATAACCTGTAAACGCTGAGCTTTTTTCACTGGCTGATTCCAGAGACTGAAAAGAAACTTTACAGCTGCCTTCCATCGTAAATAACCATTATACTGCAAATTACTCGGTGAGAGGTGTGAGTTTGAGAAATGTGATATATTTTGTTATTTTCCCTTCGTTCCCATCTCTCTGCAGCACACACTGAGTGCTGAAATTGAAAGTTGCCCCAGCGGCTGATACTACAGCTAAAACTACTGCTGTTGACTCTCTTTTCTACCATACGTCTGTAAATGGGAACACAACAGCTGTGCTCTGTACGCTCTCAATGAATCAGTCGTGACTATAGTGGCATTTTGAAGTGGCCTTTGTTTCCATAATTGACTTCAGCACTGGAGAGCGGCGTCGCCTGCCGTCTCTGGTACTGGGTCAGTCTTAGATATTCAATGTACTATTGACCAACCAAAACTTATCAAAAGAGAGGAAATATTGATCACGTGCTTCTGCCTTACAGAGCCAAGTTCACCGCTTTTACCCAGTGCTATTCCTTTGTGAGGTGGCATTTAGGTGGATTGATCCCTCTGTAAGTCGACCATATGAGAAAGAGCCACATTATTGAGATGGTATTATATAAGAGAGTCCCATGAGCTGAAGAAATCCATCGCAAAGGTTTTAATCATGTGCAACATGTGCACTGACACCCATCTAGAGACCCGGTACACGCGTGCCACATGTTCCAGCAGCACTGCTTGGGCTTCCTGCTGGTGTTCAGAGGGTTGGAAATGAGAAAGAGGTGAAGCAGACCAAGATAAGGCTATCCGGTTGATCCGGGCTGTGTGGAAAGAGTGTGTTAACCGCAGAGGTTTTATTTGATCATGAAGTCCATTGCTGAGAGAAAGAAGTGTGCAGAAAGGTAACGAGAGTGGCCTGTATCAACTCGCACTAAAGACCTTTCACACTTCTGGCAAATATTCTTGTTAAAGAATCATTTTAGAGCCAAAAAGCTAAGTTTTCTTGGCTTTATCAAGGACACCAAGAACCATTTCAAGATGGCACAAAAGTCACACTGAAACTGGGAAGAATCATTTGTGTGCTCCGATGCACAAAATCAGCCAGAAGGAGCCATAAACTTTATAAATGTGATTTGTTTCTGAAGTCCATGCTTCATCATCAACTGAATAATGGAAGATGAGGGGATTTTTTTTTTTGTAGCATGTTCAATTTGCAATGTGAAACTGACGTTGTAAGATATTCTGTACAATTCCAATCTTGCATCGCACACAACATGCATAATATCAATACACTGAACCAAACCAATTGATTCCATATGAAAGTACAATCATACTAAAACACCTTTAAGTGTTATCTGCTCATCTTGAGGTTTGGCTGTGCATGATGTCATTGCAGTCAACACTGTGTAGCGACCCTGTGAATTGAACACAGCAATCAGTTTTTTCAATTCTATTTGGTCCTGTTTTATGGACAAGAAATTACACACTTCACATTTAAATGGCCACCACCAAGGGAGAAAATTGGATTCTAAAGAGAAATCTTGAGAGGAAATACAATTTTAATTCTTATTATAATCTATTGACCTGTTAAATGACTACGGAGTTCTTCTTGACATTATGTGAATGTGATGAAACCAGCGCCAAGCACCACTCAACATTTGCAAAAATGGCTACATGACATCATAAAACAGCTCATCAGTGTCATAGACAAGGACATCAGAATGAAACATGGTTAACTGTTATATGTACATCAGAGTGTCATTTCCTCATCCACTGCAAGTTTTAATTAACAGATCTTACAAACCGTCTGAGAATTATGATTAAAAATGGCAATAAAAAAACTTTTATATCATAAATATTATATCAGAAATTATGGGAGAAAAGCCAAACTGATAAAACTAATGCTGATGGGTGGTGAAACACATAAAAGGACTGAGATCTCTTTAATATCTCAGTTGTTTCTCCCAGACAGAATGAGATTAAATGAAGAGACTCCTGCTTCTCAGATGTTTCTCCTGACAGTGTTTCAAAGTCTCTCAGCATCTCAAACTGAGCTCACCCATACCAAGATGCCAAATACTGCAAAGATTCAGAGATGAACTCAATCGTTTCTCATCAAATAATTTTATGTTATCCACAATATTTTGTTTCTGTTTCTCCAGACATTTTAGAAAAAAAATGAAAAAATGAATTTAAACCTTACATGAAACCTCCATTGCATTGCAATTTAAAAAATAAACAAAAACACTCCCTTTTAATATCCCTTTTCTTGTTTATCTATATATAGTTTCTGGGTAATTATTTTATAAAATCTTTTTTTCTTGTTGCTGATCAGACTCAGACTGGTTTATGTGAGGCATCTATGAGCTATTTTCATTATTAGTATTGAGATATTTTACATGCAAACAGTGGCCAATTAGAGTGGGTATGAACTGGAGAGACGAGCCCCCCACTGAGGAAGTCTCTTAGCGCTCACTTACTGCAGGGGTGCGACAGCAATGAAGCCAAAAGAATCCATGCATCTGAACTCCAGAGAGGGGTCTTGAAAGCAAGGGATTAGCTTTCTGCACTGAGACGCTTTCATCATTTGTACATGCACAAGTTTAATGATGAATCTGAATGTACATTAGAAGACTAACGAAGACCATTTAAAGCTGCACTGTGACTCATGTGCTTTACAATAACACAATGCATGCAGAATTTAAGCCATGTAGATGGAGACCAGTGCTGAAAGCCTTCCATGATCAATGCATTTACAGTAGCCAAGGTGACATTTATCACTGCATTTCTGGACAATGCATTTCTTTTTCATTTTACATAACACATTAAATTAGTTACTTTTTAAAACTTGGTGTTAGCTAGCAGTGAATAGGTTAAAAAAAAAGTGAAAGAAAGAGATCCCATCATAAAATACTATTTTTACAGTATTAAAACCATCTTAAACCAGTTTTAGGTGTTTCGTAGTTTGGGCTAGTTTAATGATTAAGAGAGGTTTTGACACTAACTAAACCACCTTAAACCAGCTAAGACCAGCAAACCAGTCAGTATGGAACTGTAGTAATGCTTAGCAGAAACTAGGGTTTCCATGGTAAATTCTGTGTAACCATGGTTAATGTTATGGTAGCAAAAAGACTGACAAAGATGTGTGATAGAGCTGCAATTTTATTTTTCTTAATTACTTGCATCACCGATATTATAAAACCGTTTCTTATTCTCAGTATGTGTCTTGTTATACTGTGTGATTTCTTTAGCAAATAACATTATGAACCACACATTCGGCGACAGGGGATGTGATTTAAAAAGCAACACTAAAATCAATGGCCAGAAGCTACAATTAGCCTTAAGAAAACATTAATTTCATTGAGGGGAAGCGTGTGGATGCTGAGTTATTGTCTCCGTGGGTCTGACTGCTGTTATTGCACCCGGGCACCTCTCTCTGTTTCATTTCCACATCACAGCTGGTGTCTGTTTCACACCTGTCAGAGCAATTAAAGCACGCACACATCTACCTCACTATCTGAAAGAAGACGTAGCTTTAACTTCTGTTGTTTTTGTGTAAAGCAACTTATAATGACCAGAAACGAACCGTGCCCTCTGAACAAGCATGGACTGTCCTGCACGCTCTCCTCACACTGGAATAAAAATGTTATGGTACATTTGCAAATGCAACTTCTGGAGCTGTTTGCCAAGTTTTATGACTCCTAATTGTCCTTTTTTATTTGACATATCTTGGACAAACTACATCCTAAAGTCTAGTTTTATATTGCTCATTAGTGCAGTAATGAATTCTCTCAGTAACTCTCTAGTGCACAAGTTGCATGAAGGTTTCAATTTCTCACACATTCATTTATGTCCCAGCTCAAAAGCCGAGATCGTAAAGTGGAGTTGGAAATCATTTTTATCCTTTGAAAAAAACATCAACAGTTACACACCTCCTATAAGTTTCTGTGATATCTCAAATCTGACTGGCCTTTTTGCTCTTTATTTACTGTGAGTTTAAGAGAGAAAAGAGTTTTTGAGAAGTCTGTCAATATCGAGCAGGTCGTTTTGGGTCATTGCTCATGTTTTCACATGCACACATATTTCCATTAATTTGTCATTTGAAAAATATCACCTCTCCACAATATCTCTTGAGCACATGGGGTTTGGTTGGTTATGATATTTTTTTTGAAGAAGGTATCAGACTATTTCACCTGTTTCCGAGAGGTTGCGTTTCAAAATGAATCCAAACAGAGAGTTTAATTGAATAAGTGAACCTCAGGTTTGTTTGGGTGTCTAGTCTAAGTCTGATTGCTTGCTGAGGCAACCATCACTTTTGTTATTTTCAACATCATTTTCAAATTTTCTACAGTGTTGTAACTATGGCATTTTGGCAAATACTGTTGTTACCATGGTAATATTTTGTACCATTAGAGACGGAAGAATTGTACAGTAAGAACAAGAAACAGAATGGAAAAAGAGAGAATGAAAGTGAGAGAAAAAGAAAAAGGATTGAGAACAACAACATGTGAAACGTGTGGGCGACGCGATTCATCCTCTTTAATGCCTACAAGATCTATTTTGATGCCTACTGATGACAGCAAATGTGTCTAAGAAACCCCAGCTGTGTTTATCATTACAAGATGACCATAAATACAACCACTGACTGACCAACACGGGGAGAGAGAAAGGACCAGAAACTTATTCAGTTAACTTACAAATGAACATCCAATTAAAAAAATCTAATTAATGATTTGAGGAGTACATTCTGCTTGAATGAGGAGTCATTCATCAAAATATAACCCTATGAAGCCTGCTGTATCATATATGCACACATTTCTAAGGCCTCAGCATGGTAAAAACTTACTGGACTGAAGAAACTTAATAACTACGTTTTTTTTTAGAAAAATAATATTAAAATGTATCAGATATGATCTATTAGGTTTTTGAAAGACGTTTATTTCTTCATCTCTCAATCATAACTGTGTTGCATTGCATTATTTGCTTTGTAAGCCATAAAAAGCTATATAGCCAAATAAATATCACCAAATTGCATATTGTTGCTCATTTTTCCTCAATTATGAGCTCCACATGCTCCTGTATCATACTATGATCCATAAAAGCCTGCATCAAATATGACTCAACAAAAGACATACAGTATATATTATTATTTATTTTTATTTTTCTTAGATTTGACTAAAGGTTCAATAAACTGTTTCATTTCAAAAACAGATTTTTCTGGCTATATTATTTCATATCCATCTTTACAGGGTTTATACGTGTTTTCCAAGTCACACATTATCTATTACTATTATACTGTTGCTTGTTTTTATGGATATAGGGATTTAAAAAAACCCTAAACCTGTTGTAAATACAAAACATGATGTCTGAATCAGCTCAGCTCAAGTTTTGCTTGCTGCATCTCATCCATCACGTTGTATAAAAAATGCAACAAGCAATGCATCTCTTCAAAGCAATGCAAAAGTGCTAATCAACCTATGAAGGTAAAGTATGCCAGTCTAAACTGATCTCAAAGCATTGAACATAGGTTGCATAAGGGCTCCGTGTATTGGGCTCCTCTCCGTTTATGAGAAAACAGAAAACTAAGAAAACAGCATAAATGCTTTGGTAAGCTGAAGTGCCTTTTTTTGCGCTCACGCTGTCACCTCGATGACAAGAAGAGCAATTCCCAGAACAGTGAATTAGGAGATCATCATCTTCTAAATTTTTCAGCTCAGTGGGCAGTCACTTGTGGTGTGTGAGGGGGTGTCGCTCCTCCATTACACAGATAATAGGACTGTTTCTCATGCTGATCACACTGAACGTGAAACCCCTGGACTTCTGAATCAGAATCGTGTGATGCCAGACTCAGAAACCCCACTCACACCTTCAAGCTTCAGTGCTTTTCCTGCTGATTCAGTTCATTTTTATCTGGATTTTCTTTCTTTCTTTCTTTCTTTCTTTCTTTCTTTCTTTCTTTCACAAGTGTGTGAAAGTAAGTAGGCAGCATTTTAGTGGCATAATATTTTTAGAATAAAGTCCAAATTAAAGTTGTTATATTGTGTGAATGAAGTTCATTAATGTGAAAATCCCACCTACTCTGTTTTATTGACGATTTTTTTTAAAAAACACTTATTTATCAATTACATGAGACATTAATTTTATTAAGTTTTTCAACATATCTTCTGATGTTCATTCATGTCATCTTGTGCTGTGACTAGAAGAAAAGAGGAAAATACGATTGATTCACATGTCGTCTGAATTGAGGTGAATGCAGTGATCCCACACCACATTAAAGAGCAGAAAAATTAATTATTGTTTGTATTTTGTGATAAAAGTTACAGAATTACAGACAATTTGTATAACATTAACATACAAGTAACAAAATGCTTATTGTGCTTTGCCCAGCTGTTTTCATTAATTTTATGGTAATTATTCCTAAGTCAACAATGCATCAGTGTCAGTATCATATAATCTCAAGAAAAGCTTGCTCAACCGATCACATCAGGTGGCCACAGCTCTCCACATTCTCCAGTCATTTCACTCATTTCGGTTAGCTGTGGATTGCGAGCACGCACAATAAGAAAAGATGCTACGAGTGATAGACATTTTCTCCAATTACTGTCCAGAGGTGAATGAGCAGTGAATATGTGGAAGGGTGTGAGGTCAGTTCTAGAGCTCTGACGTTAATCACCTGTTCTGCGTCTGATATGAGTCGATGGTGTTGTCTAGTAATGGCTGATTCGACCTGCTGTAAAGTCCACTGGTTGGGGAAGCTCTCAGACTAAGAAATAAGTCACTTTCCTGCTGGTGAGGTATCACTAGGCCTTCCTAATTGCACCCAAACGAACAAACATTAAAGCTTCGGACAGGTCCAGTATGTCTGTGTGCTGACAGAGCTGCCCTCCCGATACTCTTTCTCTTTTACCTCCAATCTGCATTTCATTCTCTCAATCCTCCTCTGATCTCCCCGTCCGCCTGTCCTCTTCTTTCCGTACAGCATGTCTGATGTGCAGATGTTTCATGGTTCTGTTCCACTGTTTCGAGAAGTGCCATGACTGGTCAAGCTGCCTGAAACTGAGTTAATTGACAGTCTTCTCCTTGTTCTGAATTCAATTAGCAGCAGAGAACCAAAACCAGCATCATGCACATACTACACCTGGCAGTTTCCATGAATGAAGAACGTTTTGGAGAACTGGAGACACAAATACAACTAGAGATAACTGTAATTGGTTTGGCCAATAGATATTCTTACTTATTGGGTTTGTGAATAAATGGCCCCTTTTTCTGGGCCATTTGCATGCTTTTTTTTATTTTTTATAAACAGCCAGCATTCTCAAGTGAAAATGTGGAGATTACCCATTTACTATTAGACAAAGACAAAAACAAAGATGATACATTTACAATGTGTACAATAATTACTATCATTATTATATGGTTTTATATGTTTATATTAACCAGTCCATTTCATTAGTGATTCCTTTTCTCTGCAAACACATGGATCAGTAATTTAGGGGATTCATCTCTGCATTTTCCGGACCCATATATGTACAAGGACTCAATTTACCTTCCTGAGCAGAACAGAATCCATTTCCACACGTCCTCATTTGGTGCGGGGCAGTAAACTGCGACGAAATCAGCATGAGCACTCAGAACAATGCAGTTCAATTAGTTGCTTGTTTGTGTTCAGCACTCTCTTGCTTATTAATTCACTCATTTTTCCACATCTCATCTCAATCTCTAAATGAAAATATTTACCAAGACAGTAAAATCGATGGCGATGATGACTCCATAAAATGAACGCCTGGAGGGGATGGGTGCCAATATCTGAACGGAAATTGGAAAATGGATCATCCTCCATCTGTTTGGTTCTCTTATTGACAATAGAGCAGAAAATCATGGAGAAAAAGAGCATCTCATGGTCCACCGTTATTCACCAATGACAGCATCCATTTCTCAGCTCAAGACTGAAATGGAATACAGAATGAAAGAGAAATATCCAAATAAATCTCGACTATTTCTCCTAGTTATGAGATTAAATGCAGAGAAAATGTAGACTTTGGAATAAGAATAAGACAAAATATGAGAAGTAATAAAATTTACAATTTGCTCATTTATATCTCTTTTGATTTCAGAAAATACATCTGTGTATAAATTTTTCAAATGATGACTAAATTGTCATTTTAGGCCTTCACATTTTTCCCAAGAATTCCTCTGAATTGAGTTGAAATAGCATCAGAATGACGTTTCCTTGAGTGTGTAACAAAAACAACATTAACATGCAAGGTATGAGTTAACTAGTTGACAAAAATAATCTATTACCACTGACTGTTCGCATCACTAGTATTGATATTAAATGTTAATGCTTTGGCTATTTATGTAGAGCTGGAAGATCATCCTGACCGGCCTGCGTCCTAATGTTCACGTTTCGCTCTTGGCAGCACATCTCGACTCATTAGGCTGGAAGCCACAGGTAAACGCATTCTCATTAGCCTCTTTTCTAGCTCACTAACATAACTAATGAACCCAACAAACATCAGAAGAACCATATTCGTCTGAATGAGACATTTTTTACTTTGCTGGTTATTTTTACATGCAGTGTGTGCTGACATTGCCTAGAACAGAAGATTTGGATGCTCTCAAGTACGGTACATACGTAAGCACTTCATTAACAGGACTGTTTGTTTGGAGGACAGCCTGTTCTCTCATGGTTAACTTGAAATGGTTGTTTCAGACTTCATAAGAACGGTTGTATTATCGCTAGTCTTCAAATATACCAAATGAGCAGTGGTGCCATCCGAAGAAGCAATGATTAAACTAAGCATGTAACGTATCGGACTGTTTCAAAATGAGCCAATGTTTTAAAGGGATAGTAAAAAAAAATTAAAATAAATGCTGTTAACTGTTATGTCCAAGATGCAAGTGATTTTATTTCTCCAGTAGAAAAGTAAAGATGACTGTTTCAGCTGAAACCGTGGAGGAGCACAAAATTAATACCAAAGGTTCTTATGAAGCGAAATGATCAGTCTGTGCAAGAAACTGAACATTATTTCCTGTAATAATCAAGTGACATCTGGTTCGTAAAATAATAAATCTTTTTAACCATTTTTTTTTTTTTTTTGAACCAGTTCACCAAATCGGACTGAACCATTTGAAACATTTCACAGCTCGTGAAGCAAAGCAAAGTTACCCAATCACAACTCAATGTTGGGTGTGCCTGAGAGTCAATCCGACTCAAAATGAGTGAAAATCCCAGCGTATATAATCCTATGATACTGGTTTTATCAAACTCATTCAGTGCTCCAGTTCCTTCAACAGTCACTAAACTGAACCGAGCACTTGAATGAAGCAGCGAAATGAACGCTTTTATTATTTCTGTGCTAGTTTATTCACTTTATATGCTTTAGGCATGTGAAAAGTCCACATTTCACATGATTATTGGGTGCTTAATAATATAATTTTGTATATGTTACACTATTTTGTGATTACATAAATGAACTAGTGAATTGAACCAGTTCATTGAAACATACTGTCAACCCTTTAGCGGAAAACAGGTAATAACGGTATAAACGATGTTCGGTTTCTTGCACAGACTGATCTTTCACTTCATAAAACCTCAATATATCATCAGGAGCCACAGGTATTAATTTTTCCTTGATATGCTTTTTATTCTCAATAACAGGCAGCCGCTGACTTGCATTTTATTTATCACCAAGGACCACGGTTTCAGCTAAAAACATTGTTACTCTTCTACTGAAGAAAAAAAATCACCTATATCGTGGATGGCCTGAGGGTGTCAAGTCAAGTTTATTGTCAATTCTTCCACATGTACAGCACATACATATAGAGATTTGAGTATTGCATTACTCTCAGACTCATGGTGCAAAAAAAAAAAAAAAAAAACTATTCAAATAAGGGCATTTAATAAAAAAATTAAAAATAAAATAAAATGAAGTAAAGCAGCATAAGGCACATGGCAGATAGAGTGCAAAGCAGTGAAGTAAACAAACAGTGCAGATATAATGATTGTATGAATGAAAACTGACACAAATAGCAAATCATGAAACAAATCTGTATGATACACTCTCAGCTGGTTTTGCATAATTTCCTATCTACAAACTCACTGCAGCTTCTCTGACTGAATAAAACACTCTAAAATCAAAGATTTGTCAAGCAAAAAAAATCAAGCATGAATACCAAAGTGGTATGGGAAAAAAATCATTTGACCTCACCCGCACACCACAGGGTTCAGATGACCTCTGACCTTGAATATTGTTTCCTGCCAAAAGAAAGTAATAAAAGTTTACTCCACTGTTCAACTGCTAACAAATAGTACTACTGACTGACCTGATTAATACTGCATCAAGCTATTTATAAATATTCATGCTGTTATTTAAACTGTGGCGTGTTATGTACATGTTTTGCCTTGTTTTCAGTGTTTGGGTGCAAGTCAAACTCTGGCTCAGCTGGCAACTCAAACAGCTGCAAAGAGAGATTCGATGGGAAATGGCCTGACATTGTTCACAAAGTGATTATTAATAAAGCTGAAGCCATTTCTTGCCAAATAAAATGACTAAACAATATAATATTCCAAAGCTTTATCAGCTTAGTTGGCCACTGAAGCTTAGGTTTTTTTGCACTTTGCATTGGTGTTTCTTCAACTAGAAACACTTTGATTTTTTAGATTATTAATAATATTAATATGCACAAAATAAATACAGCCAAATTTTAGTAGACACATATTAGTAGTAAGATTGTTAAAGTGTGCTTTGAAAGTACATAGTTTAAGAAACACCTACATACAGTGTGTGACCTTCTTGAGCTGTTTGTGAACCTTTCACATTTTTGGTCACTTTTACCTGTTTACTTGCTGCACATGACACCATATGTCACTCACATCTGGCATGGACATTTTCTTACTTCTGCAGAAACAAGGAACACTTAATAAGTACACTATAGGCTAATTAATCGTGTTTGACGTTTCCACATTTTGCACCAAACGCCCACTCACATTTCATTCATCAAAAATATAATTTGGCTTTTACACTGAATGTTCTGTATCGTGATTTACCACCAGCAGCTTTGTTACAGACAGAACACTTACTGTAATGGGATGGACAGGTCTCCCTTTCTCTGGAGAGTGAGAGAAAGTGAGACAGCTTTAATCTGAGATGTTTAACCCGCAGGTCTAGAGTTCAGAAAGCATAAGATTTTGTAGTCAGATCTCGATTTTATAAAAAACACAGACATGCCATCTGCATCAGTTTAATGATTAGAACTGCTGCTGTAAACTGCTTTAATTGTCAACAACTAAATCAAGCATAAAGAAATTCATTGCTCGAAATTAAAGAAACATTAACTGAAATAAAAGAATAAAAAATCATTGTATTTCAGCTAGCTAACTAAATATACTAAAACCGAAAACTATTTATTTACTATTTATAAAAACGAATAAAAATCACAAAAACCAGACAAAATCACTAAAACTCAAACAAAATCAAAATAGTAACAAAACTAAGAATCAATGATTCTAAAATTCTTCTCAGCTCAGATCTTGCAAAAAAAAAAAAAAAAAAAAAAATTAGGCATACAATGTAAATTTTATAGATTTTCAAAAATATATTTTATCATTCAAATCTATTATTAAGATTTTCTATCATAAGGCTTTGTGTCTCAAAAATTCATTTGCAAAATATGCTTGTTTTTCTAGCAGCAGTACATTTTTTCAAGTTGCATTGATTAAAAAATATATATTTTACAATTAAAATCTATAAATGTATTTTACTTCAGCTAGTAGTCAAGGCAATATTTCTCATTTTAAGTAAAATAACTAAAACTAAATAAACTAAAACTAAAAATGTAATTAAAAACAAACAATATGAACATAAAAAAACTAAACTAAAATTAAAATATTAACATAAACAATAAAAGTATATCAATGATACTACAACAAATCTGTCAACAGCCCAACTCTTGCAAAGAGTACACTTATTTTCGAGAGGTGTAGAGAAGTGGTCTGAACTGGCAGGCATTTCTAGCCGGCTCGTAGCCGATCATCTACAGTGATGAGGCCCCTGCAGATTTTTCTTGATGGATGACTATAAATACTGGAGCTGATCCACAAACACCCTTCAGCACAGCGGCTCTCTTCTGACTCACTGAGATCTTTTAATAGCGAGCCTAGCGTGCTGTCGAGGGCTGGAGGCTTTGGAACCCCGCTTGTTTGATTAGCCACTTCACCTCGGACTGTTTCTTCACTTTTGATTCACACTGAGAAAATGCCGGTCATTCTGTATGAATGCTGAAACACTGAGTAATGTTTTGGTCAGTAGGTGTGCAGTATGGCAGGGCTATTCAAATCTTGCCCTGGAGAACCAGTGCACTGCAGAGTTTAGCTCCAATCCTGATCAAACACACCTGAGCCTGTTAATCAATGTCTTTGGGATCATTAGAAAATCACAGGTAGGTGTGTTTGTGTGTCTTCCTGGCTGCACAAATAACCATCTTGTAACTGTATGCTGTTCTTCAAATACTAGATAAAAAAGTGCACACAAAAATAAAAATGTGTTAAAATGTGCTCATCCTCAGGGCATCCAAGATGTAGATGAGTTTGTTTCTTCATGGCAAACAGATTTGGGGAAACTTAGCATTACATCACTTGAATGGGTGCCGTCAGAATGAGAGTTCAATCATTGTTAGATTATTGTGATAAAACATCACAAGTGATCCACACCACTCCAGTCCATTAATGAATGTGTTGTGAAGTGAAAAGCTAAGCCATGTGATCGGCTAGAGACAAAAAAAGCAGCAAAATCTGACCACGCCCCCAGCACTTATTATCTAAAAACATGGAAATGCAAATAAATGTTTAATGTTTATTTTTTTTAAGATTCTCCAAATTGCTCTAACCTGTTCAAACAGTAAATGTTGTCGTCTTCGAAATCATCAGCCATCCAAAAATTGGGATTAAGTAATTTAATAAAGAAGATTGTTGTTTTCATGCAGCTAACTTGTACCAACAGCACTCAACCGCTAATTAGATAGTTAGCTGAAATGGAAAATAATATGGCTCCCATCCTATTGCCATAGCAACAAGAACAGTGTTTCAAGGTACATGTAATTTTGACTAAAATCTATCTATCTATCTATCTATCTATCTATCTATCTATCTATCTATCTATCTATCTATCTATCTATCTATCTATCTATCTATCTATCTATCTATCTATCTATCTATCTATCGCAACATATGACACACAACTCAAAGAAAACAAACACAACCGTAATACCGTTTCGATTATTATAAAATGCTCTGTTGCAACATAAATAATGGCAATGCCATTTGGTAACAGTATCAGCACAGTAAAAACCATTTTCAAATCTGAAATAATTCGTTATTTATTTGGTGTACTTAAACATTGCAATGCTGTGCAATGTCAGATTGTGTTATGTTCAGTATTTTGTATGTAATAAATCTCAAACAATACAGAGCCAGATATCTCCTAGTTAAAGGGGATGATTATTAATAATGCTTTAGCACACATAAATGGTCACATGACTCTATCTGATGCTGAGTGCCGTTAGCAAGAAGCATGGAAACAGCCTCTTGATGCCGAGTGTAATTACTCCACTCCACTGACCCTGGAAAACTCTTGGAATATCCCTCTAGAGACAATCAGCCCAGGCAAAAGCCTCGGTAAAATGCCTTTATTCAGACTTTGGGAAAGAAAACATCTAAAGTACATTTAAATGTTAATTTTATAGCACTTTATGTATTCTTTGTATATATTAATTATACACACATCTTTAAAGGTCATTTTCTCAAAACTCCGCTTCAGAAGCACATATACTACCCTTCAGAAGTTTGGGATCAGTAAGATTTTGTTGCATTTATTTGATCAAAAATACAGTAAAACCATTAATACTGTGAAAATAAAATGTAAATACTTCAGTATACTGCAAAATGTAATTTATTCCTGTGTTCAAAGCTGAATTTTCAGCATCATTATTCCAGATTTCAGTGATCTTATAGAATTCATTATAATATGCTTTTTTTTAAAAAAGAAAATAAAAAATGTTAAATTGGTGAAAAGTGATACTAATGATCTACTTCTATGTTGAATAAATGCTGTTCTTTTTCATGTTTAATACATCACAGAATCCTGTAAAAATGTTTTTACTGTATTTTTGATCAAATAAATTCAACCCTGATAAGCATAACTGGTGGAATATGATGATATCTATAAATTATTATTTTTTACCCTATTCACCTGTTGTGTCTTGCCTTAAAAACAAGTTGACTTCATCCATCTTTCGGCTTTGCATGTGTGTTTAAGATGGCAGGTTGAGGAAATGTGTTTCTTTGGATACTGACATCATTGACTTTAATGTGACGAAGGGAAAAAAAGAGGAAGAAACAAAGAGGATGCGATGAAAAAGAGGCTTGTGATGGCAAGAGAAAAAAAAAACAGATGAAAGAAAACAAAGCCAGAGCTGGATACGACAGGACAGAGGAAGGCCGCTTCAATCATGACTGTGCGTTACAATCCTCCAGGACTCATTTAAGAGCACTTTACAACCTCACACCTAAAACGTACCCATTTCTCCTCAACTTCTATTTCATTTGTTAAAATTAATCCCGAAAGGCCTTGATTCAGTTCTGTACGCTGGGATTTTACATGTCTGTCTTCATATAAGAATAAATAAATATAATTTCTCTGTGCTTTTGTGACAAATCAGTCAGTTTGTCACGTCCTCCTCGTATTGTTATTAAAGCTCGTCCTGAGTGGCTGCCAGTGGGGAGACATGAAAGAGAAATTCTGATTCTGACAAACACCGTCACAATGTTCTCCATACTCCGCCGTCACGCGGTGGATAGGAGCGCGCTTCAAAGGAAATGTCAGCATGAGATCATGAGACTGACAGCGGCTCACAGCGACACGACTCAATCAAGTGTGTCAGTTTGACTCGTACACCACGTGAGGAGGAACACAAAGAAGTTGAGGACTTATTCTGCTTCTCTTGTGGCATCGATGGGAAACCTTTTACAGAGAATAAATTGTACAGAAGGGCATTAAAAGATGTCTGAGGTCTGACTGGAAAAGTTGCAACAGATGTGTTGCCAATGGGCAGTCCTTAATAGTATAGAAAGGAATATATATATATATATATATATATATATATATATATATATATATATATATATATATATATATATATATATATATATATTCCTTTCTATACTAATAAAATATATATATTTTGTATGTGCATGCTAGCATTGGACAACCATTTTTTATTAAGCAAGTATACATTTCTCAATACAATTTTTTAGATGCACTGTAGAAAAATAGCAAGAGTGCCAAGAATACCAAAGCAATTTATAAATGTAACAAAAACCTAAAAATGTATTAATATTCATTAAACAGACAGATCCAACTCCAACTGGATCCCATTGAAAAAAATAGATGAATGCACATTTTATATTAATGGATTGAATCACAACTAAATGTATACAAATATACTTTGTGGATTTACTTATTCATTTCATTTAATAAAATAGAATAAAATACATCCATCCTCCATACTGCTTATCCTCTGTATGGTCATAGGGGGAAAAAAAAAAAAACATTAAAATAAAAATAAATATTATTTTTTTCTCCCATGACAGTTACCCATCCACTCTTCTTAATTAAATTAAAACACATTTACAGTAATAATTTACTGCATTATGGATAGATTTCAGTAGCAGCAGATTAATTTACAATGTCAAAGAAACAGCTTTTCCTTATTGAGAAGCACAAGTCATTCCAGAAAGACACATTACATTTTTAGTGAATAGTTGGGACAGCGAAAACTGCATTTCTGGCACCTCAGTGATATGGGACACAGCCAGCGGCACAGCTGATGACAGACGCTCCAGCTCACAGTCATAATTCTCATCTTAATATGATAATAAATACACTATATTATACACCTAGATCTTATTGTCTGGGATTGTTTATCTCTGGATTACTCTCAGATATGAATATATGAAAATCTTATTATTTCATTTTCAACCTACATCTACGTCTTATGCAAACAGCAACAATCCCAAGGCAAACACTTCATATCCTCTAAAGACTGAAAGATAGATCTTGATTTATCCCTATTCATGACACAACTTGGAAAACGAAGCACCAGTCAAAAAGATCTTTTGACTATGAATTATTGATCTATTGACTGCTTCAGGAGGAATATACTCATTTCTTTCCACGAAATGTGTGTCTAAAGAGCTGCTTCAGTGTTTCAATAATTCTCCCAGCATGCCTCCACCAACCAAAACCAGGATGATTTGACAAGTGTGGAGAGAGACACATTAAAGACATGACTTTTGATTATCTGCACAGAAATGAGGGTGGCAAAATTGTCTAGTTACTACGCCTCTGCCGAAACCTCCATCTGAACCTGTGTACAAGCGTCTGCATTGAGAACAGCAAGTCAAACCTGTTTTGTTTTCTCACTTCGTACATCTATGTACCATAAAATACTCTAAAATGGATTTACTTGTTATCCTGTCACCTTACACAATAAAAGTTTGGGGTCAGCAAGATTTTTGAAAGAAGTTCATTTCCATCCATTTGCCTTAAATTTTCGAGCATTCCCAGGCATTCCTGTAAGAAGGGAGGGAATCATATTCAGTAATAACACCACCATTTCCTTCCTGTTGTTCCAGTCATCTTTGATCTCTAATTTCCTGGAAAACATTAGCTACTATGGTTTGCAGCATCTCTGGTGGTCGATTTAACAGATGCGACTCTCCCTTCGAGCGCTAATAGCTTGATTATTCATAACTCCAGTACACGTCTCCAGGAAATAATAAATGAATAAGTCTGCACGTGAAGAAGGAGATGGGGGGTGTTTTGAATCCCGGCAATGATGTGATGCATGCTCATTAAAAAAGACTGGGAAGGTTAGTGACAGTAACACTAAATGGGCTACTCGTCTTCCACATGAGCATGTTAACGTCATTCACATGTCTCCTAATGAGGAGGACAAAACATCCCCTGAATGATTTTCTGAGCAATTTCAGTTTGACAATGTAAACACGGGAAATACAGAGAGGGACTTAATTGCTTTTGGGAAAAAGAGACTGAGTGAGAAAAAAAAAGTGTTTATGAAGTGTGATTGTTACTGGGAAAAATTTGTGGAATTCTACTATAAAACATTTTTTGTTATATAAAGTAAGATTTTAATAGTAGAATTTTTTTTGCCTTGGCAACTAATTGAAATAAGTTAATTATAGTCAAATGTATTATATATATATATATATATATATATATATATATATATATATATATATATATATATATATAATTTTAGTTTATTGTTATAAAAATGATAATAATACTGACAAAAGCACATAGCACATTTACTAAAAATATGAAACTAAAATAAAAATGACAATTGAAAACATAAAAATGAAAGACAATTCAAAATGTTAATAAAAACTATTTAAAATTAAAACAAAAGATATAAAATGAAATTAATTCAGTTCAATTAAATTTAAAATATGAATAAAGCAAGATAGTTCTGAGGGTTTGCATAAAAAAATAAATATAATCAGTTAATGAATAACTCAAAACTTCCATGCAAAGAGCATATTTCAAAAACTATGCTACAAAAATGACTTGCTATGAATGGCAACTGAATGCATTAAACTGAAACTAAACCATTAAGTACACCATTACACAAAAACTTAAATGACTAGTCAGTTGTTGAGGCTGACTAATTTATTTAGACTATTTTGAAACCCTGCAATTTAGGAGGAAAAGCAGCAAAGCCTGCAATGTGAAAAGTGTTTACACAGTCAATAAGGCACAACAGCAGAAATAGCCTGTTTAATTCTAAAGGCCAAAGAGAAGGTGGGAAATAGTCATGAAAACTAAACAGTTTTGGCCCAAGAATCCATGACTAACATGGGGGAATATAAAAGATTTGAAAAACTTAAGACATTATACTTCAATTTACTGATCATTCTTGTTCATGACACCTAAATAAAACCCAAATAAACAAGTATATGTGTTTTTACCACAGATAAGGAGAAAGTGTCCACACGGCTTCACAACAACAACAAACCCTGAATCCTGAACAACACACACATAAACCCATTGGGACGGTACACTAGAGTGATCACTGCTATCTGTGTGGGTTAATTTGGTGCTTTTGACACATCACAGATGGCCATCAGTCAGCGGTTCAACAGCCATAGAGCCAGTGTTGACAGGAGGATATAATGCTCATGATTGGAATAAAACTGGACACACTGGCTCTTCGCCAATGTTGGGAATGGAACACTAGCTACTAGTTTTCAAAAATAGTAGTATATATATTGTTCCACAATAAACCTTCTGGACAGTAGAATGCAAGCAGAGCCATCATACCTGGAGAAATCAATTACTCCACTGAAGTATATGATTTGAAGATCCCCATCTTTGTGCATAGATGCTCACCTCTGAACCCTACTGGTTTTAAGCCATAACTCTGGAGCTGCTGGAGTTAATGACATCAGAGAAACATACACATTACCTGTGCTTTAACCAAGCAGACAAGGCAAATCGAAATCTGTTTAATACTGGTGAAACATTTAAGTTGTTGCAAACTTGTCGAGTCAAACAGAGCAGTGTTGTGAAAGCTGCTTGCACTCTTCAGGAAGTTAAAATAAGAATGTCATGCTTATAGCTGCCTTTGCATATTAAACTATCGGACAAAGTATTTTACCATCCACACAGCACATTTTAAACTATTATCTTGAGTGTTCAACAGGTTACGTCAAATAAGGAGAGGTCACCGAATGTTGATGACAGACAGTTTTCCAAAACCCAGACTGAAAATGAAAAACAATAAAGTTGGTTTTAAAAGCCATAGTTGAGCTAGAGGTACTTCTGTTGCTCATTTATAGCTCGGGAAAGTTCAAAAAGCTTCAATTGTTTATAAAATTCTGTATTTTATAAACAGTTTTTCTGTATATATACAGAAATAAATCATTTGACATAAAGAAAGAGTGTAAAAAATTATTTAGCAGCCCCAATTGTTTGGCTTTACAATAATTTGATGAGAAATGATTAAGACCATAATCATCATCCAGGGTTGGGATGTAATAAAAAAAAGTAAAAATGGTTCCTTTAGTTTAGTTCATTAACTAGTGTTCGATAATGAAAAATGACTCTCATGAGCTGGTTCCTTTTGGTGAATTAAAAAGTATAGACAGCAAAATAAAAAAGTTTCCAATTCACAACAATTGACTGAGCCTTTTTTTTAAAGTAAATCAACAACCTAACTAGTATAGCATAACTAGTTTCCTTTTAGTGAATTACATTTATATGGCACTATAAAGCTTCAGATTCACCATCAAATGACTCTTTTGAGCCAGTTCTTTTTAGTGAATCAAAAACATACGGCACAAACAGTGCAGTCCGATTCACAAAAAAAAAAAAAAAAAAAGACACTTACTGTATGAGCTGGTTCTTTTGAATCAAAATACTTGATCCTCTTTTATTCATTTCACAAACAAACAACAACAAACTCATATATGACCTCAAAAGACTCATGAGGTACTGGTTCGTAATGAATGAACAACTCCAAGCAAAATAAGATAGTAATGACATATCACACAGAATTCTGGGATGCAGAAGTCTTATTGCTTTGCAGGAGCAACTATTTTTTAGGCCGACTGTATCTGTCTTCTCTAAATGTAAAATTATAATCACAGATGACATATGCAGATATCAGAACGGAGGTGCTGTAAGGACGGATGGACGTGTTTATTTGAGGCTGATTCATCAGTCTAAGTGAAACGGCTGCATTCAGCACAGCATGCTCATTAGGAGATGCTTCTGCACTGAAACCAGACAGAACATTTTCATTTTTATATGCATTCTGACACTTCGCAAGTATAAGTCTTGCAGAAAGACGAACTCTAATTTCAAACTCAGAGTGACTGAGCATTAGGCCACTTTCTCACCTTTCTGTTGTGATCCCAGTCAGACTGACGTCAGAGTTTGATTCATTTGGTTGGTGCGAAAGCACTTTACTGAAGTTAAAAAGGTCTGTTTTAATAGGTTCGGTTCATGTGAACTCCAGTACACAGTTCGCAATTAGTATGAAAACAACCCACTAATGATAACATATACTGCAATTTGCATATTCTTCTGATCACACACTTATAGTTGAATGCATTTCTAGTGGCTGCTTGCCTTTGGATAAACTGCTTTAGTGTTTTATGTGATGCAACCATGGTCTTTATGGATAATCCAAAGGGACAAATACTCATCCAATGAACTGAATTTTAATTGATTTTTTGTGATAAAAAGTTCAGTATTCTGTGAAAACATTTGCACAACTTCTTAACAAGTCCAAAACCATTATTCATTGAAAGTAGGCTGCAAAAATGACTCGTTCTGCACTTCTGTCACCTTATAATAACATAATAGAAATTAATGACCGCCCCCACATTAACACTTCCATGCCTACACATCATCAACTACTTGTCTTCCAAAGGATACCAGTGTTAGGACTGAGTGCATGGCTAAAATTGATTTTTAAACATTGTGCCAGATTCATGTCATGAATGTTAGCGTGACACAATTTACTGTAGATTGTGTAATGAACCAACTGTGAGCTATTTATGTCAGACAAATGGCAAGGAAGAAAACAAGAGCTTAAAAGAATGTTCCTGTGATCTAATACCATTTACTAAGTTGCTGGGACTCAAACCCCTAACTTCACTATCCTATCTACACTCAAAAATGACATTTACTGACTTTGTTGTTCAGAATATTTTCCCCATACACCGAAAGCTCATCTTTAAGCTTAATTTTTCCATCATCATAATTTTAGTTGTTTTTAATTTTCATGCTTAATTTTTAAACAATGCAATATTTAATATAAAATATTTTAGATTTTATACAGTATATTATTATGTTATTCTTTTGGTATTCGAGTGTGAAAGAAAAAATTAACAATGCAGAAGGCAACAAAAAAGCTTGGGCATTACTGAATCTTGAGGACATATATATCATTTCAGGCACACTGAACAAATCAATATCATATAATCATACTCATTAACCATAATTACTGTGTTCAACTGCCCAACCGCTCTGATGATCGAGCAGTTCTGAAAGTGAGTATGCCCACTTTAAATGCAGATGAGTGCTAATATTTTGGGATTCTGATAGCCCATGAAATGATGTTTGAATAATGTTGTCTGCTCTCCAGCAGTGAAAACGATTTATAGGATTACTGAGGCTCTTTTTAGATCATTACTTCACCCAAAATGTAATTGACTTGCCCTTATGTCAGTCCAAACTGGACTTTCTTTCTTCTGGGATGTTTTGAAGGATGTTCATGCTGTTCTTTATAAATAAAATGATACACCAGGAGCAGCAAGGTTTAAAACTAACATTAAAGCAATAGCTCAGAAACCGTTGCTTCCAGCTAAAATATGAGTCTTCTATCCATTATACTGCCTTCTCCAGTATTAAAGAAGAAGTCTCATTTGAATCAGGAGAGAAATATGCACAGATCAAGCACCTCTTACAAGCCAAAACAGATTTGTCTGTGGATTTCGATGTGAGATAAGAACAGGAGATGGACTTTATAAAGCAGGTTACAGACTTTAAAAAGCAAAGATTCTTAATTAAAAACATCTTTTCACATCACAAGACATTAACTGATGGACTGGAGTGGTGTGGGTTACTTGTGGATTATTGTGATGTTTTTATCAGCTGTTTGGACTCTTGTTTTGACGGCACCCATTCACTGCAGAGCATCTATTGGTGCATGACATATTTTATTTATTACACTGCATCAGCAGTTGATTGGATACTAAAAGTTTTTTTTTTTTGACGTCAGAAAAGTGTATTAAATTAGTACAGTCTAGTACATGCCTGCAAAAAATGTAATTACAAAATGTTAATCTAAATCATAAGCTTCTTATAATTATATACATTCTTTTTTATAACAAATAATAGTGCTCCATGACACTAATAATTCATGGCTACAAGCTTAATCTGATCAGTGCTTCACGCTTGGATCACCATGAATTATTTCAAAGATGATGTGTTTAATTTCCTCCATTTTCAGCAAAACTGTGTAAGTTGCTTTTCCTGAATGTAGTAAACACTGCGGGCTATCAACACATGAATCTGTTAAAGCGGCCCAACACAGAAACATTGGCTCATCCAACATTGATGCCAGCTGCAGGAATCACACACTTCACCTTGAAGCGAGGAGCCTGCCAGAAAAAGAAAAAAAAAGTATCGTCCCACACATTATCTGTGGATTATGAAATATTGTTTACATAGCCGAGATGTAGAAACTCAAACACTTAAATGAGTCTGACTGCTCATACATCCAAGATCCTCTGAACACAAGGCCATTTGTTTAAAGCAACTTGAAATGTCCGTTTCAACATCATTCTGACGGTACACTCACCTCTAATAATGTGAATTCTGTTTCCTTTCCCAATTGTCTGTTGTGGAAGTGTGGAAGTTTGATGAGCGGGTACGAAATTCCACGAAAGGGGCGGACCGGGTGGATCTCTCGACCAGACTGATGTGCATTCTAATGAATGGTTTGAATACACACAATCAGCGAGGTACCATATGTGCACATGTATTTATATACGTGCACACTATAAAGTGGGTCATAAGCACCCAACAAAGGCCGGTCACAACAGCTCTGGGGTCGAATCTAAATTGCCATCTAATAAACACCACAGCGCTGTGCTTTGACCGAAATATCAGTGAGCGGCCAGCAGCATTTGATCTTTTATAAATAGCAGTTGAAAACGAAGTCCTGTGCCTTTAGAGCTCTCTGCTCATGTTGATTAGGCTGTGATTGGTGTGCAGCAGCGTTCTGGCTCCTTTATTCACCATTGCCTCGCAATCATCAAAACTCACCACACAAGCTTTTATCTACACACTCACAGGCGTCTGGGAGGAGAACACCGACCAATCAAACACAACTCCCAGCCTGCACCGGTGAGTAAAGGGCCCTGTGTTTTACATTAGTGCAAAAATGAGGGCTAAATTGTTGCCTGATTTTGCTTGTATTGTTCGCTTGGTTTAAATTTGGCAACACAATATCCCTTCAATGGCACTTCAGATTCAGAAACGTTTACTGTTTTCATCTTGACCAGACTTAAAGAAGCAGGTTGCCCACAAATGTAAATGATCTCATTATTTACATGACTCATCCTCATGTTGGGGCTGTCATGAAAATAATAAAATAAAATATTGAACTTCAAAAAAGTTTAAATGTTTCTTAAAACAGGTTAAAGTTGAAGCAGTGTTATTTTATTATCATCAATATACTATAGATTTTTATTTCTATTTTGAATGTGTTACTATTTTTATATTTCTGTTTTTATTTTCATTTTCATTTTAAAGTTGTAGTAAATTTGTTGTCATTTTTGTAATTGTTTGTAGTTTTTTATAATGTCTAGTTCTCCGTGATTTTTAATTTTAGTTTTAGTACATCAAATTAAACAAAATGAATATGAGAAATGTTGCATTGGCTACCTAAAATTATATATTTTGTTTTGTTTTAAGTTATCGTTTATTTTGTTTATTTGAAGGTTTTAGTTTCAGTTTTTGAAAACTGAAATACAATAAAATAAGTGAAATCTAAAAATATATTAAAAAGTAAATAAACAAAACTAGACAAAAGTACATAAAAATACTAAAATTTTAAAACAGAAAATATACAATATTAATAAATATATTAAAAAAATAATTAAATGGTGTTATTTTCTCTATGGGAAATGAGATGTTTATTCATCCATGTTCTATATAAAGACAGTTGAAACTACCTTGACAAATGTATATTTAAATTATAATATAACATTGGTCAAATTTAGAATCTGAAACCTATAAAACCCAAAACTGAAAAAAGTTCCAGAAGCTGAAATGTTGAGATGTTTCATGAATAAAATCTTGCCTTGTGTCTTTACAGGAAAAGAATGTTGAGATTTGAAAACAACCTAATCGATTTAATGAATGCATTCAGCACATATTTTAGCTCAAAAACATATTTTGATGATTTCTTTCCTGAAACTATTTCAGACGTTACAGAAGGTACCCAAACGGATATGTCATGGTATTTATATGAAGACAGTTTCCACAGAGACCCTCTTGTGCACAGACCCACTCACATACACTCATGCAGATCTATTTACAGTAATGGCACTGAGAGCTGGGGAGAAAAAGTAGAATTCATGAGGATGAAGGTTACAGATGTCAAGACCGCTCGACACAAAAAGACACTTCTGGAAATTGAGCAGCACCTCAACTGGAGGGTCGCAGGTCTGTGCTGACGCTCACAGCACGGGAAAACAATGCTGCATACAAATAATAACAGAAAATTACTCATATAATTGTATATTGTTTAAATGTAATGTCAAAGTCCAATCAAATATGTTATTTCAGAGCAAATTAACCACTAAATAAGACGATGATACGCCATCATCTTCAAAAACGATTATCAAAAGAACTGTAATGTAAATGCTAAATAGAACCTTATATTAAATATGATTCACTTGCAGCTAGGATAATAACAAGAAGTTTTCTTAAAATTGGCAACTAACTGAAATAAGTTAAAGTTGAAGTACTAAAACTAAAATTTAAAAATAAAAATAAAATTATATAGAAATCAATTCTAATTAACTAATAAAAATGCATAAAATTACGCAGACAAATAAAAATAAAAATATATCATTTAAAAAAATAAAAGATTATTCAATATATTAATGGGTACTAAAATAGAATTGAAAAAAATTAAATGGAAAAGAGATCTTTGTGCAGTTCTATTCCATCCAAATACAGTAGAAATCAACTAGACAAATTTATTTTTAAAAGAACATATAACATGAAACAAAATCAACTAAACAAAAATCTGAAAACTAACTAAAACTGTAAACTAAAAGCTGAAATGTTTATGAATTATGGCTTTATTAAAAAAAGGAAATATGCAAAACAACAGCTCTAGATGATGTCTAATCATGGCACTGACCCAACTTCATATATTTGCAGAGAACGGTTAAATGGTTATAATAAATGAAAATAAAATCAACAGAAATTCAACAGGTTCCCAAATGAGCTTCATTTTCAGTTTACTTGTATTTTGTTTCTTAAAATGTGTCTGGTTTGACATCAGGCTGCAGTTTCACTTCTCTCAGAGTCAGTTAATTTGCTTTAATGCCTTTTTGCTCTGACTCTGAAACTGACTCTTAATATTGTCTCAGCATAACCATGGACCTGTTTTTAGTGAGCAGCACCAAGGAAAACCAGTGAAAGATCACAGCGCCTGCTTTATTATCATTACAAGCCTTAGAGGAAACAATTCCTAAACTTCTGTGAGTTATGCTTAACTTTTAATGCTCATATGATCTGATGAATTATGGCTACTCTCAGAACATTCAACCTATGCATCAGAGACAAGTGTTCTTTTGTTGCCATAGCAACATTTTCTACTTGGTGAAGTATTTTTGCATCTTACAAGTAAAGTTGAAACTGTGTTTCCAACAAAGCCTCGTAAAAGAGACTTTAGAGAACAGCAGGCAGAAAATGCATTATAAATTAATATGCAAAAAGCATTATTTTTATTTTTGATTGTATTTGCTACACACATGAACAATACTTTAAATTTAGCTGCTTTCTATAGAAACTGCCCTTACAATTTGATACATTTTGGAAAAACTGTGCAAAACGTTTTTTAAACTGAAACGGTGGTGAGTTGAACACTCTGTTCTGATGACGCAAGAGTTACAACTATGGCAGCTGAGAAGAACATTCTCTGTGTTCTTTTTGAAGAATTTTCAGAGACTGATGAAATCGGTATAAACACGTTTAATACTGCAAAATACGCTCGATGTTACGGTCATTGCCCTTGCCCTCCAGAATAAAAGAGGACATCCCAATCAAGTGAAGAGATTTGTGCAAACTGTGGTTCCTAATTATTATAGGTATTGTAATATTTACTATTATATTATCAGAGGGGTATAGAAAAGTTTATGAAAGTGTCACTCCATAACACAGTAGCAAAATATACAAATATGTTTAGCATATTTATGTTACATTAATCAGTATGTAGCACACCTTCCTAAGGAAAGGATGTGGATCAGAAGACATTGCAATTACTAAATGATATTTTGACAGACTTAAAGAAGTTCCAGATCTAATTTGTGCTCTTATTATTTTTGTTGTTTTGACTTTAATGTAAATAAACATTAAACACTGATTGGTGACACCAGGGCCGTGCACAGACCTTTTGAGGGGCATGTGCTGAAACTGAAAAAGGGCACCCCCCTCCCTTTTTATATCAAGATTATTTAGTAACCCTGCATAAAAGGAAGAAATTGTCACATCTTCATGACAAATTCAATAACACAAAATAATAGTCTCAAAAGCTTTAGATTTATTCACGATTAATAACAACCATAATAATAATATTAGATAATATAGATAAACAGGGTTTTAAGGGCTTCTTTAAACCTAATTACAACAGCAACCTTCTGTGAGCCATGTATCTGGCAAAAATTTGATACTGTGGTGGACCAGGGATGTTGGTCTCTTGAATGTCTCTTATTCACTACACTTTCCCTAAAATAAGCCAGCAATGAAAAAATACATAAAAAATAGTGTGAAAAGTACAGTTGCAGTGAAAAGCATTTCTGAAGGATCACGTGACACTGTAATGTAAGTAATGATGCTGAAAATTCAGCTTTGATCACAAAAATAAATTACATTTTAAAATATATTCAAATAGAAAACAGTTATTTAAAATTGTAAAAATATTACACAATTTTACTGATTTTGCTGTATTTTGGATCAAATAAATGAAGCCTAGGAATGAATCATGAATTACATTCTGCATGATAAAATATAAAGATTTCACAGTGATCTTCTGTAATTTTTTTTTTGTTAGTTACTACTACATTACTGTAGTAAAACCATGTTTTACAACATTTTATACATGTGAGGACGAGCGGAGAGTATACCATAACATGAATAGCCTAAATGTTAATAAATTAAGTGTATCAGCAATCATAAATCAAAGAATAAATTTCTTAGAAATATATGTTATCTAGGTGACGAGGATCACTCGTCGCTTTGTGTAAGTTCCAGAACGAAACAGCGCGGGGGCGCACGATTTTCCGATGGTAAAAACAATTGTGTTGTTGTATTACTTATCAATATATCGTTTTTGACCAGCGAATGTGTGCAAATGTGAATGTTTTTTTATTTTTTTTTCGTCATTAAAACGGCGACGGCGCCTGCCACTGCCGGTGTAGCAGTCGATTCTGTTCCCCTCGGAATGTCTGTTCCCCTTTACGCAAACATACTACAATTCTGGCGTTGTTGCCGAGTTACTGTACGTACGATCAGAACTAGCGTGCACCAGAAGCGTGACTGGATGTACGGCAAGTCAAATAGTTCAAAATACCGTCCTAAATCTTAAACCTGAAAATAAATTTAAGACGAGAGGTTTTTCAACTTGAAATGTAAAAACATAAGACAAAAATAACGGAACAACTGCAAGATGTATAATAATAAAAAAAAGAACATAAACGGGAGTGTGAGAATAATTTTACTATGCTGCAGTGTAGCAAGAAATTTGTCCCTTTTTGCTTTCCTTACATCCAGGTGTGTTTGGTGTATTTTCATGCGGGAATGTTGCCAAATCCGCGGAATTTAGGCTACTTTGGGAAAATGTTTGATTAACTATTTGGTTGGGTTTATTACACGGACCTGGCAACCCGAGGGGAAACAGACATTGGGGAACAGAATCGACTGCTACACCGGCATCACATTACATTTTCATCTAATGTTACAAACTAGTTTTTTTAGCAATATATACGGAGCGCTCAGTTTTTCCTGTGGTAAAATGCATTTGGCCAAAATAGCATTTTATAAAAGATGAAATGCAACTATATGCACAGGCTATTTAAGTGTTGGCTATGTATTGGCTATGACTAGATGGCAAATGCTAGCCCTCTCTCTCAGGTGACGTCCCACATGTCTCAGTCAGTGAGTCAGTCAGACATCAAATAAATAAAATATGAGCCTTTATAGACATAGGGTCTCATTCATGAAACATTCGTAAATATATGAGTAAATATGGGAGTGATTTGCGCGTAAAGAGAACTTCCCGAAAACCCTTCTCCTGATTCACAAATACTTCGTAAACGTCAGATGTGATAGTGAAATGTGTGTGTGTGTTAATGAATTCCAATCAGTCGTAAATGGGTCGCGCGTGCACGCTCTTTCCAATAACCATAAATCCCGCCCATTAAATCCGACAGACAACTATATATGAGCATCATATTATGACACCAAATGAAGGATTTCAACGTCTCTTCTCAAAAGCGAATGAAAAATAACAATTTCTCAGCTGCAGAAATTGAAGTTTTATTATCAGAAGTTCATTCAAAACGCCACATTTTATTTTCAAGCGTACATAGTGGCGTACTATCAGGTCCTAAAAAAAGGAAGCTAGGCAGCATATTACAGATGCTGTTAATGGAGTTTCTTCTGTTAATCGAATAGTCCCAGAAGTGAAAAGAAAATGGTTCGACATGAAGCTTGACAGCAAAAAAACAAATTAGTTCACTTCGAAAAAATCGTATTCAAACTGGAGGAGGACCACCATCATCATCGAGCATATATCTACATACTACTAGGCTACTCTCATAATAAAAGTAAAAAGAAAAACCGTATGTAATTACTTTATATAATATTTTTTTTTTCAAAATGCTGTGTAAATATGTACCCGATTAAGGTGAATTAAAATGCAGCCGTATTAATGAGCAAAATGTTCAGATGTTAAACGCACTATTTACGCGTAGCTGGGAGCAGGTGTAGATTTCTTTCGTACCAACTAACATTTGGAAAATACGAACATTTTAATGAATCCGAAATTTTACGACAGAACCACTTTACACACGATTTACACAAAAATTAGTTCTGCTCGTGTTTCATGAATGAGACCCATTGTGTTTAGTAGTACTTATTCAAACAACAAGATATTTATTTACCCTTCGCAAAACTTTGTTCAGCTCAGCTGGTGTCTACTGTGCGGCTGCTGTGGAACTTCAGTTGATTCAATGAATATAGAGGGGGCGGAGTTATCAGCTTACTGACAGCTTGAGGATCGAATAAGATTTACACAAGCTCGTTTTAAGAACTTTCATTTGCTAAATATTTGTAAAACAGACAGACAGACGTAAAGGGTGACCAATAGCATTGTTTAATAATAAAAAAAAAAAAACACCACCAAAAAAAGGGCACTTCGGAGTGTAAGGGCAAAAGGGCATGTGCTCTGCACATGTTGAGCCCTACCTGTGCACGTGCCTGGGTGACACCTTGCGTTGCCAGTTGGTGGAAAACACAGTCTATTTCAGTCATGGAAGCCAGCAAATGAACTGGCTCAGAGATTGCAGATTCTACCCTACCTAAAATACTTCAGAAAAACACTTTAAAACTCATCAACTTACAGGCTTTTCACCTTCAATTTTCAGTTGTGCTTGTTGCTGTTGCGTGTCCTCAATCTGGCAACCCTTGTGTGTGTTGAGTCTGAAGGAGATCAAAACCGCAATCCAATATTGTGAATTTAGACTGCAGTACCCATTTCAACCGCTAGCTGTCAATATTACATATTTTCCCATGTACTTACAGTACAAATTGATGTAGGCAGTAATATAAATTAAAAAGAGGGTTAATACTGTATATCCAAAAAGACTAGTTTAGGCTAAACTGGCCAAAAATCTACAGTTGCTCCAGAAGCTTCCTTGAAAGCATGTTTCGAAGCAGATGTACAGAACACAGCTCACAAAGATCCGGCCAAATGGATTCCAAAACCGGACTGCAAATGTTCTGCACCGTTGCCATAGAAACCCTGAGCCAAATCCACAGTCCAAAACACAATATGGCCGACTTTTCTCAGTTGGCTGTTATTCTGAAGAAAAGCCACTTGAAAACTGACAACCGATTTCTTCCACAATGAGGCACAATTGCTCAGTCAAGCATGAAAGCTATAATTAGCATAAATATAACTTATGTCTATGAGCACACATAAGGCAAAATGATGCGGTTACGTCTCGATAGCGCATATAATTTCAATGCATTGTTGAAATAAGTGCAACTAACTATCTGTGCATGTAAAATTTATTGTAATACTTGTTGACCCTTGGTTAGAGGTTTATAGATCTGATTTGATCAGTTTGAAGCATGTTGAAGTGAATGAAAAAAAAGAAGATTGAATACACACACACACACACACACACACACACATATGAAGGTGAATAAATAAGGACAATTTTTTTGTGTGTATTTTCTCTGCTGTTTTCTTTGGTTCCCTTTGAGCACTTGTCTGCAACACATTTAAAGACATCAAACTCACTCACCCCAGTAGAAAGAGCTCCCAAATCTAATCCAAAAACTCATTATGGGTTTAAAAGCCAAGATAAAGACTTTATCACTTTATTACACGTCTCTAAAAGCAGTCCTGAGTTTTATAACTCTTTAGGTTTGTGTATCTTCTACCCATAAATGAGGATCTGTTATAGTGCTATGCTACTAACAGCACACCATTCTTTCATTTCCTTTGCATCTCCAGCGACTGTAACTTTAACAGAACAATACAAGCACCATCTTATATGATGGTGCACCATCTCATCTTATGTGAGGGGGAAGTCATGGCCTAATGGTTAGAGGGTTGGACTCCCAATCGAAGGGTTGTGGGTTCTAGTCTCGGGCCGAACGGAATTGTGGGTTGGCGGAGTGCATGTACAGTTCTCTCTCCACCTTCAATACCACGACTTAGGTGCCCTTGAGCAAGGCATTGAACCCCCAACTGCTCCCCGGGCGCCGGAGCATAAATGGCTGCTCCGGGTGTGTGCTCACAGTGTGCGTGTGTGTGTTCACTGCTCTGTGTGTGTGCATTTCGGATGGGTTAAATGCAGAGCACAAATTCTGAGTATGGGTCACCATACTTGGCTGAATGTCACTTCACTTTATAAGTCACTTCGATAAAACAGACTGCCAATGAAATAAATGCAAATGAATCTGTCCAAAGCAAACCTGTCCAGAACAGTAATCATCTATGGAAACACTAATTCAAAAAAAACAAAACTCTAAAAACTGCCTATTGGTTTACATGTAATGGCTAATGTTAACACAGCTAAATATTTTGTTATACATGTGTGATCATTAATAAATGAGAAAAATAATCTTCAAAATCCTATTATTATTGTTGTTGCATATTAATGAGATTAATAAAAATAAACTGAGGTGATTTTTTGGAGGATGCATTATTATGGACTTGATGAATTTGTTTCTTACAAACACACAGCTTTTTGCTTCATTAACTGATGGACTGGAGTGATGTGGGTTACTTGTGGATTATTGTGATCAGTGCTTTAAGTGGCCCAAAAGAGGTGCCGGTACTCTATTATAGCACCCAAAAAATATTGTCTGTTTTTTTTTTTTTTTGATGATTCCCCTCATCCCCTGAGGTAACAATAACTATATTGAAGGACTTTTATATACAGCAGTCAACAGGCAACTTTAATAATAAATCCTTTTATTAGTTTGTGGATTTGCTTGAGCTAGAAAGAACTACTGAACATAAATAAAATGTGCAAAAGGATTTTGAAAAAATACCTTAGAAAGAGCTACTGCATTACTGCATTCAAACTTCCAAACTGACTCAAATTATTCGCGAACCAGCTCCGAACTCCCGAACTGACTCAAATTAATCACGCTCAGAACTCGCAAACTGATTCAAATAATTCGCGATCCCCAAACTTACTTAAATGATTCGCGAATCCGCTTTGAACTCCCGAACTGACTCAAATGATTCGCGATCCCACTCCGAACTCCCGAACTGATTCAAATGATTCGCGACGCGATCCCCAAACTGACTAAAATGATTCGCGAACCCGCTTTGAACTCCCGAAATGACTCAAATGATTCGCGAACCCGCTACGAACTCCCGAACTGATTCAAATGATTCGTGTTCCCCAAACTTACTCAAATGATTCGCGAATCCGCTTTGAACTCCCGAACTGACTCCAATGATTCGCGATCCCACTCCGAACTCCCGAACTGATTCAAATGATTCGCGACGAGATTCCCAAACTGACTCAAATGATTCGCGAACCCGTTTTGAACTCCCGAACTGACTCAAATGATTCACGAACCCGCTTTGAACTCCCGAACTGACTCAAATGATTCGCAAACCCACTACGAACTCCCGAACTGATTCAAATGATTCGCGAACCCTATACGAACTCTCGAATTGATTCAAATGATTTGCGATCCCCAAACTGATTCAATGAACCCGCTTTGAACTCCCGAACTGACTCAAATGATTCGCAAACCCGCTACGAACTCCCAAACTGATTCAAATGATTCGCGAACCCACTCCAAACTCCCGAACTGACTCAAATGATTCGCGATCCCGCTCCGAACTCCCAAACTGACTCAAATGATTCGCGAACCCGCTCCGAACTCTCGAATTGATTCAAATGATCCGCGAAGCAGTTCCGAACTCCCGAACTGATTGAAATGATTTGCGATTCCCAAACTGACTCAAATTATTCGCGAACCCGCTCCAAACTGACTCAAATCATTCGCGATCCCGCTCCGAACTCCCGAACCGGTTCAAATGATTCACTAGCTCCATACCGAACTAGGAAGAATTAGGAAGCGTGCAATGTGAAGGGCGCTCTGAAAAGCAACAGTGAAGGCAAAGGATTAAAACCTCTATTAAAACAGAAAAACAGAACCAAAATAAATGCACAGGTAAGCTAAAAGCACGTTCTGGGTGCACGGAGAGGTGGTGGTACGCTCAAGATCTATATTTGGAAGTGGCAGTACTGAGTAGGTGCATACCGGCCCACTTAAAGCACTGATTGTGATGTTTTTATCAGCTGTTTGGACTCTCATTCTGACGGCACCCATTCACTGCAGAGGATCCACTTGAGCAAGTGATGAAATTTCTCCAGATCTGTTCTGATGACTTTACAGTGTGAAAAGCCAGGCAGTAGTACAGAATCAAGAAACAGTAACCACCTGCAATTTGACAAAAATAACTTGACCTTGCTCGCAAAAGAAGATAAGACAGCAATTCATTTTTCAGCTTGCTGGAGACTCACACTGGAAAAGAAAGCACTTTTTGTTCTTTAAAGCTTAATATAATTTGTCTGTATAAATCATTAATTCAGCAATTTCTGAGTAGATTTTTATTTTTATGTATCTTTCATTTTAACTGACACTAATTTCACACTTAATGTTAAGTTTAATCAGATTTTGCGCAATCAGGTAAAAAATAAAAAAAATAAAATCCAAAGTAACTCAAGAAAAGTGATTGAAAAACACGAGGAAGAAGATCAGTTACAATAACTTTTCACATCATTTACATATTTTGCAAACACTTTTATCTAAAGCAACAGTGCACCAAGATTAGGATGTCCTCAAAAACTGACCATGCAGGCCACCAAGAAACCAATGATTAATCTAAAGGAGCTCCGAACATTCTCAGGTCTTTCTCACAAATCACAAAGAAAAGCTACGGTCAAAGATGCCATCTGATATCTCAGATATGGTTTTGCAAGAAGGTTTTATGGTGTGATGAGACCGAAATTTAGCCTTTTTGATATCAGAATAAGCACATTGCTTGCATGAAAACCTACTTTTTTGAATGTGAAGAACACATTTTTGTCATTTCACCATAAAGTGTACCTGAACTGAAAAAACTAATTTGGACACAAGCCATGATTTCTCGCCCAGATAAAGGTTTAATTAAAGTTTTTCTTATTTGACATTTAACTGAGGGTTAAAGGACAGAGATCAATCATTGTACACCATCTACACAACTTTTATTGAGCAAGAAAATAGCAATAGCATGATCCAGTAAACTAATGAATAGAAAATCAATCTGGAAAAGAGGAAGAGATACAGATAGAAAATGAACCACTGGAAATAAGATAATACAAACAAACTAAAACAAACGTCTTGACAACAGTGCATCTAATTAAAACCACATCCACCTTCAGAATAACAAGCTAAAACACCACACTATTTCTGTGTTTGAAACGGCACATCACAGGTGAGGGGTGTTTATATACACATGCATAGGAACACTGCGGCTGGTGACGGGCTCAGGGAAGAAACGGGAATCAAGTACAGTTGATAGGCACTTCATTTTCCATGATTTGTGAGACACTTTAATCTCACATACAGGAAGATGGTTACGAAAATGAATATGATATGACACCCCCCATATTGAATCCCTTCTGGAATCTATTTCTTCTAATTTGAATTCTCTGCTAATCAAAAAAAGCAAAAAGAGCTTGGTCTCCTACAGGAAATGGAAATAAATTAATAAATTAATATTTGTACCCTGGAAGTATACAGTAGGGAAAAAAATCTCACAAAGCACATATGGTGTGATTCATTTCCAGAGTGTATTTGCAGGCCATTCCCCCCCCCCCCCCCCCTTTAATAATAAATGTTTTTAGCTTCGTGAATGTGACTTGCAAGTGCTTTCATGAAGGGAGAAAGATGATGGAAAATGGAAAAGCTTTTAAAAAAGAACAAATTCATCAATTAAATCACTGCATTTAAAGGGAAAGCACTAAAACGTATCATTCAAACATTTGCTGCATGATATATCATGAAAGGTAATCTAAAAGAGCAATTAAGGTCAAGATGAAGTTAAAACATTTTGAAAAATTAAACATTTTTCACAATGTTTTCCCCATGCAGATTTCACAATGGGTTCAAGCTGATCGCACAGATTTGTCTCAATGACCAATAGAATGATACTTGGTTTTAAAGTGAGCTGTGCTTCATGCATCACTACACTATTGACAATAGACAATGGATCTATTTTTGCATGCAAAATTTGGCTGATATTTCGCTACTGCGACTGCAACTTAATTGTGCATGATTCATCTGCATGTTTTTCCAAAAGAAATGGGGAAAAAAGAACAAAGAAACCTGTTTATAAGCTTCCACCAAAACAATTTTCAGAGGTGGCAACCAACAATTCCTTAGCAACTTTTGCACAAGGAACTCTACGTTCCAGTAGAAATCATGAAAACTAGTAGCAATTTCATTTGGTGTCACATGTGCAACATAAATTACACACTTCACCCTTAAGAATATGCAAATGATTCATCAAAAACACACAGATGTGTTGCCTTGAACTGAAGCCAGATCTGAGAGACAATCCGTCTCACTTCTAATAGTTGTGCAATTGTGTGAATCCACTCAAGAACCGAAGAGTGCGGTAACCTGATTGAAGAGCTCTTAGGAACATTACAGGACACTCTTCAGGTCAAACAAAGAGCTTGCCACAGATGACGCATTACAGTGTCTTACACAAGGGTAATTGTAATGCCCAAATTTATCTGACTTGGATTTAATCAACAGTATTAAAATAGAACCGTAGGCTGAGGTGAAAATCCAATTCATTTTCAGTTTTTTAGATTTGATATAAACCCTTTAAGGCCTGTTATTTTCATAACACCTTTTTTCCTCAAAATACTAGTGGAGAAAATGAATAAGAAAAATACATATACAAAACGGGCAGTCACTGTTATGTTCTGTCATAAAAATGAGTATCAATACTAAATAGTGGTAGTGATGTGGATCCAGCACAGGGAATGACGTGAAGAAATGATGTGAGCTTATATCTTACATGTTCACCATCTAACTTAATAACAATAGAAATGAAAACATGAGGGCTTGAACACTTTGCCATGCAACTGCTCCCATTGGAAAACATCTACAAACACATCTACTATTAACATGCCAAAACTCTGTGCACATATTCAATAGAAGAAGAAGAATCTGAACACTTTCTGAACTTAAAAGTTGTATGAAGAAAGTCCATATTTACTGGGGGATGTACCACATCTTATTGAACAATTTTATACTTTACTAAACAATACCCACAATGCACCATAAACTGTTGCAAATCAAAAATGTAATCTATTAAAGTGCACACATATAAAAATAAAGTTCCCAAACCTGAGACTGAAGCTAAAATGGCACTACTGGACTCCGTAAACAAACATAAACACTTACATTTGTGTTCTGAAGAAACTTCTTTGTAAGCATTGTGTATATTAGCATAGCCTCTATATAACAGTTTAACCTGTGCAACTTTTGGTTACTTGTATATCCCTTACAAAAGCAGTACCTTGGTAAAGCAATAAGTATCATGGCAATTCAAAGAATACAATGATACATACAGGTTGCATGTCCAAAGAATGGCATGGTATTAGCATGGTACTTGTCCAAAAGCAAGGTATTTCCACAGTACATGGCCCAAAAACGTTGATGGTAAAGCAATGGTATCAGATCAGGTATTGTAATACTACAATACTTTTTATATTCATATAAATAACCATGGTAAATATCAAAACTATGAGATTACTACAGTACATACTCAAGAACCCATGCCAGTCCAAGTTACTGCAAAAAATGGCATGGCATTTTCACAGGCATGTCCAAAAAATGTGGTAATACCATGTTAATTTTTGGCACTTGCCTGTAGTATTTGAACTCTTTCTCGAAACTGTGCAATATTTAGTCAACATTGTATAGGGAATAGGGAGTGAATTCAGGTGCAGCTACTCAGAAGCAGATTTAAAAGAGCCTTCTATTTACAGAAATCACATTGTCTTGACATTCATGATGATGTCATATGTTCTGTCCAATCATGAATCACTCCCTCTCTGAAGTTCCGTGTCACTCAAAGTGAGGAGCTTGTCACTCAGTAAGGCTGAAGGGTGTTTTTAACTGCACAGATTCAGCATTCAAAAAGAAAAGAGCAATAAGTGAGATTGACAGAAATGCCTCAGTCTGAAACCCTAAATAGTGGAATTAGAGAGGCATAAGGTGAAACACTGTTATTATAGCAATACGAGGAAATATATATATATGTATGTATTTGTCACTCTCGTCATTTTTAAGGTTGATGAAGCATGCATTTGCATCTGGCCTTAAGTGACTTCAAAATGTCAGTCTACAAGAATGTGTTGTTGTTGTCGAGATACGTCATTTGCATGGGGTGCTGTTTTTATCTATTGGTGTCTCCAACAGTGAGACCCAGCAGGGTCTGGAATCAAGAAGACATTGATCTCAAAACAATCACGAACCTGGGAACTCATACAATCAAAGCATGCCTTTAAACTCATGGGCTGTACATACAGAAGATCTCGCACATACAGTACATCCATACACTCTCACTGCTGGTAAACATGTTAGGAAGCTGCACACAGTTAGTTGGAGAGTTTTGCAACCAAAGGGACCAACCACTCTGAGGACTCAAAATCAGAGCTGGAATATTTCCTTCTCTGGTTCTGTTAGCTGAAGACTGGACTGGTGTGTTTGCCCCATGGTGGGAGATGAAGTCTGACCTCTAGATCCCAGAAAGCAACTCCTTCAGGGGTACCTCCCTCTCTCCCAGTAAGGTATTTCTCTTCAGACTGGTACCCTTGTTGACTACCTTCATCTTGATGGCAAGGTTTTTCACCTGTGCAACAGGAAGGGAGTCAAAGTAAAAGTCCTCGTTGAAGACGGGGTTGCGGCTGTTCTTGATAATGGTGCTCCGTTGTTTCTGGAGCTTTCCCGGGTTCAGGTACAAAGCCACGCAACAATTGATGGCTTTCACATCGTACTGTTTATCGTAGAGCTCCTCGGCCGCCAAGACACGGACATGAAGCCTGGTGGCGTCAATGTCGTAGTCTGTGCAGATGCGTAGAGTTCCACCCTTGTGGAGGTTGACGGTGTGCTGTGTGAAGCGATCCATGTTGGCTCCGTATTTCCGTCCTCGGAAGGCTGGAGAAGGAGGGCAACGTAAGCGCCTCTGAATGTTCGGGCTGGTCTCCACAGAGCTGCACTCGTCTGTCGAGAGAGAACTGTGCCGGGCTAAGGAACGCTTGGCCCTGGACACCTTGGCTTGGGTTTCGTGGGTAAAAATCTTGAGGAGGGATGCGGAACGAGATAACAGAGGGGAGTTGAACGGGGAGGACTCAGCTGAGGAGCAAGTGTCACTTTCTCCCCCACTGAAGTACCGGTAGGGGTTGGAATGGGAGGCGTTACAGTCGCTGGGGTTTAAGTGGTTGCCCTGCGACTTGCGTTGGGTGTTGGGCGAGGTGAGCGGACTTGTGGGGTCGCTATGGAAGAGGGACTCTTTACGCCTCGTGTGAGGACTTTCCATGAGTGTGGCGAAACCGTAGGAGGTTTGTGCTTTGGGTACGTAGGGCAAGGACATGGCAGTTTGGGACTGGGGGTCTGCATTTGTGTTGAGGTCGCCCACCTCCCCGACCACCAACTCATCTGCGCTTTCAATCTGGATAATGTGGCGGTTTGCAGCTTTGAGCAAGTTCTTGGTGTCTCCAGCCAGCTTCTTAATGAGGCGTGGGCTGCGCAGACTGGCCTGTGGCGCCTTGCAGCATATGGTCTGGTCGGATGTGGAAGAATGGAGCCCGTTTTTTGGCTTCATCTCCGGCGTCTCCTCTTCTGGGGGGCAGCACACCAATTTGGGTGGAATAAAGAAGTCAGGAATCTTGTCAGGGGTGAGGACGTTGCAGTAGGCGGGGGCTTTGCTCTGTTTGTCAGCCGAGTCTCCCTGTCGGAGAACTTTTCCCTCCACTGAACCGCGGATCTTTTCCAGCAGCCACATCTCTCGGCGGGGTCTGGGAGAGACGTGCAATTGCACCCTGTGGGCACAGAGAGTGAGACGAAATACCATCAGCCTACACTGACACCTGCGATTCATGAATGCCAACTGATACACCTCCTCGCTGATTTATGTACTCTGTCTCCCAGTGGCATCTTGAGAGATTCTGACACTATATGTTAACACATTGCTAACATTAAAAAGCAATTGTTAAAGACAGCTGACACCTGTCTCCTTTTCTGTTATCAAATAGTACACAGTCACCTCGTGGAGATGCCGCTCAACATACACCCAGCATCATTCTTTCATTACACACTCAGTCTGCAAAGCTTATTTACATAAGAAATATATGAAGAATGTACACAGATGGTTTCAAAAAGCCCCAGAAAACAATGTCTGCATTTTATTAACAATAAGTGCAGGAACACTGTAAAAAAAAACTATTTATTTTGTAATTCAATTTTATTCAGGCATATTAAATTATATTTTTGACTTCAATAAAACCAGGTAGGTTTAGACACTACTGCATTAAGTATGTTTTTTTTTATCTTACCTAAATATTTATATATTGAGTTATGAAGTATTTCCTGCTCACAATATCCAACCACACATTCAATTATTTTTCAATTATATAGTTATTTTTTTCTGATTTGACCCTAAACAATTATTTTTACTGGTATAACCAAATGAAGAAATTTGAATTAGTCATGTTAAATATTTTAACTGATAAAACAATACATTTTATTTTTGTAAGTTACCTGAAACACTGACAATTAGCTAATGGCATCAAAAGCAATTTACAAAAAAGAAAAAAAGTTTATAATTTTAATTAAAGTTATTATAAAGTGATATAATTTGATTATAGTCCCTGAGACTATAAGCATTGGAAAGCCTGTCTATTAGGTAATTTCTTGAAATACGGACTGCGCAGCTCTTGTCCTGTGACTGTAGAAGCACAACAGTGAGACGAAGCTGCAAACGGGGACTTTGTTTGTTCAAAAGTAAATCATATGCAGAATATCAGGTGCTGTCTTATTTTAACAAATATCTGCATTGTCGAAACTGGTATACTTGAGAGATTTTGCATGCAGGTGAACTAATAATGTCTGATGAGATCTCATATACCATGTAACATCATCTTCTAATAAAAAAAGCACACTTATTACATTAAAATTGTAATATATTAATATCAGAACTCGTTTTAACTGCAGGAACCAAAATACTTCCAAGAGTACCACGGTAGCCCCACTATGTTTCTTAGATCAAAGTGTTAATTACTTCACTTTTTATTTTAATATTTTTTGGGGTAACTGGTATATTTTTAAGAGGGAAAAATGACCAACAGGTGTCATTTTATAATGAATTAAATCTCAACTAAGATAAATACTATTCTTTTCTCTGTAAATAAAGACAAGTAAAAACATTTTTGACAACAGATCGCTTCAACCACCTGTAACACGGTAAAACTGAAGCGACTGCCGTTTCCTCATTCCACAACATTTCTAACGAGCAATAGTTTGATACTCGGATCTTAAGCGCTGATGTTCAGCTTTATATACATCTGCAAGTAAAAATACTAATAAATAACGAAAAAACGCATGCATTTAAACTTTTCCAAAGCTGTTCTTGTATTAAAAACCTGTTGAATCTCAGTTGAACTTACGTTAAGTGGTTAGTAGCCCGGATGTGAAGTGTGTGCTTCAATCCATATGTTGTTTTTCCGTCTCACTGTCGTTCGGGTCTCCGGTATTCCAGCACAAAATTGTCTGTTGGCACTGCGCGTCTACCCGCGGCTTTAATAGCGAACCGACCCTCTCCACTGCGCGCGCGCGCGTATCAACCAGTGGGAGTGCGCGCACGGTAACGCGCACCACTCTGGAATTTCTCGCAGTCCGTATCAATGTATGGGTTTAGAATAGAATACTATACTGCTAACTGCACTGCATATATTGTATATTGCCTTGAAATGGACAATGTTAGAAACAGAACAGAAAACTAACTAAAGTCTACAATGTAGCTATATTACGCATACTATTTAAAATATGCAAGCAAATATTATTTATATTTGGAATGGGATACTGAATCACTTCTTGTGATGAGAATTGCTGCATGTTTGTATGAAACAAATCCATCAATAAGATTTTTTTTTACATTTTATTTCAAAGCATCATTTCCAGCGAAAATATGAGTCATCTATCCATAATCTTGCTTTCTCCAGTGAAAAAGTCGCTTCATTTGAATTAGGACAGAAATATGCACACTGTTTACAAAAGCCAAAACAGTTCTAGCAAAGACATTACATACTTCACAGCAGAGTATGCCTACAGCAGAATATAGAAAGAGTGGTACTGCAGCAGTATGCCATTGTGAACAACAACAAAAATGGGCAGTGTGCCATTTCTCTTGCAGGAAAACTGCTTCTCTCCATCAGGAAAATCATAAAGCATGGATAATATGAGCGGGTTGCGATGGGCAAGCTTCAAAATGCCTTATCAACTAAACCTTTTTAGTATATTATTCACAAGAAGAAGAATCTTATAGCTGGCCAGTTAGAGAGAAGCTTTTTGAATGAAATAGTGCTAAGAGGACGTGTAGGTCTAATTGTGTTTGATTTGCTGTTCTCTGATCTGCCCGTCTGTTTCCCTGGAAACTTGGAGAGAGGATTATGGAAACGCACACCCATATTGTTCATGAAGAAGCAGCAAACTTTTCCAGAAGTGACCTAATTGGAGAAAATGCATGTAAAAGTCACAGCACACATACAGCTTGACTATTTACAGTTAAAAGACTGTCAGTTAACACAAGACCTTACTTGATGGACTGGAGTGGTGTGGGTTACTTGTGGATTATTGTGATTTTTTTTATCAGTGGTTTGGATTCTCATTCTGATGGCACCCATTCACTGTAGAGGATCCACTGCTGAGCAAGTGATGGAATGCTACACTTCTCCAAATCTCTGATGAAAAAACAAATACACCTATAAATAAAGCAACAAACAAATAAACCTACATCTTGGATGGCCTGAGGGTTAATACATTTTTATTTATTTTATGGGGGGGGGGTGAACTATCCTTTTAATTGTTCATCAAAATCACTACAACACAACCAAAACATCAGAAAATGAAAATCTGAACAATGCGAGAAATTAATGCATGCATCTATTTAAATGATCTGGAGTAGAGAAATATGTCCTTCTCCTTTTTAACACAAAACACAAATTGTGTTCAACACTGCATCTCCAGGTATGCTGCCTTCTTCCATCTCTGTCTTTCTCTGTCTGTCTCTCATCGGCAGTCTGGGCATAACATTAAAATGCAATTAACTAATTGCCTGGAGAGGTGAGGAGCATTATGGCTATGAAAGTACCACCATGATCACATTCACTCTGATTTCCCAGGATGCATCATGGGCTGAGCTACCGTCACACAAGTATGCTTTTATTTCTAATCCATCAACTAAAAATTCTTCATCATGATAATACAAATGCACAGATTATCTTGCAAAAGCCGGTTGGTGGTTTTTCCCTACAGTATATCTCTCTATGAAACAATAAGGGGGTTTAGATATTAATTATAGACTGTTCTTTTATCTGCAGAAAGTATTATGCACATCTGAGATGATGTCATCCACTTTAACTGTGGCATAACAAAAGCGGGTGTCCAACTGCAGCCCATTCAGCACTGATGATAGTGTTTACAGATCTGAAGTCTATCATCACAGAGAGGGAAATGGCTTCGGACCAATTCAGAAACATTCAAATATGGACACATCATTATGTTTTTAAACTTTTTTGTTCATCAAGAGTTTATGGAGGTTTTTTGCAGCCAATTTGCAATGATATCACTGTAAAAAAAAAAAAAAAAGAAAGAAAAAAACAAACAAACATTTGAAGGCTTAGTTCAGCCATAAATTAATATCCTGTCATCATTTACTAACTCTAAACCTGTATGACTTTCTTTCTGAACAGCACTGAGCTTATCAATGAATGGATGAAAAAAAAAAGTGTGTTAGTAATGGTAAAATTAAGATTGGCTTAGATTACTAAAAAAACAAACTAATTAGTTCATTAGTTCATGCAAACTAATTTTAGCAAATTTGCAACGTAAAATGCAATTTAAGTCATCATACATGTATGTGGTTCTACAGTATATGTACTGTATATAGATTTTTTTTATTATGAACTTTTAACATCATCTGCAGAATAGTTGAAAATAATTTAATTTCTCAGCTCTTAAAAAAATTAACAAACATGCATTGTAAGTGTTGCATGTCCCATGCATCCACTGTATGTTTTTTGTTGTTGTTGTTATTATTATTATTATTGCATGCAGTGGTTTTTAACTTTAACTAATTCCTTAAACTAATTTACAGCAGTGGTTCTCAACCGGAGCAAACCTTTAGCTTTTAAATGGGTGGCAGGATGATTTAATTATACTGAAAGAATCTAACTTAGTTAAAATATAAAAATGAATAAATGCTGTAAAATATATATTACTCACTGTTTGTCAATGTTAGCAAATGTAAAAAATTCAAATACAAAAAATGTAATATATAAACCCCCTTTTTTTAAATTAATAATAGTTATTATTATGAACTATTGTTTTATTAAAGAATATACAGTTTTCGAAACTTTTAGGATCACAAAAATAGCTGTGGTTAATTTAGTATATAATAACACTCCCAATTTCTATAAATAGAGTTTGAAAACAAGCAGCTTTATCAAAATTAAAGCGGAACATATCAGGAAAGAACATAACAGGAATACTAGCTTATACCTTTCAAATTTGGTTTAAAAAAGCAGACCCCTGGTTTACAGGAGCCATCACACAATTTTGCTTTCTCATTTGGGAACATGATATTTTTTTAAATGATATGTTAACAAGCAGTGTAAACAACAGCTCTAACGATATCTCAGTCAGGTCATTCTCACACTCACTGAGCCACTCGGGGATCAACCTCTGCTTCCACACACATCTTCAGCACGTGCCTACAATAATGAGAGAAATTAAATGGTTACTGCCATGTGGCACACAATGCTATTGTAACATCCATTCACGCCGGTGTGCAGACTGACAATTACACTCAGTGAGATTCTACTAAAAGCAGGGCTCTGATTAAAAAAAAAGAGCCATTTCCAGTCCCTGTGAGAGGTAGAGAAAGAGTCAAAGCACAGATGACAATAACATCTGAACCTCCGTGACAGAATAAAAAGATCATTTTAGGAAGCCGCAGTGAAAACCTGCTTCCCGGTCCCCTGCCACTGATGTTGTTGTCGCTTCGCAGCTCGTTCCTATGGCTACAAGATTTACTGACATTTGGCCACAGGTTATTTTGTTCTGCTCTCCTCTCTTGAATCGCCCACTTGTCTAATCAGCGAGAAAAAGTCCAGGCAAGCAGTAGGCGTCCACGCGCGGATCTGTTAAACACGAGGAGAAGCGTGGAGACGAGCATAATAAACCCCAACGTCAACCTGTCACAAACATCCACTGGCCAAGAACACCTGGGTCACCTCTAGCCATCACAAAGGTCACTCAGGTATTACAGATGTTTTACCTGAGATTAAAGAGGGTCTGAGGGGTCAGCCAGAGAGTTAGCTGAGCTTAATGTGTAATCTGCACAGAACAAAAGCCTTTATTTTCCTGAAAAAGCAATAGGAAGCAAGACAAGTGCGAGACATTGTTCTATTTCCTTCTTTTCAAGGTTTTCCAAAGGTTCCTAGTCAAAACAATACTTGAACATGTGATCAAATTGTGCTTAAAACAGCTCTGACCTAGCAGATTTCGCAAACACAATATCACTGCATGAGATATCAGAATCAAAATTAATGAAACTTGAAGCAAACTCTTACAAATAAAGTTTCCAAAAGGCGTTTCTCACAGTGATGTCATAGAAGTACTATTCTGAATTCCTTAAAGAAAGTGAACAGTGAGCTCCTTCAATGAACAGTTCTTAAAATATGTATTTTTGTACAGAAAATTGTGTTAATCTAAAGAAAGTTTTTAAGTATAAAGGTGGAATGTAAAGAATTCATTGTTGTTTAAGCTTCTTCATGGAACCATAGATTGCCAATAAATAACTTTTAATTATAAGCGTGTAAGAAAATACTTCTGTAGACTTTGACTTAACTGGGTCAGTAAGCAACCACCTAGCAACCACTCAAAACACAATAGCAACCATATGGCAAGGTGCTAAAAAAAAATAAAGCTTTATGCTGTTAGAGCAGCAGTGATAGATACAAATTAATGTGCCTGGGTCCCAGTGATGTGTGTGGAAATGGTAAAGAAAAGAGGACCTAGCACCGAACCCTGAGGTACCACATTGGTGTGATTTAGATACTTAACCTTTCAGTGAACAAGTCTTAAAAAACATTTTGGTGCATAACATTAACTTTACCACTATAAAGATAGAATGGAAAAATTCCATGGATATTAAATCTTCTCCATGGAACCATAGAGGCCAATAAAGAAGCTTTATTTATAAAAGTGTGTAAGAAATGTTTTGTCTTCTACTGTGATGTGACAAACAAGATGGTAAAAGAAGAATCTTAATTAGTGGCGCCTACAAAGCCTAACATCTTTCCTGTTGCTCGTTTGTTTTGTGCCACACAGTTTGTCCTAAAAACATAATACCTCAAATGGCACAGCTTGTTTAGGTGTGCAATTACTTTTCTGAGGTTAAGACTTACCATTTCCAACTGGTGGATGATAAAACAGGAAAAATCCCATAAGATTTGAAAGAGGGAGCTGAGCCATATCTGAATACTCATGAATCAAAACAATTTAATAAGAAAATAATGTGCAATCATATTTTATGGAAACATTTGCATACTGCTTTTGTAGTTTATTGATGACTTCTGGTACAAAATGTGTTTGATACCATTGTCACAACATTACATAAGCGAAACATTAAGTTAACTAACAAAAGGTAGGTTTAAAAATACAAATATAAGGTTTTTTACAAAATGTTTCATTGAAAATGACATCGCAATATTGTCACCAGATCTCATTTGGCCCTGTTACAATTCAACCTGAATTTGCTAAGTTAAGGCATCTACGTGATTTCACACGAACTTTTAGACTTTTTAACTACGGAAAGAGCTATAATTACATTGATATACTCAAATTAAATGGTAAATTACATGAGGTGCTTTATCAGTAATGACTGTGGTGATTTACAAAAAACAAAAAAAACAAACACTAAACTGTTAGGAGAACCAGCGCTGCATTCAATGTATGTGTGATTTTGCCAGATGTGACTGACAGATAAAATAATTCTGATTACAAAATTGAAAAACTACTATACAGGACAGGCGATCAATCCACTGATGACCACACCAAGATAGGATGGTTATGTAAGAGCTCACAATTAACCAGCTTTTATGCTTTTAGCCTCAAAGGTGAGGTGTGTAATTTCTGAAGCACTAGTGTCACCAAATGGAATTGCAAAAATTATGACTCAACCATCGGCACGATCCCTGTGTACGACAGGTCAGCCGAACTGATACCTGTCCCAAACTCACACCACTCGGCTGGGAGAAAATAAGCAAACATAAACAAATGCCTCAACAAGTGCCACAGAATCACAGTGTTTAAACTTTTTGGGGAAATTAACCTAGTAATGGATTGTTTTCCTACAAATTTAGTGATCAGATGACAAGTGTACAGATAAAAGATGTACCGAATTTTCTCAGTTACAAAATCAATTGAAAATCCCCAAAGCTAAGACATTAAGTGAAAGAAAAAAAAAGAACAGTTGAGACTTTTCAACAGGTAAGCAGAGGTTTGGAGAAGAACTGACAAAACTTGTGTTCACTTTAAAGCCGACTGTGCCCCCTGGTGGCTGATTCCCTCATATTTTCATTTAAAAAGGTTAATATTCTAGAATTAACTAATAACCGTAATTATAACCATTATTTATTTTTAGGATGAATAAATTGGCAACACTTTATTTTACAGTGTCCATATAATTAATTACTAGAAAACAATAACTATGTGCAATTATACACAGTTTTACAAAAATGGCATTAAAACACGCGGTTTATTGGTATTAAGCAGTAGTGGTATGAAAATGCGTAATACAATGAACACTGTAATACAAAGTGTGTCCAACACATTTGCGAATCTCTATCTTTCATCTACAGTTGGTATAGAAAATAACCACATCCCAATAATCACATGTTGTTCTTTTGCAGCCTGAAATGAAGACGTACACAGTTTTTGTTTTATCCAGCTGTACTTCATTCTTCAGTTCCTATGTCACTGTAAGTGGTTGCATAAAGCCAGATTAGAAATACCATATTATTATATTGTTTTTATGTGTCAAAACGGCAATGTCAGACATAAAAATGCCATTTCCAAGGCACTTATTGTGTAAACATTGTGCTAACTACGAATATTTCTATGTCACAATACTGCATTTAATTAAAAAGACTTGATATGAAAATTATTCCAAGTTGTGATCACTCACATTTGCTCAGCATCAATGCAATATACAGAAAACATGAGTTTCCTACTGTAATATGTAAGTCTGTCAGTCATGTGACCATATCCACATCTGGTTAACAGACTCCTATATTAAAACAAATTGATTTGTGTGTATCATGATCTTAATCTATGCATCACATGGGTCAAATACCACAGGAGATCATGTTGTAGTGACTGGATGGATGTCTAACAGCAGCGTCTGGAGGGAGGAGGCTGTTGTGTCAGTTTAAAGGAGTCGTGGCTGTCAGCGTCTGTGTTCTCCAGCGGAGGGATCTGTCGACCTACACAGATATGAGAACATGAACGATTAGGCCACAAGCAGGTACAAAACACTGTGTGTGCATGTTATTGCACTAGATAAAACACAATGAAATATAAGTGTGTTGATGTAATCAAATGCATCTTTTCACTACAAACTGAATATCAAATGCGACACAGAGGAGATGAGAACATGTTAAACACAACATGTTAGAGTCAGCTCTGTGCCATCATCACTGATTACTAGAATAAAATACTCTACTAAAGAAATTACATTTCTTTATTAGCAATAGATGTACATTAAACTATTAAGCAAAAGTTTGGGGTCATTAAGAGTTTTTAATGTTTTTGAAAAGTCTCTTATTCTCAATGAAGCTACATTTATTTGATCGGAAAATTCAATAAAACAGAAATATTGTGAAATAATATTGCAATTGAAAAGAACCGTTTCCTATTTTGATTTATTACAGAATGTATGTTTTGCTGTGATGCAAAGCTGAATTTTCAGCATCATTACTCCAGTTTTTAGTGCCACATGATCCTTCAGAAATCAGACATTTATTATTATATATTTTTCATCAGGATTTTTTAAATGAACAAAGTTTACAAAAACAGCGGTATAAAAAACTAAAAAATTCTATTAATAAAAATTTTATAAAAAGTGTATACAAATAGTATAAAACACTGTATAAAAATTGTGTGGAGTTCACATCTCGCAGTTTTGACGTTTTCCTGTGAATTCTGCATGTGCAGGTCAGGTGTTTAAAAATCCAGGGAAAAAAGCTGTGATATGTAAAAAATTTTCATTTGTGAGAAATAAGCTTGCACATCGACTCGAGAGTGCTTGGTAAAAAATGAAGGAGATGCTACAGTAACAAATGAAGACACTAGCAAGCACTAGAAGCTGTGTGTGGCATGGGCACTTGTGTAGTTTTAGTGACACTTACTGATTTTCTGAAACAACTCCTCTATGTTCACTGCATTTCTGGCACTGGTCTCCATAAATATGGCTGCAATGGACTCTGCGAAATCTTTCGCCTCTTTAGTCGGAACTTCCCTAGAAAAAACCCCATTGAATATGAGTAAACAATCAGCTCACTCAGACATCACCCTGAGGAACATGATCAGCTGAGGACAGGGCTGAAACAAACAGCAGAGGGGGTTGTGGGAAATGAGCACTGCACTGCCTGCAAATGTCAAGTAATTATACAGACACAAAGACCGCCAGCTGGGAAAATGACTAGGAGAAAGTGATTAAGCATGATTAAACATTTCTAAATGGAAGCGGCTTAATTAACAGAGACACAACTGAAGGTGCAGTTTCCTGCCATTGAGATGTTTATCAGAACTGAAAAAGCTCAGAATAAACTCTAATAATCACAACTGAAGAGAAACAGCAATCACAAACCACCTTACTTTCACGATGTAAGGCAAAACAGGATATTTCATGAGGAAAACATCAAGCAGGATGGCAAAGTATTACATTTTATTTATGAAGTTCTGCACATTTTGATGAATTTGATCTGCTCTCAAAGTGACATTTTGATTTCATGTTGAATAAGAAACTCTAAGCTGAGGGGCTGCAGGTTTTGGAAAGAAACTTAAGGGAATATAATCGCTTTTCAGAAAGAGAAAGGGGTTTTATTAACCTGATATCACCTAGATCGGTTTTATTTCCTGCTATGGCCACGACTATATCCTCTGGCCCGTGTTCCTTCAGCTCCTTCACCCACTTCTTCAACATCTGGAACGAATCCTGCAGAAACCAGACACATCACAAAACATGTGGAGCCTAAGATAAGAGTTTGCTCTTCCAGATCTCTGAGGTTTGTTTTCTGAGACACTGATGGGACATCACTTGGGTCTTCTTCAGTAAGAGTTAAATCTCAAGTCTCAAGTGTCAATTTTTAGAAATTGAGATTTACACATCATCTGAAAGCTGAATAAATATGCGTTCCATTGATGTATGGTCTGTTAGGAGGACAATGAGACACAAATATTAAAAAATCTGGAATCTGAGGGTGCAAAAAAATCGTAATACTGAGAAAAATCACATTTAAAGTGGACCAAATGAAGTTAAAAATTAAAATCAAAAATTAAGTTTTGATACTGTATATTTATGGTAGGAAGTTTACAAAATATCTTTATGGAACATGATCTTTACTTAATATCCTAATGATTTTTGGCATAAAAGAAAAATCAATAATTTTGACTCTTGCTAAAAATACACCCCAGAGACTTAAGACTGCTTTTGTGCTCCAGGGTCACATTTATTCTCATTGCTGTCTGAGAAGCAAATCCTACAATTATAAACAAATGAGTCAATCGTAATGGCATATTTCAGTGGTTTGCACCTAAAGCACAGTTAAAAATGCTGTTTTAGAATAGAAACTGAATTGCACAAACATACTAACTTACGAGTTTTGTGATGTCATAAACAATGACGGCCGCTGCAGAGCCCCTGTAATACATTGGAGCCAACGAATGAAACTGCAGAAAAATAACATACAGCATAATGATTATATTTTACATAAGGGAAGCACAAGTTTTGCACAGGAGAACACCACTCATATTTTCTTTTTTTTTTTTTTTTATTAGATACTGTAGCATTATAGTAAAGCGTATTAGCGTGCCTTGTGGTGGTTGTGGTTCAGACAGCTGTCAAGTTCAAAAGGAGACTGGAGTCTGAACAGACACTAATATTGATCTTCCAGACGTGAACACAAAGTCACGTCAGCACTTCTCAAACTCACTCACACACACACACACATTTCCACCACACCCAATGAGTCAGACTTACAGTGAGCTCTGAACTATGTGTGTGTGTGTGTGTTGGAAATTAAATGTGATTAATCTAAACAATAACTGTGATGATGTCAAATGTGTCTTGACTAGAATGAATGGTCTTGCATCCTTTAATCTTGTGTATCCAAAAAAACTTCTGTCATCATTTACTCACTCTCAAGATGTTCCAGTTGTAAATGAGTGAATTCCCCTTTCTTTTTGAGTGAGCTATTGTTTTAAGTTGGGAATTAAAGGGCACAGAAACACTGACAGGAATCCAAACATGTTAAACTTATGTGTGTGTGGAAAAAAGCTGAATGTTAAGAAATCATGCGATGGGTTGTGTGCTTTTAGCTTACAAGCTCTGTTCAGGTTGCATGAGATAGAAATAGATGCTCAGAGATCTTCAAATAAACACAAATGTATGCAGGATTGTAACATTAAGGCAGAAAAGGACGGGTGTAATAAAAATGAAAAAAAAAAAAACCCACAAATAAACAAAAGTCTGACAGAAATGTATAATAAAACATTCATACACCGAAACCCCAATTCCTAAATAAATAAAACCTTACCCGTTCCTGCCCTGCGGTGTCCCAGATCAGAAATTTGTGAAGTTCATTTCCACAGGAGACGGTCTTAGTTAAAAAAGATGCACTGAAAAAACAGATATTATAATGATGAAAATATGATTTGATAATAATAATAAATTAAAATTTTACTGAATATATATAGATATATAGATATATATACTGTATACACATAAATAAATAAATTCATATACATTAAATCATTCGTTTTTTAAATAGTATACATTTATAAACTATTTAAAATAAATTCATACATACACAAATTTAATTATTTAAGTGATTCATTAATTTAAAAATATTCATATACATTCATATATATATATATATATATATATATATATATAGTTAACATTTATAAAATATTAAAAATATATATTTATGTTTAAAAACATGTAAAAGTATTTTTACAAATATTCAAAATTAAAAAAAAAAAAAATAGATGTGTAATAGTAATCATTCAAGGAAGAAATTTACATCACATGACTAAAATATGAAAAACAAAACAAAACAAAACAAAAACTATCTTTTGCAGCAGTTTCTGTTTTAGTGCAAACTGTGAAAAACAAAAGGCTAAAAATATGCTCTTCTCCAAGTGTAATGAGTAACCCCGCTGAGAGAAATCAGCATGTGCTGATGTAAACAAAACTGAGAGGAAACAACTGAACTGATTCTGAATCAGCTGTTCTGAACCGCTGCTTTGACTCATGAAGGAATATTTAGCCACACATTCTTCCTCCTCCACATGAGCTGACGGATGTGATTTCTTCACAAGCGTTTAGTAAAGAGATGAACTTACCCTATTGTTGGACTGATGTTGTGGTCAAAGTGATCTTGAACGAATCGACACACAATGCTTGATTTCCCCACACCTGTGTCCTGCGATTATGAGAAAAACAAAAGCACTGAAACATCATGAAATATCAAACATGATTTATCAATGTTGTCTGACATGACTTCAGATTATTATAGAGCCAGATCAGATGATGTGGACATTAAGAATTTGAGGTTTCAAGGTTTTTTATTTATTTTTTTCTGCAGTATGTAACTTTAATTTCTAAAGTAGGCTACGCATATTTGTACACTGTATATAAGTTTTAAACTTTTGTATGCTGCATTGTTGTCGATTAGACTCATCACGTTGGTTATCACCTCGGAATTAATTTTAAATCCAGTTTTGCATAAAATGTCTTATATTTTGATTAATTTTAATAAAACCATAACTAACTTTAACTCACAGCTGGCGCTAAATCTGAATCTGCATACTGTGGGCAGTGTTACATAGTGCAGACAGTCAGGGTAGTATAGTATGCTTTTCAGTTCATAGCCATTCATCTTTTATATACCGTATATATAATATGCACCACGCAGAATATACTGCGCATTATGAAGTGCGCAGTGCGCAAACATTCCATTTCGAACAAAGCCAATATCCAGCCGACGGTGACGTGAGGCCGCAAACATTCCAAAAGAATGAATTTAAGCAAAAACAAGTCCAGCTTTAGCTCCGACTCGCTCATAAAAATACCTGAAGATATTTGTGTTAACATATCACGATGCTTCACATGACTGAACGAGCGACTTCGAAACGGCAAAACATCTCTGTGTGTTGATTATGAGAAAAAGAATCAGAAATAATCCGAGTTCCTGTCAGTGCGTTTGTGTCGATGATCCTGAAGCGGATGAAGCCGCAGACGTCGGAATCTCAACACTCACCCCGAGCAGACAAACTTTCAGTTCCCTGATGGCCATTATAAAGCACGTTAAGCCAGCTGAAGCATTATTCTAACAGTCCTCGGTCTTGTTTTGTCGACTCTCGTCCATCACGGTCACAGTGGACGGTTCATCTATAAAACACAAACTCTGACCATCTCCTTCCCAAATCTAACGGAAACCGACTGGAGGATGTCGCGCGAGCTGTCACTCACATCACGTGATGACACAAACCACACCTCAAAAAGAGAGCTTTTTCAAATAATAATAGAACTATAGTACGTATTCTAATTATAACCTTAATGCCAAAAAAATAAAGAGTGAGCCGAATAAATATATAGGCCTACCCATTATTATTTTTTGCATATGGTTTATTTTTCTTATAATCGTTCAAGTAAAAATACAAATATATATAGAATAAAATAAAAAAATAAAACATTTTATGTATTTATTATTTATTCACATGAGCTATGAAATAAACCATAAAGCTACATAAGTGGATGTAATAAACAAGCAGGAGAATTAGTTTGTGTCACACACACTTCTATTTTAGATTTTATTATATATATATATATATATATATATATATATATATATATATATATATATATATATATATATATATATATATATATATATAATATGTATATACATATATATAATATGTATATACATATATATAATATGTATATACATATATATAATATGTATATACATATATATAATATGTATATACATATATATAATATGTATATACATATATATATATATATAATATGTGTATATATACATATATATATATAATATGTGTATATATATATATATATATATATATATATATATATATATACGTATATACATATACGTATATATATATATATATATATATATATATATATATATAATATATTTATAATATATATATATATATATATGTATGTATATATATATACACATATTATATATATATATATATATATATACATATACATATATATAATATATGTGTATATATACATATATATATATATATATATATAATATGTGTTATACATATACATATATATATATATATATATATATACGTATACGTATATATATATACATATATATATATATATATATATATATATATATATATATACGTATACGTATATATATATATATATATACATATACACATATATACATATATTTTATATATATATATATATATATATATATATATATATATATATATGTGTATATATATATATATATATATATATATATATATATATATATATATATATATATATATACATATTATTTTACAAAGAAGGCAACCTTCAGTAATTAATAATGTCAAATGCAATAATAATATAATAAACATTGACTACACATTTACTTTGATATTTTACTACATTTGTATTTATTAACAATATTATCATAATCATAAAATAAAATAATAAAATAAATGCTTTGTAGATGGTCTTACACTTCAAGCTCTGGACTTCTTACCCAGTGGTTTTCTCTGTTTCTTGTATTAAATTAGACCACATGCCTCCGTCTGTCTGTAACGGTAATAACACTAATCACAGCAGTCACTGAGGGCATCCAGCAAGATCATCACCTTCATCACAGGAGCAACAGGTCGATCTTTCATATTTTTTATTGCACAGAAAAATTCTCAAACTTGAATTAAGTTCAACCTATCATTTTATTTTAGATGGCAGCATTCTGTTCGCAATGATCATGAGCTACAGAAGCTTTCGTTTATAACATGAAAAACTATCATTTCCAAAAGATGAGCATGTGTGTGTGTGTCTCTTTGAGATAAGTTCTAGCAACTTTCTTTCTTTCTTTTTTTTATTTTTTTTTACATAGCATACAAATGACAATAAGTCAAAAAGTCTGTCAATAGAATTATACAGTACTTCTGAAATGTAACTTCCTGGACAGCATGACAAGAAATAAAGAGAGAAATCAAACCAAAACAAAATGAGGGTGGAAATGTGTTACATCTGAAAGAGATGAATAAAATACAATAATCCAGTAGTACACTAGCATTCAACAAGCACTTTAGAAAAAAACGAATCACAAAATAACGTGAAACTAACAGAATATTGATATAAAAAAGGAAAAATTGGTGACAATCTAGTGCAAGTTTTCAAAATGACTCTGGATCAGTGTGTCAGAACATCTGGAACAACTGTGTCAAGCTTCAGGACCAGTCGGGTGGATCTCTGAAAAACTGAATGCTCATATTTCACCCCAAATCAACAGAAAAATAAGATATTTTGCAGAAAGAAAATTAGGTTTCTTTAAATCATAAGCATAATTTGTTTTATGCAAAATATTTTTCATTTGATTCTGATCACCTACACTTATTAAAACCACTCATAATAACCCCTCAAACTTCATCAGTGATCAAAAGTATCCTTGTGCTTCACAAAATTTGTTTTACAAAAACAACACGTGGCATTACATGAACGTACGGAAAAAATAAAAATGTTACCAACTCCACAATAAACGCCAATCGACTTATTCTCATTCTGTAAGTGCAGATCTTAGATGTTTACATATAATGATTATTAAATATTTATAATAAACGATCATAACAGTCTACTTTAAATATCCTAATAGGTAAAAATACAATCTAGCTAGCTGTATTACAATGTCCCAGAGCATCTTCAAAGTAGCTCTTCTGTGCACCTACACTCAGTCACCTATGGCACAGTGCATTCACAAACACACAACTTCATTTTCACTGATTTTGATCTTGGTTCTAGACCTGGACCCACAACAGGAGAGCCGGCAGACGATTATGATTTTTCATAACCTTATTTTTGAATTGGCAATGGACATCCAGGACATTTCTCAGTGTAATTTCTCCTTCTGGATTAAATTTTAAGCCAAACTGCATAAATAAAAGGCATTGGTTAATAATAAACAGTAAAGTAAATCTGCTTGTCTGAAAGGATTGCAGTTTTCGCACTGAATGTAACGTGATCGCAGAAGATACGGATGTTCGTCACCTGTGGTTTGGAGTTTTCACACAGGCTGCAATTAAAGGTTGTGTCATAACATCCTATTAGTGCTCGGTATTTAATGGCTTAGTTTCTTGAAATGCTTGAAGTATTTATGTGAATTTTAAGACAACATGTCACATTTCTATGAAAGTCTGTTTACTCCATGGAATGAATAAAGGTAACTGCAGCTTTTTATCTTGAAGCTCAGAGTTTACATCTCATAAATCTGACCTTTTTCCACTTCAGAATGAAGAGATAAACTAGTAACTGCAAGAAACAAAGTATGAATTGTGAGATAAAAAGTCAAAATTACCTGTTATAAATTTATCCTGTGATAGAAAAAAAAAAAAACAGAGTTGCAAAAGTTAAACTCTGAAAAGTCTGAATTCTGAATTTATAGCTCACAATTCTGACTTTTTTTTTTTTTACTGAAATATTTGAAATAATAAGTTTCAATTACTTTTGTGGAAATGGGCTTTTGTATATTTTAACCCAAAATCGAAAGGAAAAACATGTTTGCAGAATTTTTTTTTTTTTTTTGCATTGTGACATTACTTTAATGGCTATTAAGGACAGTTTGCACTTAAAATACTATAGTTAAATTTATTTCTATTTAAATTGGCATGAATTCAGTACAAACAATAATATAATGATATATACTTTATCACGTAAATAATATCAATATTTTTCTATATTTCCACATTTCTGTGAGAATGACATTTTATTTGAATTAAGGTACTGAGAAAGTGAAAAGTTATTATCTGGAAAGTGCTTAATAGTAATGTAAATAATGTTAGAATGCAAAAAATAAAAAAATAGCCTTGAAAACAGGCTTAATGCTCTTAATGCATAATATAATATAATATAATATAATATAATTTTTTCTTTTGATTTTGGAGTAAAATTGACCTGAACAGATGAGACTTTTAAACACAAACCTCTAACACTCTTAACTATTTAGGAAAAAAAAAAGATTTAGCCTCTCTTTTTAGACTGGGGTCAAAGGGCACTTCGAATCTGAGCATTCACAAAGATCTGATTGTGCTGCTGCAATTTCACATACAAACTTAAACCGATCAAAAGAATCCACTTTCACTCTATAGTTAATCTAATCAGAAATGTTTCCCACACTCGCCTCTCTTTAGACCTACTGACCTACAGATCACAGATCGTGTCCGATCACATCTCTGCTGTCCAGATTTCTCCCAGTGTAATGAACATCTCACTTCACCTTGCTGACCTTTGACCCAAGATGTCACAGTCTTGTGATGAGCAAACACAAGCGCAGGTGTACTGATGGTCAGATGGTTTACTGGTTGGCCTCCCTCTTGTCTTTGCTGGGCGATGGCTTCGTGACATCTTTTCCAGGCTTCCCATTGGCTGGGACGGCAGCGGTTGCGGCAGTGGATTCTATGGCGACCGCTGCGGTGCGTTTGATTGGCTCGTCCACTCTAGATCGTTCCTCTGGGCTGGGCTGGGAGGGTGGGGCCTGTTCAGAAGTGGGCGGGGCTGTGAGCTCCTGTTGTAGCTTGTGGCTCTGAAGGAGGCGGAGCTGAACACGCAGTTCCAATATGGCCTCCTGTTCTTCATGGATGGCCTGATTCAGATGAGTGTTTTTATTCTGCAGAGAAAGAAACAAAATTAAAGATGCATATAATTTAATAAGTAGTTTAGGCCAAATTCTAAGCAGCAAATAATATAATTAAGCAATTAGACATTTATGGATGCCAATGTGCTGTGCACATTAAAACTGGCAAAATCGACTTTTTTTCTTTTGTGATGTATATCAGAAGGAAACTATATACTTCTTGATTAAAAAAAAAAAGTAAGATGGTACTTGAATTTCAAACAAAACGAATGCTCTCTGAAATAAATAAAAAAATCTATATAAAAAAATGAATTAGTAGCCAAGACAACATTTCTCGTTTTAATTTCGTCTAATTATGGACTAAAATATCTGAACTAAAAATTTCTGACAAAAACATACTAATACATATATATATTAGTGGTGGGCTGTTATCTGCGTTAACGTGCTGCGAGAGAGAGAGAGAGAGAGAGCCGCGTATCACGGACAGCGACACTGAACCGAGGGAAAGGCGTCTCAAAACACTAGAACATCGAATTTGCTTATTTTTGCTCTTGTGCCGACAAATACATACAAAATATGTCAAAATATCCAAAATATACATACAAAATATGTCAAAATATCCACATTGGAAATTATGCTCGAAAAAACTGTTAGTTATTTCTTAAGTGAAAGTAAACAGTTGAGGGAAAAAATGGGATGTGTATTATACTGGATGCGTTCATGGTCTCTTAAAGTGACCGCGTCTAATTTAGCTGCTGGCTGCTGTAATGTTAATCCAAGAAAATGAAAATGAAAATCACTCACTGCTCTTGACTGAATTTCTTTGTAGTTTTAACAGTCAAACCAAAAATTATTCAGACACCAGATATCATTTTTGATATATATATATAGCAAAACTGTAATAATGTGAGAATTGTTGAAGGTGTCTGAATAAATGTAGGTTTGATTGTATATTTCATTTTTACATTGAAGACTATCCGGTGCTATTTTACATTTAATTATTTGGTTTCTGTACCTTGACACCTACAAACTTGAAAAAAACATTGTTGTGAAACAGGCGTAATGTAGTTTGCACCTTGTGCAATGTGGAATTAGTTTACAGCTTTTTCAAGCACTTTGTGATGCATTTTGGAAACAGGAGATGAGCCCCTTTTCTAATGCACCACCTAGCTTGATAAACCCCTTCTCAAAGACTTACTGTTTGTCAATTTTATTTGGGTAACACACATATTCTGAATGCTTTCGGCAGAATTCGAATGAGCCACTTTTAATCTAGATTAATCTAGATTAATTTCAAGATCACAGTGAGATTAATCTAGATTAAAAAAAATTATCTATGCCCACCACAATTAAATAAACATATACATACATATATATATTTACAAAAATTACAATATAAACATAAATCAAAATATTAATAAACACTATAATATTACTATAACATTATTACCTCAATGATATTAAAATAAGGCTGATGTTGACTATTTTCAGCAATTTTAAACATGGTTTATCCAATTAGATTTTAGAGCCAGAATTACTTATTTTGTAAACCTGTAAACGGTTTTCTTGGGACACATTTAATAATAATAATAATAATAATAATAATAATAATAATAATAATAATTTCTAATGTAGTTTACTCAATTAGACTTAACGCAACAAAACAAGCAAAATAGGAAAGCTTGACAAAGTTAGCAACAGTCACTAAAGAGAACAGAGCTCAGCAAATAGTCATTCAAATTTTAACTTTGTACAAATCTTCCCGTCCTTCCTTCTCACCTCCAGCTCTTCGTTCTGTTTCTGTAGGTCTTCTAGAATCATCTGCAGTTCCTCTTCATCTTCACTCTCACTCTCGCTGTCTGATGAATACTCCTCTGTTTCACTGCGACCCTGCTGACGGCTGTGTGTGTGTGTGTGTGTGTGTGTCATTTCAAGCAGAAAATGAAAAACAATAAAAAAAAAATTCAAATTCAAATCTACTGGCAATAACACAAACATTAAAGTGTGGAATAAATAACAACTAATTCATGTTTGTGAAAGAAGATTCTTATGCTTACTAAGGCACAGCTGTTTTCAACACTTTTCAGCTCTTTCTTAAGCAAATCAGCATATTAGAATGATTTCTGAAGAATTATGTGACCGTACATTTGGTGAGCAGAAGAGAAAAGTTGCTACCCACAGAAATCATGCATTATTAAAATTAGCACTAAGTTTGATAACTTCACCTGTGTGTGACTTCTCACCTCTGTATATCTGCGATCTCCGCACTTAGCCGCTCAATTTCTTCTTTCTCTGTGGCGATCTGCCTCCGCAGCACCTGCTCCAGTGATATCAGCTCCTCCTGCTCTGTTAGGATCTCATTCTCCTGCAGGGGGAGGTAGAGAAACAAACCAAACATCACACAGAGAGAATCATCGGCTGCATCACAATCCACAGGTGCAGAAAACTGTAGGGCAGAGTTGGAACATGCTATATGACAGAAAAAAAGAGACATCTTTCACATGCCAGCATCTGCACATTATGTGTTTCTGTGGGTTCACAATGTGTTAAAAACAGATGTGACGTATGCTATGCAAAGTACAGTGCTGCTTATCATTGACCAGCTGATTTGTTTATCTGTCAGAAAGCCGTTTGAGTGTCAAAGCAGCATCTGAAATCGAGCAGGTGGCCTCACCTGTGCCAGGAGAAGATTAATGACTTCCTCCTCGTTCTCAGACATCTCCTCCTTTGATACGTCCTCTTTAGAAAGGCTGGCGATTTCCTGTGCGATTTTAGTCTCACACTCCTGCAGATTCAGAGGGACAGAGAAGAAACCACACATGAGGAGCTTTCTGGAAGTGTGACATGATGAAAAATAATGGGGCATAAATTAAACAAACATTTGTTTTTAGTGAGCAGTTTCTTACAGAAGCGGCCTACAATTAAGATTTTTGTTTTTTTATAATTTAGCATCATGCTAACTGACAGCTACTAAACAGCAAAAAGTAAATAAATATAAACAACATATACAATCAAAAGGGTTTTCAGAGTTTATCTTTGATTTAAAAAAACTCTAAAAATAAATCTGGTTTCATGTCATTAATAATTGTTGTGATTTGTTCATTCATTGCTGTCTTTGTTAACATTGATTTTTCAACAAAATTTTTTGTATAGTATTAGGGGTATAGACTGTTTTTGAGGCAGACATAGGTTTACATATACACAAATATTGATAATAACAAAAATTACATTACAATACTCCATACATTTCTCCCAAAATATTGGAAACAGATCCCTTTTAAGTCTCTAAAGTTAAAGGGATAGTTCATCCAAAATTTAACATCACCCCATGATTTACTCATCCTCAAGCCATCCTAGGTAAATATAGTTTCTTCTTTCAGACGGATACAATCAGTGTTATATAAAAAAATGTCCTGGCTTTTCCAAGCTTTATAATGGCAGTGAATGGGTGTTAACAAAATAAAGTGCATCCAAAAGACATGAAGTGTCTTTTGTCTTTTGAAGCAAAGCAATGCATGTGTGTAAGAAACATATCCATATTTACACTTAACAATTAACCGTAATCTCTAGCTTCTGCTAACTGTCGTGCATGCGTTCACGAGCGAGTGGTGTTCCAGCAGATGATGCAGAACCTAGGATGGCTTGAGGGTGGGGAAAACATTTTCGTTTTTGTGAGAACTATCCTTTAATTCTTCCATATAATACATTTTCCTAATTTCTACCCAATACCTCTCTGCATTTGGCCTTATAACGTTCTTAATTTTTAAGCATTAGGGGTCGTTCACATATCATGTCTTTTGCATGCTCAAGTTCGTTATTTCAAATGTAGACGCACAGCAAGCGTGTTCATTTTGGAAGTGACACAGTCTCAAAGGGCACACGGTAGACGCGCTCATTAAAATTAAACTTCTGCTCTTCTTGGAGAGCCCAGATCATGGTTGCCTACCCCTCCGGAGTGCAAACGCACAGACGCTTTAGAATAAAACACAAAGCATGTTTTTAGGCACGATATGTGAACGAACACTTATTCTTTCTGCATTTGATTCTTCATTCTCAGAAAATCTTATTCTGAGACTGTGCTGATGTCTAGTAAAGCAAGGGTCAGGGGTCAGATCTCTTGCCTGTCTCTTGGCCTCGCGAAGCTTGCGTTTCAGTGCAGTGACGATCCGCTGCACCTCCCAGAGTCTCTCCTCCTTAGACAGATCCTTCACACCGGCCTGCAGATCTCTGTGCAGACGGTTCAAGAGGAACTCCTGCAGAAAAACACATGCACGCGTGTAAAATGATAGTGATGCACTGAAATTAACTTTTTACACAAACACCGAAAAATGCGAAGTTTCCAAATATATATATTTATATAAATGTTTAAATTGGATGAACTAGAATTCTGTTCCTGTTCCAATTTGTTGTTGACATATAAACATAACAAACAATCATGACAGATTTATTCATGGCAGATGTATCCAAACATATATTTTATAAAACATCACTAACTGGTTAAGTAAAAGTATAATACGTGCCATCGGAGAAGCACTAAATAAATGGCACTGTTTTGGTCAAAGATTTCTGTTCGGCTGGAATGGAAAATAACTTTTTATGCTGACAATTTTTGGTTTCACTATAACTCACAAACAAGACCTCAACAAATTTCAGCAGTCTTAGAGCAAATAAAGTTCTTCTTGAGAAAAAGATCTCAAACTGTGTTCAGAAATCTGCAATTAAAAGTCAGAGATTTCAAAGAACTCAAATATTTCTCATCAAATGATCTGAGCTGCATACATTTAATAACTCTATACTCTGTATATCACTGTATGATAACTATTGACTTTAACCTTTTGAGCCATTAAATGTTCTGTTATTGTAAGTTTGTCCAAGTCATGTGACAGCAGCTATAGTTTCACACAAATCAGGACTGTTTTTGTTTCCAGTCTCTCCTCGCTCACAAAGTTTGGATTCATCTCCTGTTTTGAATATCGCACGCATTTCCCTGTTCTAGAGTCACATTTGCAATAAAACAAATAATTTTATGTAAAACATCTTCCATGATACAGCTTCCTCTTCCAAGTAAATCACATGATCTGGATCTCAAAATGACAAAATTGTCATGAAAATCATAACAGTCCTAAAAAGGTGCATTATTCCTTATGCAAAAGAGAATTTTGTCATCTTCCTTGTAAGTTTTGCCCTGTTAGATATATTTGTGAGATCGAGCCTCTTCTTTTATTGGAAGTGTAGGGCTATAGCTGTATTGTGTCAGTTCTGTGGCCCACCTGTCTGCGGATCTCCTCTTTAATGCTCTCCTGGGTCTCAGGTAGGGTCGGCATGGTGGCCATATTTGACCAACGCAGAGGATGAACGACTGGCTTCAGAACCACATCACCGAACAGCTCTCGAACGTGAGTGAAAAACACGTACAGCACACGATTCCCAATCTACAAACCAGAAAGAGCAATGGATTGATTTTGTGTCAAGCATAAACAGCCATGGTGAACATTAAAATAAGACAGAACCACAGTTTATGGAAGGTAAATTAATTGTTATTGCCCAATCATGCTACTCCCTCTTCTTCACATCATTTGCAGTCACCTCTCAAATAAAAATGACCCCAAACAAAGATCTCATTAGCAGTATGAGGGCACCTCTATCCTCCATGTGTCCTGAGAGACTATAAAGTAGAACAGCCTTCAGTCTGAGAGCAGAACAATGTGTCCACAACCATCTACTCTAAGACTATTAATGGTGATTAGCAACATTTTACTATACTAAACTTCCTGTACAGAATAAAATCTTTACTATGTACTTCAATCCAGGATACAAAATTAACTTTTTGTAATGCTCATGGAAAAAGGACCATTATTGTTCATGATATTTTCAAAAAGATTATGAAGTAATACAAGAAACTTGAAATCCAGTATTTGAAATAGCAATTAGTTATAATGTTAAATAAGCGGAAGGAAACATAAATTTTATTTAAATCATCTTGATTTCATATGGGTGAGAATGTAATCAAATCATCCTGTGTTAAGAAATGTTCTTCTATAGACCTAAAAGTTTAAAAAAACAAGTAAATAAATGCATTTATCATTAAAACATAAAAAATAATGTCTTGTAATATTGCAATTGTAAAAAATGGCTAATATCACTCACAATATTTACTCCACTAAAGCTTATCTGTTTTAATGTGAGAAGAAAGAGTGTGGATTGATAAAACATGAAAAACAGTTTTTTATTAACAACAAAAATTATAGTAAATAAGCATGCCTAATTTTCAGAAAATTCATATTAAGAACAAAAAAAAGATTAAAACGATCATCTGATTGTAAATCCATGTTAAAAGTCCTTCTACATGCCTAAAATATTCTATAATAATATTTCAATATAAATGTTAATGTATAAATTATTGTTATATTTTATAATAGTGGTATGTTTTATAATAATTCCAATTGAAGAATTGATTAATGTAGCATGTTCATTTTTTAAAACATTTTCAGACCTGCCAATAAAACTGTAGAATAAGGCATCAAGCAAACAGCACCTGTAGATTATAAAGTCACCTGTACGGTGGGATTGAGCACAATAGAGATGTTCTGGATGTTCATCTTGGTGTCAGTCTCGCGGGCGATGACGTGGTCCATGTGAGTGATGAGCCAGGCCAGGAGGAGTCTGCTCCCCGCGGGAACTTCCCCCAGGAGCCTCTGAAACTCCTGCAGTTTCTCTGCCTCGCTGGGCCGCCCGCAGGCCTCCTCCAAACGCTGGACCAGCTCTTTACCCACCAGGTTATCAGGCAGCTCTCGCAGGTACTGCTTCAACAGACTGGCCACCGTGTGAGGATCATACTCCTCCAGACACGGACACTCCTCACGGTCGTACGCTGCTTTCAGCTCGTCAACCTTTGACTTCATACCTGCAGGAACAACGTGGAAACATTTTGGACACAGATGTGAAAACACATTGAGATTAAAGAGTTTTTATTATTATTTGCTTTGCACATTTGTTCAATTTAATATATACACTGCTGTTTGGGGTCAGTAAGATGCAGTTTTTTTTATTCAGCAAGGTTACTTTAAATTGCTCAAAAGTGACAGTAAAAATATTTATAGTCACAAAAGATCTATATTTCAAGTAAATTATGTTCTTTTAAATTTTATTCATCACAGAATCTGGTTTCCACAAAAAAATATTAAGCAGCACAACTGATGCCTGCTGAAAATTCAGCTTTGCATCACTGGAATAAATTCCATTTGAAAATCTATTGCAATCGAATATAGTTATTTTAAATTGTAATAATATTTAACAAAATTACTATATTGTATTTTTGATCAAATAATCACAGCCTTGGTAAGCATAAGAGACTTCTTTTAAAAAACATTAAGAAACTCTTACAACCCCAAATGTTTGAACTGTATAATTAATGTTTGTTGTTGTTGTTGTTCATTTTATATATATTTAAATTGACAAAATAAAAATGGATGGCAAAAAAAGTTTGTCTGGTAGGAGAAAAAATAAAATTTTACACCCTGGTAACAGGGTGCCATCCCAAATTAGAGTCAAGGAAATTAGCTTAATAAAGAATATTCTGTTAATGTTAATAATTTGATTTCTCCCTCATATATTTTATTAGAGAATTTGATAAATAATAGGACCTTTTTATTTGTGACAGTTTAGGTTAATAATAAAATACTCATTAATAATTAATATTAGGTCAGCGCATTACTGAAAATTATTGTGTGCAATAATCGAAGACAACCCAGAATATTCCTTTAAATAAACATAAACATAAACATGAGATTTCAGTTAACAGGAAATAGAACAGGGTCGTACCAGAGACACGATAGATGCCTTCACATTTCATGCCGTAGCTCTCGATGTAATCCACACACTCTCTGAAGACGGCCGGGAGCTGTATCCCATCATACAGCGCCGTTCTCCTCACCGCTTCCGCTAAAGGCGCTCCAAAGATCGGCCGGAACGTCGTCGCCGCTTCTGTGATGACAGGTTCGGGCTCGGCGCTGGGCTTTTTCTTCTTCTTCTTCTCTTTCCACTGTTTCACCACATCTGCTGCCGTCAGGTCTTTGGACTTCTTGTCCTTGGCCTTCTCCTCTTTAGGCCCCTTTTCCTTCACTTTGAAGTCCTTTTCTTTCTTCTTGGAGAAACTGGGCTTCTTGAAGACGTTGATGCCCTTGGAGCGCTTCATCTTAGACGGGCTCTCGGCCTCATCGGCAGAACTGTCCTCCTGGAACGCAGCGTATCCCTCGGCTAAAGGAAAAAGTGGTGAAAAAGAAGAGATAAGATGATGAGAAGAGAAGAGAAGAGAAGAGAAGAGAAGAGAAGAGAAGAGAAGAGAAGAGAAGAGAAGAGAAGAGAAGAGAAGCAATCTTCTTCCAATACCTGATGCTATAAAGAAACCGTCCTATTAACGGCTGAGCAAAATTTACTGTCCCACCGTCTGTGTCTCTGAAGGTTAGGTGAGACTGTGAGGAGCAGAATGAAACGAGAGCGACAGAAAAACACTCAAACCTGCTCTAAAGAGGTCAGCTTACAATTTGGCAATATCCCCGTTTTAGTGATCTATTTCCCTGTCCTGACACTGACTTCACCTGGAGCAGAACAGTAATCAGCAGCTCACACACACGGCTCTGACCCCATCAGACAGTATTCCTGAGCGGCCCCTCCTCAGCCACCATAACACACCTACAGGGATGGACAGGGTGTGTCTTTAAAAGCTCCATCACTTCCTGCTTGTGTGCAATAGGCTGCGGCAGGGAGGCTAAATATAGCGGCAGGAAAACAACCAATTCACTCTGAGGCTGTAGAGAAACTGGAACATCTGCACACTGAGGGCAGAAGTCCATACTATCAAATAGAGCTGGACTGTATAGATACATAAAATGATATCTCACTAGTCTTTAGATGCTATCTCAAAGTACCATTCAAAGTCATTTTTTTTTTTAATGTTTTTGGAAGTCTTCTTTTATACTCATCACAGCTTTATTTGTTTGATAAAAAAAATACAATAAAAACTGTAATATTGTGAAAAATTATTACAATTTAAAAATGACTGCCTTCTCTCTCTATATATATAATTCCTGCAATGCAAAGCTGATATTTTAGGATCATGTCTCCAGTCTTCAGTGTCACATGATCCTTCAGAGATCATTCTAATATGCCGATTTGCACTCAAATATGTGTTTTGCTGCTTCATATTCCTCTAGAAACTGTGATACATTTTTCAGGATTAATTGATGAATAGAAAGTTCAAATAGCATTTATTTTAAACGGAAATCTTCTGTAACATTGTTAATCTCTTTACTGTAACTTTTGATCAGTTTAAACTTCACTCATGTATTGAAAACTAATATATAGTCACACATATTTTATCATTTACATATAAAAAAAGAGAAAGCAACTAGAAAATTATAAGCACTATAATAAGTCTCTCAATGATACCAAAATAACATAAGTGGAATGAAAAATGCTCCTGTGGTTTCTGTGTTTTCACTGAATGTCGCTTGTTGCATTATATCTTGTGATCTAATGCAACAACATTCAGGTCTTTATTTAGATGCAAGTATCAGTATAAGGGCACCTGTATAAGGGCAGTGTGAGTGTGTTTATCTTACTGCGTTTCTCCTTCTTCTTAAACTTGTTCTTCTTCTTATTGTGCTCCTTTTCGTCATCAGATGCCACCTCGGGTGGCTCATGGTGGTGTCCGTCGTGAGGGGGTGAAGGGTCGCCCGTACGGTACAGACCTGGGAACTTAGTGGGGCTGATCTCTTCAGAGCTCGGGGTACGAGCCACGCCCCCAGGATGCTCCGCCCTTCTCTGCTCTGCAGGGCTGCTAGTGGGTGGCAGGAAGCACTCTGTCATCTCTGCGCCACCCTGCTATTGGCTCCTTGCAGCACGATGCCCAGGGATTGGCTGTTGGCTCTGATGACACGTCACCTTTCCATGTCACCTGAGAGGCAAAATCTAACAAGTTATTTCAAAATCTTACACTTTCTGATGTACAATGGTGAATCTGAACTGAACCGTGTGCAATGAGTCTGCTATCTGTGTTTGTTCAAACATATTTTGCAGACATTATGCCCTCATGGCAGCAGTGTGTTCTGTAAACAGCAGTGTTATTGCATCAGACGAACAGATAACCTTTAAACAAATGATCGTGATGTCTCTCAAAACCCATTCTGTAAACTCTGTGTGAATTTAAGTGTGATTAAATGCTCAAACCAGCTCATATAACGTCCTGACACCATTGCCCTCTGGTGACCATAAGGGTTTATGCATCTCAAAAACCCCATTAATTTTGTCACTGCACTTAAAATGGTTTTATGAGATGAGAATTAAAACTGGAACACTAAAGTCACCTTCTCTATTCTATACTGATCAAGGATTTAATGGACTACTAGAATCATGATCAAAAATCCAACAATAGCACATAAACAGTAATTAGACAAAGCTATAAATAAACTCAGTCCCAAGCCATTCATAACAACAACTAGAAGTTGTGAAAACTTAAAAAAGCACCAACTAGTAGCACTTTGAGCTACAATGTTTAATGAAAAGTGATCTATAGCTGAATGATTATATTGTTTGATTTAAAAAAGTAAAACAACGTTTTATTTGGAAAATAAAACAATTAACTTTAAACCCAAACCAGCTCATTTTTCTCCATAAATACCATCAAATACCAACAGACATGTTTAATGAAGAAAAATGATCTATGAGTTCAGATCACAATGAAACAGAGTATGCAACAAGAAAAAAAAAGGTGAGGTTGCCTTGATTTTATCTTTCAGAACTGACATAGTTATTACATACTGATATAAAAACTACAAAGACAAAAGTATTTTCCTTAGAAAAAACTTGCATTTACAAATCATTCACAACAAGACCAGAAACCTGTATTTAGACAGTAAAAATGGTCACTTTTGAGTTCATGTTTACTTTAAAAGAGCTCAGTTCACTCACAAAAGTTTCTATATAATTCAATATTTAATTATTATTTTTTTACTCATCTAAACAATAAATTAGCGTGAAGTTAAGATAATTAGAATGTGCATGTAAAATAATCTTACTCTGTACAGAAAACAATAATTTTAGATCAGTTTTAGGCTTTAGTATGACTCACTGCTCAAGTTTAATGTCAACTACCCATTATACATATGTACATGGGTCAAAGACGTTAACATGCCTGCATCAATAAAAATTTACATTTCAGTCCGTAAAAGCACAATAAATGTTTCAGATAAGTTTTTGGAAGATAAAATGTCAAAATTTGGTTTAAATAATGTTGCATAGTCATTCAGTGTAACACAATATTTATGTAAAAATTCAAACAACATACTTATTCTGACATGTACATGTTAAAATATTTAAATGAATAAGGGAGCATATTAAATTGTATTGTGTTTTAAATGAGTAAAACATTATTACTGACAAATGGGCAAAACCTAGGACAGTGGCAAATTTTAAAACTGTAAAATTACACCTAATTGATATTTGGGGTGACAATAATTAGTCTTTTAATATGTCATAAATTGAACTGATTACTGTTGTAAACATGACTGACAAGACTGTTACAATGAATGACATTTTAGTGGATCTCTTCTGTAAATCAGAGGAAAATTATATTCATTTCTTGCTCAGAAAAATAAAAACAAAATTGCAATTAAATTAAACAGAAAACTTAATAAATAAATAAATGCTTAAACCCTTTGTGTGTGTGTGTGTGTGTGTGTGTGTGTGCACTGCCCCCACCACATCTAAAAATAAATAAAATAATACATTCAAAACAGGCACTTACACAATCATGGTGCTTTAGAGGCAATTATGAGGAAATTATTTTCACGACTGAAGAGCAGAATGCATTTCTCCTGACAGCAGCTGTTTCGTTGAATTAAACACAAGCCGGACCATATGACAGATTCTCTTTAAACGCGTTAAAACTATTAATGAACCGCACTTAAAAGATGCGAGAATAAACATATATAATACCAACGGTGCTAATAATATAATATTTAACGGTGAGTTACATAAAATTATATTCATAAACTAGCATGCTTGCTAACAAACCTCTGATTTTATTGACAAAGTCAACCTCTCACACTATTAAAGGACAAATACATTGTATGAACGATAAAATAAGATATATTTCATGACAAAATATTAGAGAACATGTACATATATATTTAAAAATAATCCGTCCACATACCTTCTGTTATGAATGTAACAGCTGCACTTCCTGTAACGTTAGCTTGTTTACGTCCCGTCTGACACGCGCGCATGCGCAGTTGGAGCCCCTTGAATTATGGGAGTTCTAGTTTGAATAATCCGCACTTGCCACATGCTTTTACATACGGTTTCATCTAACGTTTGCGTCATTTTGGGGACATTTACATTCTGAGGATATTAATTCACATGACATAACAAAATTTTAGTATTTTCTATGAGGCCAGCAGATGAAGCTGTTGAGCCACAGACCAATAGAGCAGTGTAGAGCTGAATGAATGTCAGGGGAGTTCATTCACTATGATGAATTCTATGATGTTTCCTAGTAACAAAGGCAGCCCTTCCTAGTAGGCTAGTTTTTCCTCTGGTTAGGTCATTTCAAGGATTGCTGTCAAATCACATATGATTCAATCATTATCACTTTGTTTATGGTTGTGCAACTCATTATCTGAGATGCCAGATAAGAATTTGGACATACTTTATGGCATCCATCATAAAACTGAACTGTAGTAAATGCAGCTGTATGAGTGAGTGGTTACTGTTAGTGAACTGGCACCAGTTTTATTTACATTGAATTGGGATACTTGCTTGAGAGTTTATTTTCATATTTTATTTATTATTTTATTCTTATGTTCTCACTTTTCATTTAGCTCAAGTAAACTTATTTGGTGTTTCTTTTATTAGTTATTGTTATTATAGTACTATTAGTAATTAAAAATATGTATATTTATATGGCAACACTTTATAATAAGGTGTAATTTGTTAACATTAGTTAATGTATTAACTAACATAAACAAATATTGAACAATATTACAGTATTTATTAGTCGTTGTTAACTTTAGTTATTAATAAATGTACAGTTGTTCATTGTTAGTTCATGTAAGTTCACAGTGCATTAACTAATGTTAACACACAACTTTTGATTTCAATAATGCATTAGTAAATGAATATTATCTAATAATAATAAATGCTGTAGAAGTATTGTTCATTCTTAGTTCAAGGTAACTAAAGTAGTTAACTAATGAATCCTTATTATAAAGTGTTCCCATTTTTATTTATGTACATTAGACGTTTTAGTTTTAGAGTTAAGTGCATCATGTTAAATTAAATAAAAATGAGAAATGTAGATGAAATAAAATAAGTTTAAGTTATATTTTTATTTCAGATAATGTTTCGTTTACTTATTGCACATAGAAGTGTTTTAGTATGGTTTTAGTAAACTACAGTAACACTTTCTGCTCATAATAAAAAATTACCCAGTCAAACTGCCTTGACATGAAGAGCATGTAAATGTAACGTTCAATTTAAATATTCAATTATTGTTTTTTGCTCAAAACCTCCTCTCATATTGATAAAACTGCATGATAATAAAATGTATTAAGAGTATCTGGTAGTAATGTTCAGTGTGTTTCTTCACCGCATTTGGACAAACAGTTTTCAAAAATTCCTTAATAGTTTCTTTCTTTGTTGGATTTATTAGATTCCACAGCCAGAATCTAATTCTAATCTTATTGTTTCGGTAGACTGTAAACGCTGTTTAAATTGGTTTCTGATCTTAAAATAAATAAATAAATAAAAACACACAAATACTCATTTGTTTTTCTTAACGTCTGTTATTTTCATACTGACCATTATGTACTATTTTTGAGGGGAAGCCAGTGGTGGTTCTAAACATTTCCAAAGGCAAAAAAAATAAATAAATAAGAAAAAGTACAACTTGACAGCCAATGATAATCATGCATTTCTATTAGAGCAGCTTTGACATTTTCATAATAATCTATTTTGTGTTCTACAGGTAAAGGTTACAGGAGTTTGGAGTGACCTGAGGGTAGGCAGGTGATGACAGAATTGACTGTGAATGATGGATTTTACCTAAAATAACCTTAAAGGAATAGTTGCATTAAAATGTGCCGTCAGAATGAGAGTTCAAACAGCTAATAAAAACATCACAATAATCAGCAAGTAATCCACACCAGCAGTTCAATTCTAAAGCTGTGCATTTTTAAGAAACAGAACCATTATCTTGGTCTGACGGACACCCATGCTTGAATTATAACATTATGTAGTACATTTTTTCGTCATGGGGACTATTGGATGGTTTCAGAGTTTACTTTCCTTACGGAGACATTTTGTCCTCACAATACAGGCAACACCTAACTCACACACTCATATTCTCACACAAATAAATTTGAAAGATCTTACAGATAAAATCGGAATCCTTTTTTTCTTCTTCTGAATTCTCCTTTTGTGGATGCAGGATTTGGAAGAGCAAGTTAATTGGTTTTCTTGACCTCTTTTGTGGTAGATCTGAACCATTATATTGGAAGAATTGTGCTTGGTATGAGACTTTAACTGCTTTACTTGCAGACGTTCCACCTTTACCATCTACACACACACACACACACACACACACACACACACACACACACACCCACACCCACACACACACACACACACACACACAAACACACACAAACACAAAAGTCAATAATATCAAAGATCCTAAAACCCTTCAGTTAAAGTAAAAAAAAAAAAAGTCAATATGACCTTTGCTCTTGAATGTGAGGGTCCAGATTCTTTGGTCTTGTCGGGTTTATTTGCAGTCTTGTCTGGGAGGCACTAAGATATTTATACTGACCTACAGTACAGCTTTAATATATTTTTTATAATATTTTTATTTTTAATATATATATTGGGAATATATATTGGCATGCCATGGGTCAGCAGTTTCTCCAAAGACTTCCATTGCAAATTAATTTCTGTAAATGCCTTTTCTTTGTTTTTGCAAACTGAGTTGAGATTATTTTCTATGGCAATTAACATCATGTCACAGATTCTGTACATAGAAGTGTGCATTCTGTTCATTAACCCTTTAAAATGTGGCATAGAAACAAGTCTCACTCAATTATTTAACAAAGAAAGATCAAGTAACACTTTTAATTAAATATGTTTTGAAGTAAAATTGTTTTGTAAAATGTACTCCAATAATCTTTATTTTAACTTTGAAACATTTTATAGTGTGCATGAAAATAAATATTTAACTTTTTAGCTGCTAAGGTTTTTTATGTGACATGATGGGAGGCCAATGGCGTCCCATATTCTGAATTTATGCTAAGCGTTTATCCTATCCAAGTGCACACACACACACATACCTAGAACAGTGGGCACATGAGTCACATGTCCATCTCTCCATCCATTAGGCCATGACTGCCCCCGTGTTGCTTATATGTTGCTAGTCAGTTACTAAATTAAAATAGTTTCTGAAGCTGTTGACTCATTTAGTCAAGCTGAAATAATCACTGAAACAATTCTGGAGTTGTGCATGAGTTATGTAACAATTTTGTCTCTTTTTTTCTGATTAGCAGAACAATGTTAGCAGTCTTATCCTGTATGATAACAGCTGGGACAAATACAGGATAAGCATGCAGTTAAAGACTTGTTTATTTTCAGTCTAGGGTTTATCTTTGTGCCAAACCTTAGAGCGGTCATGGAGTTTGTAAGAATGCACAGGTTTTTCCACATACAGCATGTCATTATTTCAGGAAGATTTCAGTATGTAAATACACACTGCAAGTCAACACAAACACATTACTTTAATATCTCTCATGCAATCAAATTAAGAGCTCTAGATGTTTCTCCTGAGAAAGAGTCCAATAATCTCAAGTCTCCTCTAGTGTTTTAGAAAAGAGTTTATTACTTCATCATTACATATTTGGAGAAATTAAGCATTACATCACATGCTCAACAATGGATCCTCAGCAGTGAATGGGTGCCGTCAGAATGAGAGTCCAAACAGCTGATAAAAACATCCCAATAATCCACAAATAATTAACACCACTCACTGTGTGTAATTTTACTGAAAAGCTTTAAGATGCCCATTTGTAAGAAATAAATACATCATTAAGATGTTTTTAAATTTGCTTCCCGCCAAAATAGAAGTCCATAATCTTCCTTCAGTGAAAAAGTCCATCCCCTTTGTCCTCTCACAACAAAATATCCACCTGTTTATTTGTTTAGAAGTGTTTTGACTGTTTTTGCTTGTAAACAGGGATTGATCTGCATATTTCTCTCCTGATTTAGACAACCTTTTCCCTGGAGAAAGCAATATTATGGTCTCATATTTTAGACAACATTTGAAAGTTTGAAAAGTAATAAAGGATTTGTTTCATACAAACACACTTCAAGACATTAACCGATGGACTAGAGTTGTGATGTTTTTATCAGCTGTTTGGACTCTCATTCTGACGGCACCCATTCACTGCAGAGCATCCATTGGTGAGCAAGTGATAAAAAGCTACATTTTTCCAAATCTGTTTGGATGAAGAAACAAACTCATCTACATCTTGAATGGACTTAGGGTGAGGACATTTTCAGCAAATTTACATTTTGAGGGGACTATTCCTTGAGGTTTGAAACTGAAACCTCTAAACAATAAAAATCTTCTCGCATGTCTCCACTTAATTTACATTTGAAGTTGGACAGTGATGTCATCCTCTGTTATCATGTTAATTTATTTTGATGAAATCATCATCATCATCATGCAGATCCTCATATGTATGATTTAACCTGTCAGTCAAAGCCCTCTGAGCATGAACAACCCAGCTGAATCATAGGCTCATTATCTGGAGTTTATCTGCAGTTTCAACTTTGCCCTAGAACAGATAACACATTCAGGAACTCAAATGTTCAGAGAACAGCACCATACTGACATTCTCTGGTTTTCTCTTTGGATTTTAATAATTGTCTTCTGTTTGCTTGTATTTCTGTTGGTGATTCGAGTGCCTGGAGCATGGCACTTCTCTCAGACAAGGTGAAGTATTGCATTTCTTTTGTTTTTTACTGAGATTTTCATTGTAAGAGTCATATTAAAATCAGCCACTGTCAGCCAGGTAACACTGACATTATTTATGTTTTTTTTTTTTTTTTATAAATTTGAAAAGCTTATTGCCAAACTGGCCCACTTCAGGCCTAAAAACTGAACTCAAATGAAGACATTATGAGAACACAATAAAATTGTGAAAATATTTTGTATATACTAATAGTATCAGCTATAGTTTTCTGTTTAAGAAAAAGTATTGTATATCAAAGACATATAAAAGATACCAGTCAAAAGTTTGGAATAATAAAGTTTTTATTGTTCTTAAAATAAGTTTCTTCTGCTCATGAATACTGCATTTATTTGCTCAAAAATACAGTAAAATTGTATTATTGTGAAATATTATAACTATTTAAATAAAAAACAGTTTTCTATTTTAATATATATATATTTTTAAATTATTCTTCTGATTACAAAGCTGAATTATCAGTGGGGATTACTTCAGTCTTTAGTTTCACTTAGCATAAGAGAGTTTTTTCTAAAACATTATAAAATCGTAAATATTCCAAACTTTTGAGCGATATTAATAGTTCATATTGAGACCTTTGACTTCTGAATAAGACTTTGGTATCTTGGCAAATAATAAAACAGTTGAGAAATATTTGAGATATATAACATTTAAAACTTTTAAAAACTTTTGGTTTAAAGTTCAGTGCAATTTTTTTATTTTATTTTTCATAATCATTTAAAAAAGATATATATTTTTTAAATGTTTTCTTCTAAGAAAGTTGTAGCATTGAAATATCACCCAAATATATGTATAACATGGTGAAATATTAAATTATAATATCATTCCATTAAATATGACTCATACAAATAATAATAATGAAAATCATTTAAAATGATATTTATTTTATTTAAAAATTGACTCTTCATGACACACTTTTGACATGACATGACATGTTTTTTTTTTTACCCAATGGTATAGAGGCAGATGATCAGAAGTGGATCCACTAAACAACCTAAAGAAAATGCTTGTCTTTGATAAATTTGATCAAAATAAATACATAAATAAAATGCTTATATTGAGATCTTTGATGCTACATCTTCGCAAATCTGAAATCTCTTATGAAATAGAGGAGCTATGTGTGAGATGAAAGTTACATTTATCAAAAAAAAAAAAAGAAAAAAAAAAAAGAGTAATCATGCTATTATGAACCAGTGTATTTGCAGTGTTTGGGGAAATGACAATAACCCAAACCCCAGCGATAATTAACTTTTCCTAATTAGCCTAGTAGCTCAGCACACATATAAACAAGAATAAAACCCAAGGCTCCTCTCAGACTTCTTCCAATTAACAACAGATGAGGCAGAGAAAGTTCACCAGATCTACGCAATTAAAGCAAAATGTCTTAATCACTCACATGCGCTCATCCATGAGAGCTGTTTGTTGTGTCAGTGGATTACTTTGCCATCTATAATCCTGATTTAATACTGCAATCAGTTTATGCAAAACCTCTCAAATGGAGTAGGAGTTTATGCATTGCTCTTTTGTTGGGAATATGCTGTGTGTCTGCATGCATGTTTAGGTTTCTTAGATTTGTTTCCTGACAAACTGCAGTTAAATGCATCTGGCTTTCTCAGGAGTCTCAGTTCACCAGTATTCTTGAGGTGTCCTCGAACGGTGTCCTTGATGTGTCTAGCCATGAAATTGTCTTGTGCTCTTTAGAGGGTGACTAGCCAAGCTTGCCATGATTTGTGTGTAACTCTTCTGTGCCATTACCACATATAAAACTTTGCTCAGATGAGATAAGCTTATCTTGACTACAAAAGTGCATGATCAGTGCAAAGTATATAGGGGGGTGAAGAATCAATTCAATGAAACACAAATAAACTGTCTGAAATGAAAGTAGGCTGAGGTTAAGGCATTCCCAAGAGTATGTGGCATTCGTTGGAGAAATTGATCTGTTTTGGTATTAGATACATATTGCCACCTTCAAATTCTTAGCACTTGGTATCACAGTTTTGTCTTCATTATGGCTGTGTCGTATTAAATATTACACCTTTACTTCAGGATTTGATATCCATTAAGAATTATTGCTGTCTAGGAGAGATATTAAAGCAGGGTTATTATATTTGACAAAAACGAAAATCACTGTATTAGTATTTTAAAATAGTAATGCTTGGCTGTATGAAGGCGAGATGAAGTTTAATGTTATAAGGAAAAGAATAAACAAACACAAGTACTAGAAACTCAGAGCAGGAGAAGAAGGAAAACCTAGACAAGAGCATCTACAGGAAGCACAATGACTGACAAATATGCATTGAATCAAGGGGGTGTATCTACACAGGGTAAGAGGTAACAAGGGGGTGGAGCTAATTAATTGTCATGGAAACAAACAAGGCAGAGCTATACAGAAGGCAAACAGGAGTGAACACAGAAACACTAGATTTCAAAATAACAGTACTACAGCACACAAGACAGGGCAAGACAGGCTACTGTATATACTTCAGCTAGTTACCAAAACAACTCATACTAGGGTTTTTTATAATAAATATATATTGTTTTTCTTTAATTAAATTTGTATTAATTTGCATTAATGTTGCATTAATTTAACTAAAACAGCTTTGAATGTTGAAACAGAATAGAAAAAAATGAATAAACGACAAAAAGATTACCTACGAGCAAAATTACCTAAACAGAACAAACAAAAATAAAAACAATTCAAAATATTAATTAAACCTATAATAATATTTCACTTATACCAAAATAAGACTGTATTAAAGAGATATCTATGGAATAAATATAAATAGCTCAAATCATTTGGCAGAATTTGATGAAAGATGTTTTATAAGTTTATTTTTAGACTTTTGAATGCAGACTGTAATATCATCTGAACACAATTTAAGACATTGCCTATGAATTTTGATAGTTCAGATCTGATAATATACTACGGCGGCATGTTTTAGAGGAGAAATCTAAGGGCAGAATATTTACAGTAAGCAAACATTTCCATTTTTATCTCTAAATAAATATCTTAATATGGAATCTAATTGCTGTCTGCAAAAAGCAATTGAGATCAAAGATTGAAAAGATCTCATTTATGATTTTTCTTCCCAAAGGCAATATTAAAATTAAGGAATGGACTTGTCTACCAAGATAAAAAGAGTAAACTGTAGAAGTTTAATGTAAGAAAATGTTGCTAAAAACAATAGGAGTATCATTATTTCTTTTAGCTTAGCAGAACTAACACGTTAATGTAATTCTGCACAGATAGCTTATCAGCCAAAACATACTTAAAAATAAAACTAATAAAACTGTGATTCAAATCCTATGATTTCGATCCAGTGTGGTTGTGTGTGTGTGTGTGTGTGTGTGTGCATGCCATGCTGAAACATTGCTCTTACTGCCATGGGTTGAGTTTTCTTTTCTGGCAGAAGAATTTTTCACTCATGGCTTTAAAATCTAGTACATCAAGATGTTGTTCAGAGCATGATATTCTTTTTCGTTCATATTTCTCTTCTATTCTGACTTTTCCGTGTCTTTAAAAGTCAGTGGAGCTGATGAGAAGGCTAGAAAGTCTTCATCACTCCTCATCTTCAACATGTCAGATGTAAAACATGACAGTTGCATCATTGTGCTCATTATATCAGATGCATGGCCCGCCACATGGATTCATTGATTATTTTGTAATTGCCTGACAGATTTGATGCTATCCTGCTTTATGCTGTACCCATGCTTGTGGAAAGAACCAGGCTTTCTCTCAACTGTTGTCACAAACAGTCAGCTGTGTTACAAATGTCATATTCTATGGCTGTTCTCTGTGCTACAGTACTAACAATAACACTGCAGGCTTTCAAATGAATACTTTATGCCAGTTCAACGGACCTGGTTAAACTTTAACGGTCAGAGCATCTTCCTGCCTCATTTGTGGAGGGAGGTTTTTCATTCAGGACCCCAGACATGAAAATAACAAAGACTCTTCTGAAGAAGATCTGAGAGGTCATCCAAATGCACGGCCTTATGCATGTCTTGAAAACTGGGAATGAAATGTAGGCTACTGTATAAACAACTAGAACAGTGAAGGAAATTCTATATCTAACTCTCTTTGAGAAGTAATCATTTTGAAGTATTTGCAAATAATATTTTAAAACATGCACATATTCAGTCCTACTTGTATACATAATATGACAAAAATGCAGAAGGTTTCATTTCTAATAACATTCAGTGAGGAATTAAATGAATCACAAAAATCCCCTTTTTTCATTTCAAAAAAGTCAATTAGTTTGCTTTACTGAATATCTCTCTCGGTTGTTTAAAATTCTGTCGTAAAACACATATTAAATGCTATGTAACCTTAGTCTTATCTTACCTCTCTTTCATCATTAAACTGACACATCATGTTTCTTTAAAATTTCTTTAAAAATTCTTACAGACCTTTAAGACCATGAGTCGAGCTCTGTTAACCTTGTCTTTTAGGTGCTCGAAATTAATTGGGATATGGCGGCCAAGTTTTTTGAGATACACAAATGTCCTCCATTTTTATGTTTTTTTTTTTATTTCCCCCGTTATAGCTCCAAGTGGCCAAACTCTCTTACATCCATGTTCCAAATCTGGTGAAAATCTTTCTTTCCATTCTAGAGTTAGTATTTAAGTAAAAGTGGCTTCACCCTTTATGAATGTTTTGGGATCCAGTCTTCAGAGAATCTTTCTGCACTGCTTCATTTCTGATCAGGTGAAAAACCTAGGACTAGTTCGCAAAAGTCATTTTTGAAAAAACAACAACAAAATACCTGAAAATTTGACACTGAAATCCGAGGCATGCGTTTTGTCCATGGTGAGCCAAGGATTCCAACGATATAAGGCACTTGAGTCCTTTTAATTGGTTTAAATGATTGACTGAATCCCTAAAAACATAATAATAGACAAAATAAAGATATTGCAATCAAGTTCCGGTTCCAGTTCCTCTCTGTGGTTGAGGAAGTGTTGCAGAATCTGGGTAGACATACACAAATTAGTTAAAGTCTGTATCCTCCATTTCCAATTGCGTTTATGAAAGCCCAAATGCAATGAAAGGTAACCCAAGCAATAATTTAAGACAACAATATGGACCATAAATTCAATATCCCTGTTACTTACATAGCAGAGAAGAGGAGATAAATTTCCTCAACTGAGGAAATTTAAAAAGAGGAAAAAAAGTTCAAATGTATAGATGTTAAGAATGAAATCCTTTACCTGTTGAGAGTGTGCTGACAGTCTGTGTTTCTGGATGATTGAAAGCTGACACATACAGATTTGAAAAACCTTAAACTGTTACACAAAGAGCCATTTCAGCACAAAAGGGCTTAAAGAACAATCTTTTTTTATAAAGCAGGATACGTTGTAAAGTATGAGGCACATAAAGGAAGATATAACCAAGATTCAATTTGAATGACCCAAGGTTAACTATTTCAAGTATGAAAAGCACTTCTCGTTCTGACAGAAGAAGAAACGACAGGTCATTAAAGGTCATTCTGTTGACAGATATGACACAGTTTATCTGTAGTTTGGTTCTTATGTGTTTGAATGGTATCTTAAAAGTAGAAAGACAGTAATTTTTACAGTAATTTACCAGGTGTAATTTGTGAAAGCACCTTATGCCATGGCATACATTTCCTCTAACCTCTCATCATTCCTCTACATCTTCAGGGTTACTCTGGGACTGAACTCCTAGACCTGCTCCTCGAGCCCCATATGGTCCCTCACATGGACAGCAATGGTTACCATGGCAACCCGGCGTGGCCAATCACAGATCAAAGCGTGAGTGAACTGGCATTTGATATTTGTGACCTGAGTTTATATGATAAATCATGAGACAACCTTCCTGCTGAGAGCATGCTGAGAACATTTTATTTTTAGTTATTTTAATTTGGTTAATTAATGTGACACTCTGAAAGGCTCCCTGTAAAAACAGTGCCGGCATATTGCATGTCTGACCCAAATTGATCTGTCAGCTTCTGTGTGTTTGTGTCTGACACTGTTGTGTGTGTGTACCTACTGAACCATGTTTGGGGGACAAATTTGTACCCAAAAGTAAGCAAAACCGGACAAAATCTCCAAAAACCTCCCTTTGGAAATGTCCTAATTTGTAAAAAAAAAAAAAAAAAATTAAGTAAACAAAGTTTTTTTGTAATTGTAAAAATGTAGGTTTGGGTTAGGGGAATGGGTGGGTTTATGTTAAAAAGTTTATAACTATCTGTATATAAAAGCAATAGACATCTATATAATGTCCCAATATAAATAGCTATTTAAATGCATGTGTGTGTGTGTGTGTGTGTGTGTGTGTGTGTGTGTGTGTGTGTGTGTGTGTGTGTGTGTGTGTGTGTGTGAAAAGCCAAAAGACAAAAACCTAGTGAGCTGTGCACATGTGTCAGCATTTTAAGATATCATAGGCACCATCCAAATATAAACACTCCCCAAGTCTGCATTTACTGGAACAAAAATACAGTAAAAGCAGTATTATGAAATATTACACTGTAAAATTACAGTTTTCAATGTTGCAAAGCTTAATTTCCAGCATCATTGCTCCAGTCTTCAGTGTCACATATCCTTCAGAAATCATTCTGATTGCATCAGGAGTGCTTTCACAGTTTGATTTCCCTTGAAATGTGGTGTAACATCAGGGAAATTGGATGGATGTCATAGTTGCTTGGGTTAATTTGTTAAAGCTGCTGCTAGCAAATACTAACAAGTGTGCAAAGCAATACTGCAGACAGGCATGTTGAAAACTGTTGAAAAGGAGCAATTCAAGGTTTTCTTACGAGCCTGTTAAATTTTACATGAGATAATGTACTTTAGAGACACAAAAGGCAATGCATACAATGACTCATCTGCAGGGCTGTCATGTGTGTGTTGTTGTTTGTGAATCATGGTTGTGTGTGTGTGGTGGGTGTATTTATTACATCTATGAGTCAGATACGTTACAGTTTTGTGTGACTCCTTTGTGTTCCTGCAGATTCTGTGTCATGGTGAAGGTGTTGTTGATAACTTCTTGGACTCCCTGTTGCAAGCATCAGATGGCGTGTCACAGCCCTGCTCTCCTCTATGGGTCCCCTCACCCTCTGACAGTGGAATCAGTGATGACACCCCGTCTGACCACCTGGACAGCCCGCCGCCGTCCACCAACCCGCTTTTCAACTCCATCCTCCTCCCTCAGCATCCTCATCTTCTCCCTCAACATCTTCAGCAGCAGGACGCACCTGTCGCAAACACAGAGCCTGATATCTCCATTGATCTGGGTGAGATTTCACTCTTTAAGTAATTGTGTATTTAAATAGTACAATTAGGGAAACTATACAGAAGAATTTATGCTGCATCAGAGATTTTGTTTTTGTTTTACCGCTCTGGTTCACATTGTGTACTACCCTCTGCAGGCCGTACTTCTATTCTGTAATAGTACAGCTGCAGGACAGGTAAACATATGAACATTTCGTTGATCTCAGCCACACAGTAGACTTTCGAAGCTTTCAGAGTTCAAAGCCTGGGTAAATGTTATGAAGAATGACTCTCCTAAACAGAGTCAAACTGAATAAACTTTTTCATTCTGCAAGCAGGAGAAGCCTAAAATCTAATTTTCCCATTCATCCGACCATAGAAACCACTCCTGTTTGAAGCTCCAGTCGTATTTGACAACTGAATATGCTGGAGTTTGTTTTTGGATGAGTGAGGAGGTTTTTCTTGAAACCTTCCAGAACATCATGTGGTTATGTAGGGGCTGTTTGATTTTATTTTTAGGCTTTCTGACCCCAAACTCAACTAATCACTGCAGTTCTCCAGCTGTGGTCCTCAAACTCATCTCCTCACCATGCAGTAGGACGATATAGACACATCTTTAGTACATTGGAACTATTCTTTAGCTATTTTCTTACTGCCACTTTCTATTTTGTGAAGCTCAACTGAATAGGAATGGGAATATACTTCAGAGATTTTTTACTCATAATAATTTCTAGGGTTGCCAGTAATTGTGGCCAATATGCATTTGAGAGAAAAAACAACAACAACAACAACAAAATAAAAACACCATTTATTTCATAATGTTTACCCCTACTTTAGTTGTTTTACTTCAAATAAAAGTGAAAATTTGTGAGTTTTTTGAATGAAAGATCAAAAAGATAAACATTTATTTTCACAGCCTCCTTTGGTCTTATTTACCAAGTGGGCTAATATTAATAGAGGGCACTGTGTTTTCTGTGCTATAACTTCTGTTGCACTTTATTTTACAGTATGTGTACTTACATGTACTTATAGTGTACTTACAGTGTATTTATCTAAGAAAGTTATGGTAAGACAAGGTAACTACATGGGGTAGGGGTAGGTTTAGGGGTCGGTTCAGGGTTAGTACCTAGTTATTACATAGTTATTGTAATTACTATAATAAGTACATAGTATGTACATGAGGAATAGGACTGTAAAATAAAGTGCTACTAACTCACTGCTTCAGCAATCTGTCACGTCACATTTAAATGGCAAATAATTTTTAGAATTTGGTGAAAATAAAATGTACAGGATTTGAAAGCTGAGACTTTGTTTCTTATCAGCTGTAACAAAGCACAAAGCTCTTTGCGATTATTGGATGGGAGGCATATTAAAATAATGTTGTGTGAAGGAAAATCACAGACATGGCAAACCAATTGGTAATTCAGTGATCCAAGTACAGCAACCACATATACATGTTCTAACAACACCTTAGCAACTCTCTAGAAACCTCCAGAACACTATCTACCACACAGTATTATACGAACAACCACTAAGAAATTAAAAACAAATCTCTGTTGTCTGTCGGACACAGTGTGATGTGAATGCATTCTGTATGTGTGTGTGTCTGCAGAAGATTGGGAGGCCAGCCTGTTCTCCGACGGTCTGACAGACTCTCAGTGCACGTCAGCAGTGCAGAGAACTCAACCAGCCACCGTTTACCAGCTCACCGTAAAAGACCTGCTGCTTTCCAGCAACGGAGAAGTGGTGAGTACTGAGAGAACATGAGCACACACCATGCAGTGTATGTGACTCAACTGTCCTGCCGTGACATTCAGTGTGAAACATACAGCTAGTGTGACATACACATAGATGCTAGTGACAACCGGCATGAGGAGCAGAAAAGAGAGAGAGAAAACTGTGGAGCTGTCAGAAACTGGAAAACAGGACATGTGGGGGAACTCAGGAAGAAAGAGAAAAACACATAGCTCTGTTCCAAATCCCAGACAACGTTTTAAGGTTATACGTATATACTGACATTTGGTTAAATAAATGGAGCCTTGATGAGCATAAGCTTTCTCATTACAACATAAACAAAAATGTCAAATGTACAAATCGAGTTTTTTCACCCAATATTTGTGTGGTAGAAATGGGAAAACCATTTTTTTCCCCAAAAACAACTAGTCCATGGGTTCCCCAAATGACCAGCTAACCAATCTAATCTTAAGGAAGCCCTATAAGTTAATTGGCTCAGGTTGACCTGACATGCACTCTTAGGTGGCATTTACATAACGTATTCAGTTCATCTAGAATGAATGAGTGCATAATAATGCAGGTGTCCCAGGAGCATTTTAAAAAGCTTTTAGCTTAAAAACTCAAGGACACTCAAAAAAAATAATAAATAAATTAAAGCACAAGGTGCACCCCAATGGACTGATGAAAGTCTCAACATTCAATTCCGAAAGCTAGCAGACTGTGCATGTTATCAGCATTAATGCATCACGGGTAATGACTCTGACCTGTAAACATTCCCGGGCAACATAGGGCACAATAGACAGCTGTTACTGCATTTCACAACACTATAATACACCCACGGATGCTGTTTTTGGCTTGGTGCTGCATTGAATCATTGCTTCATATGTTGTGATGTATGCTGAAAAAACAAAAACAAACAAGTGAGTAGATGTATTGATGTAGCACTTATGAATCCCTGAGTCTGAAATGAGTTGTTGTCATTATGCAATGTAATGCAGCGATACCTGAGACTAAGTGGAGTGTCCTTGTGTGGCACTTTGCAGCTTCATCCCAACTAATAATATTCACAGATGCTTACAAAATAAATAATTATAATTTGCAATACAAATTTTAAAGCACATGATACAAAATGTGTGTTTCTGTCTAGTCGAAACCCTCCACCCAGCAATCCCAGCAAGAACTGATTCTTAACGAAGATGAGAAGAAACTTTTAGCCAAGGAAGGAGTCAATCTTCCCAGCCAACTGCCTCTTAACAAGGTATTTTGAACACACGCAGGTTCTATCTGAATTAGACCACACCCATCTCTCCAAAACCACACCCTCTATCTGAAACTCTGCAAAACCTCAACCTCCTGTTCCATTCAAGGAAAGTCTGTTCAGTTGGTAGCTATATTTGCAACCATTTTGGGCATCCAATGTATCTCAATGGGGACAATTAACAAATAACACATTTCAATCAAAAAAAAATAAAAAAATAAAAAAATAATCTGATATAAACAAATAGTGTTGACAGAATAGTTCACCCAGAAATGAAAATATGCAGAAAAATGTACTCACCCTCAGGCCATCCAACAATTAGTTTCTTTATAAGAACAGATTTAGATAAATGTAGCATAACATCACTTGTTCACCAATGGATGCTCTGCAGTGAATGGGTGCCGTCAGAATGAGAGTCCAAACTGCTAATAAAAACATCACAATAATCCAGAATTCATGTCTTGTGAAGCGCTGACATTTTTTACTTAACTATTTATTACTTTATCCATAATATTGTTTTATTTATTAAAAAGGGATCTTGTCTGAATCAGGAGAGAAATCTGCACAGATCAAACACCGCATGCAAGTGAAAACAGTCCAAAACAGTTATAAATAAATATGTTGGTGGATTTTGATATCACTGGAGGAAGCATTATTATGGACTGGACTCGTATTTTGGCCAAAATTATGGTTTTGAGTTGCATTAATGATTATGGTTTTGTTTCATACAAACATGCAGATTTTTTCTTAACAAGATTCACTGATGCTTATGATGCAATCGTCTCTTTTTATTTAGAAGACGTGAATTATTCTGTTATATTTCACATTGCACTTTCTCCCATTTGTAGAGATAAAAGTGCACCTTACGTGAACACCTAAAGTCTTTGGTACACATCTCTCACAACAGTGGTTATGACATCATAACATCACGTGAGCTCTCTTCACATCATCTCTTGATCATCACAGTAACAACCTTTCCATGTCCTACACGTGTCATTCCTCCACGTTTACTGCTGCAAGTCTGATCAGAGATCAGTAGGAAGAAAAGAGGCTTTTATAGAGGCTGAGATGAATAAGTCAGTGATGAAAGCCACCTCTTATCAAAATAACACCTAGTTCCTTTCATCTGCCCAGGTTTCTCCCTCTGTGTGCTAGAATAATGGATAATGTCAAGATTAAGCTGATTTTATTTGACTCACGTGTCGCCAGCGGTTTCAGATCTATAACAAAATCTGTTTCAAAAGAATGGCTTGAAATATGGACTCCTGTGCATCTCATTTCCAGATGAATTCATCTTAACATTTTGTCTGGCCCATTTTCTCATAATTTTCTTAGTACGAAGAAAAGATGTTGAAGAAGATTCGGAGGAAAATCCGAAACAAGCAGTCGGCACAGGAGAGCCGCAAGAAAAAGAAGGACTATGTAGATGGACTGGAGGGAAGGTGAATATACACATGCATATACTGTGTGTATACATGCATACATTCATACATATATATATATATATATATATATATATATATATATATATATATATATATATATATATATATATATATATACAACTAATGCCACATTAAAATATACAGTAGAATGCGAAAACAGATCTAAATACATAGTCATTCAAAATTGGAGTGTTAGTAAGGTTTTTTTTTTTTTATAAGAGTTACTGTTTTTACTCAGAGAGGATATATTATATTGATAAACAGTGACAGGAAAGACTAGGAAAGCTGTGTAGGAAAGACTTTGTATTTATAATTCTGCTGTTCTTATGAACTTCATATTAATGTTTATATAACTGTTTATAAATAATTATAATAATCAGAATAATAATAATCAGGAAAGTTTCCTGAGCAGAAATCAGTATATTTGAATGATTTCTGAAGATCATGTGACACTGAAGACCGGAGTAATGATGTTGTAAATTTAGCTTTGATCACAGCAATAAATTAGATTTTAAAATATATTCAGAAACAGAAAACAGTTGTTTAAAATTGTAGTAATATTTCACAATATTTCTGTTTTTATTATATTTAAGAAATAAACAAATAAATAAATGAATGCATTCTTAGTGAGATATTTCTTAAGAAGATATTTCTTTAAAGTCTTCAATCTTTTGAACGGTAGTGTATAATGCTTTAACTGCTGTACAGTATGTACTGTACCTGACTTGTTGTACAAGTAAACACAGTCTGAATGAATGAATATGATATCAAATAAAAACTCATTATTAAATAAACTTGCAGTAAAGTTTAAATTGAGGTGGAAAGTCATTAAAAATCCAGGCTTGAACTTATCATAACTTAGGATCAAAGGAACTGAATATCCTCCGAGAGGCTGGAGAAATCATTTAGAGCACACTGCTGCACAAATTTTGGGAATGAAATGGCCCTCTAAGGAAGAGGTGTGGGTTGAATTCTTGTAATTAATGCTACCAGCAACACAAGCACTATGTAGGAAGTGTTTGTGTGTGTGTGTGTGTGTGTGTATGCTCTTGTTTTTGTGACATATCAGGACACAACTCTGTATAATGACATGGGTATGACACAGGTATTACAAGGAGAGGGTGACTTATGAGGACATAACCCATGTCCCCATTTTTCAAAACACTTATAAATCATACAGAATGAGGTTTAGTTTGAGAAAGTAAAAATGCACAAAGTTTCCTGTGAGGGTTAGGGTTAGGGTTGGTGAATGGCGATAGAATATACAGTTTCTACATTATAAAAACCATTACGCCTATGGGATGAACACACTTTACACAAAAACACCTGTGTGTGTGTGTGTGTGTGTGCATAAGCAGCAGCTGTGACAGACATAGGGTGTGTGGCAGTGTTTGTAGGTCAGATTTATCACTGTGAATAATTGGCCAATATCCTCTGGTTTAGGATGGCTGCCTGCAGCGCTCAGAATCAGGAATTACAGAGGAAAGTCCTCCAGCTGGAGAAGACCAACACGTAAGTCTCGTTTTACAACAACATTAAACATCAGCTCCACTTTGACAAAGCTATGACTCTGAATTTACATTGGACATCAAGTGGCCCAACACAGTACTGCTTATTATACAAAAGAAAACTAAAATGTCCTTAAAAATACACAAAGAACAATCCCCCCCTGCAGTTTTCAAGGACGACCCCTTGAAAAATGTTTATGAATATGAACTAAATAAACCTTTCAAAAAACAAACCATGGAGAGTACCCACAGTTGAGATCCACTGCTATAAAATATATAGGTTTATAACCTGCTGATGTAAGCTAGCTATAAACCAGACCCTCCACAAATTATAATCCATTTTGAGATTCGTTTACAAAATGTCTCTTCTATCAATCATTTACTAGTTATTTTATAGTATTTTAACAATCTATAAAATCAGCTATTAAATTTAAAGGAGAACTCTAGTGAAAACAAAGCCTAGAACAGAGCAATAAATCATGATTGGCTACGCATTATAATAATCACATTGTTAGGCAAATATATTTTCATTTTGATCGACTTTGTAAGGTTTACATCATGGCTTATGGCTGTTTTAATTTCTTTTTCTTTTTTACCTAAGCTACACTAACTTTTTTTTCTTCATAACTTCATAAATCATAAAACCATCTCCCAAAACGTGTTTTTCCCTTATCATGAATCACTATGCTAAGCCTATAATAATTATTAATAGTTAACATTTGTTGGGACATATTTATCGGGAAAATGTGTGTGGTGTGTGTTACTAATGTCATATCCATAAATAAAAAAGGTCCAGCTACTAATATATGCAGAGGAAGAAGCTTGAAGCCACAACTAAAACTTGAACTGAAAAATGTTCAGACGCTCGTAATAAAACACGAATCAAGATATGCATTTGTCAACCATTATGTGTTGTACTAACTAGATTCAACAATGCTGATCTCTATAAGTTAATGCATTGGTTTATTTGCCTATAAATATCCTTACAAATGTATATTACTGTATATTTATGCAATCATATGCCTCAAATCATCAGATTCATCCGTGCAGAAAAGCGGAGCCGGAGCACAACTAACGTATGACCAAAAAAATTGTTCCTCCACATTTTCATGAATAGTGTAGCTTTATATATTTCCATGAAACCATTGTTCAATAACTAGTAATGCATCAGATTTTATTGAATTCAACAATGAAAATGTGTTCAGCCCCTTTTTTTTCAAAAAATCCTCATTTAATCATAGTTTTAAATAAATTAAAATGTAATTCAATGTATTTTCTAACAATATAATAAAGATATTGCCAATTATTATTACAGTTTATTATTGAAAAGAATAATTTCTGTTTATATGTGTATTTATTTATCAATCAGAATTTAATTCTGAATTTCAGTAGACTCTTGTTTGAGGATTCTTGTTTGATCCTTTTAGGATTGGCTTCAAATTGTGAGTATTTGAATAAATTGATGAGCAGAAGCATCTGTTGTGATGGACTTCAAAACTTATTTTAACACGCTGACATTTTCGAAACACTCTGCAGCAGTGTGAAATCCTTCCACTCCCTGCATACTTGTCCTTAGATGAAGCGATTTCTTTTTAAAGCACAACTCGGCACTTTACTCTAAAGTTAACATCAAACGGAAGTTCTGTTACCGCTTCCTCTAACTTGGAACGCACTCTCTCCATCTATCTGCCAGGTCTCTGATGGAGCAGCTACGCTGGCTGCAGTCTCTCGTGATGAATGGCTCCAGTAAACCGGCTCAGACGGGAACCTGCATCCTGGTAAGATGACAGCACGGGAGGAGGAGCCTAAGAAAGGGAAAGAAATTAAGGAAGGAAGGAAGGAAGCGCTATGCTTTGAAGGAATCCGCTCCAGGCATTTTTACAACTGAAACAAAATCAAAGTCAAGCTTCAAAGTGAACATTTGCAGAAGAGGAAGAAAAAGGAGGAAAGTAAATGTTCGGTGACACGTAGGCCAGAGAAGAGAGAGATATCAGTAGTGTCATCAGCATTAGTTAATTAACTCTTTCTTATTCTTTATTACAGCTGATTACATCAGTTACCGGTCTCACTGCCACCTTCCATAACAGTGTCTTAAAACTTTGCACAGATTACCAAGATAAAGTCTGCAACAAGAAGTCAGGAATCTCAAACATTTCTAAAGGGTTTAAAAGGGTCACTGGAAAATCTGACCAAAATTATTATTTTGATTTTATTTATTAATTTATTTACAAATACATTTAAATTGAATTTAAAAAATATCTCTTCAGTTTTATATATAGAAAAAGTTAAATTCAGATTAATATAAAGAAAAAAAGACTGATTATTTTTCATATTAATTTTGAAAATAGAAATAATGTTAATTAATTATATTATTATATATGATTAACAATTAATTTAAATATAAATATATCATTTAAAATAACTGTATCTGCAATAATTGTATTTAAAAATAAACTTTGTATTTAATTTAAATATAATATCTTAATTATATTTAAATTCATATTTATATAATTTTTGTATGTTATTGAATTTTTTAAATGTAAAATAATGAAATCTGGATATTTATGGATTCGCTACAGGGGGCCTTTATTCACCCCCCGGGGCCATGGGAGGGACGTTTTAAATACAGATGCTCACATTTTATTTCTCATCTTCTGAACTGTTGACAACAAACACCCCCCCCCCCCCACCCCCACTGAAAGGCTTGGAAGAACAAGAAAAATGTCAATATAACTTTGATTAGTTTATTCTGAAAGAGGAAAGTCAGATACACCTAGGATGCTTCGAGGGTAGAGTAGAAAATGGACATCTTTTCATTCTCAGGTGAACTAACCCTTTAAATGAATATTTTATATCTGTTCAGATCATTTCTTCCAAATGCTCTGGGTTTTGCTCTTCACATACTCTTTTGAAAGAGCATTAAAAATGAAAATGCATTGAAAGTGAATGAAAAAAATATGCCAGAGGGAACAAAAATCACTGTTAATGTTTTGTGGTCTGTCTTTCTGCTCTGCAGGACATTTCTTACTGGCTGCTCTCTGTCGATATGCGTCAGTAGATACAGTTACATTCTCCTTTATTTATAAATCCTAGCTTGAATCATGAATGAATGAATCATTTCAAAAGTGAGGCACCGAGAGGGTGTTTGAATTAAAATGAACACAGATGCCATGAAGATACAGTAAATGAAGTGGACTGTGTGGATATTACAGTAATGCTGGTGTGTAAAGAGCGACGTCATGGTTTACAGCATCTCATAAACATGTTTAGAAAGGAAAGTGCTGAAATGTAGGGAATAAAAAGAGGAAGAAAAAAGTTAGGCAGAACAATTCCTAGGAGAAACGAAGGAAGGATGGAAAGGAAAATGTAATAATAATTATAATTTATTCATGTACTGTACACTACTGTTCCATTTTTAGAAAGTAGTTTTTTTTGTTGTTGAGAAATTTAAACGTTTTATTCAACAAGGATGAATTAAATTGATCAGAAGAGAAAGTAAAGAGATTTATAATGTGACTAAAGATTTCTAGTTAAATTAATGCAATTCTTTTAAACTTTATTCATCAAAGAATCCTGAAAAATAAAATAATCAGAAATGCTTCCTGAGCAGCAAATCAGCATATTAAAATGATTTCTGAAGATCATGTGACACTGAAGACTGGAGGAATGATGCTGAAATACAGCTGTGCATCACAAAAATACATTACATTTAAAAAATATTGAAATAAAACAGTTATTTTAAATTTTACACATTTTTACTGCAGTTTTGGTCATACAAATTCAGCCTTGGTGATAAATAGAGAACAAGATGATTTAAAAGCATCTCACCAACCCCAAACCTCTGAATGGTATGCATAATAATTATTAAGTATATGAGAAAAGATATTGCAATATTACTGATCCTTGTTTCTCTGCATCTTATCTTCCCTGTGCATGTAACAGAAAGAGAACGAGAATGAGGATGATGATTATAATGAAAGTGTTGATTGGAACATGCCGTTTAAAGGATGTAGGTCATCAGCTGACCCATATAGCAGGAATTGCATATTTACTTCCCCTTGATTAATATTTCATCTTCTCCTAGGTGCTGGTCCTCTCTTTCTCTCTCATTCTCATCCCGAGCTTCCAGCCCATCTCACACAGGAGAACCGCTGACCCCGGGGACTTCAGCGCTGGGAAAGGTCAGTCAGCATCAACATCATGCCACATTAAAAATTATGTCAAAATTAACATATTATGCTTCTGTATGCATTTCAGAAACTATGTAACTACCGAGCATCTTTGTTTACCACCTGAGTCATACAGTGATTCTCGTTTACTGACACATTATACATGCGTGTTCCTCACTCTATCTATCTATCTATCTATCTATCTATCTATCTATCTATCTATCTATCTATCTATCTATCTATCTATCTATCTATCTATCTATCTATCTATCTATCTATCTATCTATCTATCTATCTACAGTGCCACTTGAAAGTTTGTGAACCCCTTGCAGAATCTGTGAGAATGTCAGTAATTTTAACTACAGTAAATATGAGAGATCATACAAAATGTGTGTAATTTTTTTATTGACTATTGTCCTGAGTAATACATTTTGCAAAAAAATATGTTTACATTTAGTCCACAAGACAAAATAAATAAATACAAAATAGCTGAAATTATTAAAACAACCCCATTCAAAAGTTGAATGACCCTTGTACTGTGTTCTGTTACCTGATGATCCTCGACTGTCTTTCTGTTTTGTGATGGTTGTGCATGAGTCCTTAGTACGTTCTGAACAGTTAAACTGAGAACTGTTCATCAGACAAATCCTCAATGTCCTGCAGATTCTTCTCTCTTCCAGCATTTTTTGCATATTTGAACCGTTTCCAGCAGTGACTTTATGATTTTGAGATTCATCTTTTTTCACGGAGAATAATAATTGAGGGACTTAAACACAACTATTAAAAAAGTTTCAAACGTTCACTGATGCTCCAGAAGTAAATACAATGCATTAAGAGCTGGGGGTGAAAACTTTTGAATAGGATGAAGATGTCCAAATTTTTATTATTTTGTAGAATTTTTATTTTATTTTATTTAGTACTGCCCTTCAGAAGCAACAGAAGATACTTGCATGTTTCCTTGAAAACAAATTAAGTTCAATTTACTTTGTTCTTCAAATGCTAAAAGTTTTCATGCATTGTGCAATGTGTTTACTTCTGGAGCATCAGTGAATGTTTGAAACTTTAATAATTGTTGTGTTTAAGTCCCTCAATTGTCCTCAGTGTGAAGAGATGAATCTCAAAATCATACAGTCACAGCTGGAAAGGATTCAAATAGGAAAAAAATGCTGGAAAACTGAAGAATCTGCAGGACCTAAAGGATTTTTCTGAAGAACAGCTTTCAGTTTAACAGTTCAGAACAAACAAGGGACTCATGAACAATCATCAAAAAACAAACAAACAAACAAACAAAAAAAAAAAAAAACATTAGTGGATAATCCAGGTAACCATACAGAGTATTGTTTTAATACTTTAAGCTGTTTTTGTTTTGTTTTGTGAACTAAATGTAAACATTTTTATGTAAAATATATTACTCATGGCAGTACTTAATAAGACATAACATGCATTGAGTATGATCCTTTATGATTTGTCTATTTGTTTTCCTCACATTTTCTGCAACTTTCAAGTGGGGGGTCCACGTTATCCAAAAAATTAAAAATCCAGAATCCAAAACTCTGAAGAACCCATCATTCAACCAAGAACACATACAGCCAAAAACAGTTCCCAGAACCTAGTACAACTGAAGAATTGTATTTTCACCCAAAAATATTTTAATCAGCCTCATGTTGTTCTGACCCCAAAAGCTGAATAATTGATGAAAAACTAAAAGAACACTGCCAGTCATTTATAATGGTTCACACTGTTCCTTTTCTTAAAGCTAGAAGGTTTTATGTACGATAGAACTGCTCTTTGGCAAGGGTTTAATACTATGTACATAAAAATGAAACATTTGACCGATGACACTGCATGTGAATGTTTGACTCTAAAAAGTGCCGGAGCCCAGAGACAGAACACACTGAATATGCATCAGTGACTCACTGTTCCGAGGCTGAGCTCTGTTTTACTCTTCCCTCTCTCCTGCAGTTCAGTCCAGGTCACTGCGCTCAGTGATGGAGGTCTACAGCATCCAGCCTGGCTACTCCGTCAACAGAGATGTGGACGTCCCCTCGTCCCCTCACAGCAAGCTTCGGCTCAGGCCTGAGTACGCCGACATGGACCCTCTACATCACAACCACAGCTACAGAGACCACGAGCATCACCACGGTGACCCCATCACGGGTCACGCTGCCACACTGAGGTGGATAGCACATCATGAGAAAGACAATAAGTGATGTAACAGACTGGCACATATTATACCAGCCATTCGACCAAGGCATCACAACTGATTCCGGCCACAGACAGGAAGTTACTATCTGACTGGCATGCAAAGCATTGTTTGCTTTCCCCTGGCATTGATATTAAATAATAGACCATTTTAGACTGGAATGGAAAAATAAATAATGCAAATGATAATGCAGCAGCCTACAGCGTGCAAAAACTAACAACAAAAAAACAAATTACTGTATATTTTAGTGTCGGGCAAAGATTTCATGCAACTAACCTGGCAAATCTAGTGACTATTTCATTCTCAAGCGTTCATTCAAAAAACTGTCCACAGACAGGAAGTGACCATTTGATTGACACGCAAATGTTTGGCATGCAACAATTTGTCCAGAAAACACACAAACACACACACACAAACACACACACACACACACACACACACACACACACACACATACACGTCTATGTTACTAAGAGGGGACTATCGCTCTACACTGACCAAGAGGGGACCAGTGTTTCTGGTCATTTTTAAGAAACAAAAACTACATACAAAATTTTCATTTGAGGTCTTTTTTCATAATATAACTGAAAAAATACATTTTTAATTTTTTTAAAAAACATGCCAAGTGGGGACCTGAGTGACGTCTACCTATCCAACAGAGGACCTCCATAGACTGCAATGCAACTGTGTGTGCAAACATTAGGGCAATTTTACCAAGTGTTTCTTTACAATCTAACTGTATTTAAATGCAACTCTAAACTTTGAAACATTCACACTATATCACCATTGAAGAAATATTCTGATAGAAATCCAAAATGTTTAATAAATTAGTATGACGTGCAGATATTTTCTGGGCTTGACACCAATACAAATGCACTTCTCAATATATGAATGCAATCACACAGATATATATATATATACATATATATTTGTTTCAGTCAAACCAAAAAATATTAAGACAAAACAAACAAGACACTATAGTTAATTTGAGGATAGCAAAAATAAAGTAAAATGAAGAGCTCTTTAAGGTAACAATTGCATGTCAATACTTCTGACAGTAAAGAGTGCATGTGTTAGATAAAATGAGTTTGGTCCCCAGTTAGATGGTGACGTGTGACGCCTGTTAGACTGAATCACCTCTTCTTACATCACAGACACTTTAACATTATATGTTAAGTTAAGAAACAATATTATATGTTAAGTTAAGAAACTACATTATATGTTAAGTTAAGAAACTACATTATATGTAAACTTAAGAAACAATATTATATGTTAGCTTGCTGCATTGAAAAATTTCAGTTGAGTTCGGTAAAATATATTTTAACCAGGCTACTTTAGCTGTTTAACACTGACATTTTTCAGAGGCTCCATTTTTAGGGTTTTATCAGCATTGCCATTATATTCAGAAATAAATAAATAAATAAAAGTAATTTGTTAAATGTAAAGGCAAACAAACAGATCACGTCATGCTTCACCATCTAACTGGGGACCGGTTTGATCTTGGAGGCTTTTTTTTTTTTTTAAAGATAGATAGATAGATAGATAGATAGATAGATAGATAGATAGATAGATAGATAGATAGATAGATAGATAGTGCTAATGTTGATCTGAACACTTAGGTCCCCTGTTAAATGGTAAACTGCGACATCTCTTTGGTTGCTTTGACATTTCTTGAAGATTTCATGTTGACTTTGAAAATATTCACTTGGCTAAATTTCTAAGTCAATGTTACAATCAACATATATTGTAACATTATATTATCATCCTTGCCATAGCATTCAGAGATGGTGAGAATGTGAATTATTGTTAAATGTAAGGTCAGCCGATCAGGCGTCACACTTCACCATCTAACAGGGGACCAGTGTTTTTATTTTATTTTTTTAATGCAACAATCAATATATAATTTTGAAAAACTCTGGCATATTATAACCAGAAATTCTTCATAAAGTGGACTACCAGTAAATTTGCTAAAAATTTGGGACCAAAAATTATTCTGACAATAGACCTGACCATTTTTTGCTTAAGTGCTATCTGATATTATCAAGATGAATTTGTTCTGACAGTTTAACTCTGAGTTCTTGTCATCTTTTATTACCATTATCTAAACTATAGCAAATAAACTGTGATAGCGTTTTTAATGTTCAAGGTGTCTGAATAAATGTAGTTTTTATTGTATACATACACAATATACGTATATGTACTTATAATACTGACACATTGAGAAGTGTTTTTATAGTTAGTTTGTAGGTACTTAGTTTCTTTATTTTTCAAATAATAATAATAGTAATAAAAACAGTAATATTATTAGAGTCAGCCAGCTGTCAACAGTTCAAGGGCAGAGGTAATGCCTCTTATAATTAACTATATATATATATATATATATATATATATATATATATATATATATATATATATATATATATATATATATATATATATATATATATAATTATTATTTTTTTTTTTTTACATTTATTTGACATTTTCTTGGCTTATCCCCAATACACTTCTCGCCGTATGAATGCAACCAAAACCCAGTCCTATCAGTGATGATAATTTGATCAGACAGATAGATAGATAGATAGATAGATAGATAGATAGATAGATAGATAGATAGATAGATAGATAGATAGATAGATAGATAGATAGATAGATAGATAGATAGATAGATAGATAGATAGATAGATAGATAGATAGATAGATGGAATAGTGCTAATGTTGATCTGAACACTTAGGTCCCCTGTTAAATGGTAAACTGCGACATCTCTTTGGTTGCTTTGACATTTCTTGCCAATTTCATGTTAACTTTGAAAATATTCAATTTATTTTTTTAATGCAACAATCAATATATAATTTTGAAAAACTCTGGCATATTATAACCAGAAATTCTTCATAAAGTGGACTACCAGTAAATTTGCTAAAAATTTGGGACCAAAAATTATTCTGACAATAGACCTGACCATTTTTTGCTTAAGTGCTAACTGATATTATCAAGATGAATTTGTTCTGACAGTTTAACTCTGAGTTCTTGTCATCTTTTATTACCATTATCTAAACTATAGCAAATAAACTGTGATAATGTGTGAAATGTTCAAGGTGTCTGAATAAATGTAGTTTTTATTGTATAAATATGTATACATACACAATATACGTATATGTACTTATCATACTGACACATTGAGAAGTGTTTTTATAGTTAGTTTGTAGGTACTTAGTTTCTTTATTTTTCAAATAATAATAATAGTAATAAAAATAGTAATATAATTAGAGTCAGCCAGCTGTCAACAGTTCAAGGGCAGAGGTAATGCCTCTTATAATTAACTATATATATATATTTGACATTTATTTGACATTTTCTTGGCTTAACCCCAGTACACTTCTCAACGTATGAATGCAACCAAAACCCATTCGTGAGAAGGTCCTATCAGTGATGATAATTTGATCAGACAGATAGATAGACAGATAGACAGATAGATAGATAGATAGATAGATAGATAGATAGATAGATAGATAGATAGATAGATAGATAGATAGATAGATAGATAGATAGATAGATAGATAGATAGATAGATAGATAGATGGATGGATGGATGGATGGATGGATGGATGGATGGATGGATGGATGGATAGAACAGATAGATGGAATAGTGCTAATGTTGATCTGAACACTTAGGTCCCCTGTTAAATGGTAAACTGCGACATCTCTTTGGTTGCTTTGACATTTCTTGAAGATTTCATGTTGACTTTGAAAATATTCACTTGGCTAAATTTCTAAGTCAATGTTACAATCAACATATATTGTAACATTATATTATCATCCTTGCCATAGCATTCAGAGATGGTGAGAATGTGAAATATTGTTAAATGTAAGGTCAGTCGATCAGGCGTCACACTTCACCATCTAACAGGGGACCAGTGTGCTTTACTCTAGTGAAATCACCACTACATGCACAGATCTGTTGCCGTGTATGTTTAGTATGTACAGTTTAGCCTGTGTGGAATTGTTTTTATTATTTGACTTTTTTCTGTTCAACACAAACAAAAATGACCCTCATTGGCTGATAAGAAACATCAAAGGAGGATTCGTTGTAGAGTGTCTGACAAAAGGAATGTCTTGTAATGTATGTTCAGCACCACCGAGTGATCCCGCGATCATTAAATCGAAACATGTACGCATATTTAAAAGGGATTTTACTACCCCGCATTTTGAGAGTGACTCCCTGATGCTCGCAAGTTAGGCTTCATAACATATCTAGACTGTTATTAGTATGTAGGCTATAACAGGTTTTGTAGTTGTCTATAGATCTGTTATCTTTCTCTATTTGAACTTTGAATATATAGAGCGCACTTATTGTTTCTACTTAATACGACTATTATGTTATTTGTTATGTGTTTATTTGTATGTTCAGTTTGTGAAAAGGAGTTCACTTTCAGTCACTCACTCTCAACGTCACATCGGTGATGACTGACAAATTGGGATCCCACTTCTAGAAGCTCATAATTCATGTACGGTTCCAGTGTCTATAGAGACTCAGATAAAATCATGCAGGAGAGAATCCAGTCAGTTGAACAAAACCTTTTACACAGCTTGAGTGTTGTTGTTTTTACTGCATATGATAATTCATACTCAGAAAGTAGAACTGAAATTATATTGATTACAAGATGATTTTTCCAGTCAAACATTTTTAGACCAGAAGTTGGTCATTAAGATTCCTTTTTTTTTATCTGTAAAAATCTTGTCTTGTGGCTTGAGTTAAGTGTTGGCATTAATGCTAATCAAACAATAAAAGGCGAGAAGAAAAATAATTACATTAATTTCTCAAGTAAAGCATTATTAGTTTGTTTAATTTACATCAACAAAACAAATTTATGGGTTAAAAAGAGCAGAAAGAGCTCTTTAAGATAACAATTGCATGTCAATACTTCTGACAGTAAAGAGTGCATGTGTTAGATAAAATGAGTTTGGTCCCCAGTTAGATGGTGACGTGTGACGCCTGTTAGACTGAATCACCTCTTCTTACATCACAGACACATTAACATTATATGTTAAGTTAAGAAACAATATTATATGTTAATTTAAGAAACAAAATTATATGTTAAGTTAAGAAACTACATTATATGTAAACTTAAGAAACAATATTATATGTTAGCTTGCTGCATTGAAAAATTTCAGTTGAGTTCGGTAAAATATATTTTAACCAGGCTACTTTAGCTGTTTAACACTGACATTTTTCAGAGGCTCCATTTTTAGGGTTTTATCAGCATTGCCATTATATTCAGAAATAAATAAATAAATAAAAGTAATTTGTTAAATGTAAAGGCAAACAAACAGATCACGTCATGCTTCACCATCTAACTGGGGACCGGTTTGATCTTGGAGGCTTTTTTTTTTTTTAAAGATAGATAGATAGATAGATAGATAGATAGATAGATAGATAGATAGATAGATAGATAGATAGATAGATAGATAGATAGATAGATAGATAGATAGATAGATGGATGGATGGATGGATGGATGGATGGATGGATGGATGGATGGATGGATAGAACAGATAGATGGAATAGTGCTAATGTTGATCTGAACACTTAGGTCCCCTGTTAAATGGTAAACTGCGACATCTCTTTGGTTGCTTTGACATTTCTTGAAGATTTCATGTTGACTTTGAAAATATTCACTTGGCTAAATTTCTAAATCAATGTTACAATCAACATATATTGTAACATTATATTATCATCCTTGCCATAGCATTCAGAGATGGTGAGAATGTGAAATATTGTTAAATGTAAGGTCAGCCGATCAGGCGTCACACTTCACCATCTAACAGGGGACCAGTGTTTTTATTTTATTTTTTTATTTACTGCATTAAAATCTTCAGTTGGCTCCAGTAAATTAGATGAACTGAATGTCTTTTAACATTTGCACATTTGTAGAACCAGCTGAAAATTCTCAATGCAACAAGCAATATATATTATATATAAAATACTTTAAGCATTGGCACTTTAGTCGTTTAACACACTGACATTTTTCAGAGCAGCACTTGATTTAGGGGCTCCATTTTTATTATCAACATTGCCAAGAAAAGTAAAACAACAAATCAAAATGAAAATAATAAAATTTGTTTATTTAAAAAAAAAAAAAATAGTTCAAAATTACAGTGGCTTACATCAAAGTTATAACAGGTCTAAAACAGAGTCCCAAACAGGAGCTGAAAACAGCTGTAGTCAATCGTTTCGATGCTATGACGCACTGATGCTGCATGTACATGGACTGTCAATGTCACAGCACAGTTAATAACTCAACACTGATACTCCACATCACACGCTCTCAGGGTTTATGGGCTTCAGTACTGTTCACCCAAACTTCTCTTAACTGAAATTATTCTGTTGAGCACAAAGTATTTAACTGTTTTCTGGTCTCTTCCATTACCCTATAGAATCCTGTTTGCATTTATGCATCTTTCACAGTCCACTTTTCCAGGAGCCTTCATCTCCTCCAAGTAGATCTTGAAACAGTGTTCTATGACTTTCCTCTGTTTCTGACCAGGGCTTTCTGGCTCTTGCTATTTAACAAAATTACAAGATAAAAAATATATATAGTGAATAAATATATGAATGAATTAAAAAAAATGTAATGTCAGTAATACATACTTTACAAAGTTGAAAACATGAAAAGACAATGATCTTTAGATCTTGTGTATTGTTTATGGTGAATGGATCATACCGTTTTGATTTAATGGCACTAGTGACTTCAGAAGACTGAAGACTGAAGACTTTCCTGAGCTGTAGCTGTTTGTGGTTGATATTTGATAAGACTGGTGATCAAACCTGTAAATTCACACTAATACTTATATCCAATCATTTTAATGCTTATTGTAAACTCTACAATAAGTCTTTGCACATAGTTTTGACTTCCTGAAGGCTTTCCTCAATAGTAGGACGCTCTTCCACTGATTTGCTCAGCATTCTGCTTAAGATATGTTTAGTCTTTCATCCCATTGAAGACTGAAGTTACTCGTTCTGACATGTAGAGACAGACAAAGTGGATCCTGGGTGTAGGGTGTAGTAGTCTGATGAGGGTGTTGCCCATCCGTCAGGATGTAATGGACCAAGCATCCTGCTACCTGTAATATAGAAGATTCATTTATAACAATGTCTAGTAATGGCCACCTGACTAAGCTGTACAGAATTAATAATGATATTGTTATGAACGCTGAAAGTGACATGCAGAACAATTCAACAAGTGCTCTTTTTTTGTAAAACTGATTTTATCATTGCATACATTAAACTTGTTGACTTGCATCCCCTTTTATACTCAAACCCAGACCCAAATTAAAAGATGTAATTCATGTAATAACACACTAGTAATTCATGATTAACCTAACATTTTAAGGATCCAGAATTGTGCATTAGTTAGGAATAAACAAACCAGTAATTAATTATTAACTTTTTCACAATTATTGAGTGGCTCTTACTAAGTGATATTCAAGTTTATTGACCAGAATAAGCCAATAATTATTGATTAACTAATGCATTATTCTGGATTACCAATGCATTATTCACTTTAAATAAAGTGTTGAAGTGTAAAGTTTCACTTTACAATAAGTCAGGTCAAGTCAATTTCTATTTATAGAGCACAACATTAACACAACCATCATTGATCCAACTGCTTTACAAGAAAAGGTTACTTTAAAAGCAACAGAGATCAAAAATTAAAATAAAAAATATGTATATATACACATTTAAAAAAAATAAAAACATACATCAAAAGAACCGTACACTGCATGACTCAAATGCAAGGGTGTAAAAATGAGTCTTTAAGTTTGATTTAAAAACACTGAGCGATGGACAGGACACATTAACTAACAATGAGAAATACATTTGTTTAAATATTTAAGCTTTGTTAACATTAAAAAAATACAACTGTTTATTTTTTGTTAATGTTAGCTCAGCTCCATTAAATAATATTTATTAATACATTATTAAAATCAAACATTGTATTTGTTAATGATGAAAGTAATGTTTACTAACATTAATAAACACTTTAAAAGTGATTTTCATGTTAACTAGTGTTAACCAATGACATCTTATGGGAAAGTGCTACTATTTTATGAAATATAGTAAAGACCATACCAATGTGGATTGTTTTTTCTTCACTTTGATCAGTAATCTCTATTGTGTTGTAGTGCTGTCTGCTCTGTTCACGCTCTCTCTCTCCCCCGCAAACATTCACACCTCTCACAGGATCAACACACCTGACCAGTGAGTCTGGGATCAGGAAGACTGGTTTAATGCTTTTAAAAGAAGACTTTTCTGCTAATCAAGGCTGCATTTACCTGATCAGAAATATTGTAAAATGAATTTAAAATTGTGAAATATGTCAGCATCATTACTCACCTCTTCAGTGTCAAATGATCTTCAGAAATCATTTAAATTAGCAGAATTGATGTTCTTTTATGATCAATTATTATTGGTTCTCAATCATTAATAATGATTCTTATATTATCAGTGTTGAAAGCATATTTTCCTGCTTCATAGTTTTGTGGAAACTGTGATATATATAGTACTTTTTAGGATATTCAATGAAAATAAAGGTCAAAATTACAGCATTTATTTAAAATAAACTGAATAGACCTATATCGAGATATCTATAGATATCTTGCCTATATATATATATATATATACATATATATATATATATATATATATATAGAGAGAGAGAGAGAGAGAGAGAGAGAGATGTTACTTTAAACTGTGATAATACTTGCAGACTTGGTGAGCAGAATATTCTTTTAAAGACTAAAAAATCGTACTGATCCCAAACCAAACTGATTTAACATTGTTAGTAACAAGTTTGCCAAGTTAATTCCATTATTTTACATTAAAACTCAAAGTAAATTTGATTTACTACAAATAAATAACAATTCATGAAATAACTCTGAAATATGAGCTAAAGTTATTGAAATAGAAATGTACCTGTCTCCATGGGCAGTCAGGATCTCTGCAGTCGAACATCATTTCTTCTCCTTTAGTGATGTTTGTGGTCACAAATGCACACAAATCTGCTCTTTTCTGTTCATCAACAATCTGTTGGTCACAAACACATACACATGCACATATTAGCTTTAGAGAATACATACATTTATGATACAAGTTTAATATGTGTCCCAGTTGTTTTCGAGTTCCAATGATTATCAATATTTTATATTTTATCAAGTATGATTATCAGTACATTACAATCTTTATAACTGTGCATCAAAATTAAAATACACTAAATATTCAAGCCACTGATTATCTATAATTTCTGTTTCTGTATTTTTTCACACTGCACACTATGAACAAGTAATAACATTGCACAGTACACTTCTTGAAATTCATAAGCTACTATGCCAAGTATTTAATTAATATTTGCAGTCATACAGTATTGGAGACCGAGTCTTAAATGATAACTTACCTTTCTCTTGACTCTTGACTGAAATATGTCTTTATCTTTCCCAGATGCGATGAATTTCAAAGCTTCCTTTTCAGGACAGACTCTTCTGAATCTCATTTTCCTGTGAAATATTCAAGATCTGTTTAGGGTACACTGCATTTGCCAAAATGAAAAACAATATTTAAGAAACAACCACACAAAAAAAATCAATCAATCAATAAATGAACAAATATATTCAGTAAATAGAGATTAAACAGCACTAACATTTACTAAGAGACTACATACAAATTTTAACAGTCTGCATGCATTTTTGACACATTTATTTTTTAAGTCTACTATTTACATATTATCAGAATCTAAATTCAGAATGTATAACTTACCTTTTCAGTCTTGAATGGAAAAAAGAGATGAGAAATGGCCTTAGTAGGCTTTGTTGTATGTGGTCCCTTGTAGGCAATGTAGGAATCTCAAAAAGCTGTTTGTCCTTCAAGGTTTTAGAATTTTATTTCACAAAAAAAAAAAAAAAAATCAATGAAGATTCTGTCAGGAAAACAGTATATATATATATATATATATATATATATATATATATATATATATATATATATATATATATATATATATATATATATATATATATATATATATATATATATATATATATATATATATATATATATATATATATATATATATATATAAAACCCCACCCAGATATCTGGAGCATGATTGGATGAGACTCAGTTAGTTGTTGGTACTGTTTGCTGTGAGAGGGCAGGTGATAATGCTCAGGAATGTGGAGACATTGGTGCCATTAACATATAAAAAGAGAGAACAATCAGTTTACCAGACGCTGCTGGGGGAACTGGGGGATGTGGGGATTCTTTAAAACAAGTCACTTTGACCGGGATTGGTTTGCTTTAAGATTATGTAGCTTGAAAAATAATCAGGGATTTTTAAAAAAAACATTATAAAAGTATTTGTGTTGTATTCAAAGTCTTCTGAAGTCATACAATAAGTTTCTGTGAAAAGTTTCAACATTGAGGTATTAATAACTGAAAATGATTCCACTCCATAAACACAGTCATCATAAAATACAGCTGAATTTGAGTTTGAGATAAAAGACATCAAAACTGACGTAATAAATGTCCCTGTCCACAGCGTCTGTTGATGCAAAGGTATCTCAAAGAAACCAGTGAAATACCCTGCACATGGAAAAACTGCACTAAATGGACAAACTACAAATTTACGACAAGGGCTCCTGACCAAGAGTCAAGGATTGAGAAAGTGTAAAAATGGTCCCCAATGAGACTGTGAATTGTGACGCCTGTTTGGTTGCCTTTACATTTATCAATATTTCATATTCTGTTTATCTATGAAACAACAATGTTGATAATAACACTAAAACAGCCATTCTTGCCATCAGAAATAGTTAAACTTAAGTAAAAACATAAGACATAGAGTGACTCGTCAGGTCGAGATGCAATACATAAGAGAATGGCCAGCACGCTGATGACTGGTCATACAGAAGCTGATCATACAGATGACCGTCCATACAGACCGCATCATACAGACAGTGATCACATCCTGATGTAACCCATCGCTCTCCAGCTGGAGGAAGTGCGGCTTTATAATCACAGAACATTCACTCACTATTAAAATGATTCTGTCTGCTAGAAGGGAGAACATATCCTACAACATGAGTAAGTTCTACATTTTCTAATCACTTATTCTACAAATGTTGCACCTATGTTTAAACATGTTTAACAAAACTGTCTTTACTTTTTTCTTTTAAGAAAAGTCAAGTCAACAGTTCACATTGTTCACTCTAAACAAGAATTTCACTTCATCAGAAAGTTCAGTCCTCAAAAAAAGGTATGTTGCTACTCAATATACTTTGAGTATAAAATGTTCTGAATACAAAAATATATATTCCCAAAAATGGAATTGCCACAATCAACAAGAATAATAGATGTCAATCTCATTTCAAGACAAGTAAACCTCTTAGTGTTAGTGTATATTCATCTGAATATCTTTCAGTTTCAGGGACCAGCTTTAACGTTTAAACCTGTGAGTTTTGGCTGTCCATGTTAAAGACTGGAAATGTAACAATAAAATAAACATCCTATAAACACATTTTTCAGCAATTATGGAACCTCCAAAGATTTGAGCCATAATTAATAATTTGTATTGTATATTTTCTATCAGCTGCATGCAGAATCTGGATTGTAGGGACAGCTACATTCGACGTTGGTGGAAAGCGAGCAAGGGAAACCATGGGCACCAATCTCAGTGTGTCCTCCCAGGTCCAGTGTTTGACAGAGGAGGCATGTGTTGGGGTGACCTCCTTCCTTTCTTCCAACAGTGTCTTAAAGAAAGAACTGAACAAATGAAGATTATGCTTTCTTCAATCGACCAGAGGCACCACTGGAGGAAAGGTGGACAAAGTCAGGAAGTTTGTGAACAATGTGATGGCCAAGTTTGTTCTCTGTGTTAATGGAGCACTGTCCATCATCCACACACAGTGTTTGACAAACCTGAGCTATATTTAAATGATGAGGTTCATTTAAGCCCTAAGGGAAATGATATATATATTTTTTACTGATATTATCCAGTGTTTGAGAGACCACAGACCATAAGCCTGATGCCGGATTGGTGCATGTTTTGGGAAAGAAGGTCTCCTGTATTTTTTTTTAAGTACCTGTAAAAGTACCCAGCAGTGTGTTCAACAAATGCCTGACTTAATAAAAGTATTCCCCGGACTTACTGCTATGATCTTATTTTATTTATCTAGAATTTAAAAATAAAATAATATACAATGCCTAAAATATAAACAGCTTCTTTGTTAAAATGTTGAGTTTCAACCTAAATTGAATAATAATAAATTAATATATGGTATAATTAAATACTATTTGTATCATTTCATTTATAAAATACACTTAAATGGACCTGCTTTCTTTTCTGGGCTTTGCTTGTATGTCCCTATACCTGCTCGCTGTGAGAGGCCAGGTGATAATGTGGAGGCATTAGTGTTATTAGCATATGAAGAGAGGAGACAATCAGTTTACCAGACGCTGCTGGGGGAACTGGGGGTGTGGGGATTCTTTAAAACAAGTCACTTTGATTCAGATTGATCTGATTTAAGATTATGTAGCTTGAAAAATAATCAGATTTTATTTTACTTTTTTATACTGCACTAGCCAGGAAAGACCATCATACACATTGTAGATACTGATATATATATATATATATATATATATATATATATATATATATATATATATATATATATATATATATATATATATATACATATATATATATATATATATATATATATATATACATATATATACATATATACATATATACATATATAAATATATAAATATATATATATATATATATATATATATATATATATATATATATATATATATATATATATATATATATATATATATATATGTTTCAATGTTTAGGTCTCCATTTTGTTCACTCTTGCATGGTCATTTCTACACAGACTAAACTGTACATGCTAGACTTTTCTATTTAAATAATTAATTTTAAGTTTACTCCGTGACATCACGTTGTTGTTTTAATCGACGTTCAGAAGAATCCATTCAACACGGCGGGTAATCACAAGCGACTGGAGCAAACTTATGGAACAACTTGTAAGTACATCAAAACAATTGTGAAAATGTCTTATTGAATATCACGATAAAGGGATGTCTTTATTTTTGGGAAATGCTGTTTTTACACAGCGCCCAAGTGCTTTTGAATGCGCATTGATTTGGATTCTATTTTAGCATCACTGCTAACAGTATGATGTTAACGTCAAAGAAGGGCACTAATCTTAACGTTAGCTGGCATTTCATCACTAAACGATTTGAATGTCACTGATGTTAACTGTGATGTTTAGGACTGCGTTTCTCAAAAGCATTATGAGCAAGTCGATTGTTGAGATCATTTGGTGTCAAATGCTTCTACGCTCATCCTAGCCATACAGTGCTTTTTTTGGGGAAATATCCTGATAAACATGTGTTTGTTTGTTTTTTGGTCTGTTTTTAAACAACTAGCTTCTAAGAGTACTAATCCCAAATTTGGTTTAAGCTTACACACAGACATGAATATTGTAATATATAAAAATTACAAAATAAATGTACAAACTTGTAGTAAACCTTTACAAATCTTTCTTAAACTGCAGGCTGAGCTGGATGCTGAATATAACAGAGTGAGCCTCAACACTTCAGGTACTGTAACTTCAAGTTGTGTGAAGTGTCCGAACATAACAGGACACAGACTTGGCTTTTTCTTTTCCATTGTCTCTTTTCACACTTTACGTTTTTGTGGTTTTTTAGGTTTCACCATATCAGAGACCTGCAGGATTTCACAGACATTCATGACATTCTAAACGTCTGATCTTCATGTGAGGGCAAATCACAAACACTAACTGCCTCCATCACAGTTTTTTTTATTATTATAGTTTTTTTTTTTTACATGATGTCAACATGAAAGGAGCTCTTCATGCTTTCCCAGTGTACATGTGTGAGAATAAATGTTCTTTAGGACATAAAATGTAAGAATTAACTGCCATAATAGATCTGAAATAAGAGTGGTGGAATTATGACGTCAGAGCTGTGCGTTGCTTTGAGATTTTCATATGTTTTTTTTAATGGAGTTTTTCAATTTATGAATAAAATAATGCCTGTGGTAAACATAACTTGACGATGCTTCTATTTATTTTCTACAGTGTAAACTGCACACACTCACAGCCTAAAACTTTCTTATTTAAATTAAAATTAAATTAAAAATTAAATTTATGCATTTAGCAGACGCTTTTATCCAAAGCGACTTACAGGACTTTTCAGGCTATCAATCTTTACATATCATGTGTTCCCGGGGAATCAAACCCCCAAACTTGCGCTTGCTTGCTTGTTTTTATTATTTTTTGCTTATTTAGCTATTTATTAAAAACATAGTTTTTCAAAAATGAACATAACTGCTTCAATATTTGTGTCTGATGTTGTCTACACTGGATGTGACACGATCCCCATCAGTGAAATGATGCTCGTTCTGTTTATGATCAAATATACTGACTCTATGTTCAGATGATGTGACACTATAGTGTGATGTCATCAGGTATAGACACACTTTTAGCTCAGCGGGGCACGGCACAACTCTCACGTTCGGTGTAGACATGGTTAGACAGTGTCTGCTCTATTACAAATATTTTATATTTAAATCAATCAATAAATAACCTAAACCTGTGGCATTACAAGATGGAAAATATAGCCTAGAAAATATATTTCCACTTGCTCTGTCCTCCGTCCATGACACTGTTTCACTGCGGAGCTGCAGTTTAATCTGAACAGCTCTGAACGCTGAGTGGATGGTTAGATGCATGATGGGCTAGTATAAAAACAATAAGGTCTTTCCAGCTTTAAGGTAATTCTGCCTTTTTATATATATATATATATATATATATATATATATATATATATATATATATATATATATATATATATATATATATAAATAAATAATCTTGTCTCAGTTTTAAATTTGACTGTTAAATTATAAAGAATGACATTTTAACTGCTTTGGAACTACTTCTTTGTCATCTGAATATTGATTTTAAGTAGGGGGAAAATCAATTAAAATGGTAAATCAGATTTTTTTGTGAAAAAATTAGTTTTTTGTTTGTTTGTTTTTTAGGCCATATCGCCCAGCTCTAGAACGATCCCATGGTGAATTACTCTTCTGGGTTCTGATGTTAAAGTTCCCCCCACTCTGTTGGCATTACATATTAATGTCTACTTTAGTCTCTGACGATAAAGTTTTCCTCTCTGTGCTTATTCCAGGATGAATTGAGCGAGACATGACTGACACAAGCCCCTCTCCTGCTGATTGTGTTATCATGGACAATGAAATGTCCTGCAACACTGCAGCTGTGATGAGATGATCTTCCAGTGTTTCACATTCAGAAATACACTGATCGTGCGGTTTAAAAAAGGCTGAATATTTTTTTTAGTTTTTGCTTCTTTTTTTAGTTAGTATTTGTAATTTATAAAGTACCAAAATAATTGCTAAATGAAAAACATTATGTATGATAAACAGTTTTAAGTACACTGCACTTAAACATTAAGAAAAAAAAAAAAAGCTTTTTAGCTTGACTTGACTAAATTAATTCATGTAATTATTATAATGTATAATTAAATAAAAAATATTTAGTTGCTTAAATATTCTTTTTTTTTTTTTTTTTTTTTAGATAATTGGTGTCCACAAAAAAATTGGAGTATTCACAACTTATCAGTTTTTACAATGTTGAAGTGATGTGACTAAACTAAAGCACACTGGTCCCCTGTTAGATGGTCAAGTGTGATGCTGGTTGACCTTACATTTACTGTACCATTCTCTCTATCTTTGCATGCAACGCCAATGTTGATCATAACACTAAAATACCCATTCAACAAACACTGTAAAAAGATTTTAGGGTAAAAAAAAAAATAACCATATTAATACTACTAGTGAACAATCAAAAGTAATTTAAGTAATTTTTAGTAATATAAGTAATATACTAATATACATTATTGTCAAAATTGTGTATAAAGACAGATAATATGTGTAACTCATATGTCATTATTACATTCAGAAATAATGTAAAAAAAAAGGCTTAATAGAATTAAACTTAGTAGGCTTCTCATGGCAAAATCAGCCAAATAGGCATCACAATTCACCATCTAACTGGGGACCAAAGTCATTCTAACTAAATCTCTTCTGTGTGTATTTCCACACTGCTTAAACTCTACAAGCTTTCTCAACCGGTCACATACTGACAGAAAACACTGTTTCTCCACATGCAGGTGCTCCATGGCTTTGAATGAGAAACCTTTAGCATCAATATGCAGAATCTATGGGCAAATGTTATTTCCTGATGAAATAATATATTGGGGTACACATACTCATGGACATTTAGTCCAAGAAAGATTATAAAAGTATTAAAAACTATTTGTGTTGTATTCAAAGTCTTCTGAAGTCATACAATAAGTTTCTGTGAAAAGTTTCAACATTGAGGTATTAATTGCTGAAAATAATTCCACTCCATAAACACAGTCATCATAAAATACAGCTGAATTTGAGTTTGAGATAAAAGACATCAAAACTGACGTAATAAATGTCCCTGTCCACAGCGTCTGTTGATGCAAAGGTATCTCAATGAAACCAGTGAAATACCCTGCACATGGAAAAACTGCACTAAATGGACAAACTAAAAACTGACGTCAAGGGTTAACTGTAAACTGACATTAAGAACTTTTACTTACAAACTTTTTTACTTACTTAAATTTAAGATTTTAAGATGAAATGTAAGATTTTTTCAAGCATTTTTTACAACATCTGCTGAATAGTTAGTAAAATATGCTACTCATGTCAAACACAATTGTTTTTGACAGAAAAAAAGTTGTGTTTCATTATACTCGAAATAATGTAAAATTTGCGTATTAAACGAATAAAAACTATAAACACCGTAGTCCACGATAAACCCTTTAAATTGAACAGTATTCGTCAGTAATAGAACTGTTGAGTTTTAAGCTCCAGAATCTTTAAAGTGTGTTTGTTATTCGAGAAAGGGCAAATCAGCCAGACATGTGTCGCACATCACCATCTAACTGGGGACCAAACTCATTTTATCTAACACATGCACTCTTTACTATTAAACGTACTGACCTGCAATTGTTACCTTAAAGAGCTCTTTCTGCTGGTTTTTACCCATACAATGTCAAAAGTTTTGTTGGTGAAAACTGAAGTGTAAATTTGGTTCAATGATGTTCAATAATTTTTTTCACTTGAACAAAATCAGTTCATTTCAATATTTCCATGTTTAGGTCACCATTTTGTTCACTACTGCATGGTCATTTCTACACAGACTAAACTGTACATACTAAACATACACGGCAACAGATCTGTGCATGTAGTGGTGATTTCTCTAGAGTAAAGCACACTGGTCCCCTGTTAGATGGTGAAGTGTGACGCCTGATCGACTGACCTTACATTTAACAATAATTCACATTCTCACCATCTCTGAATGCTATGGCAAGGATGCTAATATAATGTTACAATATATGTTGATTGTAACATTGACTTAGAAATTTAGCCAAGTGAATATTTTCAAAGTCAACATGAAATCTTCAAGAAATGTCAAAGCAACCAAAGAGATGTCGCAGTTTACCATTTAACAGGGGACCTAAGTGTTCAGATCAACATTAGCACTATTCCATCTATCTGTTCTATCCATCCATCCATCCATCCATCCATCCATCCATCCATCCATCCATCCATCCATCCATCTATCTATCTATCTATCTATCTATCTATCTATCTATCTATCTATCTATCTATCTATCTATCTATCTGTCTGATCAAATTATCATCACTGATAGGACCTTCTCACGAATGGGTTTTGGTTGCATTCATACGTTGAGAAGTGTACTGGGGTTAAGCCAAGAAAATGTCAAATAAATGTCAAATATATATATATATATATATATATATATATACATAGTTAATTATAAGAGGCATTACCTCTGCCCTTGAACTGTTGACAGCTGGCTGACTCTAATTATATTACTACTTTTTATTACTATTATTATTATTTGAAAAATAAAGAAACTAAGTACCTACAAACTAACTATAAAAACACTTCTCAATGTGTCAGTATTATAAGTACATATACGTATATTGTGTATGTATACAATAAAAACTACATTTATTCAGACACCTTGAACATTAAAAACGCTATCACAGTTTATTTGCTATAGTTTAGATAATGGTAATAAAAGATGACAAGAACTCAGAGTTAAACTGTCAGAACAAATTCATCTTGATAATATCAGATAGCACTTAAGCAAAAAATGGTCAGGTCTATTGGCAGAATAATTTTTATCAAATTTACTGGTAGTCTACTTTATGAGGAATTTTTGGTTATAATATGTCAGTTTTTCAAAATTATATATTGATTGTTGCATTAAAAAAAATAAGCACACTGGTCCCCTGTTAGATGGTGAAGTGTGACGCCTGATCGGCTGACCTTACATTTAACAATATTTCACATTCTCAATATCTGTGCATGCTATGGCAATGTTGATGATAACAGTAAAATACCAGTTCTTGACATTCAACATACACTGTTAAAACATTTTGGGGTAAAAAATATAAAAATAAACTTTTTTTAGCATTAGAGTGAAATAATAATGCTAATAATTCAGACACTATTTTGCCTCACTGTAATGTGGTCCTCCTGGATGTTCGAGAATATGAATGTTTTAAGAGTTTAGAAGAGTTTAGGAGTTTAAAAGACTGGTTTGTGTTCAATCTCCTCTCAGAGCCCCAGAGTCTCTCTGGAACAGCAGGCATTCAGACAATAGAGGAGTGTGAACGACGTGTGTGAATTTGCCCTTACAGTTCCTGCCCCGGCCTACAGGGGCGCTGCTGAGAATGAGTTTAAACACACACACACGTCCAGGTCCCCACTTGGTCAAAATTAAAAAAACTTCACCAGGGGCTTTTTTAGTTGATTTTAGCATGATTTAAGACATGTCTAACAGGGGACCTGAAAAATGTCCCCTCTTAGCTCTGAGGTCCCCTGTTGGTGAGTGTGTAACGACACCATGGTCCCCTGTTGGATAGGTAGACAAGTACACACACACACACACACACACACACACACACACACACACACACACACACACACATAGTATAAAACAGTGTAAACTGGTCCGATAATATATACTTTAGACACTTAAGTTTACTTGTGAATAACGAAAAAAAAAAAAAAAAAGTATTGTACAAAGATTTAATGCTGGTTTAGCTTTGGCAAATCTAGTGACTACTTCATCCTCATGCATACATTGCATCAATCTTAACAGATTGTACTGCAAAAATAGACAGGAACAGAAAGATAAATAATGCAAATAATGATGCATATATTAAAAATAGTGTTAAATATTGCAGGTTTGTCTGAATAGATTAAAACACAATAACAGACTGAAATGGACAAATAAATCAGCCTATGCAAATAGTTGTACGGAAAGCACAAAAATAATGTAAAATAGTGTAAAATGTTGTGTATTCATCTGAACACATTATATCACAATAACAGACTACAGTGGAAAAATAAATCATTTAAATAATGATGCAGCAGGCTATGCAAAAAAAAAAAATGTATAGAAAACAATAAAAAGAGTTTAAAATGTGTAAAAAAAAATGTACATATTTCACAGAGTTTAAAAACTAAATAAATTGTTATAAAGATTTGTTGCAACTAACCTGGCAGAGGTTAGCTATTCTGTGACTTTATTTCCAAGTGGATTAAGTGTTTAAATTGTGTAAACCCAACTAAATCAGATTCAGTTCCACTAGCTTGAGGAAGTGTTTTAATATGCATCAGTGAGTGAGCATGTGCATTCACAAATTTACACCAAAGTCAAATGTTGGCCTGTGTTTTAAACGCTGCTGTAGGGGAACAGATTAATCAGTGGGAATTGGCCTAACACGGTACATTGCATCAAAAGCAGACAGTCCTGCCAAGAGATGTGCGGATCGCTGTGCCAAGATCTGCTTTGCTTCAACTGCTTGATCAACTCCGATTGATGCACAGAACTCATCTCATTTGAGCGCAATGTCCCAACATATAACTGGGCATTAAAACCAGGCATACATTAATGTGAGCACATAACCAGCAAATCTTTGTCCTAATATTTATAGTTTTTGTTTGCAATTTTCTACTGCACAGAGCTCCCTGGAGCATTTTGACTCACGGTTCCTGAATGCTAAACAACTTTAGTATTGCATACAACATGCAGGAAATGTGAACTCTAGAATGGCTGTGCATATATGAGCAGTGAGTGTGGTAGTTTGTTCAAGCAGGTACTTGCACCTCCATGAACCTCCAGGCAGCCGTTGCCTGACCATCAAATATGTGTCTAATTGGACCCGCTGAGTATTGCACATCTCGAGACCTCAGCGTTCATCAGAGCATCATGAGTGTTCAAGAGCATGTGCAGCTTTCCATTCATTAAAAAGCACCTTTCGCTCCAACATGCACCAGTTTCAGGTGCAGTTACTGATGTCAGTCCACTTTAAAGGATATGGAGAGGTGGTGAGGAATAACAATTACCTGTTTCACACACTTTTGCATCAAAACTGCACCACAGGCCTCCACTAGCGCACGGTCTGCAGCTCCTGGAAACACAGCACAACCTTGGACACAATGAGCAGCTTGGCTTCCTCACTGCACAGCCCTCCTTTGGGCTTTTTGTTCTACTTCGTGATGGGTTTATTTCTTACATTACACACTGCATGATTGAAGCATTGAGTTTTTTGAATATTGCTGATCAATTGGTAAACAGTAAATGCAACTGTATTTTTCAAGATAAAGGTTTCAAGAGTGTTTAACATTATGGTAAAACCTTGACCGAATTCAACTGAATGTATTTATTTCCTATTGCTTTGTATTTTTTAGATAATACTCTGAGTTGAATGACATGTCCAGTTGTAAATAAATGACCTCAGGTGTCACACGTGTGGGTGTTGTGTGGATGTTTCCTTGAGATTCATTCGAAAAGCTTATACATTTATTATGCTTCTCTCCAAATAGAAGCTCCTAGTCTAAAAACATGCACAAGTCTTTCAGGAATTTAAAACACCAATGCAAATATAGGTCTAGCATACTTTCAGCTAGAATACAACTCCATCCCCATTGTCCTTTCACATCAAAATCCAAGTCCAAATACTGATTTTGGACAGTTTTCACTTGTAAACGTGTTTGATCTGTGCATATTTCTCTCCTGATTCAGCCAAGATTATTATTTTTTGTTTACTGAAGAAAGCAACATTATGGATTAGTATTAATGACAGTTTAAAGTAAATTATAATAATTATAAAAAATAAAAAAACTTTTAATGATGGATTTGTTTTTTTACAAACACAGCTTTGTACTTAAAAAGAGGGATGTGGATTACTTGTGGATTATTGTGATGTTTCTATCAGCTGTTTGGACTCTCATTCTGACGGCACCCATTCACTGCAGGGCATCCATTGGAGAGCAAGAGATGCAATTTTTTTTAAAAAACTAACTAATCTAAATCTAGGAGGTTTGGGCTCATTTGTGCACCACATGTTTCTCCTTCAAAATTTCATAATAATAAAATATATTATAAAAATGCCCATTGATTACTAACATAAATTGTGAAAAGTAATAATTATCCAGTTCAATATATCTTGACTAGTTGGCATGCACATCAGTTAGTGTTTATCTGGACTAAATGTTCGAGAAGACAATCCCCGACTGAGTATCTCAGAATCTGTGCACTGGAAGCCAGTTGTCCTAGAATGAACTCGTCTTGAGGAAAAATCGACTGACCTTCCATCTCTAACGTGATCAACCACTGTCTCTCAGAGCCCTGGGCGAGTAGCGTGTTCTGGATCACAGACCATTCATCAAAGAGCCGAGTTGAGAAGGATAACGGAAAGAACAGCTGAATGTGCGAGAATCAGTGCCTGCTCTGATCTCTCTCTTTAACGCCATGTGAAGTCTGAATACTGACCCATTTTTACATGCAACTCAACAGAAATCATGCATTAAAAAAAAAAAAAAAACTTTCTCTGAGGAAGAAAATGTTTTAAACTTCAAGTTATTTAAAGATGGAAATCATATTAGTTTGCTTTTATTACCATTAGATTCTTTTCTCTAATAAACTTGTTGTCTTAAGTATATTATTTTAAATGGTAATCAATTTATCTTCACAGCAATTAAAAAAAAGCCAATTCATGACAGCATCCTCCATAAAAAAACACTGTTTTGGTGGGGGAAACTGTGATATCACAATTGTACAAAAATATCTATTAATAAATAGAGTGTCACCCTTATTTTAAATAAATACTTTTATTGGGAAAAACGTAATTGCATTCTAGATTATTTTCTACAAATAACGACTTACATATCAGTCTGTTCCTTTCATGCACAAAATAGAAAATAGATAGGGTGAAATTATTTTTTAAAAGTTATAGATATGTCAAAGTCTTGGCAAAAAAAAAAAAAAAAAAACTACTGAACATTTCCCCCATCACTGTAACCAGGAAAAAAGAAAGAAAGAAAACCAATTATGAAACACAAGCTGACCTAAATAAGATATGTTGTTATGTTTCAAGAAGATTATTTAAAAATATTAAACACTTGATAAGAGTAAAATGCATGCATTTTACAGAAATCTTACAAATATCATTTTTCAGCATCTAAACAGTAAATAAATACTATAAATATTTCACTTAATACTACAAAACATGTAATACTACATTTATTAATTTAGAAGGTGTTTTTATCTAAAAGTCTTTATGTATTAAGAATTTAAAATACACAAAATGTATTATATTTTTTTTCAATTGCAAGTAAAAACTTCCCCATGTGACAGCAGTAGTGTGTCCTATATAAAGCCCGGTGATGCTCCACGAGCTCATTCAGGTGCGGAGAGTCAGAGGAGAGAGGAGTGGCACAGATTCACGCACCCAAGATTCCGTTTTTAAGTCTGGGAATAAAGAGTTTACGCGCTTAAGGATCGCAGGCTGCACCTGAAGGGTGACTTCAAGGAAAACATTTGTGTAGCGCATGGAATCTAATTGAAATTGTATGGGTGCGTAAAGCCGTGCCATGCAGGGGAACAGCAGCGCGTTGGCACCGAGTTTAGCGACATGCGGTCCGGCACTGGACGAGGGTGATGCGCTGTCGAACCGGGTCGCTCTCCACAACCTGTCGCTCCGCTGCTGGCTGCAGCTGCTCTCCAAAGAGTCCGCGGAGGAGCTCTACGGCGACAGCTCGAGCATGGCCATGCGCGTCGTGATCGCGCTCGTCTACCTGGTCGTGTGCGCGCTGGGGCTCGTCGGGAACCTGCTGGCGCTTTACCTGCTCCATTCGCGCCACAGACTCAAGCAGTCGTCCATCAACTGCTTCGTCATGAGTTTAGCCGTGACGGACCTGCAGTTCGTCCTGACTCTTCCGTTCTGGGCCGTGGACACCGCTTTGGACTTCAGATGGCCGTTTGGAAAGGTGATGTGCAAGATTATCAGCTCGGTCACCACCATGAACATGTACGCGAGCGTGTTCTTCTTAACTGCCATGAGCGTAGCGCGCTACTGCTCCCTGTCCTCATCCCTACGGATGCAGTGTCCCAAAACGGCCTCGGCTGAGGTCAAGTGGGCCAGTTTGGGAATCTGGATCGTGTCCGTGGTGGCCACCATCCCTCACGCGGTTTACTCAACCACGGCGCAGGTGTCCGACGACGAGCTGTGCCTCGTCCGCTTCTCGGATTCCGGTAACTGGGACCCGCAGCTGCTTCTGGGTCTCTATCAAACCCAAAAGGTACTTCTGGGCTTCGTGATTCCGCTGGTTATCATCTGCGTTTGTTACCTCCTCCTGCTGCGCTTCGTTCTGCGGCGGCGCGTCAGTGGAATCCCCGGCTCGGAAAGCGAGAGAGGGCGGCACAATCGCCGTTCCAAAGTCACCAGATCGGTCACCATCGTGGTTCTGTCGTTCTTTCTGTGCTGGCTCCCCAACCAGGCGCTGACCCTTTGGGGGGTGCTCATCAAATTTGACCTGGTGCCATTCAGTAACGCGTTTTACAACGCGCAGGCCTACGCGTTCCCCATCACTGTGTGCCTGGCGCACACCAACAGCTGCCTGAACCCGGTGCTGTACTGTCTGATCCGTCAGGAGTACCGGACCGGACTCAAGAAGCTGTTGTTTAGAGCCACTCCGTCCATCCGGAACCTGGCCAAGCTGGTGCACCGGGGGAAGAAGGTGGCGGAGGCTCCGGCCGGCGTGTCTGTGGTGCAGATGGAGATCGGGATGTGACGTGACCAATGAGGAGAAAGCCACTGGCACTCGTCTGAACTTTTGAATGCATCTAGACATCTGCAAAGTGGACTTTCAAATATCAGACAGTGCTGATATGAAATAGCATTGCATTGATAAAACATGAGCATCAAAATTCTGGACACATTTTTTTTTTCCAGGATTCTCACGAATTCAAAACCTTCAAGATGTTGTTTTTATCATGCAATTTTAAGGAAATATTTATTTTTCATTAAAATATTAGTTTGCTTGTTTGTTTAAATGTAATTATTTACTTTACTACTTTACTATTTTACTACAGCATGAGCAAGTGTCTGTGTTCATTCATCAATACATAATTACCAGTACTCTGCTCAGATTATTGGACTTTTTTAATAGTTTTACACTATTTCAATTTTTTTGATGACATCATTGTGGACCCTTTTCACCTTTCTACAATTGTTATTATCGTAAGACTATACTCTGTGTCACATCACTGTATGAGCCAGCTATGATGATGTCTTTTGCTGAGAGCACAGAAAATGTGAAAAGGATCCATGATCGTAAACTGTTGATAATAGTTATCATAAGAAATGTATGTCCAAACTCCTGACTGCTTATGTGTTATGAGATTATTATAGTTGATTCTATTGCATGGAAATCCCAAACATCTCAAACAAACCAAGCTCTCCATAGAAGCAGTGTTTCCAAACGCTGAGTTTTAGGACTATTACCCGCTTTCTGAGACTGAGTTTGTTCTCTTGTGCTGGGGAGAAATGAAAAACATATTTAATGAACTTTGCGGACCTTCAGAAAAAGAAAGAAAAAAAAAGCCAGGAGGAGAGAAAGAGTTTACTAAGCTGTCCTTGAACCCTTGTATAGTTCAGACCTTTTATCATCTCTGAGCAAATGCAGCTGAGTGCTGTTCAAACATGATCATCAATAACACTGTCTTTCTTAAGCTTCAAAGGAATGTGTCATTTTCAAACCTTTTCTCTCACGTATGAATCCACTTCTGAATCTCTGCTGAACTGTATATGGCTCAGTGTAAATAAAAATGTTTCAAGGCAAATCCTTAATTCTTATTGATTTTTTCCTTTTGTTTCAAATGACAGAGTGAACAAAATTGAGGGAAACTGGAGTTTGTTACTGGAGGTGTAAAAATGTTTTGCCAAGTACTGTATGTGATAAAACGTGTCAGAAATGATTTGATAATCATTAAGATTGCACTAGTGAAAGCTAATTTTATGAGTGTGCTTTCCTTGCATGTTAACTGCAAACATTAATTTTTAATTTGAACGATTTCTGCAGTGTGCATTCATTGATATTCAAGGTGCATGCTTTTATATTAATTCTGAGGGCTTTGCAGTTATGTGTGATAAATTTTACATGATACACAAAATATTTGCAGGAATATTCAGTGCACTTTCATAGCCAGGAATTACAATGTGGGTGGACCTAGCCTAAAATATATCAGTTATCAAACAGGCCAAAAAATCAAACATTTACACTTGTTTAAATTTACATCACTGTTTAATCAGAGCATAAGCCTGTATGTCATCATAAGCAGTGCTAAAGAAAATAACACTAAAAACAGCATGTGCAACACTCATTATAGTGTTGTATTAATAAAAGTGTTAACATGGCTTTATTTTAATACTTCGCATTTTAAAATCAACTTCTAGAACACAACAACTTTAATTTGTGGTGCTTCTAATTAAGTGATCAAAAGCAGCTGCAAATGTTGAACAAAATAAATATCACCACTAACCTTATGTCTTTGCACCAATGAAACAGGGGATCTGGTGTTCGACAGGTCCCTGCCGACAGCTAATGGTGCACTGGAATTTAAGATGACATGAATTTTCATTTGATTTATTTATTTTTTCCACATTTGTTCTTAAAATTACTCTAAAGATTATTTTGTTTTTATATGCTGTTGATTGTGGTCTGTGACTTTTGGATTCAGAGCACTGTCAGTCACTAGTGCTGGCCAGTCACTGGTTAGTATAACTAGTATAGTGTAACTAATAAGATTTCAGTAATAATATTACAGTTACCAATCATAATACAGCTTACCGTAGTTAGTTACTTTTGATGCATTAACCTCACTGATATAAAATCCTGCATTTATATAATTCCTAGATTTATTTTTCATAATTTTCTCGACTTGCACATGCATGTGATGTCCCCAGTGCAGCAGGCAAACTTAGAATACAGAAAAGCTTACTTTCAGCAGATAGAAATATTGCATTATATTGATTTTATCAGGAAAAAAGATTGTCTGAACACTGTTATGTAAGTTGTGGCTTTACTTTACTCTTGCATTACATTCCACCCACATCCCTCTCAGCATGTGGTACATTATATTACTACAATTAAATATCTTTTTGGAAAATTAAACAGTTTCTTACAAGCTTAAGTGATTTATAAAATACATAATGAAATATAATCCGGTAGCGGAGAGCTTACAATTAGCTTCAAGCTACACCACATTAATGAGATTAATACAACACTTCTACTTGAATATCACTATCAGTCACTATTGAGAGTTTTTTTTTTAATAACTTCTGACTGTGATCCAATGTGGATTTTGGTCAAAGGATGAGACATAAATATGTTGTTAGTAACATTCTAGAAAGATTTTATGTGGAAGATACACAGTGACAGCTTCTGTGGGGCATGCATGTAGAAAACGTAATGTAGCTAGTAGAGTAACTAATTACTGTTGGCAGGAAACAATAAGTAAAGTAACAATATTACTTTTGACAGGAGTGACTAGTAATGAGTAATGTATAACATCCTTTGAGTAACCAACACTGTCAATCACTGATTCACTGCGTATTGTAGAATCTAAATCAGATGATGCTCAACACCACTGGTTCGAAGAGAAACAGGAAAAACGTAAACAGGAGGAAAATACACAACTCGACTGCAGACCGTCTCTGTTCATGGTACGAAACATTCAGTTACATATTTCAAAATATCGTCCTATTGGAGCTAATACTTATTATAATGATTTTCGTGTGATCGATCACACTGCTATATGCACGAGCATGACCTCTTGTCTCATGCTCATCATGGTGAGCTGTCAGTCTTGGTTAACTCTTCACATCTCTCCATCAGCTCGAACAGATTTCATGTGAGCTGCACAAACTTGGATCATGAAGGACTCTTCATTAATCATGTCTAATACAGTTCTTCATTCTTGCATCTGTTTTAATAAATCAGTTTCAGGTTTTACAGCTGTAACTAAAGAACAACTTATAACCCACGAGATGCCAATGCACTGGATCCCGTTTATTCATTTAATTTCTTTTAAATTTAAATTTCATCCAGATTCAGATTTACGTTATGTCTATGAATTTAAAACAGGTGGCATGGCATTGCTTTATGGCAGAACTGACAGCGGATTTATTTCGGGATTCTGAGGTGAATCTTACATTTGTTTGCCTGTTACCTGGGTTTCAGGACCAAATTGCTGAACACTCTGCTGGAAGCTTAACCTACATTTTTAATGGACTTCAGAATAAAGCAGTATAAGTAATGCATGTGCTTTGGTTTGAATCCATTTAAACTGGAAAGCAGCAGCAGATGTACAGTGCAAATATCTTTCATTGCCATTATAGTCAAATCTGTATGACTGGCCTGTTTGCACATCACTGTATCAGTTTTAATAATAATAATAATAATAAAACAGCAATTTAATATGGCCACATGCATCAAATTTCTATACTCTTCTGTTGAATGGCCTGGCATGTAAATGTAATATGTAAATAAATAAATAAAAACACTAACAGAAATATTTGTTTGTGATTTTTGACTATATTATTACTCTAGACATGTTGTTTAAAACTAAAAACAAATTAAATTACAAAAGCACAAGACATTATTAATATGATTAATATTATATACAAATTGATATCTTATAATAGTTAAATATAATAGTATAACAGTGATGCTAAAATTATATACATACTATTATATTATATTCATTTAAACAGACACACACACACACACACACACACACACACACACACACACACACACACACACACACACACACTCCAGAACAGGACCATTTTATATACTATAATGTAATAAAGGAGTCAAAACTAAATCTTTTCTGTTAATGATACACAATCCTTCAGGATAAAATCCCTCTTCAAAGGCCTTTAAAACCCTTGAATTTGAAGAGAGATCAACATCACAGCAACATCAGTTCAATAGCCCGTGTAATACGCAACACACAAAACGAATGGCTGAAACTAAAAGCATGTCAGCCTCATAATTAGGCAGGACTCCCTGTGAGACTTGATCCCCCTCTCTGCTAATTAACCAGAGTCTGTGCATCAAAATGAGCTCTTAACCTTCAACACGCGCCTCGTACGAAGAACCACGAAGTAGATCCTGCCTCTCACTCTGAAACTCTGATGCAGAAATCATAAAGCTGTGATTGCAGAAGACTGAGAAGAGTCTGAAAGGACGTAGTGACATTAGCTTGCAGTACGTGGACTGAGAATGAGATTATAGGCTGGAGCTAAGCCATACCTGAGGAAAGCTGTGAGCATTCACATTCATCTCAGTGACAGCAGCTCCCAAAAGATCAGCCACTGAGGATATAGTAATATACTACGTGCCTTTTATCTGTTGCGTAAAACCTGAATTATTTTTCATATTGTAAAGAAATTCATAGATAATACATTAGTATTATACAATTTTTGTTTAGATGTTTACATTTTTAGTTTTAGTTTTAATTTTAAAGTTTAAGTTGTTTTTGTGGAGTTAATTTTTATTAGCATTTGTTTTTTTTATATTTAACTGTACATTTTTAATTAATATTTGTTATGCATCTTTTTTTAATGCTTTTAGTTTTAGTTAACCCTGGTCATTTCTATTTCCAAATGTTTCAGAAGCCTTTAGTTTAGTATATTTTGGGATGTGGGTTATTATGAAATTATGTCTTAAAATGCTGCCTACACTAGATAATGAAACAGAGCCGTATTTATACAGAATAATAAGTGCTTTAAATGAATAGTTATAGTAGATGAAAAGAAAAGTCCTAATGTCAATTTTTGTGGAAATTGATATTAGGACACAGAACTTCACATACACACACATACACACACACACACACACACACAAATTAGCTTTTTAAGAATGATCTCAATCGTTGTGTTATCACTGTGTTTTTCTCTGTAAAACAAGCAGAGTCACTCATTAAAGTAAAAACAGTGAACGGTGACAGGGCAAAGCTAGAGGCCATGACCAAACTGACAGAATATAATGTCCTGAAACCATCAAGCCAAACATTTCTCTGAGCTGTCTTTCAGTCCAGTCACCAGAACTCCAGCCCACTGCGGAGGAGCACTTAGGAGCTTTAATAAAGCAATCACAAGCAAACAATTTTCATTCCCAGCCGGCTTTGATTGCCGTCTCTGAAGACCTTGAGCTCTGGTCTGCTGGAGGTACGGCTGGTAATTGGTGTCTGCTGTAATTCAGCGCTAACAACTCTATTCTGATGCTAATGACCAACTGACTCTCTCAGATCAGACCATTGCTTTAATCAGCTCTATTCTTATAGCCAGGTTTATAATTTTATGCATTATCATGCATGAAGTCACATTCACTGGAAACAAAAATAAACATATAACGTTCATCTTTTCTTAGATGGAATGTGATGCAACATTCCATGTTGCACATTTTTTTCAATTTATTTTTTTCATTATTATATAATTATTTAATTATTATTATAAAGGGAGAATCATAAAATAAAATTTAATTTTTTTTTATTATAATAATTATAATATTTTATTTGCAAAGGACATACAGTAATAAATGGGCACAATTTCTTTTTTTTTTTCATTTGCAAACTTCTAATTCTAAAACAAAACAAAATTTAAGATAACAATGAACACCAAATTAATATATATTTTTAAATAAATTGTAAAATATACTAGTACAGGATTTGCATGGGTTGCTAGAATAGACCAGACTCCAACTTCAAAATCAAACAAAATCTTCAACTCCAACTTCAACTCAAAAAAAAAAAAACCTTTGCTATTTGTTCAAATTAGCTAAAAGAGTCACAATTCCTGAACATTTTGTCGCAGTTTAATTTGATTATGCTTAATACACTTAAATTAATAATATTTAAGTTAAAATAAATTATTTTGTGTTACTGTAATACTATATGATTGTTTTTTGAATATTTTGTTGACAACTTACCGGGCAGTGGATCTGCAGTAATGTAAAGCATTGTCTTTATTATCATTTTGTTGTTATTGTTGTGATTTTCTGCAAAGAGAAAGATTTGTTAACATAATATTGAAAGTAAGTTATAGAAAATAAATAAAAAGGAATTATGGAAAATAAATGAATAAAAATGATAAATATACTGTATATATGCATATTAAATTTTAGTTTTTTTAATTACATATTTATATATTGCTATACTTTTCTATTAATTTATGGTGGTGGTTAAATTATAGAAAACACATTCCTGCAAATTTCACATTCCACTTCACATCTCACAGGAAGCGTCACAAGCGTCACAAGCCTCTGCTCTCCATGTAATACTGACACATTAAAAACACAAATAATTGCATTTAAAAGCTTATCATAATTGCTTCCTGTGCCCCGTCACACAGGCCAGGCCCTGACCTTTGTGCCTGGTCTGGCCGGATGATAGTTATCTGGTCAGAGCGGTAGTCAGGCTTCTAATAGCGCTGGACGTGACTCTTGGTTATCACGACGCGGCTGTGATCTTGTTTTCCCGCAGACGTCAGATCAGCTCATCATGCCTCCAGCCACGCATAACACAGAAATCAAAGAAGAAGCCTGTCTGCTGGAAAAAACAAAGGACAATCTCCTTTCATTTTTCTGACAGCAAGACAACGGTCTTATGAGACATGCAGGATTCAAGTTTGTTGTTCGTTATAATAAAACAGACATTCAGCTGTTTAAAAGATTACAGAGGAACAGAGGCCAGCCTTTTGCTTTTGAGTCATTGGACACTGACAAATTATTATTTCTTTTTTCATTTTGAGAGTGTATGAATTTATTTCCAGATTTTATTCTCTTCTTTAAGTCTTTTCTGCTCACAAATGCTGCATTTATTTGGTCAAAAATACATTGAAACATCAATACACTTTAAAATAACTTTTGTCTAGTTATCTCTGTTTAAAAGCAACAAGAGGTTGATCAACCGTTCAAATGCTCTCAAATTGGCATTAGATGTTTTAGGTTTGACTGAAGTGTGTAAATACTTTCAAGGACCCCTTCATACTTTAATAATTTAGAAATTATTGTTCTGCTTTTGCTCGGGCCCTGAGTATATTCTGATAAACCGCCTATAGCTGTGTTGTGATAAGATGGATCTATTTTGTTAGGAGTGACCGGAGGCAATTCCATGAGTCTAATATGAAATATACCAAATATTTGCATCCTGTGATGATTAATGCACTCAAAGCACACTGTGAAGAAAATATCAGACTAGTACATTAGCATCAGCCTTGAGCCTCAAAATGTTTCTTAAAAAAAAAAAAAAAAGATGGCCTATTGCTCCCAACAAAGGCTGCCAAGTTATAACAGTCTAAAGGTGGATCTCTTTCGATCTCATTGTATTGCGCGCTTGGCTGTGTCACTGACTTTATGAAGTCTGAATCTCACCTACAGCTTTGTTTCTCTCGCAGGAGCTCAACAGGTTCCAGCCTAGTAACTTAGTTATGTGCATCCGTTCATCCATCAATTTGTCCAGAGCCCCAGGACCTGTCAATTATAGATTTTATTCAAGTGTGTCATGTTGCAAACCTGAGCAGAAGAAACGTTATTAAAGCGATATGGTCTGGAGAGTTTTCTGCAGTTTCAGTGTCAGCTTTGTGTTTCTCCTGACCTTCCTTTGATAGACACAAATGAGACAATAGTTGCCATAAAGCAATAGGACAGAGCAATAAAATGAATGTGGAGCAGCTCAAATCATTTGATCTTTGACTTTAAATTGCATGCTTTGGCATCCTGGCATAGATCCGAACACAGTTTGACACGTACGGAATTACATTTGTTTCAATAATAATGAATGAAACTTTATAAAACTGAACGTAACTTTTTCAGAAACTATCAAAAATATGCCATTACAAAAGAAGAAAAACACAATGAAAAACACAATGAAAATGAAAAAAATCTACTCAGTCGCACAAATTTAACAGGCTCTTCAAATATGCTTCATTCTTTGTTAATGTTTTTCAAAGATTTGTTTTCGCTAATCGTGGATTCTGAATTCATTGCCACAGATTTCGCTTAAGTTTGGCAGTTTTTCGTTTTGTGTTTTGACACAAACCTCTCATGGGGGCGGGCTTAACAGTGATCTACTCTGATTGGATAGTGAGCTTTTGATGGACAGGTGCTCTCTGACTGGGAAGTACAGACGCCACTCAGTGGTGCGCATATTGGAAAGCTCTCGCGGTGATTAAATCTGGTCTCTCCTGAAATCTGTGGAAATGAATTATGAATCCACGATTAGCAAAAACGAATCTTTGAAAAACATTAACAAAGAATGAAGCATATTTGAAGAGCCTGTTAAATTTGTGCGACTGAGTAGATTTTTTTCATTTTCATTGTGTTTTTCATTGTGTTTTTCTTCTTTTGTAATTGCATATTTTTGATGGTTTCTGAAAAAGTTACGTTCAGTTTTATAAAGTTTTGTTCATTATTATGGAAACAAAAGTAATTCCATAGACACGCTGAGATACTCAAGATGAGACAAATGTGAAATAACAATGCTCATTTTCTTTTACGCTGATGCCTAGGATAAATAATTGACATAAAAAAGAGATGTAAACATTTGGGGCGGGGGGCTGGGGGGGAAATGAATAAATACATGGAACATTGTTTAATAACTAGTTTTTGATGTTAAAAGAACATGAAATGACAGCATCTGCTCAAAGTCAAGTAAAACGACTGAGTGAGCTGAACGTTGTGTCTCTTTAACACAATGGGACGACAAGTGATATAATATGACATTGTGCAAACTAATCAAATATAAATTGGATTTCAAATGCAATCGCTGTAATGCATTTGTATGAAGAGGGCATTTTTCTAAATCTATTATAAATAGAATACGTGCCTGGTGGAAGTCTGTGGGTCTGTCTTAATTGCTATAGTGTCTTCTGCTCTTCATTTAGAAATACAATTTATTCAGTGTCAGTCTGGAATAATAAGCCTACTTACAGTAGTCAAAGCTCATTATTTGAATTTGACCAAAAGCACTGTGGTTTTTCCTCAAACAATGGTTGTCACTTAGTGTTAACATATTCTATATTTCTCTAATGCTATTCTTAAAATGGAGAGTCATTTAAGTGCCTCGCTCTCTCTCAGTGGAATCAGAGCGAGAGAATGTTGAGCTGAAGGTGAACATATCACCTGTGTCCCGCAGGATCAATGCTCATTTAAGAGTAACAAATGAAACTGGACGTGTCAGGTGTACAGTGCATATATCATAATTTACCAGGACAGTCGGCTGAAGGTTTTGTAGGCTCAGCAAGATAAAATGCTGGATTTTAATAAAGATGACCAGCAGTGAAGAGTCCTCTGACGTTATGGATGAAAATCAAGGTGAACATAATTAATCTTGGGATAATGACGCAAGTATTTATAAGTGACATCCTCTTCAGAAAGCCTTCGGTTTATTTGCATTCTGAACACTGAGAGAGAAGGAAATTCTCTAAAGATTCAGTGCGCTAATAAACAAGGTCTCTTAAACATCTCTAATGTTTCTGCTGTGAAAGAGTGACAATAAAAGGAGAGCAAAATGAGAATGACTATACCCATTCATTTAATAGCTGTATGTGTGACAGTTATTTGCATCCCTGTTTGTATCATCTTAATTAAAAGAAATGTTTTCACCTTTTGTAATTGTTACGTATAAGTCCCTCAATCATCCTCAGGGTGAAAGGAGGGATCTCAAAATCATACAGTCTCTGTTGGAACGGGTTCAGAAATGCAGAAGATGCTGGAAAACCAGAGAATGTGCAGGAGCTGGAGGATTTTTCAGAAGGCATCAAGGTACTCATGAACAACTATCACAAAACATTAAAACAACGGATCATCCTGTAAATGACACACAGTATTAAGATTTAGAAACTTTTGAACGGGGTCAAGTTATTATTGTGTCTTGTGGAGTATTCATAAACCACAGTTACTGTATGTTAGATTATTCAAGACAGTTCTAAATAAAAATAATATGCAATTTTTATTCAAATTATGAACATTTTGCATATTCTGTAGGGGGTGTGTAAACTTATGAGTACAATAATAATATATATATAGGTATTATGTTTAGTCGAAATGAAAATCAAAACAGATTTTCTTCTTTTAAATGAACTTTATGTTTCTGGTGTTCTTGTGAAATGAAATGAAATGAAATGTTTGTCTTTATAATCTTTCATAAACATGCAATGGAGTTTTTTTTAAAACAACATTTCTTCTCAATGTTATCCTGTTTCCCAGCTTCTCCATGTTATGCATTTGGATGGATCTCACATGCTCTCTGATGCCCTTACACAGTTTTCTTGGCTATACTTGGCGCTGCTTGTCTGCAGATAAAGTCAGTAATTACTCTGCTTTAATGACACAGCGGTTTTCACAGTTCACCAGACTTTAGAGACCGGACTGACCTATACAGCCACTTCTCAGATCCCTCTGGGATTGATGCATAAAAACATCAACCGGAAAGCAAAGACTCAAAACAGGTGAAGTGCAAAGGTCATACTGTGCTCAGATGAGCTGGATAACATTACTGAGTGTCTGCTGGAGAAACAAAAAACTAAACAGTAATGAATGGCATGGCATGCATATCAAACAAGTACACTATAGCAAGTCTCTCTTTTACACACACAAATATAAGAAAAACGACAGACTCCATGTTTACATGACTAAATTGCACATTGTTAGACCTGCTTTCTTCTGTGTTTTCTCTAACCTGCTCCAGCTTTCTTCCTCTGACAGACGAATCAATGCGAGTGTTTCAGCTCGCTTCATCTGCTGATTCGGTGACATGATTAATCTGACCTGCCATGAACCACCCCAAGCAAACCACATCAGATTTAATCGTTTCGTTTTCTGTCTGTTCTGTAAATCAGCACATTCATCCCAACTAGACTTCTTCACTTATTTGCAGAAAATTGTCTTTTTGTTCCGCTAAATGTTTTATTGACTTGTTTTGCTTCATTTAAAAACTTTCCTTCCACTGACACTTTGTTTAAGAAGATAAGACGGAATAATCTTTTAAGACCAGTGTCATGGCTTCCTCCCACACCGTCAGAGTTATCTCACAACACCACATCCAAGTGGGCGACGCTTTCTGTCCCTGAAAGCAATATCAGAAGTTACAAACCTACAGTATTTCTAACTTGCTTTGTCCATTAAGTCCTTCTTAAAAGAAATATGTGGAGACATGCTGCCATCGCTTATGTATCAAAAGCAACAGAAAACCTTTTCATATGTTTGCCACTCAATTTTCAATTGAATGCATTTTAAATGATTTTTCAAACATTTCAGTAACCACAAAATTCATTACAAATTTGAGGTGAGGAAATCATTGTAAAAACATGGTAACAGCTTATTCAAGCACTTATTATTCATCAGATATACAGTGACTGACACACACTAACACACACAAAATTAATAAATATTTACATTAATAAACGAAAGCTTGTTTCTGCCATATATATATATATATATATATATATATATATATATATATATATATATATATATATATATATATATATATATATATATATATATGAGAAATCTCACAATTCTGACAATTTTGCTCACAATTCAAGGTAAAAAAAAAAGTCTAACAGACAAAAGTAGGAAAAATTCATCAAACACTTTTTTTTCTCTTGCAAATTTGAAAAGAAAAGTCTGATTTTAGGAGTTGTGAACTTGCAATTGAATTAAAAAAATCTGAATTGTAAGACAAAATGTCACAATTATCTTTTTTATTTTTCAAGAAAAAAAAATGTGATACAGCTATTTAGAATTCAGAGAAAAAAGTCAGATCAGAACATAATTAATGTTAACTAAAATTACATTAAAACTCGCAATTATCCTGAACTGAGATAAAAAGTTGCAATTAACTTTTTTGTTTTTGTTTTGTTCTGTCATTAAAAACAACAACAAAAAAAGGTAAGAATCGGTCGAAAAAATATTATATATATATACATTTACAAAGTTGGCAAGTGTATGATGCCTATTTTCTTAAATCTCGTAGCAAACTGTGATAACTGCAGACGAACCTCAGCTGACTGAAAGCCAAAAATTGCTCACAGAAGTTTCTTTAAACACACTGTGTTCATTCAATATTTGGAGTGAAGTGACTAAAACTGCAGTCCTTTCAGGCAGGCACTGAAAACCTCAAGAGAGAACGTGAGCTTTCATCACAACAAAGCTCAAAAATCACTTGAAGAGAGGCAGAAAAGACTATATTTTCCTCTGATGGCTGTGGATGATTTGTCTGTTTTATCAGTCTGTTTCCGCCCAGTAGTAGTCAGTCTTTTGTCTATTCAAGCCCAGACACACAGTAAACATCTCTTTTGTGGCTCCCAACTGTCAGGAAGATCAGTTCATTGATCAACACAAAAAATATGAACACTGATCATCGCGAGAAACACAGACAAAAGAAAAAGTAGAAAATATACAAACAGTCAAGAAACAGAAAACAGCGTGAGGTAACTACAGCTTTTACTTTATTTGTAAGAAAAGCTTTTCCATCTTACAATTCGGCAACTCTCTGGCGTTTATCATCACAAAGACTTTCAAACCTTCAGTCGTGTCATCATGGTGATGACTCATATTTACAGATCTCCACATACATCTGGAGCCACTGCCATATATTAAAAATGGCCTACTATCATCTTATTTTATAATGCTGAGTTCAAAAATATCAAGAAAAATTTCGATCATGAACAGTTTCACAAAAAATTAAATAACAAAAGCAGTGTCAAAAATAAGCTACAAATTAAGCAACATTATATTTTGTGAGAAAGTGTGACTTCTTCCAGAAATCAGGTATTATTTTAGGAATCAGCTTATCAATATGAACTAGAAACAAGTAATTTATACATTTAGAAAATATGACACAGAGTTGCATATCATTATTTGATTGATATTTGAATGAATATTTGAATGTGTGTTTTTTTTATGCAATATTCCAGCGTTGAATTTTAAGGACAAGTCTGTTACTATTTATTCACCCTCATGTCATTTCAATTCTTGTATAGACATTTGAATGAATAATCATGTGGTTCTCTTTCACTTTTGACATAATCTGTCAATCTGATGTCAATCAATCAAAAAACAAAATACAAATAATGATAAACAGAATTAGTCCAAATTATTTGTGCTATATGTGGTATACTCAGAGTCATATGACAGCTACATCAAAATGTAAGGCATTATTCATTTACAATCTTTCCCTCCAGTGAGCTGTTAACCTGAGGAATGTACGACTGGATCACAAAGTCAGCAAGATGCATGAAGTGCCAATTCAATTTTGTACCTGACTGACAGGCGGCTGCTTTTTAATGTAATGTGTGTATACGAACACATTCTCCTGTGGACATATACTGTAGCAAAAAACAGGGGTATTTGGTTGAGAGCTACAATAATAATTTGAAAAAGCTAGTCTAAACTAAATGTGAAAACCAGGTTAAAAATAGCATGTGTGCCACATTATGAGATGTGAAAGCTACATCACACTGTTTTAATTGAATTTGCTCATATTTATTATGTTCTAAATCTGTGCATGTTCATTTTTGCTGTTCTATAGACATTGGTACTGAAATTGTGTTTTTATTGACTATATATCGACTAAAGACATCAAGGCATTATAAAAACCGTTGTGTATGGCACACAAGTTCTCATATTTCTGGTGATGCCTATAGCTTTACTGTCAGCAGAAATCTATGTTAGCAACTTTAATGTTAATGTTATTAAGCAATTATATTTTAGCCTTTGGACTGGGTTGAGAGGCTTGAATAACAATCGTTCCTCTGATTTCAGTGGCAGATTACACTAAAGTGTGCAGGAAAAACATCCTTAAGTGAGTCCAGCACTGATATGGAGCTCTAAAGTCTGCTGTCTCCGAGGAACGGTGCAAACGAGGTAATGAGGACAAGGAATTTTCACAATTCATTCTGAAGGTGAACAGTCCATAATTGCCAAGAAACTTCTTTTTATCAACTTTGATAATTGCCTTAATCTTTTAAACAACTAAAAAGACAGTGACCAAACTATTATAAAAAAAAAAATTACATTCAGTTGATGAAACCTCGTTGACTTTTCAAGATCAAGTAAATTATTTGTATTTTTTTTTCCTGGAAAGGAGGTATTTTGTTGCACAAAGCTGTTTTTTATTGTATCTTTTGACAAAAAAAATTTATTGATACCCATATTATTTTTAACCCATAATATTGATATAAAGTTTGCTTTAAAATAATAGTGAAAAGTCACTTTTTAAAACATTTTTTCCAGTTATTTCCCCTGAGCAGATTCTGGCTCATAAATTAAATTTAATAGTGGAAGTTGTGCTTATAGGGTTAGGGTTAGGGTACTCTGAAATACATGCATAGAAGGTTACATGCATGAAACTGAATGGAAAGTGGGCGATTAAAAAAAAAAAAAAAAAAAGCAGTGAAAGGCCATTCATCAATAAAGATGCAGGGAAGTGTCTGTGTTCCTTCAGATGAAAACAAACCCCTGCTGCGTCTGCAGAAGATTCCCCATTCATTCTACAAAGTAAGAGCAAAGCGTGGATTTCAGTGAGGCAGGAGAATGTGAGGTTACAGATCAAAGCAATTCATTCAAGGAGCTCAGATATCGACAGGACTTAAAATACCAGATCGGGCCACTCGCTGAACTGATCTGCTATAATAAACAGCAGATTATATCTGAAACGCTGTCAGAAAATCCTTAAATCATCGTTGATTTCTCATGTGCTTTCAGCTCCATGTGAGATTTCAAAATGTAACTGCTTTAATTTCACTTACAGGCTGACTGATAGCTGCTTTGAAATATTGATGAAAGCCAGTTATAACCAGGCGAGAGTTTACATGTGAAACTCAGTGAAATACACAAGCAATGCTAGTTTGTTAAGGATGACTGCCAGGGTGTTGCAACACAGCTGCTCAGTGGTTAGTCACTCAGTGAAAAACACAGCTCTACTCAACAAGACACGGTTTGAGTTACACAACTCAGTTTTAACAACAGTTGAGGCAACCGAGTCTAAATCCACAGAAGAACTGCGGCAATTTCCCAAAAATGCTTAGAATAACCTAAATGAAAACATTGTGCAAGTGTACCTAGAAAAAAAGCAGTTTTAAAAGCTAGGATAAATTTTAGGATAAGAGTATGCAATCTATAAATCTTTTCAAAGACTTCTTTTATCAAGTAGATGATAAATGATATGATTGATATAATTATCTCAGCTAAATGTTTTATAATGTAGTGCATTTTGGTTTTCATAATGGGGCAATTGTTGCACAATATCTTACACATAGTGAAAGCATGATGTAGTGAGCTGTATATGAGGGGGTCTTATGTGTGCATGCTGAATGGTTTAAACACTGGAAGACTTAAAAAGAAATGCAAATTATAAACTTTAGTGATGAAGCGACACTGCCTTGATTATGCAAGTGACAACCCCTGTTTCAGCTGTGCAGCTCCCTTACAGTGCAGTTGCAGTGTGCTGATTTGAAGCCATTTGTGCATTTTGAGAAGGAAAGAGAGCAGTGATTCACTCACGCTGTTTGTGAAATTACATTTACGCATTTAGCAGATGCTTTTATCCAAAGTGTGTTCAGTCTATACATTTTTGTTACCAGTTTGTGTAACATGTCCCACAACCTTTCGCACTGCTAAAACATGCTCTACCACTAAACCACAGGAACACATCTCACAGAAAGCTTTCAAATAACGTAAGTTATTTAATTAAAAAGCTGAATTATACCTCACCCTCAGCATTACAATTATTTGATCCATGCCAGACAGAGGTTAAAAGAAAGCCTTGCCACCCCTGCTGCCACCCCAGTTGGCAGCAACAAATTAAAGGTTATGGCCAATTCAGGCCCGTCGTCAAGGGGGGGCATTGGGGGGCAGTGCCCCCCCAAATGACTTTTTGTGCCCCCCTAAACGTAACGCACAGAACAATTAACCAAACTTTCATTACTGTGCATTCACACCGCCGGCGTCGAGAACGTCAAAGTGGCCGGAAGTCATTCATTTTCAATGTAAACCAGCGTCGAGCAGTGGCTAGGAGCGGCGCGACTTGGCCTTTGAGAGCGTCGAGCAGAGTTTAAATCAAGGCGACTTTATGGTAATGAGCTATAACGCGGTTGGGCAGCAACCAATCGGAACGTAGAAGTCAACCGCTTGAGAGGATTCCAGAGGACGCAGCTCCGATCACATCAGTTCCCAAGCAAAATAGAGGACAGGTTGACACAAGTCTGATAGCTTTGCGGACACTTTTAATACAAAATAAGCATTCGGACTACGTCAGAGCATCTGAGCGCTCACGAATCTTTCTGCAGCGTTGTGAGCAGAACTGCAAGAAAAATTTTTGACGCTCCCGACGCAACCGGTGTGAACGCGCAGTTACACGTTTAATATTGAATGTTATTGATTTAGATCATTGCACCAATAACGTTGTTTCAGCAGAACTTGGCTCACAGGAACAGTAGTCACTACAACGGTAACACTAGAAATGCATAACTCATTACCTTCAGAAATGATTCAGACGATTCATTATTCAACGCATTATTACACAGAACATAATTTTAAATATAATTATATTCATAAATGACTGTTAAAACATCCCAAAACAGAACCCAAACCTTGCAAAGACCTACCTCATTAATTATTCAAATACAACAGCCAATGGCAAGTCTCCAGCAGCAGACCTTTCAATATGTTATTTTTGTGTTAGTAGTTTTATTAATTCAAATTACAATATGCAGTTTGTGTGTAAGTATATGTATATGTATATATAAATCATGCAATTCATTTAGTTAAACATATAGTATTGTATTGTTTATACGCAATTCCTTTGCGCAGCTGAGCTGCGCGTTGCATGCGATCTCAGAATAAATTTTTGGCGGTTTAGGAAATGTTAAGAGACAATAAACAGAGACGTTGAGATCAAACGGTTAAGTATTTTATTTGAATAATTGAACAAAACAAGACTATTGTGGTCTATTTTAGTTATAGCCTAATATGGGTTTATGTTATGGTCTGTCTCAGATCATTAAAAAAGTGTGCCCCCCTATGAAAATTAAATGCCCCCCCATTTGGTTTGTTCTGGCGACGGCCCTGGGCCAATTTGAAAATTTACGAGCGCGAATCTTTTGTGATTCGTGATCCCGCTCCGAACTCCCGAACTGATTCAAATGATTTGCGATCCCCAAACTGACTCAAATGATTCGCGAACCCGCTTTGAACTCCCGAACTGACTCAAGTGATTCGCGAACCCGCTACGAACTCCCGAACTGATTCAAATGATTCGCGAACCCGCTCCGAACTCTCAAACTGACTCAAATGATTCGTGAACCCGCTCCGAACTCTCAAACTGACTCAAATGATTCGCGATCCCGCTCCGAACTCCCGAACTGATTCAAATGATTCGCGATCCCCAAACTGACTCAAATGATTCGCGAACCCGCTCCGAACTCCCGAACTGATTCAAATGATTTGCGATCCCCAAACTGACTCAAATGATTCGCGAACCCGCTACGAACTCCCGAATTGATTCAAATGATTTGCGATCCCCAAACTGACTCAAATGATTCGCGAACCCGTTTTGAACTCCCGAACTGACTCAAAAGATTCGCGAACCCGCTCCGAACTCCCGAACTGATTCAAATGATTTGCGATCCCCAAACTGACTCAAATGATTCGCGATCCCGCTACGAACTCCCGAACTGATTCAAATGATTCGCAATCCCCAAACTGACTCAAATTATTCGCGAATCCGCTTTGAACTCCCGAACTGACTCAAGTGATTGGCGAACCCGCTCCGAACTCCCGAACTGATTCAAATGATTTGCGATCCCCAAAATCTAATAATTTACAATATACTGTAATATTTTGTTGTTGTTGTAGCTATAAAAACAGACCTAAGCCATCAATAGCCTTTAAAATGGCTTAAAATGCATTATATACAAAATTATGAGGCAATAATGATTGGTTAATGATAACACTGTTAAAATACAGAATGTAGGCAAATACAAAATAAACAATTTATGTGCATTTTATTACAAATTCCATGTGATTGCTGCTGTACACTTACAGGACAAACAAATCCTTGTTTAGTCTACTGACCAAACATTTAATTTAAATATTTACTTAATCTTTAATTTGTGGCTACCTTTTTGCAATAGATGACACAGGCTTTATAATTTCTTCAACAAAAAATGTGCATATCACAACCCTTACAAAAATAAACTATGGTTTTATCATAGTAACACAACAATAAATCCTGCTTATGGGAACCTTTATGGTGCTTATGGTTATACACGTCTCTGGGAATGTGTGCTCTACTACACACACACACACACACACACACACACTCACACACACACACACTGAAGCACGCGTGGTGTTTTCAGCTCTTCACTATATTGATGCATGATGTATGCTACACATGTGCACATCAGTGCGTTATGAGAGGATTTCACCATTTCATTTGATAAAACTATCGTCATTCATTCGTATCGTACACAGACTGACAGAAAAGGCAATGTCTTTACGACAACCTGTCAAAATAAAATTTCAGTATAACTTGAAGAAACTCAAACAGAAATGTAGTACTTTTGCACAGTAGAGTTTGCTATATTTCAAGTATTAGCATACTTGATATGTAAACTCTGTCTATAACCCAGCAAAATAAAAATTTGCAAGACATTGATTGCATGAGATTGAGTTTGTAAATGATAGCCTGTGTCCCTTTGTAGTGTGCACATAATTATTGAATATTTATCATCAAACTGTGATAACTGTGACTAAATTCAGTATATATACATCTGCCATATGTTGCCACCCCTCAAAAATTCCTGCCCACTTCTCGCCACCCCATCAATATTTTTCTAGATCCACCCCTGCTCTCAATGCAGACATGTTGTCAGCTTCAGATCAGTTTATGACATTGGCCTTTATAGAGACCAATGATCAGACTTCACAAAGTGATTATCAGCCAATAGCAATAGATAGATGATCAATGGGAGCACCCCTATTATAAATATATTATTAACATCAAATATTCAAAACATTTTTGTAAAAACCTTCTCACTTCCTATTCTGTTTAATTGGAAAAAATTGTACTTGCATTATTTATTGGGCATCTGTAAAAGCTGTCATGAATCTCACTGATTAACCACCCAGCACCTACACTTAAGCCAGAATGAAAGAGATGCGTCATGTGAAATGAACTGTGCATTGTGGCATAAGAACACATTTTTACAAAACTAGATCATGTACCCAAGAACTTGCGCAAAAATCTCTTTATAAATTCCAGTCACGGGAAGATTGCGCCTACATTCATCTCCACCTTGACTCCTCCCTGAAATCACCATATATGGAGCTTACAATGCCTAGTTTTACTACGCATAACCTTACTGTATCTGCATATAATTTCCATGCGATTTCCCATGCTCGTGACATTATGTTTAACACCGAGACATTAAGGAAATATGAGATAGGGACTATAATGCAAAGTCCTGATGCAATCTTACCATTTTCTCCTAGTTATATCCTCAAATATAGTGGTATTTTTCAAAATGTTGTAGAGATGACTTTGCATCAGCTGTGGTTGTACAGTAATCCAGCAGTGTCCGTCATAATATCACAGTAAGTGGCATCGGTTAATGGGTCGTTAGCATGTTGTTTTGGGACAGAACATGAAGTGCTCTTCATCCCAACGGTGGAAAAAGTGGCATATCATGCCTGTAATGGAGCTTAAAAATGTGTGACGCTGAGACGTTTGCTGATCTCATGGACAGGATTTACAGTCTCCTCTGGCCTCAGTTACTCTGATTTTACTGGCCTGATTCTAACGTGACCCTCAAAGTGTGGCATTTTAAAGCTGCCCTTGCTCTTTTGGCAACTGACAGTAAAACCACCTCCAACTAAATATTTTAAATATGTACCCTGGGCAACATATGAATATTCAGCTGCGTGAAACACCTATCAGCTCCCGCGGCTTGACGAGTGCCTGAAATTTCCCACCTTCAATCATCAGTGTTCAAACCACTTTAAGATTTCTGCGTAATTACATAATGCATGTAGAGCTTTGAAAAGAAGGAAATTGGGTTCATTGTTTGTGGCATCAACTGTCATAAACAATAACTGTCATAAACACCTCAGTGTGAGCAATTTAAATCCACAATACGGCATGATAAATTCATAATTGGGCACAAAGTATTAAATAAACAGACAAAGTTTCACTTTGGAAACTCAAGTGAATATTAAACATGAAATGAATCAAATAGATGGATAATGCATCCTGTACCTTCTGAATAATGATTATAACAGTATGATATATGATAGTTTGTGAATTTATTAGTGTGCTTACTAGAGAAAATAAAACATTTGTTACTTTTTGATAGGTTTTGCAAGGTGGATAGCAAAAATAAAGCAGATATAACAAATTAGCAAAGGCTTAACATGGTAATGCATGATTGCATAATTTGCAATGGTTAAACTCCAAAACTTGGACAAATCAAGTTTATACTTACTATCAACATGAAACCAGTGTTGATCCCATTTACTTTCTTAATCCAATTTATTAATTTTATTTAGATTTATTTATAAACTTTTATCAAAACGTCCCACCCACATTTGTTTTATTAAATATGGTTTTTACTCCAAAATACACCAGACCATAGAAATAAAATAAGTTAAGACAGAGTTAAGAAAAGGAATGAAACTGAATTCGTCAAACCGTGATGAGCAACTGTTATCAAACTGATTTCAAACAGGATCACATGAGAATCCATTGCTAATGCTTGCAGATTTTGTGCTGTTGTTTTCCCTCCAAAATGATTTCACTTTCAGCAAGATGATGCCATTGTGGAACTGGCCTTAGGATACAAGGTGAATTAAACAGTAAAAACAGTAATATTGTGAAGAAAGTCATTCTAATTTGCTTCTCAAGAAACAAATCTGATTATTATCAATGTTGAAAACAGTTGTGCTGCTTAATATTTTGGTGATAACCATGATACTTTTATCAGGACTCTGTTGAATAGACAGAACAGCATTTATTTGAAATAGACATTTTTATTTCACATAAATGCCTCTGCTGCCACTTTTTTTTTTTTGGTCAATATAATGTGTCCTTGCTGAATAAAAGTTTTAAAACTGCTACTGAAATCAAGCTTTTGAAGGATAGTATATGATTACAGTATAGTAGGAATGGCTCAGGACAGAGTTCTTAAAGATACAGCTAAATTGATCTGAATAGCCTACACGAAAGCCATCAGGTGATAATGACAATAGCACATTTTCTTTTTCTCCATGTGGCTGATGTTAACAGCTAAAATAAAATTTCAATAGACGAGATCTGAAAAATATCCTGCTGTTGTTGATGAGCCAATAATACTGTATCATGTGTGTGAGATGGACAGATGAATGAAGCCACTTCACTCCAGAAATTAGAATTTGAGAATTTTGTGAATTTCAGATGTTGAGGCTCTTTCGTGTAAAGATTGCCTGAGACAACCATAATACAACTTCAATCAATGTTCGCGCATGTCTTTATGTACAACTCGCAATCTCACCTTCTGCAGCCAGACTTGCATTGTCAGCATTTGCACAGAAACCTACTAGACAGGATCGCAAGTGCCCCTACAGAAACCCTTCAGCTGAAAAAAAAGCCCAAGAAACTGTTTTTGTATTTTTAACAGTTGCTTTGTTTAGTTTTTTTGCTCTGCCTTCTGTTTGCAATTTGCAGTGAACCTTTTCAATTAAGTCTGAATTGGCCCGGGGGGCCACATGTCTGAGGGAGAAAGGGTGTTTCACTGTGAGATAAGGCCACACTTATGACTCAAGGCGGTTTGACGACAACGAAAGTGATGTGGTTTCCAAATTGGTATCAGGTATTCTGAGTTTTACTATCGCTGAGGGCGAATGATTGTGACTGCATCCGAGCCAAGGATCATGGGATATGCCAGGGACGCCTGTCTGATGTGCTTTGCTGAAGCCTGTGTTGTTGTTATATTCCCAGACTACTTACTTTGTAGTGTACCACAGTGTTTTTTGATGCCGTTCCTGGAGGCCACTTTTATCCATGTCTGCTGTGTTTCTCTAATCTAATCAGCTCATTAGCGGAGTGCTATGCTAATGAGTCAAATCAAAGACTGCATTTCATTTGTTCTAGAGTGAATGTTTATCACTTCAGTGCAGATGTCCATGAGTGATGCAGTATAACTGTGACTTTCTTTGTTCCTTACACACTCAGCAGCAACATCACCAAATACAGACGACACTTCAGTCATGCAAACCTGAAAAGTTTTGGGTGAAATAACATTATATATTTATAGAAATAAATATAAATACATATTATTAATAAGTTATATAATATTAGACTAAATTATGCTAAATGAATAATAAATAATTTAATTAACACATTAATTTAACCCCCCTGTTATGTTGGGGTCAGCTTGATTTTTTAATTGCTGAGTATCTTTCCTTGAACTTTTGTGAATATTTCTCATTCATGGTTATGAAAGCAAATGCAAAGTTTCAACACAAATGTGTTTTGGAAAGGCTGTATAAATTACAGATAGCAATGAATACTACTTACATGGAACACAAATATATACGTATAGTGACGGGGTGAAGAAGCACACGACACAAGGATGCAGGTAAGTTCCCTGAAGGGTGGATTTTTATTAAACAGTCGGTGGGGGGAAATAACCAACGTGAGGGGATTTAGGTGCTCGGTCTACCCCTCTCTCTCTCTCTCCCTCCCTTCATCTGTAAGTCTTATGAAGCCAGAGCTTGATGGGGAGCAGGTGTGGCCGCTCAACCCGTTTCCAGGGCGACGCTGACGAGAGCAAAGTGTTGATCACGTTGTTAATTTAGAAGCCTTATAAATTTATGTATCATATATAACCAGGAGTTAAAACTAACCCCTGGTTCCACAGACAATGCTTGAGCCTAGTCCCAGACTAAAATGCATGTCTAGGCTGTTTTAACTGAAAGAAACTTGCACTGACTAATATTAATAATCTTTTTATATATATATATATATATATATATATATATATATATATATATATATATATATATTAGGGGTGTAACGGTTCACAAAATTCACGGTTCGGTTCGATACGATACACTGATGTCACGGTTCGGTTCGGTTCGGTACGATACGTTTTAGATACAGCAAAATGTAAAAACATCTCAACTTTTCAGAATGCCGCAAGCGCACCGCGGGTCATGTGACAAGAACCAACCAATCAGCTTCATCCTTTCCCGTAACAAGGTTGAGAGCTCAGCCAAGATGAAGGAACAGCTGATCATAGTTGTATATGGATTGCAATTTTGAAATAAATTCAGTAGCAGAGCTACTGCAAGCGATTTTTAGAGCTGCAAATCCATTTATCCTTCGCTGAAATTTCCGCGTCTCATGGAGAGAGCACGTCATTGTTGCTTAGCAAAGACAGACGCCTCATGAGCGCTTCTGCCCGAGCGCTTTGGAAAGGAGGAGAAAGACGCGCTTAGCGTTTTCCATGCGTTTTTAGGCACGATATGTGAACGGCCCCTAAGGCGCTCGCTCACTCAGCACGCGCTGAAGGCTCGTTACAAAATGTCTAATGCATTTAACAGACCAGAAATATAAGATCCTAAAATAACCAACAGGTCTGGTGTTTGGGTTGGATTCCCTGTAAGCTATAGTGTCTAAATGCTGCAGGGATAGTTTGCTGCGTGCATGTTTCTCCTTTTTTTCGTCTTTTCCCAGATAGTACTGACGCATATATCCCAGATATTCCCGCTGGGTTTTTTTTTTTTTTTTTTTTTTGTAATCCCGCTGGTGTACCCGGTCATGTTGCAGATGCGACATACCGTTGTTTTTTTATCCACCACTCTCTTGCCATCACCATTATAGCTTAAAGGGAATCCAAAGTGCACCCAAACACCAGACCTGTTGGTTATTGGAGGATCTTCTCATTTCTAGTCTGTTAAACGCATTGGCTATTTTGCAACGAGCCTTCAGCGCGTACTGAGTGAGCGAGCGCCTGCTGAGTAGCCTAACATAAACATATAAGATGGTGTTTTTTTCTTCTTCGGGAGTGTCAGGGGCGTTGCCTGTTACGTTGTTTGGGTTATTGGGCTACCTTGTTGAACGCATATCATTATATTTCTTTCTCTGTCTTTTTTTTTTTTTTCAAATATAATTAATTACTCCAACGAACCGTTCGGTATACATAATGCGTACCGCGTACCGAACCGAAAGCGTCGTACCGAACGGTTCAATACGAATACGCGTATCGTTACACCCCTAATATATATATATATATATATATATATATATATATATATATATATATATGCTGTAACTGATATGACAAATTTTGCATTTGTTTTTTTCAGAAGTATTTGCATAAAAATAAAACAAACAACAGGCTATAAACTAATAAAAGAAAGAAAAGTCATGTGTTAAGGACAAATGGTGCTACCAAGTGACATATGCAGATTTGCCAAGTACAGATTTAAATTTCTGTTCCAATTTGAGGGAGCAGGTTTGAGTTGAAGTCATGAATATTTTATGAATATTTTTTCTGCTGATCGCCATGAGTGCTGTTGATAAGGTTGATGGGTAACAAAGCAGGAAGGTGTTCATATGCTGCGGAGGCGACAGGACGCTTGAACAGCCCGGAGGGGGAGCAGAGACCTCCATTCTGAGATGTGCCGGGAATGATGGGAAAATGATCTAAGGGGTCTGACTGTTCAACAGAGCTGTAACATGGCAATTCAGGTGTCTGCCAATTGCCTTCCATTAAAACAATTTCTACAGTGTCATTTTCTGGCACGCTTTACAAGAATCTGTAAAAGAGACGCTGTGTTTGTACCCTTACACAATAAGAATGGACTTTTTGTTTAAACTTGGAGTCTGTTGAAGTGAAAAGCTGCGTGTTTGTAAAAAACCAAATCCATCAAGACGTTTTAACTTTAAACTGTAATTTCTGGCCAAATGAATACTTATTAATGCTTCCTCCAGTGAAAAAGACCATCTGTTGTTCTCTCATCAAAATCCAGCCACATATTTTAGAGCCATTTTGGACTGTTTTTGTTGTAAACGATGCTTGATCCGTGCATATAGATTCAGATGAGATGACTTTCTCACTGGAGAAAAAAAAAATGAATAGAGGACTTGTATTTTAGCTCAGGGGTGTCGAACTCATTTCCTAGAGCGCTGGAGTCCTGCAGAGTTTGAATTTCATACTTAATTACCTGATGTAGCTAATCAAGTCCTTCGGGAGTATTTGAAAACTACATTGTATGTGTGTTGTACTAGTGTTGGAACAAAACTCTCCAGGGTTGCCGTCTAAGCTGGAAGCAACAGTTTAGAAACATCTTAATAGATTTTGTTCTTACAAACACACAGCTTTTGGCTTCACAAGACATTAATCGATGGACTGCATTGGTGTGGATAACTTGTGGATTATTGTGATGTATTTTTCAGACTCTCGTTCTGACAGCACCCATTCATTGCAGAGGATCTATTGGTAGTGCTAAAATTGTCAAAATCTGTTCTCAAAACTATTCCTTTAAGAATGTTTAGCTACTGGGAACAGACAAAAATATTGAAGAAGAAAGTATTTTTGCAGTGCATTTCATAACAACCAGCAATCAAGCAGCAGCATTCTGACCAGCTCTGAGCTTTAACCACTTCACCACCCCTCCAAAACAAATTTGCGCTTCAGTATGAAATAGCCTATGATAACTCAGTATGAACTATAATAATCTGCTTTCTGCAGCACAGCAGAAACCAGCCGGTTACACAAATATCGATCTGTTGACCATCACTTCGTCGATTTTGATGACAGAGCTGTGCGATGTCTGCTCATTTAGACAATCTGTAGTGGATAAACTACTCATAAGCTGTCTTCTTCTAAGGCCCACCTGTAGTTCCTCACTCTTTGCAAGGACAGTCTTGCGTTTCTGACTCACAGTCTGTAAGTAAGCTATATTTAAAGAATCTGCCACTGATGATTCAAACACAAATTTTGAGCAGTGTAGAGTAGAACTTGTAGTTTGTTGTTTCTCCGATCACAAATGCAGACATGGTTTTATGTTTATGTGGTGTGATATGAAACACAACACATAAAAAGACAGTATAGGTCATTATAATCAGTAATTATGTCCCCACTGGATGCGTTCCATGTGTTCTACACGCACTTGATATTCGGTATTCGGCCAATCACAATGCACTGGATAGCTGGCCAATCAGAGCACACCTTGCTTTGTAATAAAAAAAAAAGTGTTTTTCAGAATGGTGGGGCATAAAGGAGAAACAATATTTTTTGATCCTTAAACTGCATAAACACCAAATACACAAAATAATGTTCTTTTTAGAAACATCACATGACCCCCTTTAAGGGTTCATGCAGTGAACGTACCATTGGGATTCTGAAAGGAATCCAGGACAGTGCAGCTTGTACCAGGACTTTGTTCTAGGAGTTTTCAGATCAGCTTTCATTCTTCTTTGATCATAAGAGAAGCAGCTGCTGACTTTACCGGAACAGATCTGGTCCCATGAGCAATCAGAACATTAGCTCTGTGTGTATCCAGCCTTTCCCTGTGCCTCTGTTGTTTTATTTGGCATTTCTGCATGAGCGTTCACCTACCGGGAAATTATATATAAATATACACAGGGCCAAAATACAAAATTGTTCTGTTTGCTGTGTAGTCAAGAAATCTGTAAATATGATTAAAAGATAAATATATGAGACAAGACAGAATGACACATTTTATTATTGAGTGATTCAACACAAAGATGTTTTACCAGCTATGAAGATCAGCACTTTTAGAGTCTCCCTATCTGATGTGAGCATAAGTATTGGAACAGTTTCCTCACAGGTCTTGTTCAGCTGTGTCCTGTTGCATTAATTCCTCAGATATTAAAAGCAGGGAATATGTCTTATTAGTTATCCCTTATTAAACAAAAATATATTGTAGTATATTGGAAAATATCATGTAATATATTTGGCATATATTCTTATAAATGGGATTTAATATTTATTTTTTCCAATATATTGCAATATATTGAAAGCGGCAATCATTTGTATATTTTGCAATATATTATATAATATATGTATCATCAATATATTATTCAATGTATTCAAATATATAATTTATTAGAAAATAAAAAGGGAAAATAATATATCACAATATATTTTAAGAAATATATTGGTAAAAATATATTTTCCTTTTGTAAGGGATATCCATTGCTTCTGCACTCTAAGTCTTGCATGCGATGATAACACACACAAATCAGGATGAAGACGAGGAAGCTGTCTCTGGAAAAAAAGCAAGCAATTTGGATGCTAAAAGAAAAGAGGAAGTCAATTAGAACTATAGTGAAAACAAAGGGCATAAAGAAATCGAGAGTTTGGAAACTACCAGTGACATCAGCAACTAACAATGACCTGATCGGCTGAGAAAAACATCAGTATATTATGACAGACAAATCATAAAAGCTGTGGAAATGAACCGTAAAATACATGTCTGTAAAATCACCAACAACCTCAAGAAAGCTAGGGTGATTCTCTGTCAATGTACAGTATTTGACACAGAATTACAGAAGCTACTGTACATAGCAATCAGCTGTTCACAGCCTTGCCTCCGTGGCCTGACCGAACTAACGCTGCGCTCGATAAAGGCAAGATTCTTCACAAATGTGAGCCAGTAGTTTTGGAACTGAGTTGATGGACCAACGAGACAAAGATTAACCTTTATCTAAGTGATTGGAAATGATAGAATAGGAAAGATCACAATATGTTTATTTTACAGTACATAACCATGATTTGCCAAGATCTAAATACAGAACAACTGCACAGATCAGCTGGCAAACAGAAATAATACTGACTAGGGCTGCACAATTAATCGCATGCGATTGTCATGCTGGTATCTTTACTAAAGCTGGTTCTGTGATTAGTACTAAATATCCATCACCTGCTTTCAAATGGAGTGGTACTTACTAGACAGAGCCGTAGTTTGCTGACAAGCTACTGCGTTCATCAACATTGATAATAATCAGAAATGTTTCTTGAGCAGCAAATCATCATATTAAAACGATTTCTGAAGATCATGTGACACTGAAAACTGGAGTTATGATGCTATAAATACTGCTTTGATCACAGGAACAAATTATATTTTACAGTAAATTTAAACAGAAAACAGTTATTTTAAATTGCAATATTATTTCCCCATATCATTTTTGTAGCAAATGCAGCCTTGATGAGCAGAAGCATTTTTTCACCTGTCTGTGTGAAATTCTAATTTACTTTGAACAAATGCACACTTTAATCAATCACAGCAGATTCCGATTACAGACCGACATTACGAAACTGCAGCAGAAATGTCACATTCTACTTCTGTACATGTTAAGCTGCTATAATACCATAAACTCCCCCTCCAAAAATCTGACATGTTGTATCTCATGCTGTGTCAGGCTTTGAATTTCAAAAAGACTTATATAAATCCAATTTGGGAACTGAGATGTTGACAGGAAGTGGAAGCAATGAGGTAAAGCGGCAAAAATAACCTTTAGATAGAACATGAGTCAAACATGGGCAGATAACGACATGTTTAAAAATGAATAGGATTAATCCATTAAGGACATTCTAGCCACATGATGAGATCCGAAAGAAACGACAGACAAACGATACAAGCTTAAGTGAAAATCCATCCTGACTCTTTGATGAAGTTGCAAAGCTTCTTAATTTGAGATTGTTTTAATAATGAGCATGAATGGTCAGACGAGGTTTAGCACAGCTGTGCTTTTGAAGGACGCTAATCTGAGTGTGTGTTCACCGCTCACTGTTTGTGGAACAATGTGTATTTTTGTGTGGGTGAGGACTAAGACAAAGACTATAAATCTAGTGAGCTGCTGTGCTGTTGTCTACATATTAACTGAAAATGATCCTTATAAAATGAGTCATCGTTAAAAAAAAAACTTAGTGGTTGGTAATATTTTTGAAATTCATGATTAAGGAGACACTTATTGTGGCCACATTGTATACATTTTTTTCCTTGTTTTAGTCAATAGTTGGCATGTGTTATTAATTTGTTCCCTCGCTTTAAGTAAATTAGTACAACATGGTAATGGTTTTTAAATGAGGGAACAAATAAATTTTGGGGGGAATGAAGGGGTTTTATTTGTGGCTATGCTTTAACTAACACAGAAAAGAATAAAAAAAGAGCGAACAAATTCTTAATTTGTTAGTATGAGAAATATATTTTTGTCCGCATATTATATGCAGGGCTCCGTATGTCTTAAGTTCATCAAGGCTGTATTTATTTTTATAGTATTAACAGTAATATTGTGAAATATTATTACAATTTATATAATATTTTCTATTTGAATATACTGTAAAATGTCATTTATTCCTGTGATCAAAGCTGTATTTTCAGCATCATTCCTACAGTCTTCAGTGTCACGTGATCTTCAGAAATCATTCTAATATGATGATTTGCTGCTCAATAAATATTTCTTATTATCATCAATGGTGAAAACAGTTGTGGTGTGTAATAGTTTCATGGAAAAAAGTGATATTTTTTTCAGGATTCTTTGACAAACAGAAAAGAACAGCATTCATTTAAAATAGAAACCTTTTGTAACATTATTAATGTCTTTGTTACATTTGATCAATTTAATGCGTCCTTGCAAAAAAAAGAAAAAAAAGTATCTATTCAAATTATTTTTTTAATTAGAATGGATTTTTTCATGTTGGTGAGACGTACATGTTTGGTAGGCTGAAGGCTGACTATAACCAGCTTCCTTCCAGTGTGTTTGGTTAGAAGAGGCAGATCTCTATTTTTTTTTTTTTTTTGTTAAATAATAATAAGTTGAATTAATAGCCAGGTCATCTTAAACAAAATGTATACAGAAAATTCTGAAATGAGCAAAATGGGTCAAGAAGCTTGAAGAATGTTTGCTAACCTGACATTGCAGAAAACATCAGATACAGAATAGCAACGTGCAACAGCGGAGAAGAAAAGGATTTAAGTTATTCACAGACCTGAACTGAACTCTCACATGAGTTCAGCTGTAACAGCTTGTGCTTCTTCTCATCACTGTTTCTAAGCTTGTCTGAAATCTTTTTATCTGAACATCATTAACTTTAAAGAACACACTTCAGTACAATACTCATGTTTAATTAAAACTAGGGTAGGCAATTTTGAAGAGGCTAGAAACAGCAATACACATAAGGAGATAATTATCCTTTACAAAACATAATGAATACTGGTTTCCGAAAAGCTCAATTAATTCCCCATGAACTACTATGACCTGGATGAAGAAGAGCTTTCTTAATGCATACCTTAAAGAAAGAGATTTGCTGAACCTTCCTTTCACCAAAACATCCAAAATCCAGACATCTTTCGAAATGGATGATCGCAGCAGGCTAAGAAAAAAAAAGGGTATTTTTCTTGTAAAGAAACCACTAGTGGCCTCAGACCATGAGAGAGAAAATTGAGAGTGAAAAACAGCAAAAGTGAGAATTACGAATCTTCTTTAAGTCTGAGCAGGAGATTGTAGGCACTTGATTGGTTTTTGAATCTCATGTGGTCGTAGGAAACTCATCGGCACTGTCCTGATTTCACCTAAACACACTTTCAATCCCAGAGTGCCGTGTATCCACTTGGATGCCACCTGCTTTGATGAGCTAAAACCCAATTAAAAGACAAAAGGTGGTTACATTTCAAAGAGGTTTCAGTCCATACCCGATGAATTTTAGCTTAATCCAACACTTGCTCACCAATGGGTGCCGTCAGAATGAGAGTCCAAACAGCTGATAAAAAATAAATAAAAAAATCACTAATGATTCCACAAGTAATCCCTGCCACTCCAGTCCATCAGTTAATGTCTTGTGAAGATGATCTATTGCTGAGCAAGTGACGTAATGCTAAATCTGTTCTGATGAAGAAACAAACTCATCTAGTTTGGATGACTTTAAGGTGAGTGCATTTTCGGCACATTATTATTTTTGGGTGAATTACTCCTTTAATAACACACATTCCAATTTCTAAACATGAAGTATCTCATTTATAAATGATTTAATATCTAGTGATCTTGAAAACTAGGAAACAGTTATACAGAAAGAGACATACAGCTTTGTAATACCTTGACAGACTGGAGGAACTCAAACTGTAAGTGTGCTTTACACATTCGAGCGGTGTCTACTTCCAAGGTCACGTTTATTATCTTTCAAGCTGCAGTGGATTTTAGAAAGCATGCGGAAGCCCAGGAGACAGTCATGGGTCAGATGTGCAGCAGGTGTTGTGGGATGGTTTGTATGTGTGTGCAGTCTTGTGAGACGGCCGTACGTTAACTGTAATATAATTAAGCTGGATCTGGTGCTGTTGATACAATGATCTGAATCTAATCTATTCATTTGTCCTGAAGCCGAAGGATTTGCATGCAACACATCAACAAGTTTGATGTTTGACAGGATTGTACAGGAAGTACACACTGGCTATGTATACATTAAGTCAACAAATTAATTGTAGTTTCGCAATACATTAACCCAAAGTCATGATTTATTGCTCTATATATTCCTGTGGACATTTAAAAATTGTCATGAAACTGAAATTATTCTAGTTAACCACTATACAGTACATAAGAGCAAAGCTAGTATCTGCCTTTGAATTTAATTTCCTAAATTCATGTATTGAACCCAAAACTTATTTTAGAATAAGATCTCAATCTTATTTTAGACCTGTAATTGCTATTTGCCTTGTTCTCAGTAAGCATTCTTAATTCCCTAAATATAATGGCCTTCTCCCTGTATTATTAGAGCACACCTTCTCATTCTCTGGATACTTCTCTTCCTTACCGACATGCTTCATCAGCTCTACTCAGGTCTCTGTCAGGCAGTGAGTCCTCGCAGTCCAATATAGTGCTGATCAGCTTCCCTCTGCAGAGAAAACACACACACAAAGGTAAGATGTTTTATAAATGTATTGGATTTATAAATATAAATTGTTGTAATTAAGCATTAGCATTATAATACATATAAATCAGTTTGGGTTCTTCTCATGATGTTTTTTGTCTCAAAGTTAAAACTGATTTATAATTTAATTATGTGATAGATTTTTAGTGATTTAATTATCTACATGATAGATACTTAAAGTAAGTCATGCTTGTGAGATGTCATAGCTGGTAAACCTGGGATGTGGTATTGGTATTCCGAGGGATGTACACAAGTTCTTAAGTGACACCAATAATCGATAATGTAAACAATGATTTGTCATGATTATGTGTAACAACTTTACAAAATTAGTCAAATAGGAAGCTATTTTTAACTTTCAAAGTCATAAATAGGACATTCTTCAGCAACATACAGCACATATGAGAGCACCCATACATCTGACACAGAACTTTATCTTAAGAAATTTCTCCTTTCTTAAGACGATTTTCATGAGGCTGGCCCCCTGATGACGTAACACTTGCCTGCTGCAAAGTCAGAGGATGCTCATGGCTGGATTATAAAGCGAAGGAGCCGGTGCCCAGGGGCCTCAGACTGGTTGGGGCCATAAAAGCCTGAGACTGCCAATGACAACTGAGCAGATCCCTAGGGCTCCCGAGGGCCCTCAGCACAGACTCTAGCAGGCTACGGACAGCTTCAATTACTAATGTCAGTCATTCAATATTAGCCTCTGAAAAATGCCTTTTTTTATTTGTTTAACAACTGTTTTTAACATTGATAATTATCACAAATGTTTATTTAACAGCAAAATCAGCATATTAGAATGATTTCTGAAGGAACATGTGACTGAAGACTGGAGTAATGATGCTGAAAATACAGCTTTGAATCAAAGGAATACATTATCAAATATATTACAAGGAAACAGTTCATTTAAATTATAAGTGTTGCTGTTTCTGTGTTGAGCAGATGTGTTTTCTGTAGTATAGTTTCAAAAAGCTAAAGTCAGAGCATTCTGTTTTTGCTTCAGATTTCGAGATTATACAATCTAATTCAGATTAAAATGTTTTCATGCTGCATGTATGCAGAATCTTTGTGTGGATTGTGATTTTAAATTGGAAAGAGCACAGGCAAAGCATATGAAGAGATTTAGTTTAATTCTAGTCTTTATTTTTTTGATTTGGGGTTTGTTTTAAAATTTCTGTTTACTTACAAAGACATGTGCAGCATTTTACCCAAGCAATAATCAAAGGACACTTTTTCATTTATAATTTGTCTAAAATCAAATTTTGTTGATAAACAAATTGTGAGAAAATCATATTGTGAAATCAGTATCATGAATCAAAATCAGTATCAATACAATATCGCACCGAGAGTTGAGTGATTGTAACATCCCTACATTTGACCAATGAATTTCCAGAACCTTGTCAGTCATGTGTAAGAGCCAAGTTTTGGTTCACTTCAGTTCCACATGCTAGTGAATCATCTCATAACAAAGTGCAGATGCAATGTAAAAAAACAGATTCATTGCACAATTTAGAAAGCTTCATTGATTATAATCAAACTTTATGAGATTGTATGTAACTTGATTTGTGGACACTGCAAATATTTTATGCTGGATTCACTCTTGAAATAGGAATTACTAACACAGTGAAATCCATAACAATAGACAGGACAAAAAACATGTGAGAATGTGCTTAAAAATGGAAGGCCAGCAACAGATTTAAAGGTAGGGTGGGTAATTATTCTTAGAGGCTAGCAATAGCAAGCTTGCTATATATTTTTTCACTATAGGCATATAATAAAACATTTTGTGTACCATGAAATTCTGTCTTCTTTCAATCATAGAAAATCATGATGGACTTTTAAGGTCCATTCCTTTGAAATGTTGCAATCACCTGCAAGATCGGAGTCCTCTTGAGTGCTTGCCATTTCAGTAGTGTCCGGTTGGCTTCAGACCCATCACTTCGATTAAAGTGTGCCGAACACATTGCCTGAAACAGCCCGGGACACAAGTGCTTATCAGTGTGACAGTGGCAGTACCTGCACACGACCCGCTGTCTCCTTTGATTGAGATTTGTGTTTGTGATGAAGAACACAGCATTCTCACAGCCTTTATCTGCTAGAAAGAGCTATGATGCACATTCAAATTCAATACTGCATGTTCAATGCCAAACATACACAGTGAACTAGAATCAATATGTTTTTGGAGATTATAAATTCATCAAAGTCTTTTCTGTAAATGCTATCGGTTTTCTTTACCTATTTTTCTGTCCAAAACTGGTGGAATTTTGACAAACAAACAGCAATATTTAGAAAGCATGCAGCGTTAAGTCAACATACAAAATGCCTTATAGTTTATAAAGTCTTTGAACAGTGAAGGAATATTTCAGGTTCAGCACAAGTTAAGCTCAATCAATACAACCCAAGATGAGTTTGTTTCCTATTGGGAACAGATTTGGAGAAGTTCAGCACAACATCAATTGCTCACCAGTGGATCCTCTGCAGTGAATGGGTGCCATCAGAATGAGAGTCCTAACAGTCCCAATAATCCACAAAACTCTTGTGAAATGACATCAAGGTGTTTTAAATTTAAGGCATCAATTTCATTTAAAATCCCAGTCCATTATCCATAATTACACTTCCTGCTGTGAAAAGTCCACCCCTGTTGTTTTCTCACATCAAAATCCATCAACATTTGTTTAGAGCTGTTTTGGACTGTTTTTGTGTAGAAACAGTGCTTGATCTGTGCATGTTTCTCTCCCGATTCAGACAGGACAACTTTTTCCTATGGAGAAAGCAATATTATAATAAATAGAGGACTAAAGTTAAAAACGTCATAGTGATGGATTTATTTATTACGAACACACAGCTTTTCACTTCTCAAGATGTTAACTGATGGATGGAGAGGTGTGGATCACTTGTGGATTATTGTGATGTTTTTATCAGCTGTTTGGACTCTCATTCTGACGGCACCCATTCACTGCAGAGGATCCATTGGTGAGCAAGTGATCATGGGATGTGAAGCTGAATTTGTACAAATCTGCTTTGACAAGGAAACAAAGTATTTTAATCTTAAAAGACTGGCTCCATTTATGTCCACTGTAAGTTAGATTTTTGCTTTTTGGGACAAATTAAAATAATGTTTGTGGTAATAAACCAGAAATGCTTTTGACCAAGCTTAACCTGTAATGAACCCAAATATTTGCTTGAAACTGACTTTACTTTAACCTATGACAAAGTGTTTAACATACAACATTACACACTTCAGCTAATACGTTAGTTTGAAGGTCTTTCTTAAGACATTTGAAACTTTGCAAGGTTAAGTTAGACTGAAGGTCGTTTCCACCGCTATGTGCTGCTGGTCAAATAAATCATTTAAACTCTGTCTTTTTACATCATTATCTGCTCTTAGCAACCAGTAACACAGCAACAAGTTTAAAACAATCCTGAAGGTCTGGTACTTGTTAAACTACATAAGACATGGTTATTCTTGCAGACAGACTTCATTAACATGTTCAGATTTTCATCGATTACATACTATACTTGCTGCACTTCTCACATTCTTCAACAAACATGTTTCCATGCAGCTCAGACAATCGATCCCTGGCAGATACAGAGAGAAATAAACATACCCAATAAGAACAGAAAAATTAGAAATTAACACAATCCATAACAAGAGAAAGAGGAGTGATTAAAGAAAGGATGAGTAAATCATGACAATTCCATCAATATGACTGTGGGTTGTTTAAATCAGTTCAAATCAGTGTTATTTTAATATAATTCAAGTAGTAATACAGTTTTTAGAATGCAATGTAATCTGTAATTTTTGTCGTTTTTTTGTGTGTTTTTGTTCAAATCAATTTTAGTTTCCTTTTTTTGTGTTTACACGTTTAGACAAGTGTTGTCGTCATTTACGTTTTATTTTGTATTTTTCTAAAATTATTTAAATAATACAAATGAATAATTTTTACATTTTAGTTGGAGTTATTTTAGTACTTCAGCTAAAACTAAACAAACATGTCAAATATTTCCTTAGCAACAAACTGAAATAAAATATTTTTTTAATGTTTATATGATATAATGAAGTTTATGACAATAACCCTAATTCAAATACAAAACATTACATAACATAAAAAAATACAATACAATATATGATGACTGAGGGCTTTTAATTATGTCTGCTTGACTAAAATGTGGAATTCATCACGTCAATATGCTAGATTCAACATTAACAGCTTCAAGTCATTTGCCTGGAACAAGACATGCTGATTGCCTTCGTCTGCAAGAAAATTAAGAGCTAATCAACATGACATATCTGACGTCACACACGGGACAGAGGTCAGAACTTTTGATCAAAACAGTATGAGAGCATGAAGCCAGCCAATCAGACTGGATGTTTTTGTGCATAATATCTGTCATTACCTGGGGAAGCCGGAGCGCAGGTGAAGGCCGTGATGAGGTATTTGAGGTGTCCTGTCCTCTGCAGCGGTGCCACGTGAGTCAGACTGAGACACATGATGTTAAAGTGAGGCATCTCCTCCGTTAAGACCTCTGATATACACAGACATCACAGCACAGAGATCACACACATGCTTTAGTTGAAATATAGTCTCTTGTCCTTAATTTCAGTCAGGAGTCTTTTTGGCTCATATCCTGAAAAACTGAATTTTCCTTGATCTTTTACAAATATAGAGGTTGATGGATATGAAAACCGTGTCAGTTTCAAAACTCAAAATATATAGGGGTAAAATAATACATTTATAAAGGAAGCCAAACCGCAAAAAGATCTAGTTCTGAAATCTGTGCACAATGACATCAACATGCAAATATACATATTAAGTACAAATATTTTACCCTTCAAACGTTTTTTTTATATACTTGGATTCATCAAGAATGCATTAAATTGGTCAGAAGTGACAGTAAATACATTTCAGACAAAGGCTGTTAGGAACTTTCCATTAGTGAAAGAATCTACAATATGAAGAACTGTTTTCAACATTGATGATAATAATCAGAAATGTTTCTTGTGGAGCAATTCAGCATATCAGAATGATTTCTGAAGATCATGTGACACTTAAGACTGGAGGAATGATGCTGAAAATTCAGGTCAGATCACAGGAATAAATTCGATTTTAATATATATTTAAATAGAAAACAGATATTTCAAATTGTAATAATATTACTGTTTTATATTTTTGATTTAAAAAAATGGTGCTTTGGTGAACAGAGACTTTCAATTCAATTCAAGTTTATTGAACAAATCGTTGCAAAGCAACTTTACAGAAAATTAAATTTCTTTAATATTTAGTAGTGGCTTATCAGTAGTGACTGTCACTTTGTGCATGTGGCAGAAATGTATGGAATAATCAATGAAAGACGTAATCAAACAGACAATGAACTCTATTAGCAGCAATCATTATATGATGCAATCAAAATTATAGCAAAATTTGGTAGTTCTGTATTTTGCTTAAGGGTTAGCATTATTTGAAGTCCTCTGAAGGGACCTCAGACTTATTTTATAAAATAAAAAAATCTTATCCCAAACTTTTAGTATTGTGCAGTGAATAGTGTGTATAGATTCGATATAATAAACAAAGAGCACGGTGGTAGAAACATAAAAAAAAAAAAAGTGATGGGTTTAAATCCAAGTGAAATTAAATGATAAAATGCATACTTTAAAATACATGCATGTCAATCCATCAAATGCATAAATTATACCAGACTTATAGTGAATACCTGTGTTGTTTTAGGTTTGAAAATGATTATATAAAACTATTTTTGGTGCAAGAAACCAGTGAACTTCAGAAGGAAAGAACAAAATGACTCTCTATTCCCACAAGCCTTCCTCTCCGGTCTGATCCTCTTCTCCCTCTGTGATTCAGAGAGCACTGCTGAGCTGAGCTGCTGGGAATCTTGGGATTACAAAGACAGGGTTTTAGTTATCATAGGGAACAGCAGGAGGTCACTGCACTTCCTAATAACTGCGGATGGTGTTAGAAGTTCACTTAAACGGGCAGAAATCTTGCTCTTGTGCACTTGGGATTTTAATTTAACACACACAACAGCCAATCCTGCTGAAATCCGGTTTGCTTTTTCATGCTTTTCTAGTTACACACATGCAGAGGCTTTTGCTGCCTGACTTATCAAAAGTTTTCTGTTCTGACTAAACTTGGATAAGCACTTACAAGTACTACATAACCCCCTAAATAAGTCCTATCCAGACTTTAGGCTACTGATCAAAGTTTTGTACACACTGCAGCTTATTCTGGCCAAGAATCTCCTGCTCAGACAGAAAGAGGGCGTCTGAGTAACACGTTAACCGTCACACACAGTTAGCTTTTCCTTAATGTGACATTTGGAGGCGGGGAAATCTGTAATCGGATGAAAACAAAAGTATGCTTGCTCACTAGGTATCTCAAAATGACAACTTTCGACTGTCTTTCAAAGATTCAACGTCAAAAACTTTAACAAATGCATGTTTAGTTCTTCCTGAAACAAGTTTGTTTCCCGGTGCAGCACTGATATAAACCTGTGCACTCTGACTTTTGGAAATTGCATCAAGCCGAGCAATCAGACTGGAGCTCAATGTTTGAGAAAGCGCTTGACATTTTTTGTGTGCAATACATAGACGGTCAGTAAACAGAATGTGGGCACGCCGTCTGAGCCAGAGACTACGTATATCCCAAGTAAGCTCTTCACTTATGAAATACTGCATAGCACACCAACCAGCTGTGCAATGTGGGAAATTGAAGGGATATTCTAGTGCACTGCTGTTTAGATCAATATGCCTGCAGAATATTAAAACACTCAAACATGAAATGTGTCAACTTGTTCCCTTAAAGTAAGGCCAGAGAGAGTTTGTGTCTATATACATTTTAGAATAATAGTTCAACTATAAACACAAGTTTTATACTCACTCTCACATCATGCCAAATAGTGAATAGTGAATAGTGCTTTTTATTTCTTGCAAACATTTTGAATCCACACTACCATTTAAATGTTTTGGGTTAGTAAGTTTTTCCCAAAGAAATTAATACTTTTATTAGGCAAGGGTGCATTAAAATGATCAAAAGTGACAGTAAAGTCTTATATTTCATATAAATGTTTTTCTTTTGACCTTTCAATTAATTACAGAATTCATTCCGCGGTTTTTAATATAGATAATAATAAGAAAAATTATTGAGCATTAAATCAGCAAATCAGAATGGTTTCTGAAGGATCATATTATAACTGAAATAAAATGAATAAAAATTATATAGACGTATTTAAATACATTTTGTGACATTAATTGTTTTATTCCATATTTAATAAATATCAAAAAGACAACAAAATTACTAAAAATAACTACAATTAAAATGAAATCAGAAAAAAAAGAGATTATTGAATGCTCATCTTTACATCAGCCACAACCGATCAATTATGTGTTGTTAATCAGGGAAATTCAATACAAGATAGAAAAAAGTGCTAGGGTCCAGTGCTAAAGGCTTCATTCAGAAACAGCCCAAGAGCATTCTACTTAGAGAAAATGTTAAGATCAGAATTATCATTCAGTTATTTTCCGGTGAATTGTTATCAGATGCAAAACCATCACTGTGTTCAGAATAGCACACTAATACTACTAACGTTTCTTTAGTATCATTTAAATACTATTAGAATTGTATCAATATTTTGAATTCACTTAGTTTTATTTTTGTTTTATGTTTTCAGTTGTAATAATTCAGTTATGTTATTAGTATTTTAATATGTATAGTTTGTTTTTAAATTAATTAAAAGAAAATACATTATTCGTAAATTAAAAGGAAATAAATGTATAGTTTTAATTTTAATATTATTTTCCATAAACTAAATGAAAATTAGACATTTTGGTAACTGGATTAAAAAAAGTTTAGTGTGCAGTATTTTCTATGCATGGAATGCCAGGATGACCAAATACATTCTGACAAAATGTGAAGTTTACAAGAGATTCATTCATTGCTGCACATTACTGCTTCACATTATATATACAAAAACTTTGGCCAGTATGCAAGAACCCAGCCTAAGATTTGAAGGAGACTTTCAGCTGTTATTTGTACAGTACTAAAACTGCAGATCGCCCTCTAGTGACGGCTCTCTGTAATTACTGTGATTCTGCACGAACCAGGATAACATCATTTTTTCTTAACCTATCCAAATTTGATCTCCTTTGAGGTCATATTAATATGGGACTTCAGACACTTCAGTGCAATCTGTTATTAGCGAATGCACAAGTGTATTGAATCTGTACAGTAAATAAGCAAAGCAAATACACAAATAAATACGGAAGCAGGCAAAATCTCTATTTCTGGATATGAAAAGCATGGTTTTGGTTATTTCCAAAGGATTAAATCCCGGTTTCCTTCCACTGAGCTGCCAGAAGATTACGAATGTGGGTGGAAAACACAAATGCAAAGCCATCGATTTCAGGAGAAATACCTCAGTTGATGGCATTACATGGAAAACGTTTATATTTTACTCTTGGTCCTAACTTCAAAGGGACAGTGAACTGATATTGAATATGTTCAGATGACGTTCCATGACGACTCTAGGAAAAAAGTGCAATGCTCTTACGTTCTTGTACTAACATAAATGAGACTTGTAACAAAGAAATGAGAGCTAACCAAGAATTCATGATTTTCGTGAATAGTTGAACATTTCACATAAAGCTATTGTATGACTTCAGATGACTTGTATGTAAAGCAAAAAAAGCAACACTGACTACTTTTATTGTGCTGTTTGTCAGTTTTTGTGCTTGAGTCACCATCCTCTTTCATGCCTTCAAAATAGCAGTTTGGAGCGCCATCTACCATAGCACAGATGAACAGCACCAACAGTCCACACTAGCTTCCCCACTAACAAACAAACAAACAAAAAAATAAATAAACAAAACAACAGTAGAAGTCCGGGATGCCTGATGACGTCATGCACCACCATGTACTGTGACTCCCTGATCCACTGAGCCAGTGTCTCCACTTTAGCCTTCAGCTCCCCTGGGCTGCCAAACACCTGCAAACACACACGCACACACACACACACACACACACACACACACACACACACACACACACACACACACACACACACACACACACACACACACATTATCAGACTCCCGACCTGCAGGACAAACAGTCCAGATGCTGTAACACTAGTGAGTGGTCACATAAATAATATGTTCATAAACTATTTCAAATGACTCTTTTTTTTACAATGACATAATGCACTATTTATACTGTACATGTTATTTATTTTACACATACTTGTAAACCTGTATTTAGCTGAACTTCTTGAACATATACTAAGTGTTTTTGTGAATGCATAAGCGGTTTTCATTTTGAATACCTAACCTTTACATGACCTTAATATAAATGACTTACAATCGAATACCTTAGCAACGTTTCAGAACTGTTCAACATCATATATCTCCAGTGAGTATAGAAAAGAATCACCCCCTGAAAGTAATCACATTTTGTTCCTTTTGCAGTCTGAAATGGAGACGAACACAGTTTTTGTTTCATCCAGCTGTATTTATAACATCAAAGTGAAAGATAAAACACCAACTTGTAAGAAAAATAAATAAAAAAAAGTATGCCATTGAGAAGGTGATTGATAAGCTACACCTGACTGAGTTTACAAGTCATTTTTAGGAGAGGGGTGATCCTTTTTCCGTAAATATGTATAGGTAGATTCCACAAGTCTACATGTCCGCTATCTTGGAATGGTCTATATGTCGTCAATCAAAAATAAAAATCTGTGAGTTTTTCATGATGCAGCAACATTGTGCAGCATCTGGTTGTAAAAACCTGAACAAACTTTTACAGGTAAGAATGTGTGGGTTTGTGTTTTAATATGTTTTTAAAAGTTCCTTTTAAATGTCTTTTTAGCTACAGGCTTCATCTTGTTGTGTAGTGTTAGTTTAGAAAAAGCATCTGCCTAAGTCTACTGCAGATAAAGATATTCATGCATGTGCAGCCTTACTACAGTTGTAAACAAAGACCTTGCTCTTGAGTGTAAATGGAGCAGCTCTGACTATTCCAATATGGCTGACATATAGCAGTTCCTACAATCGTTTTGTGTGTGACGTCAAGACTGTGCTGTGTAGTTCGTGAAGTTCTGCTGTGCACACCCTGGATTATGTCAAAGCTACCTAGCAGCTTTTCTTAAGAATGTAAGTGTTTTTTTTTTCCACTTTTTTGTATTGATGATAATCTTCTTATTTGACATGCAAAGCCAGAATATTTGCTTTATGTTCTTATTTTTGATCGCTTTTTTGCTGGAATATATTAGTCTCGCTTCCCTGTTCCTGTGTTTTTCTTCAAGTTTTGTAATAATAATAAAAAAGCTTAGTCTCTCTCTCTCTCTCTCTCTCTCTGGGAAAAAGGCATGTTTTATTTGGTATCTTGGAAAGTCATACAGTACATGTGCATTTTACACATTTTACAATAAATTACAGTTTTAGTCTTTCTACTCCAAAATGTAATATTTAATTAAATGTTGATTGCTGTTTCTTTGTAATTATTGTGAAATTTATTAGAAATTTCAGAAAGAAAATTGTTTCATTTGTAAGCTTATTTGGATAAAAGTATCTGCTAAATGACTAAATATAATGTTCAAAGTTTGATAAACTATGATTTTATCTATCTATCTATCTATCTATCTATCTATCTATCTATCTATCTATCTATCTATCTATCTATCTATCTATCTATCTATCTATCTATCTATCTATCTATCTATCTATCTATCTATCTATCTATCTATCTATCTATCTATCTCAGTAGTGTGTATTGGCGCAGTTGATTGGTCGGCAGGTGGCGGTACGGGTCCGCGCATGTGAGTCGTGACCGCGCTCCTCCTCCTCCTATAAGGTGCGGGGGGCGCGAGCGTGACATGTGTCGAATAGAAAGAGAGCGTCGCGCGCGTTTCCAGCTGAGCGCGTACTCTCTCCCGGCGCGTGTGCGTGTGTATGTTGTTACTATTACCGAGCTCTCCGCCGCGCGCAGAATGGCTAGATTCACCCAGACTGAAGCGAGGAGGCAGCAGCATCCTCAGCAGCATCCTCAGCCTGCCCACGCCAGCCTGCTCCTCTCTGGACCGGGGGCGGTACCGAGCCAGGCAGCGGCACCACTGCTCCTGATCCCGCACCAGCCCCAGTACGCGCACATCACCTTCCCTAAGCCCATGAACGGCTCAGAGCCCATCTCCATCAACCCCGACAACGGCACCATGAAAGACCAGGATGCCATCAAGCTGTTTATAGGACAGATCCCGCGCAACCTGGAGGAGAAGGACCTCAAACCTCTTTTCGAACAGTTTGGAAAGATCCACGAACTGACTGTCCTCAAGGACCGTTACACAGGCATGCACAAAGGTAATGATGCTTCTGATTGGCTGGTGAGGGCTTTGGCCAACATGGGTTACCTGCTATAAAATGCATTACGAGCTAAAAATATGTTGCCTCGTCATTGTTCACCGCTGCTTACTTCTAAACATCAATTTTCTTCTGTTGCGCATGTATTTATTCTGTACGCACAGAACCTGGTTTTATTTTGTACTCCTCCTGGTCTCTCATATGTAGGCTTCCACGGCCAGCACGATTACAAATGATTGACATCTGACAGCATGCTTTCACGGAATTCGGACAGAAGTCTTTTTAAGAGTAACATAGTCTGTTTTTCACGCGATACACTAATGTTTTGTGTTTGCGCACCTGGTTAACAGTTCTCATGAAAAATACATATATTTGTTTATATTGGTATTTATAACTTTTATAAACATAAGATTGTATGCACATTTGTTCCTTACACCGTGCGGGCTACCCCTGTTCTTATAGTTTACATTTATGCATTTAGCAGACGCTTTTATCCAAAGTGACTTACAGTGCATTCAGGCTATCCATTTTTTTTATCAGTATGTGTGTTCCCTGGGAACTGAACCCACGACCTTTTTCGCTGCTAATTATTTCAACAGATTTTCATCAGTCTATGCAGTTAGATGTCAGTTTAACCTACCTCTCACTTTTTAGGGTAACATGCTCGATGTTTAATGAAAATCTAAAAATCAGATTTCTGTTGCACATACTTGTATTCATCATCTACACTGTGTATTCTCTTCTTCCCCTAATTTCCGTTCTTCACATTGTTTTTAAGCAGTCACTATTGCAACTGATTTCCATCAGTGCATGCTGTCAGATGCCATTCAAACCTACCTCTATCAATCTTTTTCGAGTAGCATGGTCTATTTCTCATGTAGTACACTGATGCATTGTGTTTTTGTGCAGGTTCAGTCTGTGCACCTGCTAACATTTATATGTAATATAAAATTGGGAATATATAAACATTATTGTTTACTTAAAATATAAGCATCAACTTTGCTCTATTGCATGTAGACATGGTCTTTTGTGTCCCACGTTATATTGAGCTACACTCAGTATGACTGCAACTGATTTCCATCAATGCATGCTGTCAGATGTCATTCAGACCCGTCTGATGTTGATAGATCTGTCTTGTTATATTTCTCTTGCATTGTGCTTTTCTGCTTGTGTTCACCCATGTCATGACAACAAAAAGGATGCTGGATGTACCATGGTCATTCCCACTTGTGTATCATCACGTATTTTTGTGTGTGCTTGCAGAAGTAGGGCAGCCCAGTTTGCATGCAGATGATGCATACTAAGTGTGCGACATGCACTGTTCTTCACTATGTGAACTGAAACATTTAGTGTGAGGTTTCTCATTCACAGTAAAATGTGTACCTTACATTACGTGCTATACCCACTAAAGGTTTCATTTTCCTTTGTTTGGCATTTGAGAATTTTATTTGAGCATGTATATGCAATGCATTATTTTTCCAAATTCCCAAGCAAAATTTCATCCAAATTAATGCACCAACAGAAATTAGGACATAATGCTTTAGGAAGTAGGTGTTTTTGTCATGGATTGTAGTATTTATTTTTTAAATGGTAGGCCAGAATAGGTTCTTTATTGTAATTGAAGGTTCATTAAATAACCTTTAACATCCATGGAACCTTTTCATTTTACAAAAGGTCATTGAAAGGTTCTTTGGAGAACCAAAAATTGTTCTTCTATTTCATCACTGCAAAATAAACCTTATGGAATTTTTATAGTGTAGAACTATAAAATGTGTGTGGAAAGATTCTCAGATCATTTGGTTGTGGAAGAATTCGATGAGAAATGTTTGAAATCCTAGAAGATGCATGTGAGATTAATGGGGTCTTTTTTTTAGGATAAAAATAAACCTAAAGTCTCATTTTGCATTTGAGAAAAAAAAAGAGAGATACTAAAGCAATCTCATTTTTACTTTTTCTTTCTTAGTGGGATTAAAACTGAATCTAAATTGCATTAATAGAGTATGTACAGTATATATTACTGGATTTTAAATAACCTTAGAATAATATTTGTAATAGTAAAAGAGCTTGCATTCCTCGATTCTCTTTTGTCTAAGGCAGATCATCTCACTTGACTGAAGCTCTGATTTGATTTGAGAGCAGCGCAGACAGATTCTTGCCCAGGTATTCTGTGATTATTTCATTTATTAGTGAAAGAAAACAAAGTCCTCTAATTCATGAAAAACATCATGTTAATTGAACTTGAAAACCCATTTAAAGCAACGCACTCCTCTGTGAGTATCCGCGTCCCCCTTCCTTCTTCTGCTCAAAATATTCCTCCTTTCTGTCATGCTCAGAGGCACACACACGCTCACACACACACTGCACAAATGAATAATGGTTTATGCTCATAGGAGGGTGCGTGAGGGAGGATGAATCAATGTAGGAGGCCTGTCACACTCACAAACACACACACACACACACACACATGCTCTCTGTTGACTGCTGTCTCAGTGGGATGCTATTAGTACAGTGCTGTTAGATTATCATTTGCATTGACATTAAATTACTGCTATGAAATGTGCCTTATGAGTGCAAGACCTGCCACAATAGGCAGAGGGTGAAATCAATGGAAAACAGCATTAGATGCATATTTCAATTACCTGCTTTCACAGCCCTGCTAAAAAGAATAGCATTAAATCGGCCTAATGTGGTTCACTGGACTTAGCTGGTTTAACACTGGTTTAACTGGTCTTCCAGCCAGACCAGATGACAAGTCAAGGCACATTTGTTTACGCAGCACTTTGTAATATAATTCATATTTTACTAAATCAGCTTCACAGTAATAAACATGAATATAGTAGTGTTATTATTGCAAAATTTGTCAGTTGAAATGAATACGGTTTCAGCTGTAAAACAGACTTAAAAATTCAAAATTTAAAATTCAGTTCCATTCATAACTGTGTGAAAGTTGCAAAGTTCATTAGTTGTGAATAGGGTGAACATATGCACCGTTCATACGGGACACGTCCCAGCCATGATTTTAATGTTGCCTAAAATATCCAGGTTTTGGCTATATGCACTGTGCAGGTTGATCGTTGTGTAACATTCATGAGAGCTATAAAGAGCAAAGCAGACGGCTCCTTATGCTTTCGAATTGCTTTCACGTGTTTGTTCATTCGTTAGACTTGAAGCATTGTGGCATTCATTTTTTTTTTTTTTTTTTGTGTGCAGCGATGCTTCAAGTCAATCAACGAACAAACACGTGTGCATATTTGCATTGCTTTGATCATTCCCTCTAGATCTCACCTTCTCACACGGAGCACCACGATTGGTCGAATAATGTACAATACCTGCATGTCATTGGTCAAACTGCTCTGGATGTTTTAGGCATTATTAAGACTGCGTCCACACGGAGACGGAGCTTACCCCAATCCGATCTTTTTTTTCCTCATCTCAAGAAATTTCCGCATCCACACGAGACCGCAAATTGATGTAGTATACATGCCAGACCAGTATGTGGCGCTGTAATTCTGCTGCAGAGATACACTAAAAACAGAGAAGAAGACTTGGACTATGCTCATAAACCTTGCGCTTGGTACACAAACGAACATGGAACAATACATTTATTAATCAGTGTTAATGTTAGTTAATAAAAAGACAATCGTTCAGTGTTTGTTCATGTTTTTGTTGCTGTTACGTGACGTAGAGGTGTCTGACTAGGGGGGAGACGTGGGCTGATGACGTCATCGTTTCAGAAAATATATGGATTAGCCGTCCAGACGAAAACGCGAAGACGGCGTTTTCAAATATATCCACTCTGGGACCCGGTTTAAAAAAATAGTGGTTTCACCTTACGAAAACGCCGGATCCATGTGGACGAAACGCCTATCAGATAAAAAAATTGTGCGTATTCACAGAAACGCGTCTCCGTGTGGACGGGGTCTAAAATCCTGACTGGGACGTGTCCCGTATGAACGGCACATATGGTCACCCTAGTTATGAAGCAAACTCAGTTCAATCATAAAGCAGCTTTACAGAAGTTATTAGTATTATTCCGTTCAATTCAGTGTTGATTCAGTTAAGTTCAATAATAGTGCACAATTCATCAAATTATTAAATGAATACAGTTTCAGCTATAAAGCAGCTCTACGAAGTTCATTAGTTATGAAACAAATACTCAGTGAAACAAGTCATTATCCTGCTTTATTTAGTTCAGTTTTGTTCTCATCCAATAGAATCAGTGCAGTAAAATGTATAATATTACTTAATATTAAGTCTCTTTTAGGATACTGGATACAGGGCTGGGCAACTTCTGTCCTGTGGGCCACTGTCCTACAAAGTTTCCTCCAGCCCTTAATCAAACACACCTGAACAAGCTAATCAATGTCTTCAAGATCACAGGTGTGTTTGATTGGGGCTGGAGCTAAGCCCTGAGCTAAACAGACCAGACTAGTCAGTTTGGCTGGACTGGGAGACCAGCTAACCTCTTTAGGCTGTATAAGATTTTTTCTACATAGGCAGCATTTTTAGGCATACTATGCATGAAAGGCTGTGATAAATGGTGAATATTTTACTTGTCATGATGCCTTAAATTGTTGCCTATGTAGGTATAATTGTGCTGCTTCTAAGATTCTTATTTTGACCAAATTTTAAGGCAGCATCAAAAAAATTTGCCCTTAAGGCAATTTCAAAATGCATTGCAACAAACAATCCAAGATTACAGACCATAAAATGGGTCAGTATGCAATTAAAAAGACCTATTTTACCCAACATTTGTTTGTTATGCATATTTATGCCTATTGGAATATAATTTTGTTACAACACAAAAACAATGATCTCATCAAAATCTACAACTAGTTTTTATGAAGAGATTGGATGTGCATTTGTGTGTGTGTGTGCGTGTGTGCAATGCATTAGACAAACAGCCACAGCGGTAAACATTAATCATCACAGGCAGCATGTTTATAGGCTTCCCTTTGACCTGCATTCACATGCACACATTTAATCAGGGATGTCAATAAATGCCTGGATCGTGCCGTGCGAGTAGGTGCGTAAAAGCTTGTTGTTCAGACTAACAATGTCACTCAATGACAGCGTAAAAGTGAAGAGCGAGGTAAAGCATTGAGGTAATGACTGTTTAGCATGTTGTCATATTAGTAAATATGTCATAGGGAATATTGGTTTTGTTTTGGTAATGAACCTGGACCTGGACTGTGTGCTGTACTATGAAGTATCATAGTCATGATTCTCTATGTCTAACATTCTCTGTCTATTTTAGAATACAATATCTTTTACATGCATTTGAAAGTACGTCTCATCTTCAAAATCCAAATCCTTTTGTTACATTATAGGTCCTTCATATCGTCACATTTTTGGGACAATTTAATGCACCAGCAGAAGATCATAAAAAGGGTCTATCTATGTAATTAGAATTGTTATTTTTAGGAGAAACCCTTTTTCTATTATTAAGGTAAACTTAGACACTGAGCTCTATCAGGTAGAGGAAGAAGTCTTTATTAGTGCATGTGAAAGATTACTTATAGAAGAGCATTCCCCTCATCTACTGTAGATGTGACAGTCAGTGCAGTGTTGTTTTCACTTGATGTCCACATGCAAATAGCTGCATATATAGTGTCATAAGCTCAACTGGACCAAATACTGTATTCATTTGCATTGAATTGCTGATGATTGCTGTAATGATGTATGATGATTGCTGTAATATGATGATTCTCTTAATGTGCATTTGTTATTGTCATAAATAGTTTTTATTTTTTTAGATATGCACAGGTACAACTTATCTTTTATATTTATTATTTTTGTGCCAGCACTGTCCACATAATGAGACATCACGCAAATGGTCCAGCAGTCATTTCTACTTCAAATAAATTTCTGTTCATCCTATAATCATGCAAAACAAAATGTTTCAGTTTACACAAAAATCTGATGCAGCACAACTGTTTTCAGCATTAATAATAATAATAATAATAAATGTTTGTTGAGCAGCAGCAAATCAGCATATTATTCTGATTTCTGAAGATTATGTGACACTGAAGACTGGAGGAATGATGCTGAAAATACAGCTTTGATTACATAAATAAATTATATTTTAAAATATATTCAAACATCAAACATTTTAACTGCAATAATGCTTTTTTTAATGAGCACTTGGTGAGCACTTCTTTTGATCAGTAGCGTATCATATCATTGCCCATTTTCATTGGACACAAGAATTTGCTCTCTTTTGTGACAGTTCCAAAATCTTTTCACACATTATTGAAAAAGCATGAATTTAAAGTAAATAAGTTTACAATATATTTAATTACAGCTTATATGTACAGTATGTGTATAAATGCTCAGAGAAAAGAAGGTAGATCTTAGCTCTGAGAAATGAAGTCACAATTACACTTTTAGACAGAAACGCTGTATATAAAGATAAAGTCATATAATGTAATGGCTATTTAATGTAAGGGTAATGGAGGGTAGGAAGTCAACCCGTAATTGCATTCCATTGCCTTTCCAACATGTGAAGATAAAAAAACCTGTGAGAGGACCACATTTCTGAGCACATTTCTGATCTCTGTGTGGACAGTTCATTACGCTTCAGACAAATGGGATGCAGCTGCTAATATGTTGAATATTACCCTAATATTAATCTTCAGAATGGTATGCATTCTTCAAATCATGTGTCTTGCTGAAGTTTGATTTTGTTTTACTAAGCAATCAGATTTACTTTTTTTTTTTTGTCGATGATAAGGCTTTAAATCACAACCAGTGTAGATTTTGGCTAAAATATCTGCCACTCATCTAAATTTATTCCAGTCCTAAATCTGTTTTATGCTGAAGTTATTTGGTTGAGTTAAAACTCCCATAAATAATTGCCAATAGAGTAATTTAATTCAGAAAAATTACCTCAAAAAGGTGTCCAGAAACGGTTTGGCTTCCAGTGTATTGTGTTTGCTTGGCCAAAATGTATTTTGTATGAGAAAATGTAATTACTACTATGGAGAGATTTCAATGTAAATTATAGCCCCAAAATGCAGTGTGGGCTGTTTTTGGAGCGTTTGGGAGCAAACCGAGATTAAGTTGTTTTTATTGAGCTACAAAAACCTTTTTTTTTTTTTACATTATATCTCCCTATCATTCCCTCCCTCTCTCCCTCTTTCTTTTCCTTCCCACCAGCCTATGATGAAATGTTATCAAAAGGGGATTTTAATGGAAAATGATAAGGAGATGACGGTCATTTTCTGCTCCCAGAAAGTATTGATCCGAGCGTGATACAACACAGATGCACAGAATAACAATGCCTGAATTATTGGTCTTTATCTTAAATTAGCCAGCGTGTAATTCTCTGGTGTATAAAGCCAAAGGCAGTGTTTCTTCCTGTCCCCAATGAACCCAATCAAGATTTTGATTGCTTGTTTCTCTTAAGTTTTACATGGAATGCCATTTGCGTGATTCAGTTCTGACTGAAACCAGATATTCATGGTTTCAGAAAAATATGTAGCAGCACAACTGTTTTCAAAGCTGATAATAAGTATAAATGTTTCTGAGAAGCAAATCAGCATATAAGAATGATTCCTGAAGGATCATGTGACACTGAAGACTGGAGGAATGATGCTGAAAATACAGCTTTGCATCACAGGAATGCATCACAGGAATAGAAAACATTTAGTTTAAATTGTAATGATATTTAAACATTTTACTGTATTAAAATATAACTGTATAAAACAGTATTTAACAGTATGTAAAGGTACAAAGCTACTGGGCTGGTAAGGTGCAAAAGCTAAAAGGTACGTCTTATTTGCCCATAAATAATTCATGCTAGTACCATAAAGGTACATATTACTACTTTAAAACCATATGCATACTGCATTTCGTTGTCTTGTACCCACATGTGCAATGTTAATAAAGTTGAATTTAATCTAATCTAATATATTCTTATCTAAAGTATCACATTAGTTTTATTATCTTTTGAAAATGTGCAGCCCTAGGGACATTTGTCATTTAGCGTAATTCATTGTTCTGTTAATGCATTAATTAACGTTTACTAATAGGACCTTATTGCAAAGTGTTGCCGCCTTTTTCATATGTTCCAGCTTAACATCCAATTTCAGTAGGTAATACAGTACGTCAATGCAGGATAGTAAACTGTCAATGTCAAAACAGATTCATTGGGTCTTTAAACTACTTTTACAACATACTTAATCTGTTCTGGCATGGATGGGCTGCTAATGAGATTGTGTTGATTTAGTATGCTGTGCCAGTGTTCATGTATTATAGCGTGATATTGTTGTTGAATGGACACAGGTGTGCAAACTGAATACATATGAGAGCTGTTACACTCTCTGCTCTCTCTAAACACCGTTCCCTGTGTGTGTGTGTGATTAGTTCTACCTGAGGTGGTCCATTCGCTCCGGACATGTGGCTTCAATCAGAGGGTTGGTTTGGGTCCATATGAATGTGACTGGTTTAATTAAGGTTTACAGGTTACACTAGACTACTGCTCCTATAACGGCAATAATTACAAGCCAATTACACTGAAGCTATGAAAATATCACTGTCAGAACGATTGTCGGGAATGCTCCTGATCTCTCCAAACTGCTTTAATATTCCTTTGGATTCTTTGTCTGATCTCCGAGAGCTGGCTCCAAGGGGAAATGCAGTAGTTTTAATTCAGAATATAATTCATTTATTTGTGTCGTAATGTTTGGGAAAGGCTTAAAAAGTGAATTTGAAGATGTATTTAGAAAAGAGATTGAATAGAAAGGAGTGTGCCTCTTAACAAAGTTTTAATTAATTTTGACTTTTTTAAAATATTTTTTGCAAACTTTCTGATTAACACAAAGCAAACTTGCTAGACAGAATAAAGATTATTCAGGGTTTTAAATGCTATATTGAAAATCTGCCTAATCAGTTGATTGCTCGCCAAATGTGTATATATAAGGTGAATTAAGGCAATTTAGGACAAATATAGCATTTCAATGACAAAAGTATCTCAAATTACTTTTTCCACCCTACTTTTCTACACAGACTTGCAGATATGCTTCCGTAGAAGCCATAATTCAGTGTTAACAAACTAAACTAAGAGCTTCATTCTTTGTAGAGGTAGAGAGAGATGCATGCAACTCTCTCTCTCTCTCTCTCTCTCTCTCTCTTTTAAAACGGTCATATTTGAGAACAATTTGAGTAGTTTGCTGGGCATAGTTTCACTGGATTAATATTTCAATCGGAAAAAAAAAACCCTCACTTTTATTTAATGGTTTGCAATTTACATCTTATCTTGCTCTATTTCAGTTGTTTCTTTCTATGTCCATGGTGGTTACGGACCTTCTTTAAAACTGACATTATGCATATTATTGACTTTGACATATTGCTTGTGATGCCCTTCATTTGTAAGACATGTATAAAAGCTGATACTAAATTAATAAATAAAACAGATGTAAATGCATGTTAATTCTAAGTCATACTATTACTCATAAATAACAATACTATTTCTTTAGACGTAGAATAATACATAACATAGCAAACACATACAAATGCCTTGGCAAGTCAACAAAGCAGAACAGAACAGAGTTTTGCACAGGCAGACATCACACGTTTGCCTCAGAACATGTAAAAATCTAGTTTACTACTGTTTTCATTTTGCATGTCTTTGTGATAAATAGCAGCATGGAAACGTAAAACACAGAGCTTTGGTACATGAGTGCATGTGTGTTTTGAATAGGTGTGTGCAGTTCTGTATCTCATTCTTGTCTCATTTTTACAGGCTGTGCATTCCTCACCTACTGCGCTCGTGAATCAGCCATCAAAGCCCAGAATGCATTGCATGAACAGAAGACTCTACCAGGGGTATGTCTCTTTTGATCTCTCTCTATATTTCTCTAATGGCTTTTTGTTTCATCTATTTCAGGCATAAAATGTCTAACCGTTGAACACAGTTCAGTTACAACTTCAAATGACACAGTTTTTTTGGTACTTCTGTGTTCTACAGATGTATTTTCCATTTTTTTGCAACATGCAATCAAGACTATATTTGTAGGAAAGCTTGGAATGAAAATGGAATAGTTCACCCAAAAATCACTCCATGTTTTCTTCAAAGTCTTTTCATGAAAATCTACTTAAATGCACCAAAAAAAATAAAAAAATAAAAAAGATTTACTCAGAAATTGCTCACAAATAATTACAAAGAAACAAGTGGCAAGCAACAAATTGAATAATACATGAAATGTTGAAGTAGAAAGATTGAAATAGTATTTTTTATTATTATTATTATTTACATTACTTTGTAAAAAAAAACCTATACAAACTATATGGGTATTCAAGGGCAGGCTTTAAAATGGTTAAGATTCTACCTGTCTGATCACTACCATTTTGTTTATTTCAATGGGGAGTCATCTCATTTAACACCAGTAAAATAAGGGGCACCACAGGGATCTGTCCTAGGTCCTCTGCTATTTTCAATATATATGTTGTCCCTAGGTAATATTATAAGAAAACACGCAATTAATTTCCACTGTTATGCTGATGATACTCAACTATATATCTCAACAAGACCAGATGAAACTTCTAAATGATCTAAGCTAACAGAGTTTAACAAAGGTATAAGTGAGTAGAAGAGATTTTTGGGGGTAAACTATCGTACTGAAAGTAGTGGAAGCGTCCATTTTCCTCCTCAAATTTTAATCTCTGTAACATTCCTGTAACGTCTGGTGGTCTTTGATTCTTAGGGCAAACAGGTCCATCAGAATCTTGTGTGTGGCATATGTTAGACATTATATTTCTTAATGCCTTTTGCTCTGTGCTGTCAGTCTGCTTAAGTTAACCTCACACAGAAATCCCCTGCTAACTTAATGTTGTGTGCATGATGGCAGAGCAGAGAAGATATAGCAGATATACTGAGATTAATGGTGTCTTTTTCACAAGAAGCTTTTTCGTATCCGTTTGAGATACATTTAACCTCTTTAAACTGCAGTTGTGATCTTGAAGAGATTTCTCTTTCCTACACTCTTAAAAGAAGAGTTCACCCAAAAAATGTACTCACCCTCAGGCCATCCAATATATAGACAAGTTTGTTTCTTTGGAGAAATGTAGCATTGCATCACTTGCTCACCAATGTATCCTCTGCTGTGAATGGGTGCCGTCAGAATGAGAGTTCAAGCAGCTAATAAAAACATCACAGTAATTCACACCGCTCCATTCCATCAATTAATGTCTTGTGAAGTGAAAAGCTGCATGTTTGTACAAAACAAATACACTATTTTTAACTTCAAACCATTGCTTCTGGCTATAATATGATTCCTTTGTCCATAATATTGCTTTCTCCAATGAAAGTTGTCTTGTCATGTGAGAAATATGCAAAACTCAAGCACAATTGATAAGTGAAAACAAAGCAAAACTAGAAGGATTTTGATTTGAGAGGACAGCAGGACACAAAGTGTTATTATGGATTATGGACTCATATTTTGGCAAGAAACGACTTTCAGTGAATTATAATTTTTCAGCAAAGTGTTCCTTTACCAGTAAAGGTTCCAAAAGGGTTTTTGCAGTGATGCCATTGAAAAGCCATTTTTGGTTCAGGGAACAGTTCTTAAAATAACCATTTTCTTTTAGCGTGAAGAACATTGTAAAAGTCCAAAGAACCTTGTCCACGACCTTTTGTGAAATGGAAAGATTCCATGAATGTTAAAAGTTCTTCACAGAACCAGCAATGCTAGCAAAGAAGCTTTATCTTAAAAGTGTATGTGCAGAAATGGAGTTGTATATTTAGATGACGTGGTTTCCATTGGGAATGTAGCATGAGTTAATCAGAGGTGAGCTATAGGGTTTGTTTGGCTCATGTGCTCATGTTGGACTGTCATGAGTAGACATGTGGCTGCACATTCATACGCTCCCATGGGATCTATCGCTGCCGTGAGCCAGCTGCTGGAAAACACAATGCTGGAAAAGGATAGCAGTAGATTTATGTAAAGGTTACAAACATTAACCTTGTTGGATCGCACACACAGATGTAGAAAAGCACAATATGAATACATCCATACAGTATATGCACTTCTGTAACTTATGCACAGATACACACACAGCTGAATCTCACGAAACCTACCAAGAACATTTCCAGGTCACATTTTACACACTGTAAAAAATCCAACTCACAAAAAGTTAGACTAATGATTATATTTTAGTTAACTGGACAATTAAATGCAAAAATGTTGGCTTAACTAGTGAAAAGACGACAATTGTTAGACCAACCTAGTATTACTTGTAAATATTTGATTTGTAAATGCAAGTTAACAAGCATACAAGTTGGGTTGGAGGTTGGAGGATGCGCACTGTAACGACAATGGAATTGGCACATTTGTTTTTTTACTGATTATATTATTTAACCTATTTAAATAGTAATTTTGCAGTATTTATTATTATTATTATTATTAGGTCCTTCTGCACAGTAAATTATTATAATACTTTTGATCATTTTCAGATTAAGATGTATATTATAAGCCCTGAATGTGTCTGAATGGAGCCCAATTATAGAACTGGTTGTCTTAAAAAGGAATGAGCTACTTTTAGTTTGAGGTGTGTGTGTGTGTGTGTGTGTATGTTTGGAGTGGGGTCACTGTAAAAGAGAGCAGTAGAGCATAATTTTAGGCTGGAGAACCTATTTCAGGAGCAGACGGGGTGTCAGTGGAATAACAGTCAGTCATGTGACACCTGAACTGGTTTAGAAACAGGAAACAGCTGTCACTCACTGGTTTGTTTTTTTGGCTGGCTGAGTTTCATTCTGTTCTGGGACTGGGACAAAGGGTTTTGGTTAATTTGGTTTTGCAAGATTTAGTTTGGGCTTCATTAGTCACGCCGAACCAGATGTTTGACAATTGGCATCATTTTCCTAATCAGATGCAATGCAATTAACCAGCAAGTGATGTCATTTGGGAATGAAATAAAAGGTTTCCACAAAAATATTGAGCAGCACAACTGTTTTCAACATTGATAATAATAGAAAATGATTCTTGAGCAGAAAATCAGCATATAAGAATGATTTCTGAAGACTGTATGATGCTGTGTGACACTGAATGATGCTGAAAATTCAGCTTTGCATTTCTTAAATAAATTATATTTTACAATATATGCAAACAGACAGCAGTTATTTAAATTGTAAGAATAAAAAATATCTAAAATCTTTATTATATAAATGCAGCCTTGGTGAGCATGTGAGACTTCTTCAAAAACTTTATAAAACCTTAACAACCCTAAACTTTTGAACAGTAGTGTTTCATAATAATATTATTATAAAATACAATGTTCTAATGTAATATTGTTGTGCCATGTTATACTTCACTTTTACTTTCAGTGTGGATTGTAAGTTATATTTTATAGTTTTTATTTCGTACGTGATGTTTAGATGAGGGTAAACCTGATAAAACTGTCCAAACAAAGAGAAATATCTTGTTTACTTCTAACCACCTTTATCAAACTTAAAATGAATGAAATCATCATGAAGCTCACAAACTTTGCCAAACCAACCAACCAATTTGTGCTCTGATGTGTTCATTGCAATAACTTAGGGACTCGTAAAAATGAATTGTTGGATTTTTTTGCCATTTTTGAATCCAGTGTGCAGGTTCAACTAAAACAGCATTTGCAATAGAGTTAATAGATTTAATGCAAAACAGATGAATTGAGGGCAAAATCTATCACATATATTAATCACATACTAATCTTGATTAATGTATGTTGTATTGTTATCAAGGGTGTGACCTAGTCAACCCTGTTGTATAATTCACAGATTTCCCATGAAGTCAGACGATGCAACTGAAATGTCTGATGGAAATTTATGGTGTGTGATTGCGCCGTTTCCTTTCTTTCCTTTTATTTAAGAGCTCTATCGGGTTGTCAGATTGTATTGTTGTACTATGAGGAATTATTGCGCTCTGGTTGGTTCAGCCACAAGAACTACAATATAATTCATAACTAGGGTATTTATCAGAGTGATGTCTGGGAAGCAGTAAGAGAAGAGAGACGGAGCGCAAAAGAATATAAATAGAGGGAGGTGGAAGATGAATAGAGTAATATATGCAGGAATACGCTGGGGCGCATCAAGTTTAGAGGAAAGGAAAGTAAAAAGAGAGATGGTATATGCAAACAGGGTGACAAGGGTCATGTTGACAGCCTTAGGCATGTATGTGCACTTCTGAGTGTGTGTGTGTGTGTGTGTGTGTTGAACAGAAAGCCACAGCGGGCCGGCAGAGTTCCTGCATCTCCATTAAGTGTCTGTGGAAAGCAGGCATTGGAGCTCAAGAGGTCAGAAGAGGAAGATGAGAGAGACAGAGAAACAGCGAGTCTTACACTTGTTTTGCATTTGTGCAAGACATTACTGGACAGTTGGGACAGAAAGGCCATTCTTTTTCATCTCAAAATAAAAAAACACTGTAAAATGAGATCAGAGGCCGGAGAAATACATATGAATGCCCGCTGACGGCACGTTTGCCAGCCTGACATCTGGCCTGTAATTTTTCCATTCTTGTCCATTTATTTTTCTTCCAATTTTTTAATAGTCAATATGAAATGCAGGGTTCCTACAGTCATGGATGGATGGATGGATGTATATATATTAGTGGTGGGCCGTTATCGCCGTTAACGTGCTGCGTTAACGCGAGACTCTTATCGGGCGATAAAAAAAATATCGCCGTTAATCTATTCTCAAAATTGGGTTGGGAGCTGGGTCTATACTAAGCAAGCTATGATGACTTTCACCTTGATATTTTATATAACCGACTGGCTGAGGCCAGCCTAAAAAGATGCTCAGGACAGTTGACGGGACACTGCTGCGCATCGTCACGAAAGCTTATCTTTCTCACGTGTTGTTAAGTCTTACCGCTTGTCGACTTAAACATTAAAGCATCCAAAAACTAGACGCGGAAAAGCTGAACAGAGTAGCGCGTGCAGTTAGGCGCGCACGAGAGAGAGAGCCGCGTATCACGGACAGTGACACTGAACCGAGCTCTCTTCTGCGAAGTTCACCTCGAAGTTCCTCCTGCACCCGAACGAACAAATGCAAATCGCAGTTTGAACAAACGAAAAGATGTGAAAGAGCCCAATTCAACACCCACCAATTCAATGGCGACAAATACATACAAAATATGTCAAAATATCCACCTTGGAAATTAAGATCGAGAAAACTGTCAGTTATTTCTTAAGTGAAAGTAAACAGTTGAGGGGAAAAATGGGATGTGTATTATACTGGATACGTTCATGGTCTCTTAAAGTGACCGCGTCTAATTTAGCTGCTGGCTGCTGTAATGTTAATCCAAGAAAATAATAATGAAAATCACTCACTGCTCTTGATTGAATTTCTTTGTAGTTTTAACAGTCAAACCAAAAATTTTTCAGAAACCAGATATAATTTTTGATATAGCAAAACTGTAATAATGGTGTCTGAATAAATGTAGGTTTGATTGTATATTTCATTTTTAAATTGAAGACTATCCAGTGCTATTATTTGGTTTCTGTACCTTGACACCTACAAACTTAAAAAAAAAAAAAAAACTTAAACATTGGTGTGAAACAGGAGTAATGTTGTTTGAACCTTGTGCAATGTGGAATTAGTTTACAGCTTTTTCAAGCACTTTGTGATACATTTTGGAAACAGGAGATGAGCCCCTTTTCTAATGCACCACCTAGCTTGATAAACCCCTTCTCAAAGACTTACTGTTTGTCAATTTTATTTGGGTAACACATATTTTGAATGCCTTCAGAATTCGAATGAGCCATTTTAATCTAGATTAATCTAGATTAATTTCAATATCACAGTGAGATTAATCTAGATTAAAAAAATTAATCTATGCCCACCTCTAATATATATATATATGTATGTATGGATGAATGGATGGATGGATGTGTATGTATGTATGTATGGATGGATGTGTATGTATGTATGTATGGATGGATGGATGGATGGATGGATGGAAGGATGTATGTATGGATGGATGGATGGATGTGTATGTATGTATGGATGGATGGATGGATGGATGGAAGGATGTATGTATGTATGTATGTATGCATGTATGCATGTATGGATGGATGGATGGATGGATGGAAGGATGTATGTATGTATGTATGTATGTATGGATGGATGGATGGATGTGTATGTATGTATGTATGGACGGATGGACGGATGGATGGATGGATGGATAAGAGTAGAATACCAGCACTACAAGATATCCGATATATCGATATAAAAATAAATTAGCTCATTTTATATTGGCTAGAAATCAGTTTTGTGCAATCTTATTATAATGTTTTTAAACATTCAGTAATCATAAAGGACTGGTCAAATCATGGAAATGTATTGGTCAAATGGTGTATGGAACCTGGAAACGCCATCAAATTCCATTTGATTCAGCCGAACTCAACTTACATTAATTTGTTCTAGTTCAGTAAAGCTTTTGAATCCCTGCAGGGCCAATTTACAGGAAGGCACAGCGATAACAGGAAAAACCATTGTGGACACACAGTCTGCATATATTTAGGGAAATTAAGGAGCGGAGGGGAAAAAATGTGAAAAGGGAGGCCTGGACGTCAGTGGTGCTCTGTGTGTTGCTTGTGTTATACGATAAACAATTCTGATGCTGTGTCAAGTCGCCAATGCAAAATCTAGACTCTAAAGCTAAACCCGTTGAGTGTATAATGTGGCTATAGGGGTCTATAATGGTTTTCATCACTATGTATAGACTGTAAATAGCAGTTGTGTGTTTTCAATAACTCTGAGGCTTTGGGAAGCATCACAGCTGGGAGTCAATCTCAATAGAGCTCAGCTGAAGATACACAGGATCTGTGTGTGTGTGTGTGTTCAATCTCTATCCGCTGTTCTCGACATCCTTCAGTGAGGCACAGCTTGAGGGATCTATAGTTGCCATAGAAACGGCAGCAAGCCTGTTATCAGTGTAAGTGTATTGAGAAAAAATGCAATTTCAGCCAGCACACACACACACACACACACACACACACTGCCAGTGGATGACCGTAGTTTTCTTTGCCATCTTGTTTTATAGCTCATCTAAAGGTAGTGCAAAGCAAAAAGAAGCAAACATCTCTCCATTTATTCTCTAACTCTCTCTCTCTCTCTCTCTCTATATATATATATATATATATATATTCCATATATTAAGAGAGAGATGAAGAGAGAGAGAGAGAGAGAGAGAGAGAGAGAGATACTTAGGCGAAAAAATTTAAATAAACAACAACAAAAATAAATGTTAAATAGAAGTGGTCAGTTTTCTTTTAATCAATATCAATCAAATCAAAAGTTACAGTACAGACATATACAATATTATTTATTAATATTTATTTCAAATAAGTGCTGTTCTTTTTTTGACTTTTTATTCATCAAAGTACTATACAAACTATTATATCTGTTCTTATATTCTACATGTATTCTATATATTTGGATATACACATTTATAATTATATATATATATACACACACACACACACACGCACAAATATATGTTTTTATTTGTCTGTGTATATGTAGTTAGAAATATATGTAAATATATAAAATATTTATAGAATATGAGAATAAATTGTTCTGATTATTATTAAGACATCAAACATTTATATCTTTTGTCATGTTGTTGCTATTGCTTTATTAAAGCAATTAACCACTCGATGAAATGTTTACAGACGTTTCATCATTTCGTTTTTGCCTCTGTGTGAAGAGAATGCTGAGAAGCACTTGTTAACCGTGTTAAAATCACAGTAAAGCACAACATTTCATGTGTTATTGCTTTAATGAGCCACTAGAGACCCTAAACTATAGTTCTGAGTAAATCTGTACTACTTTCGGGCTCATCTCAGCTCAAGTCTTTCCTTTCCTGTATGCTACTGTTTTCTGCAATGGCTGAATATGAGAATGAGGCCTTTTACATAACAAGTCATAGAGAGAGAAAGAGAGACAGAGAGAGAGAGAGAGAGAGTTCCATGTTGCTGCCACTTGGCAATGACCTACAATGTAGGCGCACACAGTCACACATCACAACGAATAACGATCCAATGCTGCACTCATGAATTCTAGGTCACTAAGTCCCGCCCCCATGGATGCTTTTCTTTTTTCATTTCAAAGTGCAGCAGTAATGCAATGTACTGCTGGAGATGGCCTGAGGCAAGTGTGTGTGCACGTTTATTTATGAGTGCACTTTGTACATATGTATGCAGTTATATACTGGTGTGTGTGTGTGTGTGTGTGTGTGCCCCTCAGCAGCTGGAGTTGTGATTTCTGCTGTCAAATTCTCCATGTTGTCTTTCATCCTTAGTGGTCACACCACATTTGCCTCAAAAATAGACCTGTCCGAGTGTGTGTGTGAACTTGTTTTTACTACTTTGTGAGGAAGATTGCATAAATCAGACCCCACAAAGACAGGATCTATTATAGTAGACTATAAAATGACTAAATATACTATCATCTAAACCTGTTTGTCCCTAAACCTGATCACAGTTTGAGACATTTTCTGAGATGAAAACCTGAAAATCGTTAAACTCAAGCGTACATCTCCATTAAATCTCATTGCTGCCTTGGAGAAATAATTACATTGTTAATATGATCATAATTGTCGCTTTTCTCTTAACTTTTACATCATCAGTGGCTTCTCTGTGTATTGATGTTTGTTTATTCAGTCCTGAAGGGTATCCAGCATGAAAGAGCCATGTTGGTTTTATTAGGACTGATGTAGTCTCACAAGGCTCGCCCACAAAAAAATGGGAATATGATATTCAAAATCACAAGAGTGCTTGGAATTTATTGAGAAAACTTTTCGTTTTCAAGGCTGCATTTATTTAATTAAAAATACTGTAATATTGTTAAATATTATTATAATTTGAATGAACCATTTTCTATTGTAAGATATGTTAAGAAGTGATTTATTCACGTCATGCACACTGAATTTTCAACATCATTACTCCAGTCTTCAGTGTCACATGTTGATCCTTCAGAAATCATTCTGATATGCTGATTTGCATAATGCCTATTGTTGCATTGCATCATTGTTACTTTTTGTGATAAAACCAAATGTGCATTTTGTGATATTGCCCATGCACATTTTTGTGATGTGTTTGTATGAAAAGCTTGTTTGTTTCCTATAGAGCGTTCCAAATCAGTGATGTATGAATTTTACTGACACTGTCTGTGAATGGACCTGTGAGTTCTATCTACAGTGAGAACGTGGCCGCAGTGGATCTGTGGTAAATGTTATTGACAAGCAGCTATTTTAGGTCTCGCTCACGGCTGCTGAACACATGAAGAACTGCTGTGTTTGGCACCAAATAGCGCTGTCATTTTGTTAGTGTTAGTGAGCGTGATGCTAAGCTCTCAGTGTCCTGCTTGATTTACTGAAGTTGATGTGAAGAGGCTTTCTGCAACATCTCAGATGGTCCGTCCGGTCCTGAGTGGGCTTACAAGGCCAGTGTCGGCAGTATTGCAGTATATATATATATATATATATATATATATATATATATATATATATATATATATATATATATATATATATATACAGTATATATAAAATTTATAACACTTTAAGGTGTCCTTGTTACACTTGTTACATGTACTTACTATTATAGTTACATAATTACAATGAAATATGCATAATTACATGTAAGCAATCCTAATCCAAACCCAAATCCTTACCCTATTCATATAGTAAGTACATGTAGTTAATTAATATTACTCAGTGCTTATATGTAAAAAGGACACCTTAAAATAAAATGTGTCCAAAAGTTGTAATATCTTTTTGCATCATAATTTTTTTTTATATACATATTAATGTATTTATGTATTTCCTCAGAAGCTGTGTGAAACAGAGGTGTTTTCTCAATCGGAGAAACAAGGATATTAATCAGCCAAGTAGTTATTGATGCCTACACTGCAAAAAAATCTGACAAGCAAAATGACTCCAAAAAACTAAAATTGATCAAAATCATGCTTAAAACAAGAGAAAAAAAAGTCATAAAAAAAATAAATAAATAATATTCAAAGTGAAGACAGGATTTTTGACATACTTTTTCTTTGGTAAAACAATTTCTCCGAAAACAAGGCTTAATAGCTCGTATATTAAGTTTTATATCATATAGTAATTTTACTTCTGGAGTAAATGTAATTTGTTTTAAGAAAGCTTCGATATCTTGGTAAAACTTTACTTACTGTACGTAAAGCCTTTATATATGATGCATTATAAAAGTATTTTTAATGTTTTAATTATACCTTGTTATGGACTTTATGATGCATTGTGTGGTCTCATGAATAATCATAACCACTGTTATAATACTCATCTGTCCATAGAACCCACCTTTATGAATTTTAATGCATTAAAACTCATGACAATCAACCAATTTTAGATGTACAGTAACAAGGAATTTGATATTATAATCCATTTGAACTTTGGTGACGAGATATAATGTATTATAAGATGAATGCCTTAATAATGCATTATACATAAAGGCGTTAAGTAAAGAATTACTAATGTTTATAATAGAAAGCATGACAAAAGTAAGCTAAATAAGCAAATCATTTTTGCAGTGTAATGCATTTATGCATCTTTAGCATCAATACAACATCTATATTTAATATCTAGTTCTGGTTTCATTTAGGACTGATTAAGTTTTGCAATGGTTAATGGCCTCCAGTGTTACATTGTCTACATAATTTATACAAATTTCATGATCAATATTGTATTCGGTTTACTTTGATAGATGCTCTTAGCAGCGATTCAAATGCTTGGGGGTGTTGGTTTACAGTGTTGGGAAACTAAACAAATTAGTGTATTTGACTGGTAAATAAATCTGTAAAACAGCATGTGTATCATAAATGCATCAGTTTAGGGTGAAAAATAAGAGCAACATACAGGTGAGTAATTGATGACAGAATATAATTATTTTTTTACTTTAATAACTCAAAGCACAAACTGGATTTTCCCTCCACCCCATCCACCAGCTTGTTTGTGTATGAATTCTTCTGCCAAAGAGAGAGCGGATGAAACGATGGCTATGGAAGGATTAAAGGATTCCTGCTATAAATGGACTGTTTTGTTCCTGATTAGCTTTATGAATTATAACGAGACTCGAGAATCTCATTTTCCCTTCTGCGTGTGCTGTCGTTTGGCTTTGCCAGTTTCAGATAGAGTGAGAATATGTAAGAAGAAGAATTTAATACGATTCAATACTGTTTATGTTGCATATGAAATCACACACTAGCGATACACACATATACAGGTATGCACATATCACATGTGGACATTAAAATGAAAAATACTGGTTCAAAACAAAGTGAACTGAAATAAACTAAATGAAATGGGTTGAAAAACTAATAAATGGAATAAAATAAAAATAGAAATAAGGTGTAAATAAGGAAAAAAGAGCAATAAACTCTTGATCTTATATTCAAAAATAATACAATTAATTAATTAATTAATGAAATCCACTGAAATATATATATATATATATATATATATATATATATATATATATATATATATATATATATATAATCCATGAAAAATTGTAACTAAATGAAATGTAAAAATCTAATAAAAATAATAAAAAATAAAATAAGGAGTAGGGAATAATGTTTTTTTCTTTTTTTTTTCTTTTTTTCTGTCTTTCTATTTTCTTTTTTTTTTATCTTTAGGACTAGTAAACACTAACGACCTTGTTGTTTTATGTAAATTACAGCGGTTACTGTACATTCACTTGTTGATGGCGAGAGCTTTGGAGAGACAGGGCAATATTACAAACTAAAGGTCACTGTCTCAGACCCCATTACTGTCCAAGACGCTTTATCATTCCCAGAATATCCCATCAGCGCACACATCTCTGCCTTAGTCTGCACTTCATTTCTTCTGTTTGCTTTCGCAGGCCTTTCTCATTTTCACAAAAGATGGAGCTATTCATTTTGCTTTTGTGTTCGGCCCACCTCATGACAGATAATGCAGCTGTGGCCCACAGGAGGGAAGAGCGTCTCTCTGTCTGTCTCTGTTTTCACCATGGCTTTAATGCATGGGTGAAAAAAAAAGAGTCTCCCTATAGGCGATATAAAAAGAACACATAAAGCCACAAAACAAGGAGGGAATAGTTCACCTCAAAATGAACGTTCTGTCATCATCATGAAAGATATTTGTGACTGAGGCCCTTAAGCTCCAAGAGCATTATATATTATATACAGTATGTAGTCCATATCACTTGAATGCTGTATTCCAAATATATTCAGATATCTTATCATAGCTTTCTGTGAAAAACAGACCCAAATACATTGTTCGCTGCTATGATGCTACATTTTATGTTTAACTGATGTGATTTGGAAAAAGGTACACAACAGAGGGGACGGTTTTAGGCGCATTATGTAAATGTTAGTTTGCTGATCACATAAACTAATTAAATGACTTTAGAAAACATACACTTGAATGCTAAAACGTAGGAACACGTGCGTATGATGATCTTTACTATATGATGGTTAAACTTTGCAGTTAACTTGCAGATCACATGTGCGCTGAACCGTGAGGCATTAGAGTTTGGTGTTGTGAAGTTACGGAGCCCCGCACATGACATGCAAGAAAAAATAAATAAATTGTGCGCACAATTTACTAATTCGTTCCCTCAGTGTACTAAAACATGCACACGATTACTATTGCGTTCCCTCGATTTGATAAATTGTTTGGCAAATCGAGTGAACTAATTAGTAAATCGTGTGCACAATTTATAAACCGAATGAACGAAATAGTAAATCGAGGAACGTAATAGTAATCGTGTGCATGTTTTGGTACATTGAGGGAATGAATTAATAAATCGTGCACACAATTTAGCCTACCATTTTTTTCTTGCATGTCATGTGCGGGGCTCATGGATTTCTCTTTACCAAGTGTGTTTTTAAGGTTGTTGACATATAGTGTGAAGATAAAAGTTAACACTTTACAGTAAGTATTTTATTAGTTACCATTTAGTTAACTGCATTAGTGAACAGTGAAAATTACTTCTGAACCATTTATTAATCTTAGTAAATGTTAATCTCGACATTAACTTATACTGTACATTAATAAAATCTAAAAAGTTGTATCTGTTAACATTAATACACTGTCCTAACATGAACATTTTTGATGTTGATGTCATGCATTTACATTGACAAAGATTAATAAATGCTGTAAAAATTATATTCCTTATTATTAGTGCATGTTACTTAATGCAACGTTAAGAAATATGACTTTTATTGTACCAAAAACATGATATCAGTTAATGAAATAAACATATTGTAAATTTACTGTAAAGTCAATCTGCAATATTTAAATGTTGCAAATTATTTTTATTTTTTAAATGATGAAGCTCTGGCGACCACAACTGCTGTAAACTTCACTAAATTTGCTGTTGCACAGGATACAAACTGTGAAAGTCTTGTGTTGAGAGTAGTTTGAAGTGTATTTGTGTGAGCTCATACATTATGACTGAGAGAGAGGAGGAGACGCGTATATCGGCCTGAATAGATATTCATTTAAATTGGCCCTCGATTACAGCAGGCCTCTCTCTTTGACTCTCCCTCTTTCCATATTCTGCAGAATTCTGCTCATTTATAATTGCATTTTTGCCTTTTTCATCTCGTCAGCCCCGTGCTGAAAGACTGACAGCTTAATCAGAATTAATTGGCCGCTTGCACCATCCTCCATTTCTCCTTCCTCTCTTGTAATGTTTTATTCATCTGTAATTTTGTAATGCAAAATTAATTGCATTTAATAATACATTGGTACTGTATAGGTTAGAGTCAGAGCCACATTAATGTACGAGTGTTTAGCACGCTGCTGACGTTAATTAAATGAATGCCTAATGAAAAGAAAGAGGGGGGAAGAATCAAAAGAAATGAAAAAAAAAGAAAGAGAGAAGAGAAACAGTATATTTCCAGAACCATAGAGTGGATATTAATACAGAGGCAGTGGTCTTGTTTAAAATACAGTTTCTTATTCATCACATAACACTTTACACATCGAATGTGATTTATCTGTGCGCTCTGGGCCTCTTAGACTAATGCAGTTAAATTCGGCCAATCGGTGAAGCCCTCTGATTGCATCTGATTGGCTGTCATGAATGCATTGAAGGTGATTGGCTTCATCAGCACAGTGTGTGTGTGTGTGTGTGTGTGAGCTGAAGATTAAATATTATTTGAAGATGATGGCACGATGGGGATTTTTCAAAGAGGCTGGCTGGGAATACAGAGATAGTTCATGAATATTAAAGATTTTGATTGGTTTGGTGTGAAATATTTAAGATTTGAAGTGAAACCACAAAGAAATGGTTAACAGTCAAATGACAGCATAACTCACACTTATATATTTACATTTTTCTTCATTCACAGTTACCTATTTAGAAAATGTTTATTCATTTAATGAACTTAACTTAACAACATAATATATTATTTAAATACTATTAATGTTATTTATTAATTGACATACTTGTATTATTTATATAATATAATATAATATAATATAATATAATATAATATAATATAATATAATATAATATAATATAATATAATATAATATAATATAATAAAACAATATTGCAACTGGCAAGCAAGTAGAAAAGAGATATTTAAATGTAAAAGTATTTTTTAAACATGGCTCATCAGATCATTATAATATAATATAATATAATATAATATAATATAATATAATATAATATAATATAATATAATATAATATAATATAATATAATATAATATAATATAATATAGTTTCTTAGATACTTTATTGCATTATGTCAAGGTGTTACTGATGCCAGATTTAGGATTCATTTGGTATAAATAATAATTTCTTGTGATTTGCGAAAAAAAAAAAAAAAAAAAAATCTGTAAAGAATTTAATCTGATCGATTATCCAAAAACAAACCTATGGTTATTCAATATGTAAACTATTTCTTTCGAATTAAAATAAAGCAAAAAGTGCTATATGGTGATTTCATTTAACAGTGTTAATTCATTGTGTGAATATGTGTATGCCAATGAGAGTGTCAAGGAATGATTCACTGTAGTAAAACATGGCATGTGAGTTGCTTAAAACTCAGGAAAATACATTCATTTATTCAGAGAGATTTGACTGAACGTCCAGAATGGAGAGAGAAAGTGTTAGATCAGTTAAAGAGAATATGTCAGTGCTTTACATAATTCATTTGTGAACTACTGTTGAGGTGGTGTGGTATAGAGGTGTTGTTTGTCCTTTTAGAAGTACCTCCCACAATGCATCAGTGCGGTGGAGAACAGTTGGTCTGGGGTCTGTGGGGAACACGCACAATCTGAGACACTGATGTATTGTGCTCTGATATATGAGGATCCGCTTGTGCGCCAGCGTCTCTTCTTGCTCTTCTCTACAGTATTTTTTTGTCAAAAGTGTGAAAAGTATTTCGTGCTGAGATGCATGTGTGATTTCTAACAGAACATTTGCTGCCCGAACCACCTGACAGGTTATCTTTATATTTCACACGTTCACGTGTTGGTTAGTATAATGCATGCATGTTGGTAAGGGGAGAAGGATTTAGCTGGAAACTCTTCAAACAGGCTGCGCTTAGAAATTAGACCTTTTGGAACATGCTGGTTTTATGATAATGCAACCGTTTTCAGGGTAAATTATTGGTTTAACTTTGAAAGCTTGTCTCCAGGGTCCAAATGCAAGGGAAAATTGGTTTTGGTGAGTAAATGAAAAGTTACTGTTGATACTGAAGAGTTACAAGCTAGTTTGTTAGTAAAGTTTTAATCATTTAAATCACTAACTACTGTGTCTATAGTAAACTACTTTACTACAGTAAAAGCAGAATTATTGTACAGACATTAAATCTCATATTTGGAGAGTTCCTGCATGTATGCATTGGTGTGCATGACACATGGACTGTCGTCTCCCGTAGGTTTGCTCAGCGCCTCCTGCCTTTCTTCCTTCCCTCGTTTCTTCACTGCTGTGAGTCCATGAAGAAGTGAAGATTGACTTTCTCTCGTCTTAGTCTCTCTTTCTTTCACAAACACACTTTCTTACTCCTCTCTCTCTCTCTCTCTTGCACTTCCTCCAACACTCTCCAGCCCCCACTTAAGAAGCTCTTCTAAAGAGCGTGTTTTAAAGCTGCACCATGAGTATTTCTGTGTGTGTGTGTGTGTGTGTGTGTGTGTGTAATCCTGCGTGGGTGAAGAGCTTGCTGCGCAGGGAGACAGAGAGAGAGAGAGTCAAGCATGAATATAGCCTGAGGAGGAGACGAGTGAGAATTTGAGATTAGAGAGAGAATGTGTCATGAGATGAAGAGAAACACAAAGAGGAATAGAGCGACACACCACTGAAGACTGGGAGGAGACCAGAGGAAGGATGAGGATATGAGATCAGAAACGAGCAGTAGACACTTAAAGATGGACACATTACAATTTGGAGTTGCAGAAATAACTGCATTTTTACAGTTTCTGAAGAAAACTAAGTGGTGTTTACCTGTGAGGTTGCAAAGGTGTTCAGTTCAAAATGCTCACCAAGGCTGCATTTATTTGATCAAATATATACTGTAGTAAAAATAATAATATTGTGAAATATAACTACAATTTAAAATTAACCATTATCTATTTGAATATATATTAAATTGTAATTTATTCCTGTGATGCAAAGCAGTATTTTCAGCATCATTATTCCAGTTTTCAGTGTCACATGATCCTTCAGAAATTATTCTAATATGCTGATTTGCTTCTAATTGATTATTATCAATGTTGAATCAATTGTGCTGCTACATATTTTTGTGGACACAGTGATTCTTTTTCCAGGATTCTTTGCATTTATTTAAAACAAAAATCTTTTGTATCATTATAAATTTATAAAATCGCTTTAATCAATTTAATGCATCCTCGCTGAATAAAATTCTTAATCTTTGAAAAAGAATAATAAATTGGCGCAAATATTCACAGTTCTATAGATAATAAAAATTAAATAAATAAAAAACCCTCTGGCACCTATTTGTAAAGCCATTATTCAAGGTAGGCATATGCCATAAAAATCTTTCCTCTTTAGTTAAAAAGTCAAGTGAATTTCTTTTCAGTTTTTTATAATTCTTCTTCCCTAAATTTGTACAGTGATTCCACATCCTGTTTGAGTGTCCAATTCAAACTGAATTTAAAAATCATTCTCAATTCAATTCTGAATAGCTCACGATATGTCACTATGACAACTACTAGATAGACAAATGTGCATTCAGGGTGCGGGGTTTGTTTAAATGTGAGCATTATTGTGATGCTTACTGTAGCAAACACAGCTGATTAATTCTGTCACACAGAGTCACGCTGCATTGTGAAAAGTGTGTGTCATTGTTTGAGATGCAAAGTCCAATTCAAACTCTCTGAAATGCAATTCAAATATATTCATAACTTACATTAATGTAGGATGTTTTTTTCATGAGCCATATTTCTGCTGTAATGCATGTTCATATGCTCATCCAGCAGCTGACATCCTCTCTTTCTCTCTCTCTCTCTCTCTCTCTCTCTCTCTCTCTCTCTCGGTTTGAGTACAGTTCACCATTTCTGGCTTTTACTGAAGCAGTGTGCCATTATTTGAGCTCCATACACACACACACGCACACACACACACACACACGCACACACACACACACACACACACACACACACACACACACACACGTGTGTGCTGTAATGCAGTTTCATAAGACTATCAATTAATGCGCTGGCACAGATACCAAAATGCATTGTGCATTTGAATGTTGCTGTGTGTGTGTGTGTTGGGTCTAAGTGGTTATATCTCTAAATCAGGCAAATTAATCCTCAACAATAAAACAGGTTTGTTTGTTTGTGTCATTTGGTTTGAAAATTTTACCAGCATACTCCTAATTTAAAAGCTATTCAAATATATTTTGTTTGTGTGCTTTTGAATTTCTACTTTTTACCCAAGTTCAGTTATAAAGCTGTAAATACCCAGGCTGTATCCTAATTTATGCCCCCCCCTCCCACCCCCCACCCCCTTCCTGGCATTGGCCACCAGGCCACTTACACCGATTGCAATTCAGTTTGTCTCTGTTAGTGGTACAGCGATAACATAGTTCACCTATAAAGGAATAGTTCACCCGAAAATTACAATTTGATGAAAATGTACACACCTTCAGGCACTGAGCTTTTCAATTCACAAGACATTAACTGATGGACTGGAGTGGAATGGATTACTTGTGGATTATTGTGTTGTTCTGTTTGGACTCTCATTCTGACGGCACCCATTCACTGCGGAGGATCCATAGGTGAGCAAGTGATGTAAAAGCATGAATGCTTTTAAAGAACCTTTAGGAGAATGATGGAATATCAATGTTGAGCTGTTTAGTTATTTGAGAAGTTCTGAAGTCCCCAGTTTGCCTGCTGTAATTAGTTATTACTCTTAGATTCATATCACAGCACCATCTGCTCTAGAGACATGCTGTCAGAGAGACAGAGAGAAAGCGAGCATGTCTGGTTGCAGTGCTTATGTAACACAATGATACATGCTGCTTTTAAATGAGAGGATGTTGTACTCAGATTGTTAAAAGATCATGTTCTTATAGCCACTATGAGTTTTATTCCCACTTTGTGCTCTTGTATTATGGACAGGATGTCAAAATATTTTGGGAACATGTTAAGTTTTAGTAATTTTGGCTTATTTTTTGTGTCTTGAATGCAAAAGAACAGGAATAACAACCAGCAACAAGTCCAGGAGCATCCTAATGCCACCGCAGCACAGCCAGATTCCGTCGTCAAGGCAACATAATCGATGTTTCCTCTGTAAACATCTCTCTGACATTCTCTCTCTCTCTCTCTCTCAGAGCAAGAGATTCCAGTTAGAACCAGAAATGGTTTGAAAATCATTTAAAATTCCATAAAGAACTTTACAATCTCTACAGAAGTTTCTGGTGTTTTAAAGAACACGGAAACCAAATCTGAAGAACATGAAGAAAGTTAACTACAGTAAAAGCAAAGAAGTGTTTGATACCTGCACAAAATATTCATTTAGGCATTTGGTGAGGCCAGACGTTCATGAATTGTATATTTTAGCTTTTTTAATTTTTATATTATTAATAATGAGTTAAGTCCACGTGGAATATTTGTACCATAGGTATAATAATAATAATAATAATAATACTAATAATAACAACTGATACATTTAATTTGTAATCTTCTACACTAGAGTAATTAAGTTAACTACAAAAATTAAGAATTATTAATAAATGGTAAATAAAGTTTTCTAACTAAAATTAGCTTTTTAAATTAAAACCTGAAAATTTGAAAAAAGTATGTTTATAAGTTATTGGTGCCCTTTATACAAACACTCTTATTTTCACCTGCTGTGTGTCTGCATCTCTCTCACACACACACACACACACACACACTCAGTGTTTCTCTCCATGATAAGGCAGTAATGGGTGTGTGATAGCAGCACTGGACTATAACTGGATGTTTTTTCAGCGGTCATCATTTGTCTCTCTCTCACCGCAGACAGCCGTGGGTGTCATTATCTTGGCAGAGTTTCCCGAAGGAAAAGCAGTGCTGTTAAATATATATATTTAAAAATCAGATCACAGTCACAATTCTCAATCTTAGCGCTGCGTTGACGAGGATCTCCAGGGATTACAATCGTAGAGATGTCGAGCTGTCGAGTTCTTATTCTACCATGATCTCTTCACACTGATACTGTGATAGTCGTGTGTATTTAACATCCATAGTTACAAAAATGTCTGGAGCTCTCTAGTCCACAAAATACCAAATACTGAATAGTATAGTAAATATAGTGTTAAATAATAATATATTATTTGATCGTGTAGAAGTGTGCATATTAACTGTTAGGCATATAAATGAAAAATAAACCCGTTTTTAAATAATTGTGGGGGGTGGGGTACTGGGATACTAGTCTATGTATCCCTGCCTTTGCTGAATATTATATATTATCCAGTGAGGATTAAAAAATATCCCCCCGGGTGATGCTACCCCACCAACCACCAAAACAGAGCTGAATGTTACTGTAGTTGTGTGTTCACTTCACTACAACTAAACACATACACAATGATTAAACAGGATTTAACCCAGTTCATTCTGTGGTGTGTGTGTGTGTTTGTTTGAATGCTGTTGCATTCTGTGTCATCATGTTGTAACGCGCTGACAGACTCATTTATTTCAGTCCGAGGAAGAGCTGACGGCTGATAACGATGGTAATTTATGACAACTGTGTGAAAGCAAATGAATCGCAGATGTCCGTCAAAATCTAGCTGCTCTTTTATCCCAGACGAATGAAACGTCTGCAGTTCCACTCGGGGGCGTAAAGGGTGGCCATTTCTTTGTTTGTCTGTTTATTTGTGTATAAATCATAAGTTGGGAGATGACCGACAGGCGACAGACAGCTGCCTCGCCTTTGCTTTTCTCTCTGTTTGTGAACTCAACATTTAGTTATGATTCAAGAACGGATGGCTAAAGGAAAAGATGAACAGCTGATCATTTTCTCACTGTCATGTTGTTCAGAACCTCTATGACTTTCTTTCTTTAATGTAACACAAAAGAAGAAAACTTGTCCATAGAATGAAAACCAACCCCCCCCCAAAAAAAGTGTGTGTGTGTGTGTGTGTGTTTGTGTGTGTGTGTGTGTAAACGGTACCTTTTTATCCCCACACACATGCTGTTGATAAGGTTGTAGCACGATCATCCCGAGTCTGTCAATCATACGCCCGCCAGAGGTTAAAGGTCAGTGCTGTTAACTGCTCTCTCACACACAGTGAATATGGTGTGTGTGTTCTGAGAGCGTACGTACTCACACTTGATGATCTCAAGACATGGTGGGCACCAGTGACAAGCCATTATTCATTTTGCATAATTACATCCTTAACACCAATCATCAATGTCACATCATGGAAACGTGCCTCGCCATGCAAGCGTGCCTCAGAGGAATATTCTAGTCTGGGATACTCACAGACCTAAGGGGGCAATGCTCGCTATGAAAAACAAAAACTCTAGAGAGATGCACATATGATCAATATGTCAGTTTTCTCATTTAGCTCAGTTCTGCAATTTATAAATACATCTATAGATGGTGAGAAGAAGTGTGTGTGCATGATTTATATGAGAGAGAGAGAGAGATGCAAAGCATGTGCACAGCAGGGCGACGCGAGGAACAGTATTAATAATCGCTGCTTTAGAACATTGATTTTGAAACTTGTGAATCCATTAGAAACATTAGAAGACAGAATTGCGATTCATATGTAAATAGATTTTTACCTCTAGTTTTCTCTTCCTCTTCTCTAAAGCCTTTGCTGCCTTTTTTTTATCTGGGTTTGATATATCACAAACCTGGGAAGTAATCTGTTGCAGTCCCTACCAGCAGTTTTTGTAGGCATTAAACTGCCAGAATTTTAAAAGACAATATCTCCGTTTGCATTATACTGTCAGCTTCGTGAATTTGCAGATATTGTTTATGCTCAAACAGCAACATTAAACACTAACTAATGTTAAAAAAGTGAAATCGTAATCAACCACCGCTTTAACTGATGGACTGGAGAGGTTTGGATTGCTTGTGGATTATTGTGATGTTTTTATCAGCTGTTTAGACTCTCATTCTGACGGCACCCATTCACTGCAGAGCATCCATTGGTGAGCAAGTGATGTAATGCTGTATTTGTCCAAATCTGTTCGTAGTTGCAGGCAAACTGGTCATTTTTGTGCTGTTACCAGTTACCAAAGCCAATTTTTACATGCATTTGGGTCTTGGCAAGGTTTTTGGTCCCTGTGGGAAGGGTCTGATGGAAGGCTGAAGAGAGCTTAGGGTTGCCAAGGAGACCCAGTGTGAAACAACAAGCAACTGCGCAGTTTCCTTCATCCAGAACGTCACGTTTCTGACTGTTTGCTCCACTCTGGCCAGACTTTACATTCTGTGTAGGGTTATTATAGTTAACTAAACTAAAATGATAAAAAAAAAAAAAAAAAAAAAAAAAAAAAAAAATTAAATAAAAAAAACTGTAATAAAATTCTAAGTTTATTTTATTTCAGCTATTTTCTAAGGCAATATGTCTCATTAGATTTTTTTAACTCAATTTACTAAAATTATAAAAACTGAAAAATGTACTATAACTATATAGACATACTGTATAAGAAAAATAAACCATACAGAATGCAAAAACAAAATGACTTCAATGACTGAAAATAGAAAAATAAAAAGTAATTAAAAATAATAATACAAAACTGTAATGAATATCTCAGTTATACTAGAACAACATTGTGTGAAATGTACTCACGTTTGCTTTTCTAACATGATCCAGATCTGTGACTGTATTAATGCAGCAAGTTTCTACAAACCAATAAATACCATCAACGGCCTATAGCAGGGAAAATAAACTATATTATTTGATAAACAAATACAGATGAGATGGTTATCGTTTGTTGAGTATTGATGTCATATTTCTGTTACAGAAAGCACTGAATTGCACATTAGAAAAATTTGAGTGGCTTAGTGTGCATTAAATAAAATCCGCTCAAAATGCAAACATCTTTTATAATGCGGAATCATCCATTGTTTGTGTGTTTAGGATGACCATGTCACGTTCCTCTCCATTTCTCTCATTTCCTCCTTGTGTCTGTACTGTCTGCTGTTTGCTTTCACCCGCTGCCCAAATAAAAATTTATGATGACATTTTCTACATTCCATAAAGTATTCATAAATGTCATTACTAATATCTCTCATAGATCATTTAAATTGATCTGCGTGTCCGGTGTGGCACAGCAGGAGCCGTGTGGATGTTCTCACTGCGATGAAACCTCCCGTCTGCCTTTGTCTCTTTTACTTTAGAATATATCTGGTGTTTTTTTTCTCATAGGACTTTGCACACAAATAGCGTGTTTTAAGGTATAGGTATATAAGGCATTTTAAATAAAAATATGCTAAACAATTTCTCACCCTCAGGCAATCGAAACATGTTTTAAGAAGTTTAGCATTAACCGTTTGCTCAGCAGTAGATCCTCTGCAGTGAATGGGTGCCGTCAGAATGAAAGTCCAAACAGCTGGTAAACACATAACATTGGCATGAAACAGCAGTTTAATTATGGATTTGTTTATTACAAGCACGCAGCTTGTTAATTGATTGTCTGGAGTGGTGTGGATTATTTGTGCATTATTGTGAGGTTTTTATCAGCTGTTTGGACTCTCGTTCTGACGGCACCCATTCACTGCAGAGGATCCATTGCTAAGCAAGTGGTTAATGCTAAACTTCTTTATGCTGAATTCATCTAAATCTGTTGCCATGTAGAAATGTAGAAACAAATTCAAATACATCATGGATGACCTGACGTGAGTACATTTTCAGCTAATTTTCATTCAAATTCAATGTTCAATGGTTGTTCGCCTTGGTGAAGAAGCCATTTCTTATCAAAACCCATTTAATACTGACTGTACATTGTCCATAACTTAAAAGATATAAAATTAGAAGTTTTGGCTATAAAATCTGATTGAGTGAGCCTTGTTCAAAACAGCTTTGTAGCAAGTTTCTTCAAACCAATAAAATAATATAAACAGCCTGTAGCTAGTAAAATTTGCTATATATTTTGATGGACGAATGGTTTCTTGTGTTATTATTAATAAATCGATTTGTTTTATTGAGTATTGATGTCTTTTATCACATTGCTGTCATAAAGCACTTAAATGCAGAAAGCACTGTTTGTTTCTCTCACTTTGAATTATTCGTGTTTTCTTATGCTTTAGAATATTCTGTACGCAAACGGTTGAGTGTTTAAACTGAGAGCTCAATGGTTGTTCACTTTGGCAAAGAAGCCTTTCTAATCAAAAAACATTTTAGGACTTTAAGGGTTTAGTCTTGAGTTGCTATATGGTTCTTTGTAGGTTCATAAAGATTGCCAGATTTGTTTTGTTTTTTGTTTTGTTTTGTTTTTTGGGGGGGGGGTATTTATGTGTTTCTTTAAAAAAAAAAGTATTTATTTTACTTAGTTTTTTCATTATAAATAAAATCTTAAAGATTTTTTAAAGATTCTAAATGGTGCCATCAATGCCAGCATAGCTTTATTTTTACACATGTAGAGGATGAGAAGTGGTTCCTTTGACATCTGGCTGTAAAATCTGTTTTGGCTCCAGCTGGAACCTTTATTAGACAAACAATAGATGATATGAGTGAAACTCCTCAGGGGCCAGAAGTCGAACTTATTCTGGTATTCTTTCTGTCTCGGTCTCTCATTAGTGCTGTGGAGAGATATGACACAGGGACGGAGGCTGATGCAATTACAGTGAAACTGATTGAAGGAGAGGTCAAATTATCACAGCAATGATTGTCCTTTGTCTGAAAGAGGAGCGTGACATTCTGCAGTGATTAACGTGTCAAAAGAGAAAAGAAGCAGGGAGAAAGACATGTGAAGAGGGGTTTGCTCTGTTCTATAGCTCCTGATTATAATGTCACGCTTCATCCACTGTCATGCCTGCCATTTTATTTGAGGCTGTGACTCTGTGATCATGTGGAAAACAATCATATCCAATCAAAACCAATCAAAGCTCACTTTAGCCTGGCCTCCACCACACTACGTGTGTGTGTGTGTGTTGGGTCAATGACCGCTGAAATCTAAACAGGTAGCATGTGTCTAGATTCTAGTCTAGATTGACGTATTGCCCATTTTTGTGATTATTGTTTGCAGATTAACAGTAGTTTTAGCTCCTCTTTGTGTTGAAACACAGTAAACTTTGTCAGTGGATAATTCATTGTTTCTGTTTTCCAATATTTTTGAGTGAATTTTGAGTAAATGTTGTACAAAAATGTGGATTTTATTTAGCAATAAAGCTCATTCTGATTCTGATTTTGTTAGATTGTATTACATCATATGGGTTTTTTCTTTAACCATATGTCATTTTTGACAACAGACTTTCCACATTCTCACTAGTTTAATTTGTTTGTCCATTAACAGTGTTCACAAATAGACATATATTCATAACAGGAGAATTCTCTCATATTTGTCTTTTTTTCACCTTTTACCAATTTTCGAATGGCTGTGTATATACTGCCTTTATATAAATATATTAGTTATATTTTTGTTTAGCTTTTTAATACCGAGGGAAGAGCATGCAGTATGCAATGTTAATCATATCAAAAATCATTTAAATTATCATTTGATTAACCACCAGACTTTATACCAATCTTATACCAATTTATAATTTAACAGAATTACTGCTTGATTGGAAATTACTTTTATTTGTTGTTTTGGACTGTTATTTTAGTATTATTTTTATATGATTCATATATAATTTACATGTATACTGTTTTTTATTTTCAGTTTCAGACTTATAGAAGTGTCTATAATTTTAAATTTTTAATATAATTTGTATATTATCTTAAGCTTTATTTAAATGAATAAAAATGGATAAGTCAGTGTAAAGTATACATGTGTATGAGCATATAATGCTTTTGTAGATTAGCAAACAGACTTTTGAATGTTTAAACAGTTGCTGTCGACATCATCTGTGACTCTATACCATAATAGAGTTAAGTTGCTGGATTTGATTTTCAATTAGCGAAATTATCCCACAGACTCAAGCATGCACTCGTTCGTATGTCCTCAGGAACACGTGCACATATACAGCACTCTTCAGGAGTTCTTCAGGCTCAGTAAATCAAGGCTGTAGTGGTGTCGCAGGGGAGCTGTCCAGCACATGTGGTGCTGAAACACTCCACAGAGGCTCTGTGACTGTGCATTCAAATGGATCCTTCCACAAACACACTCACAGATGTGCTCAAACACACACACACACACACACATACATGTCTTTTAACCCTCTCCAGTGGTGAAATATTGATGAGAGGCTCATAATGGGGAGAGGAGAGTCTGTGTGAGAAACTCACACATGAATTATAAACACGAGATCATACCCCGTCTGTGTGCTCAAAGTGAAGACATCAATATTATATGGCAGAAATTAGACAGCTTCTCCAGTTTCACACACACCTTAGTGTTCACCTATGAATTGCATTCACAAACGCACAAAACTGAGGAATCCTAGCATACTGTTCTGTGCACTGCCTACTGTTTTGTATGATTGTCATTATGGGTCCGTTACAGAATCTGCTTGACGGTTTTGTCAATAGATAATGAACGTTATATGTATTTCAATAATTTGGAGTTAGTTTTTAGTCAATGTTTCATTACATAAATATTGGATTTCATCAAAAAGCTCATGCTATTGCCTGGTTTCACCGCTATTTATTTATTTATTTATTTTAAAGAAATTAATATTTTCATTCATTGAGAATGCATTAAATAAGTCTAAAGTGACAATAAAGACATTTATGATGTTATGAACAATTTCTATTTTAAATAAAAGCTGTTCCTTTGAACTTTCTATTCATCAGAAAATCTTGAAATATAAAAAATATCACAGCTTCCACAAAAAAATAGATGACGCAACAAAACTGTTTTCAACACTGATAATAATCAGAAATGTTTCTTGAGCAGCAAATTAGAATGATTTCTGAAGATCATGTGACACTGAAGACTGGAGGAATGATGCTGAAAATACAGCTGCGCATCAAAGGAATAAATTCCAAACTAGAAAGCAGGTTTTTTTAACTGTAACAAGTTTTTTTCCTTATGTTTGATCAAATAAATTCAGCCTCTTAAAAGACTTCTTGTTTTAATATTGAGTAAACTGTATGCAATATGTATTGATAAACATTGTGAAAACCTTTTTGATTATATTTTTGATTATCTAACAGACCTGTTTTTCAGATGAGATCATTTTTATTAAATATTTAAATTTAATGAAATGGTTTAACAATAGTGTAAGATATTTTTTCATATTTTTATTCAACGGGGATACATTAAAGTGATCAAAAGTGACAATAACAGTAAGTGACAGATTTAAATGTGAAATAAATGCTGTTCTTTATTCATCAAAGAAACCTAAATCACACACATACCCACACACAAAAGTCATTTAAATTATTACCCGTGATACCGTGTTCAGTCTTCATACTGTACAGTACTTCTTATTCTACAGTAGTAGTATGTTCAGAGGCCATTCTGTACACATCCCAGAGGCATTCCTACACAACACAGACATCCTGATTATGTTCAGATGAATTCTGCTCACATGTGCAACTGTACTGCTGAAGTGAACACTGCAGGAAAGCCAACATGCAGCCAACTTTAAATTATAACATTGCCCATGATTCCTCAGGCAGCCCATCCACTTTATATACAGCACCAAAATACCAGTGTACGATCTAAAAATCTGCATTTAATAGCCTCCATCAAATGCATCTGAAAACACAACTACCTTATTTTTTTATTTTTGTGGGTGTGTGCATCTATGTTGCATGTAGCTCACTAATTCAATTATATTTCGTTCTAATTTATTAGAAGATTAAGTAAATATTGTCTAGATGTGGCATTTAAGCACAGTGACAATGTAAAACAGGGAGAGGAACAGATGTGTGTAATCATGTTTGATCTTGTGCCTTAATCTTATTGTTCACATGCATATTTATAGAGATATTATTAGCTCTGTTCAAAAACCCAGTAAGCCTCCTCACTGTCTGCTGTCTACATAGGCAGCTGACTTTTAAGACAGCATTAAACTGAAATTGAGCATCGTAAATTAGTAATTAAACACTTCATGTGGCACACAAGTAGTTAATCTGACATAGTGGATCATAACCTATTTTGTTATATATATATATATATATATATATATATATATATATATATATATATATATATATATATATATATATATATTCTACAGAGGAAATATGTGATGCTGCTTTGTTTATGTTTTTGCCAATAAAATTCTGTCTAGGTAGGTAGCTCACTAGGTTCCGGAGCAGATCTTTTATTATTATAGTGCTTGTATGCATGTCTATGTGTGTGTGTCTATTAATAACTGGCATTAAGTATGCCGCCTATAGGGAGCTGCTATTGTTAAGATGAACTACTGTGAGGTCTAGCACAATGCTGGTGCATTTCTACAACTGTCTCATTACACACACATACACACATACACACACACACACACAATGTACGGTTACTCACTTAGTGTCTTGTTTATTACCCACACTGCAATTCCCCAAGGGTCATTTCACTGACCCGCACACACACACATCACCTCTTGCATTTTAATGCTCTGTTCACAGACAAATACGGGAGTTGGAATATTATCTTTCTTTGATAATTTATAGGGAAAATAGTAACAAAAAAACAAACAAGCAAAAAAAAATAAATAAAAATAAATAATACTAATGCCACAATGCTAAATGTTTTATCCTTTACCCATTTAAGGGTATTATATGCATGCATAATATTTCAAATCTTAAATGCATGAAAGTTACATTCACATTTTTTAATAAATTATATATTTATGTTTATTTATTTTTTCATGTTAATATTGATTACAGTTTTAGTAATTTTGTTGTCACTTTCCTTATATATATATATATATTATATATTATATATATATATATATATATAATATTATAATATATATATAATATTTAGTATTAGTTATTTTAGTAGGCCTACATCAAGATAAAAAAGAAAAAGAAAATGTGAAATATTGCATCTGTAAAACTTAAATCAGAATTTAAGTTTTTTTTATTATATTTTATTTCAGTTATTGTTTATTTTATTTTAGTTACAAAATGTTTTTCATATATTTGTTTATTAATCTACACAGTGTAAAAACTGATCTACCTGAAATGCATTAAAGTCATTTATACACACATATACAGTGTAAATAAATTATAATATGTTATAATATAATTATAATAAGTGTTTACATAAACCGAACATATATTTATTATTTTTATTTATTATTACTTTTGTTATTATGAATACATATATAATTATAGTATATTATAAAAAGAAATGGCTGTACAGCTTTATTCAAATGCATGGTGATGTGATGTACAGTAACTGCAACCAATGTGAGGACAGATAGTGAAGAAATACTTCAGTTGAGTCCTGCCAATGTCCTTCAGTCGTACTCAGTATGAACGCACCATTATATGAGCTATCTTGCTTTAAATACTACCCTAAAATGGTCTTTTGAGCTGCATGGAATGGCAATGGTGCAATAATCCAAGTCCCTGTAGCCAATCAAAGGTGGTGTAGGCTTTTAAAGCAGCAAATAACCATTCAAGATTGCACAAAGAGAGCGATTCGGTCACTTTCCTTAAGGGGAATAGACTCTGACGTATCTAGTTCAAACCGTGACAGATGTGGAACCTGGGCAGAGTTATCGGGCCCAGGAGTGCAAGAGCATTGATTCACACAGCTAAAGCTGCCTCGTATTGATCCTGCAGGAGTGCAAAAACAGATTAGAGATAAAACCATTCTCAAAGCATGCTTTATTAAAGCCTCCCTGGAATTATAAAAACATATATATATATATTTGGTGATTGACCAATCAATCCATGCAAGACATGACCGATCGGACAGGGGAAAGGTCTGTAAATGTCGAAGATTTCCCAAATGTCATCTAAGCATCAAAAGGCACATTTCTAGACACCTTCTCAAGCCTTGATGTGAGAATACGAGTGCATTAGAGTCTATCCTGAGGTTTTGAATGCTGCTGTAGGGGTTATTGTATTATCTAGTGTTTGGATCAAACATCAGATGTTTGGGATCGTGTCATATGGTTTTAGAGATCATGAAAGGTTAGCTGACATTGATAGAGAGGCCGTGTTTGCCCTGGGTTACTGTGTTATTGTCTCACTGTTTCACCTCAGGGTATTTTGGCGTTGTCCACATGTCTAAATTGCTAGTAAATTTCACAAATAATTACAAAGAAAGAGCAAGAAATACATTTAAATATTACATTTTGAGGTAGAAATACTATTATATTAGCATTATGTCACGCTGTCAGTCTCTGTTTTCCTGGGTGTACCCTATGTGCTTATGTTCTCGTCTCCCAAGACTTCCCCGTACCTTCTCGTTCCTCCGAGTTTCCTATCCATTTCATCCGGTTCCCTCTTTTGTTTTGTTTTGTTTGTCTCTCAAGACAGTTTATTTTGTATTTAACCCTTTTGTGCATTAAACCATACCTGCAATTGGATCCTACCCTCTCCTTGTGTTTTTCCCAAAACCCAACCGTCACATATCATATATAGTATTTTCTTGTAAAATGTACTCTGACAATCTGTTTTATTTAGATCTTTGAAAAATCATTTTTATAGTGTGTATATGGATTAGTGAATTTTAATATTTAAATTAATAAAGAAATGCAGGGATTGAGAAAATTTATAATAAATAATAAAACAAATGAAATGTTAATAAAATGTAAAACATATAAAAAAAATGAAAAATAAATTATGAATACATGAATAAATAAATATTATTTCATTTTCATTTTTTAATATATAAAAAAATATTCAAATTAAATTGTATTTTAATTTATGATTTATTAATTATAATACATTTTCTTTCATTCACTGCATGTCTTTATTATAATTATTAATATTCAAATTGTAGACATTTATTTTATTTTTTTGCATACTATGTTATTTATTTATTTAATTAATTTGTTAATTAATTCCCTGAAGGTATATTATTTGTAGTTGATATTTCAATGCAGCTTTACACGAGTACATACTCAGACATGTCCCTCTAAAGGCCAGACACTTCCCAAGCTGCAGATTTCAGATCTCATCATACGACACATCCTCCTTTCCTTTAGTTCCTCGTCATTTGACGTCTAGACGGATGGTGGGTTCATGCACGCCTACTGTTTCAGTGGATTATGTGTTATATAAGTGCAACTCTATTAAAGCTTCAACATCATTTCAGCATTATCATCCTTTCCTCTAGTACCTTCTCGTGAAAATGCACTCAAGTCATTCTATGAAACAAATGTGTTTTTTCTAAGTAGCACATTTCTATGAAGTAGCCCACCTTCTGAATGTATGTGTGTGTGTGTGTGTGTGTGTGTGTGTGCAACATGATGGTGGTGTGTGTATGTGTTAACCCATGCTGATGATTTCCTATTTTCATCATTATAGTTTTTCTTGAATTCATTATTTATTCTCCCACATTTTTAATTATCTAGTCAAGTTAGTCATGAGTAGCTTTACTGTTTGACTCCAGGATGTGCAAAGCCCTTACCAAAGACCTATCTTTCTTTTTGTTGTTGTTGAATCTTTATTTCATTGAACATGCAGATAAATGGCATGATAGAAAGAAAGTTTAGAATAATAATGCATACTTTGTACAAGTCATCACACCCAACTCCAACACTTCACCAAGCAACATAATAAATTCTAAGAAAAAAATAATTAATAAATTCACTAAAAAACAGCAAATCCACTGGCATCTATGTGTCTTAGGCTTGTGACAATGCTAATATCCATGAAAAGGCTATTGGTAGATTTTGGAACTGACATCGACGATTGAATGATTTCAACAGATTATTTATTAATGACGAATAATAATGCATATTAAAAATAAATACATATTTTAAATTAATAATTAGCAAAAATTCACTTTGTTCGTCAACGTGGCACAGGCATTAACCTATTAATAGTAAAATAATAATATTAAATAAAAATATATGCAATGAAAGACAGGAATTTACATTTATTTGTTAATTTGGGTGAAAATATAGGAAAATAATAATAATTAAAAAAGATATTCATGACATTGTATAAAATTAATAAGTCAAAAGTTCAAAAATAAATATTTTAAACAAAAAACAAATGTACATTAAAAAATTATGTTTATCCTCATTCTATTAATGGCTCAATTATCAGCCTAATACAATTTAAATTAAAATATTAAATACAAATAATTGCAATGAAGAAAATAATTTTAATTGTGTTTGTATTTATATTTATTTATTTATTTGGGTGGAAATATATGGAATAATGCATCTATTAATTCATGAGATTGTAAAAAAAAACTGAAAAAACTGAAAAAAAATAAATTGTCTAAACTTCTGTTTAAAATAATATTATAAATAAAAATATAAAATAAAAATATAATTCATATTATACAGTATATATGAAAGACAGGAGTTTTCCGGGACAAATTTCCCCCGGGAGCAAAAAAGTGTATACAGTAGTATTGAATTGAATTGTATTAAGCTGTTTATTTATCTAGATGCTACTATAGGGGAATATTGCGAATCTTGCAGGAATGTTGAAGCGGTACACAAAATAAGAGTAATTTAAATATATATATATATATATATATATATATATATATATATATATATATATATATATATATATATATATATATATATATTATCGTTTGTAGGAAGGAAGAAAGAAAGTCCATGTGTTTGGTAAACTCCTTACTGGGACAAATCAGCCGTGCATTGATTGTTCTCCTTCCCTCCCAAAAGAAGGTGCTGGCGGAGCGCTAACAGGCCAGCGCAGGGACACGGTGTTGTCTGTGCCGATGTAATGAGATGAGTGGCTGTGTTGTGTTCAGACGTCCTGTTCCTGAGGGAGACGGCAGGAAAACGCTGCTCGTTAATTTCTTTTCTGGAGCCCAGAGTTCTCAAGGATTAATCAATGTTAACCTGCTTTATCAAAGACACTTATTTTGCAGATACAGGAACGTCCTGACAGCAGGGTCAATATCAGGAAATATCTCACAGTGCCTGTACACGGCTCACACAACCTCCACCGAAGCTCTGCCCGAACACAACTGATGCTAGTCGAGGTAGACGCTGAGTTTCATTTGATGGGAATGAAAACAGGGCTGTGAGGGATTCAAGTCGAGTCCGTTCATTTAGTTGTACTGTCTTCATGGCCATGTCTGAGTTTCACAGCAAGTGTCTGGAGGTTCATATTGTTTGTCTTTTATTTACTTTTAATTTGTTTTGTTGACTGAGTGTGGTGCACAAATCCCCCATCTTTCCCTCACTTTCCTTCTCTTCAAATTAAAACAATGTTACTGAAATCAAGATATTCCCATTATGCTAACTAGAAGAAATAAATAAACTAAAATATTAAAATAAAATATGGGCTTCTATGCATTCAAAAATGTTTGCGTCAGTAAGATTTATTTTTTATTACTTTTTGTTGTTAAAGAAATTAATAATGCAGGAATTCATTAAATGTACATTTTTAATTAATGCTCTTTTAAACACTGTCTTTTCTTAAAAGATTATAAAATAATGGTTTTGACAAAATTATTAAGCAACACAACTTTTCAACATTGTTAATAATAGGAAATGTTTCTGAACAGCAAACCAGCATATTAGAAAGATTTCTGAAGGAACATGTGACACTGAAGACTGGAGGAATGAAATCAAAGGAATAAATTACATTTTACAGTTTATTCACATAGAAAACATTTCTTTTAAATTGCAAAAGATATTTCACAATATTACTGTTTTTGTTGTAGTTCGTATTGTAGCTTGATGTAGTTTTTTATAATCAAATAAATAAGGTCTTTGAGAGCAAAATAAAAAATTTTAAAATCTTACCAGCCCCAAACTTTAAAATGGTAATGTATTTCATTACAGAAAGGAATCGCCAAAAACTGTTTAATACTAAAACGTGTTGTACATTATAACTAAGAATATTTGCTTGCATCCTCATTTGAAGTGACTTTCAGGCATTTATGATTTAGATTGTATGTAAATCATATTTGTAATTAAATATTACCATTTATATAGTATTTGATTCTTAAAGACTATTCTCAGTAACGTACTGTATATAATGTGCAATATTCTGTCAAGGCATGGATGAATACAAATGCTCAAAAATAATATTCTGGAGAAGAAGAGATGCATTTTGAACAAGATGAAAAGAGAAAGAAAGGTTTGTACCGCCTCTAGCCGCTCGATGATCAACGATTATCTGTCAGGATGTGATGCGGGTGTCAGTGATGTGGGTTATGAGAGCTGTCAGTCAGCCCAAATTCTCAGTCTATAGATACACTATCCATCAAATGCTCCCGACACTAGCCACCTCAGGCTCAGCGCTGATAAACGGCACATGCATTTGATGTTCTGATTGGCTAAAGTGCCTGAGGGGAGGAGACTGTGCTTCTGTCACTCTCAAACTGCTTTTAAAACCTGCTTTGATCTCCCACTTTCACCTGAGCGATGGAGGAGAACAGGACAAACCCCAAACCCTACATCTCTCATCTCTCTCTCTCTCTCTCTCTCTCTCTCTCTCTCTCTCTCTCTCTCTCTCTCTGTCTCGCTGTCTGTCTTGAAGATGTCAGATCTGAAATGTGGTTATCTGACATGACAGCTCTCTCTCTGTGTGTGTGTGTGTGTGTGTGTGTGTGGTCAGGCAGAGTGAAGTATTTGTGAAGAACAGCACCGCAGGCCTCATCATCACAGACCTGTCTCTCTTCATCTGTCTTTCACTCTCTATATGTCTCCTCCTCTTCTTTAGTTCATATACATCTGTCAAACACCTGTGACCTCTATTCATATCTCTTTTTGTACACTCCAAAACATGTCAAATTTTTAACATACTGTATAAGCTAGAAATATAAATTGAGAAAATATAAAAGCTATACACTTAAACACTACAGCTAAAAAGAAATTAATACTGGATGCATTCAATTGATCAGAAAAAAATGCAAAAAAAAAAAATTTCTTTTTAACTTTTTGTTCATAAAAGAATCCTGAAAACATTGTCACCATTTCCAAATAAATAAAAAATAGACAGCACTACTTTTTTTTTCCACATTGATAATAATAATAACTATTTATTGAGCATTAAATCACCACATTAGAATGATTTCTGAATGATCATGTGACGCTGAAGAGTAATGATGCTGAAAATACAACATTGCATCAAAGGAATACATTACATTTTACAATAAATTGAAATAGAAAATGGTTATTTAAAATTGCAATATTATAGCTTTTTTGTGAGTGATGCAGAAAAGACTTTCAAACCATCATATGGCTCCATTTAAGAAGCTGTGTATGAGGACAGTATTTAAGTGTGTCATTCGGGACAGGACCTGTGTGTCTTCCTCCTGATGGCTCATGTCTCTCTCATTGTGTTTGTCTTTTTTATGCTGTCAGGTTTCTGGTTTTATCTGAGCAGCAGAGGGTCCATTAAAGCCCTGGTTCAGGTGATTACAGCATTTGTAAAGGGTTTAAATGCACGCAGGCGGCGTTGGCTTTCTGTCCTCGGGGACGGAAGATAAGCAGAACCCTCTGGAGATCCTCCCTCCCGCTCCTCATTAACGCCACACTTCTAGACACTTCCTCTGGTTTTGTGCAGTATCTGGAGGCGGCCGGTGTTTTCTCCTGAATATAATTACAGAGCTCATGAAGTTAGCAGGGCAGGATATAGTCCTGGGAGTTTATTTACCCTCGATTTTAAAGAATCTTAAAGAAAATAAGCTCCTTATTAAAAAGCCGGCTATTGTTCGGCTGAGACTGTGTAATTATGGGTTCGAGAGGTTAGACGCGCTGCCACACATCGGTGAAAGCAACTCTAATGATGCCGATGAAGATCATGATGATGATGATGATGATGATGAGCTTTAGTTGCAGTTCAGTCAAGAGTGATATGAGAAACGACACCAATGTTCAGTGCATTATAATCACAATAATAATTGATTTGTCTAAATTCCCAATCTTTTTTTGTCAGCTGAACCACTTATACGTAAAATATGTACTTGAAGCCCCCATGAGATTTTGACTTAATATTTCATTAATTTAACTTATTAATAGGCAAGCTTTTTGTCTTTCTGATGTATGCAAGTAAAATGAAAATGTTAAACATTCTCACTCCCAACTTGTCACAGATTTATATTTGGTCAGGACCGTCACTTTTTAACGCACAGGGTACCCCATTTTTCGGCATGCTGGATTTGGAGGTTTGGAACAAGTGGAACTAATCGTTTAATTACTTTTATGTTTGTTTTTCTTGGTAAAGCGCTTTCAATTACAAATCAAATGTGCATTATAAAAAGCTAGTCTTGCCTTCATGGTGATGAAAGTGAAAGTTGTCATGTGAAACTATATCACAAGTGTTTTAGAGCAAGAAACCTAGATCATACTTCAGGAAAGCACAAATATGACTTCTTAATATTTAGTTGCTTCACTTTACTGAAGCACTAATACTGGATCTCATTATTGCCTGCTATACACTAGATTCCAGTCATGAAAGCGGATAAGTATGCATATTTTACTGTCATATAAATCTCAGTAAGAGAATCCGTCTCTCACTCTCTGAGTCCAGTGATGGTGTGGAGTTGAAGATCACAGCACATTCATTATTTACCCATCTTAAATCTGCAGCATTAAGAGCCCGACGCGTTTTAAAGGATCCATGGATGTGTTTACTGGATTCTGGGCCTGAATAAATAGGCTATTAAGATGCGGCAGTGTACAGAAGATCTGTCTCTGATTAAACAGACTTCACTACAGACTTCTGATGCATCCATATGAGAAGATAAAGCAATCTTTCTCTATGAGTTGACAGGGATCTTCTGAGAGGTTTTCTTCGCCCATTTTCTGGTTTCATTGTGCTGGAAGTGGGACTGAGTGAGTGTTTGTGTTGCTGTCTTCTAGGCTTCAAGGGTTTTAAGGGATCTTAGATGGCAGCATTAGATCATTACGTAATCATTAAACAAACATGGAATCAAACTCTGAGACAAAAAAAAAAATCTATAAAAAAGTAGTGAATTAGCTTAGCAATATACTAATGGTAAACTATTGAAATCATTTGTGTGAGTTGAGTCTCTCTTGCACTTCATTGCTATTTGGAGAAGATAATTTAATATTATTTATATACTACTGTGTATTAATATTTTGAACTAGCTTATAATATATATTTTATATCATATATAAATTATAGTATATTATATAATTTATTTTCTTTATTTAAAATATACATTATTTTAAATATTTTTAGTTTTAGCTAATAATAACAACATTGATTGGCATGCTGTGTCACACTGGGTATGTTACATAAAAACATAAAAAGTGCAATCATTTATTTTAATTTTTTGTATTTTTGTTTTATTGAAATATGCACCAGACATGCGTCTTTGACCATTGGTATGTGTCATTTGCCACGAGCGTCCTGTCTCTCGACCCTGGTTCTGTCCCCTTCCGCTCCACTGGAACCAGCGCCCTTTGTATGCAGCTGTCTGTGTAGACAGTGATGCAGCTCACTGGGGTTTGGGGTTTTTGCGTGTGTCAATGTGTGTGTATTCCAGGCAGAACGAGCAAGCAAGTGTTGAAGTGTGTGTGTGGATGTAGAGCTAGCATCATTTACATTTAAATGAGAGTTTGCTGATCACATGGGCTGTGACCCCATTCATTCGGATGGTCAGACACTTTCGGTGCGGCAGGTGCCACCGCCGCTGAAATTATACCCATGCACTCGCGCTCCAGTGCCCAGCTCTTATTTATGATCCGTTTCCTGCCTGACAGGAAGTCAGGGGTGCAAAGAGCAGGTCACTGGCATTTGGCGTCAACCGCATTCTAGCTTGGCACCAATCAGCGTAACATTCAAGTGGAAAGTGTGTGTGTGTGTGTGTGTGTGTGTGTGTGTGTGTGTGTGTGTGTGTGTGTGATTGAGTGTGTTTTCATACTTGTCGGTGTAAGGTGTGCCTGTGTTTTTATCAGAATCACTGTCACGTGAGAAGATTGGATCCTCAAATATATTTTCAATATAATTACTCTAACTTTTATAAACATAATGCTTTCAATTCTTATTATTATAAAATAATTTTGTAGGGATAAAAATTGTGTTATCAAATCATAAGATTTTGCTGTGAAAATCTCTCTTTGACCTGATAGAATGTTAAGTATTCCAAATGTATATTAAAGTGATAATGCAATTGTAATATTTGCATAATGAATTGTAGTTGGTCTTTTTTCCACATCTGTTTACATACTGAATTGGTCTTGTCCTTTTTGAATGCATTACACCATTTATATGGCAGGCATGATGTGGACTTGTGGTCTTGTGACCTTCACTCATGCACATTTATGAAGTCATTTGCATTTATGCATTTGGCATATGCATTAATCCAATGGGACTTGCATTGTATTCAAGGTATTGTACACATTTAAATTGAGTATCAAACCTATGACCTTGGCGTTGCTAGCGCCATGCTCTATTGCTTAAGCTACCGGAAAGCCACACAAGACTAAATCTTAAAAGAACCAACACTATTCTTACAGTGAGTTTTTGAAATCATCAGATGCATGTTTGTCAGAGAAGTCTCTCGTCAAAGGTGCTCTGCTCCAGTTTTGGTCACGGGTGTAAACAGGAGTGAGTGTGAATGAGTGTAATCTTGTCCTTCCTCTCACAGACTCACCCCGTCATTCTCACCCGCTCTCTCTCTTGATTCGACTCGGTCTCTCACATCACAGCTGTCATATTTTAGGCAGAGCGACGTGAGGGGATGTAATTCTCAGTGACAGCTGCGGTGTTTAAATGCAAACACATATGCATACGCCTGCAGCAAAAGCATGTGCTCTGAGACTGGAGCATCCTAATGTTCCCCGACTTCTCAAAAATCACTTTCTTTTTAAATTCTAGAAGAACTATATCATTTATTACATTTATTTATTTGTTTGTTTGTTTGCTTGTTTGCTTACATACCTCATTGCCTACCTATTTTTTGGAATATTTTCTGAAATGTTCTGAGACTTATATACAGTAATGCAATTAATATCAAAGCACACACATTTGGATCCATGTGAATGAAAGAGGTACATAAGCAGTTTAGAGTTTTGCTCTAAATTAATTTACATTTGGTGCTTCTAATGGATGTTGTTTATTATGTTTACATTTTGCTTTTTGGGGTTTTTTACCCAAAAAGCGTATTTGCATGCATATAGATATTTGAGATACAATTTCTATACATTTTATTAGTTTAATTTAATTTAATTCATTTTTATCATGTCAAATTACATCCGATGTAACAGTGAGTGAATACTGTATGTGCTTGCTCCTCAACTTTGCCCAATTAATAATTATAAAGTGAATAGTATACAATAAAAAAGTATAAAATATATAAACAAATATAAGCTCAACATAAACAGTAAACGTTTTCCACAGATGAAAAAAAAGGTAATAATAATACAATCACATTGAGTTCAACCAACATGATATTGAGTAAATGAGGAAAGAATAGCGATTTGTGTGAACTGTGCCTTCAGTGTTACCTTCTTTACAGATTCAACACACACTCATAATATTGCATGCATTCACAGCTCTGTTTGACTTGCACATGAGCTGAAGAGGAAGCTGAGCACAGAGCAAAGGCGAATTAACACGGTGAGAGTACAAACAAGCAGATCTGCAGCGCAGCAGAAGCTCTTCCCCGGGCTATCCTCCATTCTGCTATGTAGACATTTCTCTGTGCTGAGTCTTACAGAAGTATGAATATGAAATCTGGTGTCGAAACAGTTTTCATTGTGTAGGAGCTGTCCTCGGTTCGCTGTTCATTTCAAACTACTGCCTAGTCTCTTGTCTTTTCTCACTTCCTCTTCCCTCCTTCAGTCTTGTCAGTTTTCCTTGATTTCTTCCTTTTCTGTCTGTGTGTCTTTGGCTGTCTTTCTGCTTTTCTGTCTCTCTTGCACACCAGCAGAGAAGAGTTTTATTGTGTAGATATTGCTTTTTCATAGTCCAGAGATTTTAGTTTTATTATTATTTTCTTCTCAATTGTCATAAAATTCCTTAAAGATGCAGTTCATAAAAAATGAAAATGTTTCACTCATCGGATACTCTGTAGTGAAAGGGTGCCATCACAATGAGAGTCCAAACAGCTGAAAAAAATTAAAATAAAATCACAAAAAATCCACAAGTAATCCAAACTACTCCAGTAGATCAGTTAGTGAAGTCAAAAGCTGCGTTTGTAAGAAACAAATTCAACATTAAGACAATTTAAGCGATGTGCTCCACAATATTGCTTTCTCCAGTGAAAAGGTAATCTTGTCTGAATCAGGAGAGAAATCTGCACAGATCAAGCACTGTTCACAAACAGTCTAAAACAGTTCCAAACAAATATGTGGGTGGATTTTTATGTGAAAAAACAACAGAATGGACTTTTTGACTGGAGGAAGCATTATTATGGACCCCTCTTTTGGTCAGAAGCATCTGTTTAAAGCTACGACACATTATTGGATTTGCTTATGGCAAACACGCAGCTTTGGGCTTCTCAAGACATTAACTGATGAACTGGAGTTGTGTGGATAACTTGAGGATTATCATGATGTTTTTATCAGCTGTTTGGACTCTTGTTCTGACGGCACCCATTCACTGCAGATGATCCATTGGTGAGCAAGTGATGCAATGCTACATTTCTATAAAAACTGTTACAAGATGGAACTCTTCTACACTAGAGGAAATGCATTTAGGCTGTTAATGGGATGTATGTGTGAGGAGCAACTGCTTATTCTCATTGTTTTCCAGAAGAAACCAGTGAGAAATGAAAGAGATCTCATTGTTTTATGTGTATTTCTCCTGTGTGCTGTCTTTCTCTTCATTAACTCTCTCTTACAGAGTGTGTGACCTGGATTAGAGGAGTATGTTGTTGTTATTGCCTGCAGTCACATGCCGTGATCCTCCGTGTGTGTGTGTGTGTGTGTTTCTGTTGTATTGATTTTATTTTGGAGCAGAGCAGGATATGTTTTAGCTGAACCCTGAGGGACAGACGAAGAGACAGGGAATGAGAGAGAAACTGAGAAAAGAAGAAATCTAGGGAGCGACTCACTCGCCCACAGCTAGTGTTGATGTTTATGTCAGCAGATCGCATGAACATGAAAATCCACACTCCTGTCTATCACTATGATTCCAGTGCTGTCGCAACACCTATAATGAGCTCCTGAAGCTACTGTGCTGATTTATGTACACCACCGTTCAAAGGTTTGGGCTCAATGAGATGTCTTTTAAACAAATGGTTGCTTTTATTAAGCAAGAATGCATTAAATTGATCAAGGTGACAGTAATGACATTCAAAAGAGTCTGTTCTTCTGATCTTTCTATTCATCAAAAAGTAAAATGCATCACATTTTCTAAATATGAAGGAGCATGCTGAACTGTTTTCAGCATTGATAATAATCAGAAATCTTTCTTGAGCAGCAAATCAGCATATTAGAATGATTTCTGAAGATCATGTGACGCTGAAGACTGGAGTAATGATGCTGAAATATTTCAGTATATATTTAAGTAGTTATAAACAGTTATTTTAAATTGTAAAAAACTAAAAACTGCTTTTGTTGTATTTTTGATACATATACAGTTGTATCTCAATTAAATAGAATGTTGTGAAAAAAGTTCATTTATTTCAGTAATTCAACTCAAATTGTAATAAATAAATTTAATGCACACAGACTGAAGTAGTTTAAGTCTTTGGTTCTTTTAATTGTGAAGGTTTTGGCTCACATTTAACAAAAACTCACCAATTCACTATCTCAACAAATTAGAATATGGTGACATGCCAATCAGCTAATCAACTCCTGATTTCCTGAGCCTTCAAAATGGTCTCTCAGTTTGGTTTACTAGGAGACACAATCACTGGGAAGACTATTGATCTGACATCTGTCCACAAGACAATCATTGACATCCTTCACAAGGAGGGTAAGCCACAAACATTCATTTCCAAAGAAGTTGGCTATTCACAGAGTGCTGTATTCAAGCATGTTACCAGAAAGTTGAGTGGAAGGAAAAAGTGTGAAAGAAAGAGATGCACAACCAACCGAGAGAACCGCAGCCTCATGAGGACTGTGAAGCCAAATCAATTCAAGAATTTGAGTGAACTTCACAAGGAATGGACTTGAGGGTGGAGTCAAGGCATCAAGACGTGTCAAGGAATCTGGGTACAGTTGTAGTTTTCCCTCTTGTTAAGCCACTTCTGAACCACATACAACGTCAGAGCCGTCTTACCTGGGCTATAAGGAGAGGAAGAAGTGGACTGTTGCCCAGTGGTCTAAAGTCCTCTTTTCAGATGAGAGCAAGTTGTGTATTTCATTTGGAAATCAAGGTCTTGGAGTCTGGAGGAAGGGTGGAGAAGCTCATAGCCCAAGTTGCTTTAAGTCCAGTGTTAAGTTTCCACAGTCTTGTGATGATTTTGGTTGCAATGTCATCTGCTGATGTTGACCATTGTATTTTTGGAAAACCAAAGTCACCACACCCGTTTACCAAGAAATTTTGGAGCACTTCATGCTTCCTTCTACTTCACACTGCCAAAAGCATCAAAAGTTTGGTTAAATGACCATGGTGTTGCTGTGTTGACTGGCCAGCAAACTCACCAGACCTGAACCCCAGAGGGAATCTATGAGCTATTGTCAAGAGGAAGATGAGAACAAGAGACCAAACAATGCAGATGAGCTGAAGGCCACTGTCAAAGAAACCTGGGCTTCCAGATCACCTCGGCAGTGCCACAAACTGACCACCTCCATGACACGCTGAACTGAGGCAGTAATTAAAGCAAAAGAAGTCCCTACAAAGGATTGAGTACATGTACAGTAAATCAACATACTTTCTAGAAGAACAACAGTTCACTTCAAATGTTTTTATTTTTTACTGGTTTTATGAAGTATTCTAATTTGTTGAGATTAACTGTTGAGTGAACTGGTGGGGTTTTGTTAAATGTGAGCCAAAATCATCACAATATAAAGAACCAAAGAATTGAACCACTCGAGTCTGTGAGCACTGAATTGATTTAATACACGAGTTTCACAATTTGAGTTGAATTACTGAAATAAAGGACCTTTTCCACGACCTGGAATATATATATGTATATATATACATATATATATATATATATATATATATATATGTGTGTGTGTGTGTGTGTGTGTGTGTGTGTGTGTGTGTGTGTGTACATTCAGTTTTAAAATAAAATGAAAAAAAAAAATAATGTTCTGATATAATGCCAATAATGTAATATTCCATCCATCCATCCATCCATCATCTTCCGCTTATCCGGGGCCGGGTCGCGGGGGCAACAGTCTAAGCAGAGACGCCCAGACTTCCCTCTCCCTAGCCACTTCCTCCAGCTCTTCCGGGGGGACCCCGAGGCGTTCCCAGGCCAGCCGGGAGACATAGTCCCTCCAGCGTGTCCTAGGTCTTCCCCGGGGCCTCCTCCCGGTGAGACGTGCCTGGAACACCTCCCTGGGAAGGCGTCCAGGAGGCATCCGAAATAGATGCCCGAGCCACCTCAGCTGGCTCCTCTCGATGTGGAGGAGCAACGGCTCTACTCTGAGCTCCTCCCGAGTGACCGAGCTTCTCACCCTATCTCTAAGGGAGCGCCCAGCCACCCGACGGAGAAAGCTCATTTCAGCCGCCTGTATCCGGGATCTTGTCCTTTCGGTCATGACCCACAGCTCATGACCATAGGTGAGAGTAGGAACGTAGATTGACCGGTAAATCGAGAGCTTTGCCTTACAGCTCAGCTCCTTCTTCACCACGACAGACCGGTACAGCGACCGCATTACTGCAGAAGCTGCACCGATCCGTCTGTCAATCTCACGTTCCATCCTTCCCTCACTCGTGAACAAGACTCCAAGATACCTGAACTCCTCCACTTGAGGCAGGAACTCTCCACCAACCTGAAGTGGGCAATCCACCCTTTTCCGACTGAGAACCATGGCCTCGGACTTGGAGGTGCTGATTCTCATCCCAGCCGATTCACACTCGGCTGCAAACCGTCCCAATGCACACTGAAGGTCCTGGTCTGAGGATGCCAACACGACAACATCATCCGCAAAAAGCAGCGACGAAATCGTATGGTCCCCAAACCGGACACTCTCCGGCCCTTGGCTGCGCCTAGAAATTCTGTCCATAAAAATTATGAACAGAACCGGTGACAAAGGGCAGCCCTGCCGGAGTCCAACATGCACCGGGAACAGGTCTGACTTACTGCCGGCAATGCGAACCAAGCTCTTGCTCCGGTCGTACAGGGACCGAACAGCCCTAAGTAGGGAGCCGCCGACCCCATACTCCCGGAGCACCCTCCACAGGATGTCGCGAGGAACACGGTCGAATGCCTTCTCCAAGTCCACAAAACACATGTGGACTGGTTGGGCAAACTCCCATGAACCCTCCAGCACCCTGGATAGGGTATAGAGCTGGTCCAGTGTTCCACGACCGGGACGAAAACCACACTGTTCCTCCTGGATCCGAGGTTCCACTATCGGCCGAATTCTCCTCTCCAGTACCTTGGCATAGACTTTTCCAGGGAGGCTGAGAAGTGTGATCCCCCTATAGTTGGAACACACTCTCCGGTCCCCCTTCTTGAAAAGAGGGACCACCACCCCGGTCTGCCAGTCCAGAGGTACTGTCCCCAACCGCCATGCGATGTTGCAGAGGCGTGCCAGCCAAGACAGCCCCACAACATCCAGAGACTTGAGGTACTCGGTGCGGATCTCGTCCACCCCCGGTGCCTTGCCACCGAGGAGCTTTTTAACTACCTCGATGACTTCAGCCCGGGTGATGGACGAGTGCTCCTCCAAGTCCCCAGCCACTGCTTCCTCAACGGAACACAAGTCGGTGGGATTGAGAAGATCCTCGAAGTATTCCTTCCACCGCCCGACGATATCCCCAGTTGAGGTCAACAGGTGCCCATCTCTACTGTAAACAGTGTTGGTAGGGCACTGCTTCCCCCTCCTGAGGCGTCGAACAGTTTGCCAGAATCTCTTCGGGGCCAACCGATAGTCCTTCTCCATGGCCTCACCGAACTCCTCCCAGGCCCGAGTTTTTGCCTCCACGACTACCCGGGCTGCAGTCTGCTTGGCCTGCCGGTACCTGTCAGCTGCCTCCGGAGTCCCACAAGCCATCCAGGCCCGATAGGACTCCTTCTTCAGCTTGACAGCATCCCTTACTTCCGGTGTCCACCACCGGGTTCGGGGATTGCCGCCTCGACAGGCACCGGAGACCTTACGGCCACAGCTCCGAGCAGCCGCAGCGACAATGGAGGTGGAGAACATGGTCCACTCGGACTCAATATCTCCAGACTCCCTCGGGATCCGGTCGAAGCTCTGCCGGAGGTGGGAGTTGAAGATCTCTCTGACAGGGGGCTCGGCCAAACGTTCCCAACAGACCCTCACAGTACGTTTGGGTCTGCCGAGTCTGTCCAGCTTCCTCCCCCGCCATCGGATCCAACTCACCACCAGGTGGTGATCAGTTGACAGCTCCGCCCCTCTCTTCACCCGAGTGTCCAAGACATATGGCCGAAGGTCTGATGACACGACCACAAAGTCGATCATCGACCTCCGGCCAAAGGTGTCCTGGTGTCACGTGCACTGGTGGACACCCTTATGCTTGAACATGGTGTTCGTTATGGACAAACCGTGGTTAGCACAGAAATCCAATAACAGAACACCGCTCGGATTCAGGTCAGGGGGGCCGTTCCTCCCAATCACGCCCCTCCAGGTGTCACTGTCACTGCCCATGTGAGCGTTGAAGTCCCCCAGTAGAACGACGGAGTCTCCAGTCGGAGCACTTTCCAGCACCCCTCCCAGAGACTCCAAGAAGGCCGGGTAGTCCGCACTGCCGTTCGGCCCGTAGGCACAAACGACAGTGAGAGACCTATCCCCGCCTCGAAGGCGCAGGGAAGCGACCCTCTCGTTCACCGGGGTAAACTCCAACACATGGCGGCTGAGCTGGGGGGCTATTAGCAAACCCACTCCAGCCCTCCGCCTCTCACCATGGGCAACTCCAGAGTGGTAGAGAGTCCAGCCTCTCTCAAGAAGTGTGGTTCCAGAGCCCAAGCTGTGCGTTGAGGTGAGCCCGACTATCTCTAGTCGGTACCTCTCGACCTCCTGCACAAGCTCAGGCTCCTTCCCCGCCAACGAGGTGACATTCCACGTCCCTAAAGCCAGATTCCGTGTCCAGAGATCGGGTCGTCGGGGGTCTCGCCTTCGACTGTCGCCCGATCCTCTATGCACCGGCCCCTTACGCTCCCTCCTGCAGGTGGTGAGCCCACAGGAGGGCGGCCCCACGTCACTCCTTCGGGCTAAGCCCGGCCGGACCCCATGGGGGAAGGCCCGGCCACCAGGCGCTCGCATATGAGCCCCAACCCCGGGCCTGGCTCCAGGGTGGGGCCCCGGCTGCGCCATGCAATATAATGTAATATTCTGATTTGAAAAATAATATAAAAAAATTATAATATAATATTCTGATATAATGCAAAATTCCACACAAATGATCACACTTAAAACTTTAAAATAAAGCATTCTGATATAATGTGTATTTAAACAATTTATATATAAAAAGCTGTCAGGGCTACAAGATGATAAGGATGCTGACACAAAACTGCTACTCAACAAATAATTAAAGAAATGGAGATGGAATATTGTTTTGAGTGAAAATTATTCTATTATTTGAGAAGAACAAGAGTGTGTAGTGATACGAGAGTTTTAAAACTAGTGTGATGGTCATTATTTATATATTTATTTATATATATAAACCTGAATAAAAATATTAAATAAAACTGACCAATTAGAATCCAGTATTCCAAATTATATAATACTTCATTAGCACCACTAAAATACAATCAAGGCTTTTTTTCAGATTTTTTGTTTTTAGACTTCAGATTAACTTTTTCAGATTTCATTTTTGCGTCATGCCTCAATCCTTCACTAACCCACACAAGAGCCTCACCTTTGCTTCGAAGCATCTGCTTTAATCAATGGTGCTGCGGTGTTATCTAAATAAAGTCTTTTCACTGAGTGAGTTTGAGGTCTTGGACGTCTTTCAGTGGCCACCGGCTCACCGAGAGCTCTTCTCACCCCGTTCAATCTGAGTTGTGGGGAGCACAATCAATACATCCATTAATTCTACTTAGCGGCACTGTGCTCTACAACCAGAGGCTGGAGGCCACACAAAGGCAGGTGCAATTGAATGGCTGACCTTTTGAAGCCATGACCCTGCATTGATCTACTATATTCATGACAGCTGAGTGTGGGGGACACAGCACTTCAGATGAGCGGATAAAAGCATTAGTTCACCAAAAAAATAATAATAATAATAAACTCTAACTTCATTTACTCTTCCTATTTTATTCACGTGCAACACATTTTGAATTTAGTTTGGAAAACGTTATGTAAAATGTACTTATCCTCAGGCCGTCCAACATTTAGATGAGTTTGTTTCTTCATCAGAATATATTTATATTTGAGAGATTTAGCATTCTATCACTTGCTCACCAATGGATAATCTGCAGTGAATGGGTGCCGTCAGAATGAGAGTCCAAACAGCTGATAAAAACATCACAATAATCCACAAGTAACCCATACCACTCCAGACCATCAGTTAATGTCTTGTGAAGGGAAAAGCTGCATGTGTGTAAGAAACAAATTCATCATGTGAGTCCATCATACATCCATTCTTTCAGAGAAAAAGTCCTTTCCCTGTTGTCCTCTCACATCAAAATCCAATTACATATTTGTTTAGAACCATTTTAGACTGTTTTGGCTTGCAAACAGTGCTTGATCTGTGCAGAATATTTCTCTCTTGATTCAGACGAGATGACTTTTTCACCGAAGGAGGCAAAGTTGTGAATAGAGGACTTGTATTTTAGCTTGAAGCAATGGTTTGAAGTTAAAATGTCTAAATGATGGTTGTCCTACAAACATGCATCTTTTCCCTTCACAAGACATTAACTGATGGACTGGAGTAGTGTGGATTACTTGTGGATTATTGTGATGTTTTAATCAGACTCTCATTCTGACGGCACCCATTCACTGCAGAGCATCCATTAGTGAGCAAGTGATGGAATGCTAAATCTCTCTAAATATGTTCAGATGAAAAAACAAACTAATTTACATATAGGATGTCCTAGGGGTGAGTAAATGTTCAGAAAATGTTACATTTTTGGTGAACCCTTTAACTTCAGAGCTTAAATAACAAATTAATTTACAAAAATACAAGCTTCACATTTGTGCTTGTAAGCCCACTGTCTTCTTGCCTGTTTGGTTTCTATTTTAAATGCATTGCTGTAAATGTATGTCTCTCAATTGTCTGTGGTCAACAGCAGACCACAGATGCTGTCTGTAGGCTTTAAGATAAACCTGAATATTCCTTTAGGGATCAGCAGCGAATGCTGGGATTGAGAATTTTTCTCTTTCAAACATGTTTTTCAGAGAACTATATATCAGGGTGTTTTTTTATTAGTTAGTCATGTGTGTCTTGAGGTGAGATAATCTGCTGCTGCTCTGGTTTATGTTTATGTGGAATATTCAGGTTACGAGTAAATGATTACGTGACAGATGTTGAGACGCTTCTTCCTCACAGCATTCTTCATTTCACTCTTTAAATAACAAGATAATGAACCTCACCGCTGAACACCCTCTTGAGTCACTCTTCCACAGTGTTGCCATATACACTATTATACTATAATATAATACTATATGTATAAATACTATTATAATTTATTTTAAAATGTAATTTATTACATTTGTGTGATGCACAGCTGAATTTTCAGCATCATTTCTCTAGTCTTCACTGTCGCATGATCTTCCGAAATCATTCTAATATGCTGATTTGCTGTTCAGAAACATTTGCTATTTTTATCAATGTTGAAAACAGTTCTGCTGCTTAATATTTTCTCCTAGTTTTGTGCTAGCATCCTGCTGGATAACCCTGTTTTGTCTGTTGTTTTGAAAGTGTTTGCAGCAGTTAAATGCTAATAGGTTATCATAGCACTCTGAAGACATTAAAATGAATAGTTTCCTCACAGCTGTGAGGGGTCACCGCTGAGTTAATGTCAGATGTCAGAATTATGAGATAAACATTTTTGCATTACATTTTTGTTATTTTTTATTTTTTTCATTTAGTAACTGATTAGCCAGCTAAGCTATGTTTGTTTTGATGTGTCAGTATGTTTCCCCTCGTTCACAGGAAAACCATTAGTAAACAGGGATTCCATAAAGTGGAAGCCCCGTATAAATAATGTGGCGTCAGTATTTTTACCCAGAAAGCTGCTGCAGTCATCAGATATACGCAGGGCAGCTGGAAGTACAGTAGAACATAAGAATAAACTCTGCATGCCTCCAGATTTATGTATTTACTGTAGCATGTGTGTGTGTGTGCAGACAGGTGGATCGTTTGTCTTTATGACAGCACATTTATGACAGTTATTACTAGAAAATGAGCATCATAAAGCATAACTGAGTGCTGACAGCCTCATCTTCGTCTGAGCCGCTTCACGTGGGACACTGTATGTTGAAGATAATGTTGCTGTATTATATATTGAGAATCGATATGAATCGAAGACGAGATGTCTGGCGGTGTGGGGTTAAATCTTTCCCCTGTGTGATTGTGTTCTGTGATATAGAGCCATTTCAGGTTCGCCAATGCTGTTTCTTTTTGGACAGTCTGTGGTTTATTGAGCGTTTTTTGGAAAGTCTACATCTCTGGCAAAGTCTACAATTTTGGATGTTTTGTAAGTCCACGTATTGAAGCCGAACCCTACACTCCCTGGGAAACGTGTTTTTGACTGGTTTTGTCTTGTTTTGTTACATTTTGTTTACAAACAAAACATGACAGCTCTGTTAACAGTGGCTTAGTTAAAGCTGCGGTAGGGAACTTTTGACGCTCTAGCGGTTAATAAACAGAACTGCTTGCGTCTTGCGGAAGAACATCGTAGCCGGAGCTACTTCTCTCTGTTTATGTCTATGAAGAATCACAAAGGTACTGGGTTACTCCGCCGCGGTACCCCCGAAGCAATCTAAAATAGTCCGAATATAAACACTTATTATAGGTGCACCCTAGTGATTCAGGACAAGCTAAAAACACGGTTTGGAAAATGGATTCATGGTGTACTCGCTTATTATATACATTTTTCTACATTTTGAACACAAACAAAGTTACGGACCGCAGCTCTGATTGGTTGATTTCTTACCGGGAGCGATGGTGTTTCTGCAAATGGCAATAGGACACTGGGAGGAGCCAGAGGAGCTTGATTTTTTTCACAGATTATCTGTCTCATATTCTACTGTCAGGACATAATGACAGGTTTAATAAATATGTAAAAAATATTTCTTTACAAAAGTTCCCTACTGCACCTTTAAAGTCTTTGAACGTAACAAATCTTTACTCACATTAATATTACTTTGGTCAAAAGTAGCATATACCAAATGCTTAAGATGGCAAAACATTGCCATGGTTACAACAGTGTCAGTCATCACAATTCTGAGAGTGAGCTCTGTTCCAAACACACACAAAATTATAAATTCGGGGATTCAATGCCGTGTTTAAATGTAGTTTTCACTCTTGAAACTTTAGACTGCGTTGATTGACACTGTTACTATTTTTGACCAGTGTAATATAACAGTGACCAAAGACTTATGTTCGGCAATTTTGAACCATTAAACCATCAACAACAGAGCCGTAGTATTTAGTGTGTGTTTGAAAGACTACTTAAAGTAGCAGAGTGCTCCCTTGAAGGGTTGCCATGTCCACTTATTATAAGCGACACTTATTAAGCCTCTTTGGACTTTGTTGGCTTGTTTCCAGTAGGTGGTGATATTATGGTATATGGCTTATTTCCAAGGTAACAGATTTGGATTTAACCTGTTTAATGTCACCCCGTCCCGTATACGGGACACCTACGTTGACTATATTATATTACAATCAAATCTAATCTAATCTTGACAAACTATATATCGTTGGAAAGGTCTAAGACTCCCAAATATATATTTTACCAATATTTTTTGTTAAACATTATGTAGGAAGAGTAATAGATGAATTTATGACAAGAGTGCACCCTCAGAAATCTACATTACAAAAGGAGCTTTGACCTTTGTTTAAAAAAAAGACTTCCTCGTTGCCTTTTTCTCTATCACATTTTAGAAATCATCAGAAGTTATATATCACTTGAAAACATAAAATCTCAAAATTCATCCTTCAAAACCCATTTTAAAATCAGACATTGCATTACCATGTAAATGGTACATCAAAATCATGTTACAAAATGTTTTCAGTCATGAATTATAAAAATTTAGGTTTGTATCATGCACATTCAAGTCTATCTTCAAAAACGTGAGTGACAGTTAACAGGTTAAGTGTGTTATATGCTTGTTCTTATTTACTGTTTTTTATTACAATATCTGGCAACATTGAGTCAAGATGTACCTCCTTCCCTGTAATATCCTGCTTCAATTTTTGGTTGTGAATTTGGTTGTGGAATGCGGTTGTCACTCCCATAAATTACTGAACTGTGTGTGTACAGAACTGGATTAAGCACAAAAAGTTAAACTGGCAACCCAATTTAACTGCAGTGTGTATGTGGCTATATAGACTGAATGCATAGTAGATGTGTAATGTGCACAAAGCACTTGAATGTGACAGATTCCTAATTGTGACTTCAGAAGTGGGATGTAAGACCTTCAGACAAGTATGTGTAGCCTGCATAATATATGATGCTGCTATTGACACCACAACCTGTGCTGTATGCTTCAAATGGAAAGGAAAAACGACCCAATTTTCGCAATTCACCTCCCGTAGGCAAGCGTGGAGCTAAATTTATATTGGACCTCAAGTGAAGCGAGAGCAATCTCAGAAAATGCTTTGAGAGAATTTCAATGTGCATGGGCATGCAGGGTTGTGTTGTGTTGTTATTGTGTATGGTTCCTGTATGGCTCGTGAGTGATAGGTCCCCATTAGCACTGATGTTGACTTCCTGTTGCGGCTGTGTCCCGTCTTACCCCTGCTTCCTGTTGCGACTCAGCCCCCTGTGTGCCGTCGCCGTGACAACTCCATACAGGAGAGTCTTTCATCACCGCTGCAACAGTGATGTCGCCACGGGCAACCACACAACTCACCTGCTGTACCCGTCTCTCTGTACATCTTCATTTTTCTCACTGTAGTGCTTCCGCTTGCTCCTGCTCTTCTCCCTACCTCCCCTGTTTTATTTCCCGTATCTTTTCAAGAATTGCTTGTGATTTTTACTTTTTTCAACTAATGTTGCATAATAGTACATTTCCCAAGCTAGGACCACATCCCAAACAAGCTATGAAACAGTTAGTTGAACAGAGTGTTGGGGAAGAGTAGAAAGAGGACGAATGGGGTGATGGTCAGGTTGATCAGGGCATCTTGAATTGATGGCTCAGAGAGACCCAGGGTGGGGGTAGCGTCTCGATCATATATTAAGGAAGGAAATGGGATAAGGTTGGCTGAATGGATGAAAAAGAGAGGGAAGAGTGGGTTGGAGAAGAAAGAGACAAACAGTACGGTATGGGGTGGCCCGATATATGGAGGTTTCGAGAAGTCAGGTGATCCCTAATGTCAGCTAATCAATTAACTCCCTACATTTTTATATGCAAGCTAGGTTAAATGTTCATTGTTCTTATCTTTTGTTGTAATTGTGATGTTTAATGAGATGTAGCTGTAGATTCAAAACTAGATTTTTTACATTTACTAAGGAAAATGTGGTGTTTTGCACAGTTCCAGGTGGTTGCCAGGATGTTGCAAAGCAGTTTTCCAGTATTTATGGGTTGTTGCCAGGGGATGCTGTGTGGTTGCTAGGATGTTTTAGGTGGTTGATAAGGTGTTTCGATGGTCTGGGTGGTTGCGTTGGCATCACTAGGTGTCACTATGGCATTTTGGGTGTTTGTTAAGGTGTTTTGGTGTTCTGAGCAGTTGCTAGGGTGTCACTGGGGTGTTTGCTGCAGTATTCTGGTTTTCTGCAGGGTTTACTATACGTAGCTTCACCAAGGATCATTAGGGCACTTAGGGTGGTTACTAAGGTGTTTTAATGTTCTGAGCTGTTGCTAGGGCATCACTTGGTGGTCACAAATGGTTCTAATTGGTTGCTTGGTAGTAACATATTACTATGATTTTCTGGCCTCTATATATGGCCCAAGCCCTTACAATGTGATTTTTTTTATTATTCAGTGATGGAAACGGGCTTCCATAGCCGGATGAGTTAAGCACTGTAGCTAAGCTTATATTTCTGTGCTTCTGTCATTCCGTCTTTCCGCTCGTTTGTCTGGTTTAATATATGGCACTTCTCGTCTGTGGCCTGTCGGCTTTGATTTTGAAGAGGTGCTGTGATTTCCTGTTGTCACGTACAGGATGCACACTGAAAAAAAATTTTCATTCAACCAATTAAAAAAATTTAGGGTAATGGTTCACATCTATATTTTATTACTTGTACCAATTAAAAATAAATAACTTGCTCTAAACAATATTTTCTCTGTCTATGAAAACTATTTAGTAAAACCTGATAGAAAGTATATTTTTCTTGTTGATGAAAGTAAATTAATTTAAATTCTATTTTTGATCTAAACAAAAAGATATAGATTTAATTAAAACAAACTTTCTCATTTAAGAAATATTAGAATAATTTAGTTTTCTCAATCAAATATATAAAGATTCAATTAAACAATTTTTTTAAATTTAAGAAATATGTATTAGAAATATTTAACTTTATCCAATCCAACAGATATAGATTTAATTTATCTTAATAGAATAGTTAATAGAAATTTAGTTTTATACAAATAAAAACATTAATTTAATAAAACATGATTTCCATTAAGAAACATCATTAATAGCATCTGATACAAATCTAATCCAAAAAGACATCAATAATTTTCAATACATCATTGTATTAACATTTTACATATCCGTAACTTGCTACTAAAGTGTCAGAATTTTAACATTCTTCTGAGTTTGACATTTTCAGATTTTTTAAAACATTTTTTAACATTTAGTAGCTGGCAAACATTGACATTTTCTTAAATCTGTGGAATTCGACAAGCATTGAATTAGGATTTTTTTTTTTTTCCCCATCAGAAATCTTTTTTTTTTTTATGATGCAACAAATAATAACCACCGGCCAAAAAAAAAAAAAAAAAAGTTGGAAACAGAACGCAAGTATGGAGTTGTTGCGTACACCGTCATAATACAATGTAAACTTAAACAAATTGGCAGCATTTAGAACAGCTGATTGCCAAGGCTTGACAGATTATACTACTAAAAATACTGAACCAACTGCCGAACCATAGCCAGCTACTCAAACACAAAATGAATTGCAGGGTAAACATTTGCAGGGATGTGTGGGAACCCTGAATTAAGATCAGGTGGCTGGTCGTCGCTTTTTTTGTTTAATACGCATGCGCAGGCATGTTCGAAATTGTACATTCATCCAAACAAATATTTTTCCGTTGAGCACTTAATGAAAAATATTTATATTCAACAATGTTTTGAACGAAAAAAATATTATTTGAAAAATGAAACAAATAATTGTAAACTAAATTGAAAGACAAATTATTAATTAGATGAGGTACTGCTTGAAAACTTTTTTTCAGTGCAGAACGCTGTCGTGATCTGATCAGCTTTCATTCTTCTTATCAGATTACATATTTTAAAGCTGATCCACACAAAACATCTCAGCCTTCAACTTATTAGATGTGTAAGATTGTGTCTCTCATTGTGTCTCTCATTGTCCTCACACGCTCGTCTTCCTCCTCACATCAGACACTAAACAAATGCAAATGTGCGTGTTTGGGCTTTTCTGTGCATCAAAGCACACGCTTCGTATTCATGAAAGACACAATGAATTTGTGCCTCTGTGCTCTAGGAAAAAGGCATCTAATGAACTCAGAAACATCCATCTTTAAGCATGAACCATAATAAAGAGAAAATACAATGTAGAGGCAAATAGTGAACGCAGAGATGGAGTGATGGAACAAAGCAGGCCTGTACAGATGCTACAGACCTCACCTGACTTCAGATTGCTCAGTGGTTGCTCTTTGTCACTTGCAATTATGTTTCATTAAAGTATAAACTTTGACATATTTCCATGTGAGCACCTCGCGCTACAGAGTTTTCAGTGTCTCTGTCTGAGTTCACTGTAAATGCTGTTCCACATGAACTTCATCTCTGCATGCACTCTGAGTTTGTGTCGCTTATAGCATGCATTTAGAAACACAATATGCGGCAAACATCTTCTCAGACTTGCAATGAGAAGGACTTGTAAACCTGCTGTTGGCAACAGAAGAGAAGCTTTAAGGGGTTCCTGTGGTTTTCTACCAAAATTATGACATTTCAACATTCAAAAATGAATAAATTAACCTTTGTATGGTGTTCAGGTCCTGGCTCATTTTCTGTGAAGAACATATATCAGAAGTTTTCAGAACTTTTCAATGACCACACACACACATTTTTATTATGTGATATTATGTTTTTTTTTATTATATTATTATAATATGTTTTATTATTAGAGAACGTCTGTGAGAGTGTGAGTGTAATAAAAATTATAAAAATATATATTTAAAAACACTATTGCAATTGCCCCCCCACCCCCAAATTGTGACTCAAATGAATAGCAGCTCAGATGATTTGAAGAGAAATGTTTGAGTTCATAGTGAGATCAAGCAATAGGTCTCAGTTGGATCTCTAATTAATCGTATTGTTGTCTAAGAGACACAATTGAGATTTCATTTAGGAGATCTCATTTGTGAATCTGGGAGGAAGACGACGCGCTCATAACCCTGCTCCTCTGGCTGCCTCTGCCTTACACCTCCACTTTAACCTTTCTCTCTCTCTCCCGCAGATGACACGGCCTATTCAGGTGAAGCCAGCTGACAGCGAGAGTCGAGGAGGTAAAGAGATTTCATTTCTTCCTCAATTTATTGCTCCTCACTCATTTATTTTCTGCTGGTGATATTAGCTTTGACTGGAGTTTTTCTCACTGTACATGTATGGTCTGCACTATTTATCGATTAGATTTAATTATTGGGGTTTTTGGTGCTTTCGGTAACATAAGCATGTGCACTCAGTTTCTCGCACCATGTAAGATGCTGTATTAAGATGCAAATAGTTTGATTTGCTGGGTTTTTTTATGAATAATTTTACAATTATAGACCAGTTATAGGAAGCAGGGCTTGCATATCGAGCATATTAATATTTATGGAAGCAACTGTAGTATTTTATTTTTTATTTTTGAATCATTTCTACATTATAGATGACTGGCATCAAACGTTTTTTTCACTGCAGAAGATACATTTATCTTAAAATAAGAAATGAATTTTCTTGAACAAAACTGCATATATTACTACTTGTTTTCATAAAAAAAAATATATATATATATTTTTTCCCGTCAAACAATAAGTGTTTAATTATGGAGCCCCGCATATGACAAGCAGGAGAAAAATAATAAATTGTGCGCAGAATTTACTAATTTGTTCCCTGGACGTACTAAAACGTGCACGTGATGACTATTTTGTTCCCTCGATTTGCTAATTTGTTGCCTTGATTTGCTTTATCGTGTGCACGATTCACTAATTTGTTCTCTCGATTTATAAATCATGTGCACAATTTATAAAATTGAGGGAACAAAATACCCTACTATTTTTTTCCTTCATTCCATGTGCAAGGCTTCATTCTTAATACAAAATTACTAATATTTTTGCTAATAAATATATTTTTAAAAATCCAAATGACAAAACATATTCTCTGAAAACATGTCTTAATATCTTATACAAATTTCTCAATTAAATGTTCAGTAGCGTTTAAACATTTAGGGTCAGTACAATATTTTAATGTTTTTGAAAGAAGTCTCTTCTGCTCACCAAGGCTTCATTTATTTGATCAGAAATACAGTAAAAACATTCATAATGTGAAATGTTTTCTATGTGAAAACCATGATGCATTTTTTCAAAATTCTTTGATGAATAGAAAGTTCAAAAGAACAGCATATATTTGACATAAAATAAGAAATTTGTAACATTTTTGTAACATTATAAATGTCTACTGTCACTATTTTGATCAATGTAATGCATCCTTGCTGAATAAAAGTATTAATAACTTTCAAAAAATATCCTTTAAATGGTAGTGTATGTTGTTTCAAGGAGATGTTGACTGTTAAACAAGATAATACTATTCATTTATTTATTTATTATTATTTTCATTTATTTATTTTTATTTTTTGCATCGTAGCTGTTTCTGAACGTGTTCCATGTGTCTCTCCCTTCAGCATTTTTCTCTGCTGTGTTAGTCTCTCTTAGCCTGTTTTGGGTATTAATTTTGGTTAAAGTGATTGGGTTATAGAGTGCAGATGTGTGCACAGACCTCGTTCTGCTCCTGCCAAGTGCATTAGCATAAGACTGTAAATGAAATAGTCATTCGGTCCGCCGCTGTGATGGGGGAGCCCAGGGGTACCGGTGCTTGGCCTGCTTTTCTTAAATATACAAGCTGCAGTGAGGTGGGCTTCAACACGCAATCAATAAAATAGTACAGCCTTTTTTCCAGTGCAAATAGATTAAAATATATTAAAATATTTCCTATTATCAATGTTGAAAACAGTTGTGCTGCTTCATATTTTTGTGGAAACCATTGCGTATGTAGACAGTAGAGGGCAAAGCAACTGACTAGGTTATAGTTACCATTCACAGGAGCACAACAATACACACAGGAGAAAGTAAAAGCATCATTCCTGTTGAATGAAAAAAAAATCAAATTTAGAGCCATAGCTCACCATCTTTCAGAGGAAACAGCACATGTCTTTTGTAATGGTTTGGATGGACAAAAAAACCTGTGGTGAGAGCGTTCTGTCACAAGGCCAGATTCACTCTTCTCTGTCATAAACGGTGTTTATCCCCCGCCTGCTGCCCACTCTCACACAGAAAATAGAGGGATGTGTCTAAAATACTGAAATGCTTTTAGTACACCAAACAAAAGAGTTTTTTCTGCTTCTGGCTCTCCAAATCTGATGTTCCAAATGTGCCTGTGTTTAGAGCGATCTTTTGTGCCCTGATTTGATGTCTCATTCTTTGGACACATGAGGAGGAATAATCTATAAAAAAGTAATTTTCGAGAGAAAATGTCTGATGTTTGAATGCAGCTTATGTGCTGATCATGCAGTGAGCTCTTCATTAGTGCTGTCACTGTATGCCAGGCTGGACATCGCTAGTACTGCTGTTTATACCAGGGGTTAGAGACGTGAACTAACTCTACTAACCCAAACAATCTTAACACTTTAAGCAGTGGTCTTTTTTTCACTTGAGCTTGTGTAGTGTAACTAGAAGCATTTGCAAATTTCTAAACTGCCTTGTTTTCACTTCATGAGTGTGATCTTGATTTTTTATTTAAATAAATTCATCATAGGTGATGAATTCTGGGAAATAAAGAGCTATTCTGAGATCTATCTATCTATCTATCTATCTATCTATCTATCTATCTATCTATCGTTCGTTCGTTCGTTCGTTTTATCATTCGTTCGCTCTCTATATATCAATTGTTTTATCTGTAGCTCTTACTGTCTGTTTGTTTTATTATTCGAATACTCTCTTCTATCATTCTATTGTTCTATCACTTCATCATTTTGTTGTTGTTCTATCACTCTGTCATTTGATAGTTCTATCATTTCATCATACTGTCTATTGTGCTATTGTTCTATCACTCTATCTTTCTATGTTCTATGGGGGGTGTTCCCCAGGGCTCTGTTCTGGGGTCATTACTATTTATTACTTACATCAGGCCTGCTGAACATATTATATGTTGTCAAGGCTTTCATTATCACTGTTATGCTGATGATATTCAGATATATACTGCTTGCAGACCAGATTCTATTCAACAGACCACATCACTTTCTACCTGTGTTAATGAGCTAAAAACCTGGCTAAATTGAACTGAATTTGAACAAAACAGACATTTTTATTACTATTGCATAGTAAATGCTCCCAGTTTCAACCTTGATGCTACAACTATTTTTACATAAGTAAACTATCCAGAGTTGTATTTTTCCAGCTTTGCCAATTAGCCAAAATTGATCTTATATTTCTCCAAAAGATGCTGAATCATACATGCATTCTTTTATTACATCACGCCTTGACTACTGTAATGCTCTTTTTGCTGGATTACCATTGCACTACAGTATATCTCTCGTTTACAATATATTCAAAGTTCTGCTGCAAGACTATAAACCCATACTAAACGATCTGCTCATATTACTCATATCTTATTTAAACTCCATTGGCTTCCTGTAACATCTCGCATTACTTACAAAATTTTTTGGATTACTTTTAAATAACTCAATGACCTTGCTCCTCCTTATCTCTATGATCTACTGTCTCCTTATGTCCCACCTCTATCACTTCGATCTTCAGGGTGTGAATTTCTTACTGCACTTAGATTTTGTCTATCTTCATTGGGTGGCAGGTCATTTTCCGTCATTGAATTTTAATTATGGAACTCTATACCACTGGCACTAAGGACAATAAAATCACTTTTTGTATTTGAATCACAACTCATAACCTACTTGTTTACTCAATACTACCAGTCATGTTCTTTAGACACTCTCCTCTCTATCCTATACTACCAGCTGTAATTCACTCTGTGTATTTTTGTTGCATTTACTCTTCTTTGTTTTGGTACTTATTGACACTGTCCTCTTTCTGTTGTTACTTATCCTGTGTTATGTATTTATGTTTCCAGTACATAATTGTACCATGATATGCAACTGTGATCATGTCTATCCCTGGACTGGGCAAATGTCTACTGTCCACTTAATTTGATTAATTGGTTTTGAAATGACTGTTTATGTTTATGTGAATCGCCTGTCTATTGTGTTACTGCTCTTGTACATCATCCTTGAGCTTGGAAAAGGCACTATATAAATTAAACATATTATTATTGTTATTATTATTTTCTATAATTTATTCCTTTTATTTATCACTCTGTTTTTCTATTTAAAACATCAAATGAAAATCGACTGTTACACTCATATACTGTTACACGTATATGAATTTCTTTGAATTTTCAATAATTTTAATTTACCTTGCATTCAAATGTTAATTGCAATTCTGTATTCTATTTGTTACTTCAATTCAAATTCAGTTTAACTTTAGAAAAATCATTCGTAATTCAGTTTTGATTGAACCTTGTTTTTCTACTTTGACTATTGTTTGTATTCTTCGCTAAGGCTTTTGCCATTTTTACATTGTTTACTCTCATCCCTATCTTGCATTCTTACCGTATTGTCCTTCCAGGGTGTATAAATGACTTTCACTATTGATGCTACAAGACTATTAGAGAATGTTGATCACACAGTTGCCCTCTGGTAGGTTTTCAGCTGCTCAGATTTAGCTTTAGTTGGCCCCAAACACTTAACACAGTGTCTTCACTGGCTGATGTTACTGATATTGGCAGTCCAGGGCAGAAGGGAAGCTCCTGTCAATAGCTTATCAGAACACCAGTGATGAAGGACGTTATCAGATTAGCTTAAACTAATTATTTGTAATTAACAAATGGTCAGTTAGCTGCTCAATACTGATCTACTTGGCTGGTAAATGACATTTACTTGATCAGCACCTGCACTGCGCTCAAAATAACATCTTACTGACAGCATTTTAACATTTATTATCCTATGATCTAACTAACTGTCTGTCATTCTGTCTGTCTGTCTGTCGTTCTATCGTTCTATCATTCTGCCTATTGTACTATTATCCTGTCTACCATTCTATGTCTATCATTCTATCTATTTTTTTTCTTATTAATGACAGATCTATGAATTTCTTTGAATTTGTAAAATAATTTTAAGTTTTCCTCCTCGCATTCAAATTTGAATTGCAATTCTGCATGCCGTTTCATACCTCAATGCAAATTCAGAATGTTTGTTCTCAGTTCAATTCTGAATGTCACACAATTTTGGTTTTCACTGACACACTTTGCCTCAGGCAATCAGATGTGATGTCCAACAGAACTATGAAAAATATAGTCCATTTCAGCACCAAATCACTATAATATTTTTTTTGTTTCATGATTGACTAGAAAAATTGTTGAAAAGTTGAAAAATGTGACATTCCAATTCTTTATTCTTAATTAATTTTTCAGCATCAAATATTTATTGAGCTGATTTGTCGTGTCTCATCATATTGCTGTTGCGGCCGTTTTATAAAAGCAACGATGCTGTATATGCTTTATGTTACAGCATTTTTACCATAGTTGCTATTGCAACATGAAACACAAAACATTGAAATTACAGTTTGCACTGTGCTGATGGAGGATGTTACACAAATGTGGTAAAATTGCATCATGATCCCATTCCATCATCACATGCTGTTTGCATTTGCATGTAGCTAAATGTATTCATTTGTATAATGCATTTAAAGACTGCTGTGGCAGCTTCAGTTCCCTCTCCTCCTTCTAGTACAAGGGATTGTGTGTAATACTAGCCCAAAATAGTAAAGGAGAATTTTGGCATTCTGTTTTCAGTGATTTGGGGAATATAGTATGTGAATGGAGATTCAGGATGTCAGTGGTCATGTGCACCTCCTGCTCTGCTATCATAAGAATTCCCCATAAAGATTTGACCTTTACCATCCCGACCTGATCGTTAACCAAATGTCTCATTCATCACGAAGCTCTGTGTTGTCTCTGTGCTGTGATCAAGCGTAGTGGAGTATTGATTAGCGCCGTAATGGATCTACTCATTGTGGATGGGTGGGGCTCACTCTGTTTCCTATATGCAATTATCTAAGTGATATATGATTGTTTGTCTGCGTGCATGTGTTTGTGTAACGCTGTTATCATCGGCGTGTGCCTGATTGGGACTGCAGTAAAATTGCTGTTGTTCCAATCTGGCAGCACTCTTTTATAATGAAGTGAACTCATTTGCTGAGCTCAGGGTTTAGAGATCTCTTTCAGTCCAACAGGCCTGGAGGACAGATTTACATGATAACAGCCCGAGTGGAGGTCATGTGCAGTAGTATTGGTCAAAACACAAGAGAGCAGTTGTACAGAGAGTGATAATGATATCAGCTTTGCATTTGGTATTCTCATTATATGGTTTATGGATCCATACATTTTTGCAGTTTCAACCTTGTTGTCTGTACTTTATTAACCAAGGTGTCATGCTACCCCTACAGAATAGAATAGTAAAAAGAATACAAACATTCAAATAGAGCCTTTTATAATAGAATAGAACTGTATAGAATATTTTATTTACAATAGAATTTTATTAAATAGAACCATAGAATGCTACAGAACTGTATTCATTTACTTAGGACTATTTCAAATGAAACAATATAGAACAATACAGAATAGAATACCATTCAGAAGATTTTCTGGTTTAGTAAGATTTATTTTTTTTTTTGAAAGAGGTCTTTCAAGCTGACCAACTGATAAAAAATACAGTAAAAACAGTAATATTGTGAAATTAAATTACAATTTAAAATAACTTTTCTATTTAAATATATTATAAAATATAATTTATTGCTATGATGGGCAGCAGAATTTTTACTCCAGTCCTCAGTGTCACATGAAATCATTTTAATATGCTGCTCAACAACAACAAAAATGTTGTTCTGTTTAATATTTTGTAGAAATTGTGATACATTTGTAAAATTCTTTAATTAAACAATTTCAAAAGAACAGCATTTATTAAAAAAGAGAAGTCTTTTGTAACATTATAAATGCCTTTACTGGCACTTTTTATCAATTTAATAAATCCTTGCTGAATAAAAGTAAGAAATTCTATCAAAAAATAAACAGTTATGAACGTTAGTGTACAAACTAATGAAATAACTGTCTAATTCTGACTGTCTAATCGGTCTAGTTCAAATCTATATTGAACTGTAATTTTTTTTTTTTTTTTAAATAGAACCATATAGAATAAAATAGGACACAACAATCTAATATAGAACTGTTTACTATTAAACTCTAAAAAATATATACAAAGGAATACAACCATTTAGAAAGAAATACACAACAGAACCATATAAAATAGAAAAACTGTATTAAGCAGAACAACATACAGTAGCACATAACCGAGTACAGCTATAGAGAGAGAATAGAATAGTGAATAGAGTGGCAGACTAATGGATGTGTAAAATAGTGAGCTGGTGTCTTGTCTTTTTCCTCAGCAGGGTGAGAATAACAGAAGAGTGAGAGAGAGTTTGACAGGGAGGAGTGTGAGATGAGCTCTGTGTGATGCAGTCACTGTGTGTGTGTGTGTGTGTGTGTGTGTTCTCTTATACAGCAGCTACATCAAAGGGAGATGTTATTATGTCTCTCTCTCTCTTTCTCTTTCTGGCTGGCTGTGGCCCAATGTTTGATTTTATGCCCTAGTTTTGGAGAGCCCTCATCTCCCCTCACCCTTTCTCATTTTTGAGCGCTGTCCTGATTCTCTGGGCTGTCTTTAGGATTGATATACCACTGAGAGACAGACAGATGGAAGGAGAAGGACACAAACAAAGAAGGAGACACAGATTAGCACTAGTGAGCTGCCTTTCTGTCTATTGCCTACATAGACAGCATCCTAACTGAAATAAAAGCTCTTCAGCACTTTTGGCCAGTCTACATATACACAGACTCACAGTTACTTCCAGTAGAGTGTGACATTAGTATGGAAGCCCGTTACTGCCATATCATACAAAATTAAAAAGGACTTTTTATCTCACAATTCTGAGAGGAAGGTCAGATATACAAGATATACACTTGCAATTGCAAGAAAAATTTCATAATTTGTTACTTTTTTCTTGCAAGTCATGTGTGGGGCTCCGTAGAAACAAGCCTTTGTCGAATTCTGAGATGAAAAAAGCTTCTTTATTATTATTTTTTGATTCATGTTGGAAGAAAAAAAGGTAATTGCAACTTTTTATTTTAAAGTTATATGTTATTCTATTAGAAAATAAAGTCTGAATTGTGAGATAAAAAAAAAATTAATTACTGAACCTTTTTTATTCTTTTATTCCGTGTTAGAAATGAGATTCCACACATTTGCATATTGCTAACGTATGGCTATTCAATTATTAGCTAAACCAGAGTATTTAATCAGAATTTTTCGATATTGAGTGCAAATTAGAGTACATTTATAGTTAACAATTCTCTCTTATGTAATCTTTAATTGATTTTTCACAATGCATTTTGGATGATCTCCTCCTTAAAGTTATTCTACTTTTGTTGTCTACATTTTTGCACTGCCTTCAGGTCTATAATGCATTGAAATTCCTAACTATGTAGGCAGCACACTGGGTTTCAGAACACAGCTGCTCTGTTTCACTCTCTCATGTGTTTCATTTTCTGGTGTTATTAAAGTGGTTGGGTGTGATATGTGAAGCCGGTTGAGTCCCGTCCCTCAAAGCTCTGGGAGAATGATGCTAAATGAGTCTCTCCATGAAAACCCAACCCCCATCCCTCTATCCCTCCATCCATCCCTCCCTCCTGCTCTCTCTTTCTGTCTCTCTTTGAAGTTCACTCCATCTGACTGGCTGCTACATCATTTATGTCCAGTTCAGTGAGCTCACAATACATTTTAATCAGTGTACCTATTCACATGTATTCTCTCTTTTTCTCTCACTTTTTGTCATTTTTGCTCTTATATCTTAATTTGGCATGACAAAAACTGTATATTTATATCACCAAAGCAATGCAAAATAAGCCAAATAAAGTAAATTAACAATAGTGTAAAATGAGTATACAAGTATTAATAAGTAGTTTTAACAAGTGCAAAATATATGTATGTGTACAATTTTGTTTTATGAATGAAATGTTAAAATTAACAAACAGAAAATTATTACAATGTATAAATTGTCAAATATGATTAGATTTTACAATTTTGACTTCAAAATTTGATTTGAACTAATGCTTTATAATTGTTGGATTTTAAGCTGAAATTTAATATGTATAGTAGGGTTATTACAGGGAAATTTGTTTAAAATGTTTGTTACTTTAAATAAAATAAATGTTATCTGAAATAGAATTTTTAAAAAAAGTTGCAGAAAGGTTAATTTAGTTGAAGTTAAACTAAAACCGAAATGTAAATGGGAAAAAAATTAAATGTAATTGAATTCAATTCAAGTATATTTGTATAAATCGCTTTTTTCCAATACAAATCGTAAAAAAAAAACAGCTTTACAGAAAATTGCGTTTATACAATATTTAGTAGTAGCTCATAATTGGTGAATGTCAGTTTGTGTGCATATTTTTCAGAAAAATTAATACAAGACGTAGTCAGCCAGACGATGAACATTATTAACACCAATTATTATATGATGCAGTCACACTTGTAGCAATATTTGTTAGTTCTGTTTGTTGATTCAGGGTCAGCATCATCTGGGGTCCTCTGAGGGGTCAGCATCATTTTTATTGAAGAAGCAGGACAACCACCTAGAAGTGCATTACAATAGTCCAGTCTAGAGGTCAAGAATGCATGAACTAGCTTTTCTGCATCAGAAACAAGTAACATGTTTTGTAGCTTGGCAATGTTTCTAAGATGGAAGAATGCAGTTTTTGTAACATGGGAAATATGTTTTTTAAAAGACAAGTTGCTGTCTAATATAACACCCAGATTTTTGACTGTAGAGTTTCAAATTGTAATCTACAAGATTCTGTGTACTGTTTTTTGGTCCAATAATTAATAGCTCTCTCTTATCCGAATTTAATAGGAGAAAATTATTGGTCATCGAATCTTTTAAATTTTTAACACACTCTTAGTTTAGATAATTTATGGTTGAGATATATATCTGAGTATCATCAGCATGACAGTGGAAACTAATCCTGTATTTTCTAATAATATTATCAAGGGGCAACATGTATCTGGAAAATATAAGGGGACCTAGGACGGATCCTTGAGGAACTCCATATTTTACTTGTGATAAATGAGATAACTCCCCATTTAAATAAACAAAATGGTAGCGATCGGACAGGTAGGATCTAAACCATCTTAGAGCCTGCCCTTGAATACCTGTATAGTTTTGTATTCTATCTATGAGTATGTCATGATCTATGGTGTCGAACACAGCACTAAGATCAAGTAAAACTAGCAATGAGATGCAGCCTTGATCTGACGCAAGAAGCAAGTAATTTGTAATTTTAACAAGTGCAGTTTCTGTTCTATGGTGGGGCTTGAAACCTGACATACTTCATACAGATAATTTTTTTGCAGGAAGGAGCTCAATTGAGCAGACACAACTTTGAATTTCTAAAATTTTAGACATAAATGGAAGTTCACTAGGATCTAGTTTTGGTTTCTTATTAAGAGGCTTAATAACCGCCAGCTTAAATGGTTTTGGGACGTGACCTAAAGATAACGACGAGTTAATAATATTTAGAAGTGGTTCTTCGGCTACAGGTAATCTCTTTCAGTAATTTAGTGGGTACAGGATCTAATAAACATGTTGTTGGTTTAGATACAGTGATAAGTTTATTTAGCTCTTCCTGTCTTATAGTTGTAAAGTACTGCAGTTTATCTTTGGGTGCGATGGATGAAACTGAAACTTCTACGCTGTAGAATCTACATTCGCTATTGTATTTCTAATGTTATCTATTTTATCAGTGAAGAAATACATAAAAGTCATTACTATTAAACATTGATGGAATATTTGAATCAGGTGACTTCTGGTTATTTGTTAATTTAGCCAGAAATTTTTTGTTTTTTTTACTATTCTTAACACTGCACATTTCATGTCGTGAAAATGTTTCATCTTTGCGTGACATAATCATGAAGTAGATTTTTATATTTTCTAAAGTAAATGTTAGTATGCCTGTTTAAAACTTACAACAATGATAGAATGTTGCGGGTGGTTGTTTGGCGTTGCTGTGTGGTTATTACATTTACACATCCAAAGTGATATACAGTGCATTCAGGCAATTATTATTATTTATGTTTTTTACCAGTATGTGTGTTCCCTGGGAATTGAACCATCAACCTTTTGTGCTGCTAGCACAATGCTCTACCACTGAGCCACGTGACCACATTAAGCTGTTATTATTAAGTCTGGCGTGGTTGCTAGGTGGTTTCTTATTGTTTTTAGTCAGAAGAGCTCAGTCAGCATAATATTATTACTAATGCTTGGTATGAGCAGTAGTAACAGTAATAACACGCTAACCCTTGGATACTTTTTCAACATGATCATTTGTCCACTTATTAATTGAATCCATTGACAGATCATTGTCCAGCTGCTGTAGATGGGTTTGCATGCAGGCAGTGGTGCATTTCTGGTTTGGCCTGGTTTGATGGATGGCATTTAGAGATGATATGAGCCGAGAGGTCCAGCTTCGGTCATTAGTGGAGTCACCAAACAGATGATCTGACACATTATGCCCATAATAAAGAAAACCTTTATTTTCTTAGCTATTGATCTACAATCAAAGCAAATGGGCTGTGCGATCTCAGAGACGTGTCTACGACCTGCTCTCGGCCAATGCAGGATGCGCTCCTGCTCTCGTTGGCCCGCGCAGGACTCGCGCTATGGATCCCCGAGGTATGCAGAGGAAAATAGGACCACCTATCACAGCTGTCCGTGAGCTGGTAATGGGTTTTTTTGGGGAGAAGCAGTAATAGATGTGAGGAGAATAGAGGAAAATGGATACTAGAGGAGGGGAGAGACATTACAGAGTTTTACTGTGCGTTTGGGAGCCATTCCCAAACTCCTCTGAGCCACAGAAATAGGGATCATCTTAGAATGCTAAATAGGCACCTTGAAAACCCTCATCAAAATCTCAGCGTGGTGCGTACTCTTTTTCAAATCCTAGATTTTTCTTTTATCCGTCTATCTTGTGATTCATATTTTAGTGAGTGCTTTGTTGGGAAGGGTGATGCAGGTTTCTCCAGCTCCAGAGACGGCACAGAGAGGAAAGGAAAGACACAATGGATTCAACCAAGTGTAATCTGCTACTGCTACTTAGCAAGGTTGAGAGGGGGTGGATCAGTCGAAAGTTGATTGGTTGTCCGCATGAGTGAGCCTGTCCAGTGGCATTTTTACCTCAATTGACAAATGGATAAATTGGTAGAGAAAAGCAGCTGGCTAAATGTAAATAAATAAGTAACTGCCAAATGCTTTTCTAAAGTGCTATTTAAAATGAACTATTTAGCTAACTATTTTATTTAAGTGTTTAACGTAACTGTTTTTTATTTATTAATTTACGTTTTTATTTACAATTAAAAAAATGTTTTTTTCAATTGAATGTTTTTATGCTGTTTTATGTTTATTTTTATGTTTAAGTGTCACTACACCCAGTCTAGGTAAGTGTTTGTGTTGGCCGAGTGTTGATATTTGGGTGAGCTATGTATTACACTGCAGCTAGTTTCTCATGACCTAAAAGCACAAGATCCTGCAGTATCCTTGTAATCTTGATTTATAGCAAAGAAAAAGCTAATGAAAGTTAAGGCTAATTATTAGGGGAAAAACTTTCATCCAGACGTCTGGTCACTTTAGGTCTATCATGTCATCCAGGGTCATGCTGTAGAAGCACCATTAAAATCTCATAATCACAGTACAAACAAATGAGAACAGATATTTGTTATACGCTTGTTAATCTCTGACCTTTTGTTCCACTCTTAAAGGATCACTAGACTGAACGTTAGCTTTTTCACTCGCTTGGGAAAATTTGCCATTCTACGTTCTGTTAATGATGCAAATTGTGGCCAATCGTATATTATGAATGTATTACAGTCTGCATTATAGATTTTGTTATAGCTTTTAATTTAATTGGCTGGTGATGTATTGAATTGGACAGAACTAGCTGACTGAAACGCAAATGTGGGTTTAGACTGGCTATTGCTTGCTCTTTCAGGAAACCAATAATGTCTTAATGGAACGGCCATCGCTGTGTGATTCAGTCTGTGGTTCTGGCCTGCTTCTCTGAACACAAACCATCATTTCATAGATTTATCTCTGGTTGCTTTTAACTTTGCAATCTTGTGGAACTAAATGGAAAGATTTTATACTGTTCAAAAGTTGTTGTTTTCAACATTTGTAATGAATGCTTCTTGAGCAGCAAATCAGCATATTAGTATGATTTCTGAAGATCACTGAACACTGGAGTAATGATGCTGAAAATACTGCTGTGCATCACAGGAATAAAATACATTTTACTATATATTTACATAGAAAACAGTTATTTTAAATTGCTATTATGTTTTGCAATATTATTGTATTTTTAAACTTTTGAAAATTAGTGTAACATTTTATTTAATGTAAATTAAGGCAGAAACACATGACCTGCAGTGTCAAAAACATTCCCTTTCCATGAAGCCTTGGGTGAGAGGAAAATTATTCCAGAGGTAAATTATTTCTTATTATACATGTGAATGTGAATATGTGAAAATGTATCAAAACAGAAATATAACAAGGATCCCATTGTGATGTAGTTACTGTCAAATTATCTACTTTTTATTGCTTTCATTGCATTGCATCATGTGCTTAGGCTACTGCTGACATGTGTGTTGCATTGTAGATGGTATGTGTTCAATTTTAACATGCAGAGCACACAGTAATCAGCAGGACTCCACAGTAAGGTTATTTTATGTCGGTAGTGAATATATTTGTTGGTCCTATGTACTTTTTCCCTGTCCGCCCCTCAAAAATGTGGATTCAATTATGCAAATGTTTATTTTAAAGGCCAAAATAGTTACTAGTTTGTAATAATAGCTGTACATGAGTGATGTTTTGCACCATGTAACATCAGTAAGTGTTAAACCATTATATTTTTTAGTGTAAGTCTGTTTTCTGCAACACTATTTGGTTGTATTGTTTCAAAGCCATTTAAGGGTTTCCAAGATACTTTTTTCTTATAACTAGATAAAATGACACCTGCAGAAAGTCTGAAATTCATGAAGTCATGGCATTAAATGTTGCATCATCAAAAAAAATAAAAAAAAATAATTGAACATTTGATATCTTGTTTTCTGAGAAACTAAATTAAGTGACTTTATGCTTAAAACATGAACAAATATCTGTCAATGGGGAATTAAAATGAGTTTTTGTTTTGAATTAAGTCGATTTTTGAGCCCATTGACAGATATTTTTTCTTGCTTTAATCATAAACTGACTACATTTTATTTTTTCAGACAGTTTTTCTTTAAGACTTCTTATTTTATTTATATTTGCTACTCAGGTAAATATATCAATTAATTTTACCTTCATAAAACCTGCAGAAAGCCTTCTGTAAACCAGCAACACATCATGTAACTCAGCAGCATCCAGTGAGATGATAAGTCTTGCGTGTCTTTTGTTTGGTGAGGTGTAGCTGTCGTTCTGTTCGACGGCTCATAGATCTGAGTTATAGATGAGGCGCTGTAGGTGTCAGCCCTTCTGTTTCGACTTCTCCAGCCTTCTGTCTGTAATATTCTCCTGCTGTGATGGGATCTGGCCAACGTTATGCCACTGGAATTCGTCTGTCTTCTCTTCTGCTGTGTGTTACGAAACATTGATGCCGTCAGTACTGACACTTCATTGCCTTTTTTTTTTTTTACTTGACCCTTTCTGGCATGCAGCAGCAATGGCATAGTTGATCACCAACACAATTTTAATTTAGATTTTCTTTCATCATTGTAGCATATTTGGCTTGTGAAATCAGTATATGAATTTCAAGGCTGGTAACAAGAAAAAGAGACATTATAAGTTTTATTGTATACAGCCTATATCTATTTTGATAGTTTTCTTGCATTAAAACATGATTTTGCATTAGCTGGACAAGCCTTGTTTATATAAATTATGATGGTGATAAATGATATTAAATAATAAAATGCACCGTCATATGCTTTAGGTATAAACATTTGGAAAACTACTTAACTAGCTTACTTTTAAAGTCTATTGACATGTGCTGATCCTGTGAAATGAGTGTTTTCAGTAACTGTGTAGATGTGGGTCTGCTTGTGTTTCTGGTTGTTACTGTATTTTCTCATTTACCTTCAATACCAGAGCTGAAGGACCTGGACCAGTTTGTAGCACAAACCATACGTTAGTTTAGTAGGGTGTTTCCTTAACTTAAGGGGTTTGTTGTAACCACCTTTGTGAACTCTGTGAATAAAGTGTTCGCTCAGCATTAATGACCCTCTCAGAGCTGTGTTTGTTGTTGTGTGCATTAGCAGGTAAATCTAGACTCTCCTGTGTGTCCTGAGCTCAGTCGGGCTGATTTGATTTCATCTGAAAGGTTTGCAATGCGGAGAGAGCATTCAGGCTTCACTTCACTGGTGTGTGTGTGTGTGTGTTTCGGGATGGATTTGCGTTCCTGTCAACAGTTGAACTACAGGTATATTTTGTTATTCCAAAATGTAAAAAGAAACAAGCATGTTCTGTATACATTATAAAACAGATATTTCTTCTTTTAAATCTGTTTGGAGGAGCTGCATTCGTTACCTGTCCTTTATTTTGACAGATATCTCTTACACATAATACATTTCTTTATTTTAGTAAAATGTAAAGCACTGTATAATTTCACTCCCATTATTTAGACCTAATTAAAAAAACTTAGGAATCACTCACAGCATCTTAGCAACACTCTGGAAACCACTTAATAATAACCTAGAAACCACCCGATAGCTGTAGTAAAATCACAGCACTTAGTGATCACTGCATGTGTTAATGCTGTTCTCTTAAAGTTAACTCTATCATGCTTTTATCTTCATCTGTCAAAGTCAGAAGTGTGTTGACAAGGGTTAAATGGGGTAGTGCTTTAATTTAGCACACACACACACACACACATGCTCTGCTGCGGCTGCATTCACTGACATTCGCTGTCATCGCTTTTAAAAACAAACAAAGATAAAAGGCCCTTGCGTTCACACCAGTCCCATCTGAATGCTCTCTGAGCAAACAAAACACACCGACAAGATGAAGGTGTAAACTACCACTCCACCTGTGAGACGCTTCTGTTTGTAGGACAACTGCTTAGCATATTAGAAAAATATAACCCAGGGATAGAACAAAGTCTGTTTATCTGTTTTAGGGAGAGAAAGTAGGGGGATTTAGTTGCAAAGAGGGAAAAGGGTTTGTAGGTTCAATCCTCCATGAGTCCTGCTGAGAAATAAAGGGGCATATTTGTTTGGTCTCTCAGTTGTGTCAATGTTTAAGCCTATTTACAGCTTTTAATCTGCTTAGAGCTTGCCCCTCTTTCTCTCTGAGCGAATATGAAAAAAACAACAAAGCCTTTCTTGAAAACCTTTTGTGCATTTGCAGTATTGCTCAAGTAGCAATAAAACAGAGTACTGCAGCAGTCGATCTACTTTAAGGTTTAATTTAGTGTTTTAGAGTGTGATGTTGTAGAGTAGATCATCATTCCGCTCCATTCATCTCTAGATCTGTGAAATATATTGTTCACAGCCCATTCTCTCAGGAGGAGCGTTGTTTCAGAAGATTTCACAAAACCTCTGATGTCTTTTAGATTGCTTTTGTGCTTTGAGATAGAAATAGTTTCAAAAGATGGATGTTGAAATATTTAGTGGTGTTTGCTGAGTCAAGCATTTTTTGTTATCATTGCTCATACTTTGCATGAGTGATTTGAACCATTGACTGAATTTGATCATGTCAAATACTACCAGGTCATGTCAAATACATATCAGGCTTTCTCTGACCCTCATCAAGTGTTTCAGACCCACAACCTATATGGCAAAAAAACATATTTTCAAATATATTTGTAAATATATTTCAAAATATATGAAAAAAAAAATTGTGGGAAAACTACAAATAAAAAAGACAAATTAAGGAAGAAGAAGAGAAAGCAGCTAAAATATTGTAAAATATATTTACGGAAATATATTTTCTACCAATATTGTTTTGGAGTTTGGATATATTTTTGAACATATATAAAAAAAAAATATATACATATATTTTAATAAATATGTACTGTAGGAAATACATTTTCTTGCCCCTAAAAATTTTGTATATATATATATATATATATATATATATATATATATATATATATATATATATATATATATATATATATATATATATATATTTTTTTTTTATTATTATTATTATTATTATTATTATTATTATTATTATTATTTATTTTATTTTTTTAATTTTTTTTGAGCTTCAATCAACATATCCTTGAGCTTCACTTAATATACTTAGCATATATTTTAAATACATTTTGTATGTAGTTGTGTGAGCTTGATCTCCCAGATCCAAAGTAATTCTGAAGGGCACATATCCATTGTGAGCAAAAAAAACAACAAAAAAAACACCTGGTCTATTATCCTCCCGCAGGAAGCATTAGTTTCCAAGCAGGCAGTAACACAGACTCCAATGCTGAGTTCAGGACCTTGGACAGTTCATGGGAAAGCAGCCGTGACTCACAGAGCAGCAGATGTCTTTGGAGAGGTGAGGAGATGTCCACCAGATGGCTGTGCAGATGTTTCCATGCTTGAGTTTTCACTGACCTTCAAAAAAAAAATAACTTCTCAAATAGTCAATGCAGGGCTACCAAGGGACATTTTACTGCTAGGAAGTTGGTCATTAGAGAGCTTGGGAGAATTAATAGAGTTCTCAGTAGTATTTTATTTATCTACCAACTCTTGAGTTTCTTCAGAAATTCATTTGTTGTTTTACAGTTAAAGTGTAGAGCTATAAAGTGGATGTGGTTAGCAGCTTAGATCATTTGGTGAGTTTTGATTGCGATCTTGGTATTTTGGCAAATTAAGTCATTTTGTCAAAATCAGGCTTTGGATGCAATGTTGGATACAGTTTTGCTGCTTCATATTTTTGTGGAAACCGTGGTTTATTTTTTTCTGGATTCTTTGATGAAAAGAAAGTTAGAAAAGAAAAGCATTTGTTTGAAACAGAAATCTTTTGTAACATTATAAATGGCTTTATGCTCACTTTTGTGAAATTGAATGTGTCACTGTATGAAGAATGAAGAAGTAAGAATAGCAGTGTGAAAATGTCTCCTTTATGTAAATAATAATAATCTTAGTTTAAATGACTTGAGGGTGATAAATAATGACAAAATGTTCATTTTCAGTTGAAATG